>NC_064652.1:2701082-3376352 GCF_001723175.1 Penicillium oxalicum | reverse complement strand
ATCCTACTGTCAGAAAACGTACCGTACGTATTCTTGCTCGGCTACGGCTACCGCCGCACGGATTCAGGGGCAATAGACGAGGACCTAGAATCAACACATAACATACACGAATCAATCAACTTTTGCTTTAGCATTACCTGTCCACTTGACCGTGTACACGGTGCCTAGCTGGTGATATCAGCACCCGCCGACCGTATTCAACGGCTTTTTCCACGTCTCGAGGCCTGTTTAATTTGGCGCGTGGGCCAGTGATGCCAAGCTAAACCCGCGCAGTAAACAAGTAGGCCGGTGACCCTCGCCTGCAAACATTCAAAGCACTTTCGGCTCATTCTTGAGGTAATGAGCGGAAATCTGGATGATAGGTTATACTTGGGCTGTCTTATTGTTGATTCACAACTATTGATGCACGATTTTGCTGTCTGGTGAAGTGGGGCAAGGGAGCGGCGACCGAATAGTGTGCCCTACTTCAACCGTCGCGCTGGTAATCCGTTTCACACTGCTATCCACTGCAGAGGGTTGTAAGTTGGTTAATAAAGGCCTTCTGCCAAATGCATTGGAAGAGCGTTAGAAGTACGGTACGGAATAGTCTAGTCGTTCATTTTTTTCTGCATAAGTATTGAAATCTTATATGTTTATATTCTGATTCTCAAGGCGAAGACTAGGGGTTTAAGCCTTCACTCAGGACGTACCTTGTATTGGCCCGCTACTGTCCTCTCCTCTCCTACCAGTCTTTGCCAGTGTCTTTTTCCTCTCCTTTGTCTTCCCCAGGATGGTTTTCAAGACTCAAGATTATCCGTGCGCGGATTCCTTCGATCTGAACCTTGAATCTCTTTGGGAGGAGTTCTCTGATGTACCGACCCTACCACCCTGTATCGGGGCCAACCACCACAGTCAAACCTTCATCTATCCTTTCGATGATTCTGTATTCAGTCAAGGAGCGAAAGGAGCTAGCCCCGTTAGATGCCTTCACGACGCCACGGTTGAAAAAAACTGCTGGATCTACTGGACTGGACCCGATCCGCTGTGCCCCACCACCTCCGCCGACGATATCTTTCTCTACCTGTCAGACTTTTACCTCTGTGAGCACGTCCACTGGGTGGAATTCCGTCTTTCCAAAGTTCACCTAGTGACAGAAGAGGTCCTGGAACAATATCCGTTCTTTCTCCCTCGTACCGAGTCCGTACTGGGAAACTTGCGCCGCCTCCGTCGGTGCATGCTTAACATCCTTTCGCAGCAATTCCACACAGAAGAACATCAGCATCACTTCCAGTTGTTTATTCGGCCTCTCATCGACAGAATTTAGAGAGCCAAATAGCGGTACTACCCTGCTATTTTCCTCATATAGCACCATCCTCGATACTCCATCCCCACCGTTTTGTACAAAACATTGTCAAAAACTTTGCCGGATGAATTACCTTGAGCATAACGGTATCAGAATCGATTTAATTTAGCTTTGAGCTGCTAATGCCTTCAGTGCACTATTACTAGGATTTTGTAAAGTAACACACCTACACGCTGCACGTGTCTAAAGAGACTATTTAGTTTCAATAGAATCAGTGATCTATTTTCTAAATCCCGGGTTCATACATGAACCCCTCCCACCCAGGTTGAAACTAGCACTATTCTATCCAAAACTGAGAAGAGAAACTTATAGGTATCGGGGTCCTTCATCGCCCTAGCAAGCCTAGATTATTCCACAGGTGGTGATATGTAGATAAGAGTGTATTATGGCAGGCTATGCTTCTATTAGTTGCATAATAAGTCTGCCAGAATGTCAAGCATGAGGAACTATTATAGGATAGCTGATCTTTATCGGGGTACTAGGTTACGTAGTCACTAGTCACAGAGACGTCTTACTGCTCCTGCTTTATTAGGGTTCTATTGAGACGGAAACTTTTTGAGCAACAATGGCCTTTGAGATATTTCGTGCGAGCACAAATTCGGTAAATTGAGTAGAAGTATTACTGTCCCGTGGGCAGTTCGGTGCAATCCAAGCGTCGAGTTATAGCGGGGCAGCAAGGTTCTAACAGCTATCTGCAGAGCTCCCTTCGCTGCTTCGGTGGGGGTTATTACGCTAGTTGCCGGACGTAGCACAGGCCGGTCGGAGAGCGGGGTGGCTATCGCGATACAGAAGAAGCCGGTGACTAGTAGAGTGAGACTGTTTATGGTTGAGATGATTGAGAGCATCGAGAGAAAAAGATGCTTCTCGTTTACGCGACTTAAATTCTCCATCATGCCGTTCCACAGTCGTGGTCCCGTCCTAACATAGTGTCTACTCTAACGTCCACCGACGCTATCAGGAAATACATTCCAACACCTCACCGATTCTCTACCTCTCACCATTCCTATCGTCATATATTCAACTGTTGTGTAGCTATGTGAGGGTTACCGTTGAATATATGTCTTGGGGTCAACGTAGGGCTTGATCACGAGGATCAGCTCAGTGTATCACTAGGTGGCTTTGTACGGGAATCCAGGGGAATGCTAGGCGTGCTAGTCTCTTAGATTATCATTTTCATCAAAGCCGATCACTCTTTAAGAGTTACATCAGCTCCACAGCCGAACGTATTATTCAAATCTGCCGTTGCGACAGCTCTAATTCATCAGTTACAGCCCGTATAGGGGACATAAAAATCAGTCGAGTGCTTTATACTGATTCGACATTCCCGTACTATATTATCTACCTATTATTCTGCTCATGCATTGGTTTCTAGGTAACCGACTGTGGATCAACACCAGGTATGACTTAATCTACACTGCGAAGAATTTAAGAGATTGAGTACACCTGTCTAATGAAAATAGACTCAAGGAGACTGTTATGCCATTACTTCCCAGCCGACACGAGGGCCAGCCTAAAGTTAGCACGCAGGATTCCCGATCTGCAAGAGTTACTGCGCTTCACCACCTGACAGGGAAGTCGATGACTCACGAGCTTCGCTGCGAGGTTTGCCATCACGGTCGATCAGCCTCCTACCACAGAAAACACATGAGCGACCCAGTCACATTTCCAGCCGTTGGAATCTGCTCTCGCCGCCGGACAAAGTGTATGTTATACAGATCGAGACTTTGGGGCCCTTCTATGAATTTACCTGTTATCTATGAGCTGCCCGGAGATGGAACGGCAATAGGTTCGGAATGTGTCGGGTGAATTCTTTTTCTGAGTGGCAAGTAGGGGCAAATCTCAAGAAAAATAGGACAAATTGATAAACTAGTGCTAGCAATACTGTACCCTAGATACTGTTCGCCATAAAAGCTCCTAAAATCGTAGGGCAAGAAATTTTATCAGGAAAACGATCGAAAAATATTGGGTTTTTGGATAGTGCGTTCCATATTTCACGATCTTCGTTATTTAGACATGATCTCTCATTCCTTCGGTTGAAGACCTAACTTGCCGATTCGGAAAATCGTTTTTTCATTCTGAGGACGCAATTTCTAAGGCAAACTCAGACTAAAGAACACGACGGGTTCTCCCGGTACTCCTATAGGGCAGGCCACTTTCGAATTAAGTTAGCAAATCACCTTTATTCTCACCAAGGCTACTTGATTCAGCCTAGCAATTGATTGATACGATAACACTAGCATTTCAATATCAGATTGCTTTACCATGAGAGGCTTCATTTAATCAGCTATCTGTGACTATATAAAACCCTAGCTAGTTAACGGTCGATCTAATTTTATCTGTTAGCGTGTTAGCCAGCTTTAGAGATAGTGGTTGTTTTCTGGCCACGCATGATATGGCCCTAGGTCAAGGGCTATAAATTTGAGATTGCTTCCGATGTGCGGCTGGATGGTCTTCCTGACGGTCTCACGCATCCTATAGCCTGCACAAACTATATAGTAAATTGTCAGAACCAGAACTGCACCAGACCTTCCCCACAGGTTACTATGAGAATGCTTAAGGAGAATACCTGCGACTGCCATGTCCCCCCGTTGGTCTTTGATGTATCCCCTTATTTCTTTTTCAATGTTCAATGAGTCACGGTAGAAGCAGAGTCGATTTCCTTCCTGATATGAAGTGGAAAGATCCTCATTTGAGTCGGCTCTGCCGCAGTAAATTTTGAATTGTAGGATCTAAGCGGAAGTCAGTATTTATTTCAAATATCATTCGGACACCCACTCACGTCAAATCCGCCAGATGTTGGATGGTCTAGGCATAAGACCTCTTGCCTCCACTCTTTCACCCATGGCGGATAGTCTCCAACCCCAAGTCAGCAGATATACCAAGCGACCACTTAGGAACACAAGTCGACGACTCACTCGATTCCCCGTCATCTTGCCACAAAATCTCCAGTTTCCGTACCAGCGCTTTCCGTTGCACGCTAGCCTTGACTAACATCTCTATGTACGAGAGAGCTCGAAAAAAGCCAACGTCCTCTACGACTAACACAACGGTCCCGAACCGGAGCAGGTTTTCCGGGCGCCCATATGGTCCGAGCACAGTGACTGGGATTCGATTGACGCGTGGAGAAGCGAGATTCCTGTCGTAAAGCTTTCGAATAATACCAGAGCGGGAACGAGCCACCATCCGTGCGATCTTATACGCGCCATCCTTTTTGCATACTGCCACATAGAAGATGGGCAGTTGCAGACCGGCGCGAATGCCGGCACTTGGCATCCAGAGCTGCACATATTGACCAGGTTGTACAGCCCAAGTAGGAGGTAGATCAACTTCAAGCCAAAGAAGACCATTAGATGCGTTCATAGACACTTCTTGTCTATCGTGTCGCCATGGCTTCCGAGACCACACAGTGGATATAGAGACGGTGAGACTTGTCACAGCCCAGAGGCAGAGAGCACCTAATAAGACCCAACGATACAGAGATTGTTGTTTCAGGAGATGATATCCAAGGGTAGATGTGGCTACTACCGCAAGCAAATAATGGCATTTCAAAGCGAACTGCACATGTCGTGTTCGTATTGCCGCGCACGTGACCGGAACAATCAGAATGAGAGATCCCCCTGCCTAGTAAGAGTTAGAGTGATCTGAGGTCCAAAACTGTCTTCTGGCTCAACCGCGAAGTAGACTTACTATGATAGGGAAAATATACCGCGGAGTTATGAAGATCGAAGCTTCGGTTGTAGACATGATAATAATGCCGTGTAGAAGGGAATGAAACACGCATATACGCCCTATCCATCGATGAAACCATCCGAGCGACTGGCGGTCGATACATAAGAGATCAGCTGGAAACCCAAAGTTCAGACCGGTGCATAGAGGGGCGATGCTGATGACGGCCAAAGACCCAGCTCTTTTTTGGACGACCATCAAGGACGTGGCTCTAAGTCGCAAGGCTAAGATGTTTGCTGCGAGCAGAATTGCCAAAGCTAAAGCCTGCCAACATGTTGAGATGTCGAGCCATCTGAAGGAATTTGGTAGGTGGACAAAGATAATTCGTCGCCAAAACTCCGGCAGCCTTGAGATCCATGAATGCCAGGACAACAGATATCTTCTTTTATAAGCCCAGAACCATATACGCACTATAGATAAATAGATAAGCCAGGATGCAAGAAGAATCGCAGCGCAAGTACCGTAAACTTCAGGAACAGATAAATTCGAAAACCAGCGGAAGAAGTTCGATATTGGCTTGTACATTCTCCGTAACCTATCCTGACTACAGGAAGAGTGAGAGAGCTAGAATGCTTATATAGAGAGGTCACTCCCTTACTTGGCCTTCCTTTCCTGAGGAGGCGAAATGATATACTCTCTACTATAACCGTGTCGAAGAACACCATGAAATTTTTTCTGCCTCGGAATCTAGCTAATCGGTACAAGTAATTGCGCCCTCCGTGGCGGGGCCGCTTCCTCGTTACGATTAGCGCATAACGTCCCCGTTCAAGCGTCGGAGACTGGATGACCAGACAGGCTCTGGAAGGTACGTATCCAAACATAGCGGTCTCTTCACTCAAGGTCTAGGAAGCTGTCAGGAAGATTCGATACTGCATTTTCGACATCAGAGTAGGTCGTACTCGTCATTATCATTTCTTGCCGTAGATTCCTATCTAGAACTCTTGGCTATCTCATCTACCTATCAAATCCTAAGATGCTAAAGCACTGGTAAGTATTATCCTGCCGATTACGCGTGATAAAGTCCTGTCGTCTACTTGAGAATATATAAGAGATGTATTGGCGTTAAAAATAATCAATCATTAGCGGGTCTTCGAAGCCCAGGGGCATTTTCGGGATTCCCAGGAGCTCTGCGTGTTTATATCTCCATGAGCACCTTATAAGTGACTGTTTCAAAGTATAAAATGAGGATTCTGCCTTTCTAGCCTCTATTTTGATATGCCTTAAAATATATTCATCATGAAGACCCTCCCTGTGCTACTCTCGATCTTGGCAACAGTCTCGCTGCTCCTGAATTGCACTCGAATTCCTTTCCTTTGTGTAACATTTCAGAATCATGCGTCCCACCAGTGGCTCGACCGTGGGCTCTTTGTGGCAATACTGATCTTGTGGGCTGTCTTGTCGGCATCAAGCTGGTGCGCAGCAAACGAGGCTCTTATGGGAATCATCGCCGGATTAGTCAGTGCATTCTTATCTTTACAGGCAGTTCGTGAGCCCCTTTGTAGATTTTTTTGAACCACCCGCCGAGTGCGATCTCAACGTCTTCTACATCCTCATGAGATTTTAAACAAGCCACGAGGTCTTCGGAAATTTCAGCACTGTAAATACCATAGTAAGCTTAGTACTATGACATGTATAGAACAATGAAATCTCTGCACCCATGAAAAGCCACTGAAACTCTCAAAGTCCTCCAGAATCTCGCCTTTGTTGCTTCTGATGAATACCCTGATCCTTCAGAAAAGACAATTAGGTCGTAATTTTGAATCTGCGGGATTGGAAGGCGTACTGATTAACGTTTTTAGGCGGAACGCCTTCGTAGCATTCAACCTGTGGTAAATCGAATAGATTAAATAAGCTGAAAAAATACATTATTAAGGTACACAGATACTTACAAGATAATAAGGAATTATGGTTAACGTGAACGTAGAACAAGGTTGTTACAGTGTTTTGCGAAATCGGTGCAACCAGAACACTCTTAGACAATCTTTCTGGCTCCGCTGCCAAGATAGTAGCGTGGATATACTATTGGGGAACTGTAGTCCCGCTGAGCAGATAACCTCTACGATAGAATCCTCTCCCATCAGAAAGATCTCAATCTTCACAGGTCAGGTACACTATCTCCAAAATCACTGATAGTTTCTCCCCTTAATAACCTAGCTCTAGTTAAGGAGCTGGTCGTCAGACATTTCCGCCCTGCAGACCGCCTATCAATTTGCTTGATAAGGTTAATTTGCCATTTCAACCATGGTATGAAGTAGACTACCAGATACGAACGACAGTTCACCTTTATCTAATACTCATACTGACGTCATTATTACAGAGACCCCATGAAATCTTTTATATAGCTCACGATGACTTTCAAAATCGTTTTGCACCTTTTACTGTACAAACTACAATCAGACTGAAGACTATGGGACAAGAATCCAGTCCAAAATTTGAGAAAGTGTGATTGGACATCATTTCCATGACCAAGGATTGCTGGAAGAGGCTTTAGAAGAGTCAGGGCTATCATCAGCAGGAAATGAGCGACTCGCCTTAGTAGGAGACAAAATACTCGCCCTTATGCTGCTTCGTCGTTGGTATCGTGAAGGCAACACTACAGGTACGTTTACCCCTTCAAGATTTGACATCAGGCTAATATAAACAGAGCAAGGGACAAGTCTGCTTCAGACTTACGCCTGCAACAAGCAGCTAGCCTCTATGGCTAGAGTCTTGAATTTGCAGAGATTTATCCACCAAAGGCCAGACCTAGAAAGGCATGTGCCAGATAGCACATTGGCCACCACCGTGGAAGCTATTCTTGGTGCAGTTTGGGTTGATTCCAACGAAGATGTACAGCAGGTAAATGAAGTCATGGAGAAAATCGGCCTGTATCCATCCTCTGGCCGCATCTCAACCTAATGTGCGGGGTCATCCACAGGTGACAGTTAATTTGTTCACGCATCAATTCATTATCCGTCTAGTTACTACACATCGTCGGCAATGAGGATTTGATGAATCTCTTGTGATTTAAAAAAACTTGAAAAACGACTGAATACACTAGTACATTCAGTACAATGCCAGCACAAGCGGAAATTGAATGGCTGTGACCGAGTCCGGTTGGCAGTGCGGAAAGGTTTTGCGCAGATTATGTAGTAACCGCGGGGGGGACACTGTGGTTTCTCGAAGTACGGGGTACTATTCTTCGCTGATACAGTATACTGTAGCAGATGCAATTGGTAAAAGGCGCACGCTAACGTCTTGGCGGTGGGGCGGGAAAGAGTGTGTAAGAGTGTTCTTTTTGCATCGGTTTTAGAACGTACTGTAAACGTTTCCGCGACGATAAGCTGTGCGTCTGCGGCGGGCGGGAAAGTATGATACATGTTCTGCTAGATTGTCCTTTACTCCGAGATCTACGCCGAGAGCTCTGGGGGAAGGTCGGGGACGCGTTTAACAGCATGACAACCTTATTGGGAGGATCTGGAGAAAGGGGAACTGCTTCACGTGCCAAGACAGTGGAGGCTGTCTTGGACTTCGGTGAAGCGTCATAGCGATTTCAAAGCCGCGCGCCATGAGGGCAGCAAGACAAGCAATAAGGGCTACTAGGCCACGGCAGGCCCCGACGAGGCTTTAAGTTCGTTTTGGAAGTGGTACACGAAACATGTATTCTAGATGTATATATAATTGTGGTAGCCTGCATATCACTTCGGTGAGGGGTCAGGGTAAATGAATTACACACACACACATACTGTAAACTTTGCGTGGGAAGTCTGCATGTTTCAAAGCTTGAATGGGTGAGGAAAGAGCAACTCTTAAATCACCGTGGAATAGAATACGAGGCCGCTGCAGTAGTGACTCAGATCACTCTCGATCGTGACCCGCTTCAGCAGGCAATGAGCCTAGTTGACCAATGGAGTGAGGCGTCTTCGCCCACTGCGATCGGCAGTGGGTGGGTCACGTCACTCCTGCATTGACCCACTTCCGCAGCAGGTAACGAGACCACGGCCTCTGGTCTTGACTCCCTGGTCTCGTTGGACCTCCACTTCATACGACGCCCTCTTCCACAAAGAGCCTATTGCACATAGAGCCCTGTATGCCTTGTGCGTTTTCACGACCAGGCTAGGACTAGGACGACCATTATAGGAAGGGTGCAGTACGAAGAGGGGCTTCATATGACGTCGTCTCTCTTATCTGGCATTTGCTCTTTTGTTGGACGTCACAGGACTAAATTGCTCTCAAGAGGATTCGCTCAAGAGGATAACCCTCTCAGAATAATTTTTTTATTCCGGGATTTCCAAGAGCTGTCTTTCAGGGCGGCATCGCTCATATCTGCAATGACCTCTTGTTCCAGGCTACACAGGACCCATATCTGCTTGAAATGGTCATCATGATTGTCTCTGCTTCCCAAAACGACCCGGCGGAATTGAACCGGTCTCCTCTTCTACCCTATCCAGCGCTCGGGAAATCATTGCGAGCAGTTGTCTCTTCTTGGTGAGTCGCCCTGCCGCGATAAGTTCCTGCTCTTCATGCTCAGAAATCATGAAGATGGCATTCCTGCCATCCGCTGTGGCCGCACGGAAACATTGCCTCGGTCTAAGGCTTTGAAGATGTAAATCTTACAGCGAATAGTCCTTCCACGTATACTTTCGTGCGAGTCGCTCTAGCGGTGATGGATCTGACGGGTTGACGAGCAGACGATCGCACTGCCTCCACTGTTCTCGTTCAAACGCCCAGAAATGAATCTCAACCGGCCCTGGCTGTGGTTGAGGCAACACTGCTCCTGTGGACCCAGAATCATCTGTGGAAGAGGGGTGGCTAGAATGCTTTCTGATAACGTCCCGGGAAACCAATGTTCCTTCATCACTATTCTCCACTATGGATTCAGGCTGACCGTCATGGAGGGGAACTGACGGCAGATCGGGACTGGTGACGTTTATAGCAGGAATTGTGAGCTCCCTGTCAGTCTGCACTGGTACCGCTGGCTCATCATCAGAGGCCAGCTGTGGTGAGTTTTGTTGGTCCACTACTCGGGGCGGATGCCCTGAAGGCAGCTGTGCCTGATTAGACAGACCAAGGTCTTCATTAAGTCTCTCACTCTCCAATTCCTGTTCCAATCGCTCCTGCTCTTCCTGAGCTCTTTGTAAGTGGGCGAGGTATGCATCCAACGCTTGCTACCCGGGGGCGCCACAGTAGTTGATGACTGAGTGGGCTCGGATTCTGGGGACGCCGGCGGGAGTGCATTATTAATCTTCGCCGGATCATTGAGAGCATCATCTTGGTTGGGCACCACGATCAATCCTCCTTCATCCGGATCGTGTGCAGGCCCATTTGCTTCGATAGAGATCCTTGTACAATCACTGGCAGCATCTGCATCTCCTGCACCAGTAGAACCATGGGCATCATACATAGCAGACGGTGCGGAATCGACTGGCGTGGGTTCGATAATTGATTCCCGAAGGGAAATATTTTCATTGTGAGGACTGCTTTGGTCTGACGTTTCGTGATCCTGAGTTTCCGTGTTCAGTAATTCCCACTCTATGGGTTCTTCTTGCTCCTCTTCCCTCTCCGTCGCTGGGCGTGAAGCAACTCCGCGCATACGAACTTTCCGCCTTCGACGTTTCAAATGATCCCATGCATTTCTCCTCCTTGGCGGTTGCTGGCGTGCTATGCTTGGTCGCGCCTCACTCGGTCCGGTGCCATCCTCTTGTGGCTCCTCTTGCCAGTCGTGAGTTGGCCCGCTTGATGGAGCTGCATGCACCGTTTGCTCATAGCTATCCGATGGCTCTTCCTCTTCGACAAATAGCGGCGACGGAGGCACGCCCCCCCCACCCCCCATAGGTTGATCTCTATCGGGAACCAGTCCGTGCGGTGTAGACTTCCCGAGAAATGCAAAATAAACACCGGGGCGAACAAAGAAACTAGTGATGGTGTCGGCAACCTCAACTTCCGCATGTAAATAGTCCAGGAAGAGCAAAGCGTTGTCTTGCTTCCGAGTGCGCGTTTGTGGCACCCCGGAACGGGCCCATGACCTCGTGAAAGAGTCTCTCATAATTTGCAATCAGATATCTTGAAATGCCTAAGTACAATCTAATTGGGGGCAATTTTCGTCTTAAGACCGACTAGGATGACCAGGCAATCGCCTTCCAGAACAGCCACCATGCACTCCAGCTCCTCCAGCCGACAGTCATCACTCTAATCTCCTGTTTCAGTTGTGTAAATTCTGTACGAAGATTACCGCCATCTTTTGCTTCTGGCAAGCCTTTGGTCGTATTGTGTAAACGGTTTATCGCGGTTAATATCATGTGCGTGCTGATACCGACGGCGCAGATATTCTCGGAGGTCCTCCCGCCGCATAAATCCGTCCCCAGAACTGCGATTGCAGTCCACGTACGGACACATATTCAGTAAAGGCGTAAGAGACCAACGGAGTAGGCTTTTTCCTCTGCTACAGCCTGGCTCTTGACATCTGAATGGACGATCGTGTCTATCTATATGTTTACCTGGGATGATATGAGTGGGCTCCAATCCTGATGGTCGCAGTAAATTCGGCCCTCGGCGTTCCTGGGAACGGCGCGAATGGGCACGCGCCGACACTTTCTGTTTGTCCTCTTGACGTTTAATTGCGCGTCCATTCAGGAAGTATTATGAAAATCGCCCCATAGAAGGCAGAGCAGACTTAGCTGGACAGCTTCACATAAACCTAGAGATGAGTGTTAGGATCGTTAGGTCAAGGACACGTTCAACTCAACTCGCGATAGCGTGGCGCTCCAGGTATACTAGAGGCTCAACTATCGTTCAGGCGGTTAGATACTAAAGAAGCCATACGAGAGTTGATTAAATCAGTCATTTCTTGGCAATCTCGTACAGCGTTTGAAAAAGGGGAGCTTTGACAAGTGGTGGATGTGATGGAAGCAAACCCGATATAGTGCTTTTCCGTCGGAATATCAGTGAGCTCCATCGAGATACGGACATCTTACTAGTACACTCAGTGCTTATCAGTATTTGGACATGCTACATCCCCCACTTATCTTTCTACAAGCATGGGGTTTTCTACGTTCCAAATGCAAAAGAACGGCCACTGTGGGTTTAGTATCATGATGCACTTTCAACATACCCTCATGCAAGCTCCCGAAACCGTCCTCGCTTTTTAGATTTGGGTGAGGCGATGGCGCGTAGGGGGTCGAGAATGTAGTCAACTTTCCGAACCGCAGATGGAAGGTACATTCCATGTTGATCGACGGCTACCAGACTGTACTGTATCTCAACATAGTCACAACAGTGTCTAGTCCAATAGTATGATCCTTCTGTTCGTATAGAGGGAAACTCAAAAATATACACTTCGTAGGGCAGCAGGCAAAGCATTCTTCGATAGTAATCTGAAAGAGAATTCCGAGGAGATAGTGCACCTCCGCCGGCCGTATGTGCCATGGTCCTTCCATTAGGTGTCGAGTTGAGCGCTTGGAATGTTTGGTGTTCACGAAATGTCTCCATTAAACGAAGTTTTTGAGAACTCCTCGGTCTAATTCTAATTATTTGGCCGCGCCCGTTACTTATATGCAGCCAGAATTGTGATAAGGATGCGTCAGCCGTTTATTCGACATCGAAACTCCCTTACACACCTTTTGTCATGGTCCTACAATATGAGGCTGGCCGTGAAGGTGTTGGGCAGCTGGCATGGGTTAAATAAGACTATGTCTCGGCAATCTCGTACAGGGTTTATCTAAGGCGCATTGACAGCTAGCTACCTTGTGTCCATATGAGAGAAGCCAGCCTGGGGGATTTCCTTTACATACGTATGCAATGATCTCTATTGAGACAAAAGTCCTTTACATTCAATTGCAGGGTTTTAAGCCAAAAGATACGGTGGTAAAACAAGGCGAAGCATTTCCTCCTTCCTGATATTGTTTGGCAACAAGTCCTCCCAAGGTACGAGTTCTTTGGCCGCACAATCTTCACATGTAAAGAAAAAAGGTCTCGAATAGACTGAGGCTTCCCGTGAATCCACGGTCCACCAGACACCATACCTCTCTTGCCGTTGTAATATACCGCCAAGAACAACATGTCACGAGCGTCTACTGTGTTGTGGTTGTAAAGCAAGCCGCAAAAACATTCAAATCTCCACACCTCATTCAGCAAATTAAGATCCAATTTCTTTGGCTATCATAAGATTATTAGATATGGAGAGCGTAGAAAGGGACGACGGATAACCGCATGAAGAACTTACACTTCTCCGGATGATTTGGCAGCTACCTGTTGGCGTCTCACCAGAGTTCACGAGTCGGTGCGGGTTTTCGAATAACATTTCCAATCTGTCGGTACCGATGGAAGCTCAATAGTGTCACTGTCGATGCTACTGCTTAGCCATGAAGATTCCCTTCGAGATCTGCCTTGCGCGGCCGGTGGTTCTGTGGTCCTCTACAGTGAGAAACAAGACGAATCTTGCAGGTCTGTGTGTAGCTCACTCGAGATAGGTTGAACTTGACAAGTAGCTGAGTCTGCTTCAACTCTTGTTGGGGTTGGATTGTCTGTACGGTAGACTGGATCGGGTTCATATACCATGCCCTCAGGTCGCGCATGTGAAATTGTGGTGCCAGGAAACTCTCTATTAGGGTCTTTATCACGACATTGCTTCTCTTCTCCACCCCAAAAGGAATCATTATCGTTATGATAGCAACCTAAGGACTGAACGCAATTGGCAAGGAAAGCCGGAAGAAAGAAAGTGGGTAGACAATCCATAATAGAGGTGTGTCTGACGTCGAGAAGATGTTATCAAAGATAGAGGTACCCAGAGGTGTGTCAGGGTCATTGATATATAGTCCTATGCAATTCGCGAGCTCAGTATTATTCGTCTCTACAATCCATCAGTCTCATTGAAAAGGATCTGTACAGTCATGGTTAGTCCCCACACTCCATGAGAGTGCTATAGTGCTAACCTCCAAAGCCCTCTCCGATTCCTCAGCTTGTCTTAACTCCTCCAGCAAAACTGGCCTTACAGGCACTGGTTTATTCGAGAATTGGTTCTCCATATTTCTGGACTTGGAATCCCCCAGATGACCTTAGCCAGGATGCTAGATTGTTGCTGAATAAGTGCAAGGATTTGAAATACCTGAGACAACCTAAACATGTTAACAAAAGCGTCATCGCCTTGGTGGGGGAGGTGTTGGCCCACTGGAGCTACGATACTGTTCTCAAGTTAGCCCTGACAACTTGGCATTTTGATCATTGCCATTTTGAGCAACCGCCTGCTTCAGCCTCGGAAGATTTGATCTTCTTCTTGAGTCGGCCCAACAAGGCCGTGATTGAGATACTACAAGACCGATATAGAAGCATGATGGACCGCGGCGCTGCGTTGAGCGATTCGTTCGATTTTTTGCTGGTCTTAAACTGAGTCCAGAATGAGGGCTGGGTCTGAGCTTTGTCTGAATAGTTCTGTACTCACGAAGATATGTACCAAGGGGATTGGACGATTGTACTATTTAAACATCTACCTTCCTTTATGTTTAGTTTCTAAAAAAGGAAACGAGGCCAGGAAGAAAACCATTCATGTCCGGCGCACCACATATTTGTGTTGATGTGAATGGAATTGTGATTGGTCGAAACCGTTTTTCATGCAGGAGGTTTGTTTAATCCCGTTCGAGCCAGGCGCATGCTTTAGGATGATTACCCCGCTCAGCTGAATCAATTGCCCGAATTGGTACCCCATTTAACGGGTACCAGATCAGGTATAAAGTATTGTTATTGACCGCTGGTCGTCTTACCTCCACATAAACTCCATGGAATCTACCGACAGACTATTTCCATTCAAAGGAAGCGACTCAGAATACATTAAATATCTGGAATCCATGCTCTTGGAGGTCCGACCTTCTGGCCACCCTTCTTCTCGACCAAGCAGCCACCAAATTGCCCTTACTCCCCGGTCTGGACAGTCGAACTTCGTTAATTTATCCCAAAATTCCTTTCCCCCAAAGTCTACCAAAGGCAAAATTTCAAAACCATCTCAGAAGGTACCCCAGTGGGAGTTGGAATTAAGACGGTTTCTTTCGTCAGTTCCTTCGGCGCGGAACTGGACAAAAGCCAGAGAGACGACGGGCTTCGCCACTGTGGATAGAAACAGACTTGCTATTCAGATTCTGCTCGGAAGACCGGCAAGCTCCGTTCCCAGTTTCAGTTTCCAAGATTCAGACACGCCGTTACTTCTTCCTACGGATGAGGAAGACTTGATCAACCGAGGCTGTGAATATGGACGGTTTGTAGTGCGCTCCGTGGATGATGGCAAATTCGCGGTACGGGTGTCAAAATATCAGCAACTGATATTTGTGTGTTATTGTACTGTTCTCATTCACGTGGGGAATTCGAAAGAAACAGTCAATTGGATGATGCGGCGCTTCATCAGTGATACAGATGATAAAAACCTCGAAAGGCATCGTTCGGGTTGTTTGTGGGTGAACCGATGTATAGCAGGGTTATTAGAGCAGAGATGGGGTTATAAAAGTTGGGAGTTGTTTATCTTATGTGAGTATTTAAAGATCAACCATCTGGCGGAGGAGCATTCTGACGACGATCAAGTCGCACAATCTGTACATCAGTACGGTCGATTTGCGGACAACAAGAAGAGTATGGGATATTTCACGCGGTCAATGGGCGAGGGGGAAACGCCAATCTTTGAAGAGGGGTGGGTCCCTTACTGCATTCCTTGCATCGTCAAGTTCATAGCGGGCGATAAGATTGAGTAAGTATAATATCCACTTTTGCGGTGATATCACTAACATTCACAGGCTGTCACAAATATGTGACTGTCTCGGCTATGACTTTGCACTGATATCTCGGATATATCGTGTATTTTTCATGCCATCTAACCCCCTTGGGTACATGCTCGAGGGGCCACATGCTGTGAATCCTCTGGACTATATGCGAAATAATCCTTAATGTAAACAATAGACTGAACTGAGTCATGCGCCAAGGGCTTTGGACGTGTCTCCCGCAAGAAGGCAGTCAAACTCTGGAGTCAGTTCAAACGGGCCCCCTGTAACGCTGTACCAACCAGGGAAAACTTGATGCTGTCTGCGATCTGCGAAAATTTGGGGTTGTCCCGAGACTATTTGAATTGGAATGAAATAGAGCTCCGTCGGAGGATCAGGATTGATCAGCGTGAACACGCAGTATCGCCACATAGTGAAACCTAAACCCTGTAGACACATTAGCACACGAATAGGGAATGAATCCTCATCGAGGCCATACAGAAAGTCCCAAAGCCTGCAGGAGATCTTCGACATGAGACGCTATTCTGCCTCGAGAATATATTCGGTTCCCTTTCTCATCCAACACATAATCCGTTTGTAGCTGAGACTGGGAAATCCAGTCGACCAAGAGCTTTCTATGCACTTCTGCTTCGGCATTCATAGGTATAGGAGATGTCATCTTAGGTCGTGGAGGTTGGAAACCGCGAGATCTGAGGGTTCTGTTCAGTAATAAAGTAAGCAAAATTCGGTCGCACTCTTGGACATTTGGGAGGTGGGCTGATACTGACCATGTAACTTGATTCTCAGTATCTGGGAAGATATCCGATGTTTTTCGTACAATTATCATGGATTTCCGGAGTCCGAGGCATATTGGGGCCCAAGTGCCTAACAGGTTTTCATGTTGTGCTTTGCGGAAGTTGGCCCACGAAATTCTGTCACGTGTTTAGAGGGGCAACCCGCTGTCACCCCCGCCCCGATGATGGCAGACTGAGGGACGAAAACCCCACCATCCTCCCTCGAGTCACCTGCTATGCTATCATCCACGATCCTCTAATAGGAGTCAAGCAGTGACCCGAAATAAAGAGTATGAAGCAATCTATAAGCATCCAGAAACTTGGGAAAGGTAACTGGCATGGCAGAGCGTTGAACTACGCTTCTGATGTGGGAAAGACTGACGGGGAAAGAAGTCTCTTTCTTCGCGCAGGGAGCTTCTGTATTAGAGGGAAGAACAGCCGTGCTACTACTTCGAGGCATAGCTGTCTTAAAGTGGAATATGGCGTTGAATTACAAGCGCACGTACTTGGAATGTTTCCGTGCTAATCAATGATTCGGTATCTGATCCCCCCTGGCGCATTGTTTCATGTGGCCCGCGCAAGACCGACCTTTTAGCTGTAAATCATACATAGAACCGAGTGCACATGATAATGTATGTAAGTTCTTACTCAATACAGCGCTGATCACAATACTCTCATTAGAAATGTAATTTTTCATCGCATGAAGGAATTGACTTCCGCGTCGGCGAATCGTTCAGCTCGTCATTTCAACGCTCTGGTTTGAAAATATCCTTTCAAAAAGATGTCGATTTCGCAGAACAGGGGCTGGCGCTATCTATAATGCATTCAACCTAGTGGAAAGAGGCAACCTTTTGGCCAATCATTTACCGCGTGGTCATATGGCGTCACGCCGCAAGGGAACAATGCAAATCTTCATGCATTAGCGCGAGGCTGCGTCATACCGTCACTAAAGAAACGGCCTACCTCGCCAAACCATTGGCACCTGCTACTACCGCAGGTGGATGTCAGCAAATCTTCTTGGGCAGATCCAGTGCATAGATCATTTTAAGTTCGAAACATGTTGCAAGTGCGTACATGCAACATTCGGTAAATCACATCTGGTCTGGCGCGCACTTACTTAGCCGCCTAGCTGAAGCACGATTATGGTCGTGTACTGTAGCATGACCACACACCCTGCTCATGCTTCCTCTCCAGATGCACCCGAGCAAATGCGGAAATCTCAGGCTGCGAAGCCACGTCAATAGACCACACGCGACTAAATTGATTTCGTCCGCATATGTGCGGGGTTTCATTGCACGTGTATTCCTACTAGTGACCAGTATCGAAGGTAGCTTCTGGAACTCACCACGTTTCGCTGTTCTCAACTCCAGAGTTGACCGGCTTCAAACATCCTACTGCACCAGATCCCCTCGAGTTACCAATGTGAGTCAAGCTTCACGCTGATGAATAGCTGCTAGTGACATCCTGTAAGTATACCGCTAGCATGTATCTCTTAGGACACTCCAAGTACTCTCGACTCATTTGATTGTGGATAGTTCATGTCAGTACTAATCAGCTGAAAACGGGTTCTATCTTCACGATCACTAATATTGCGCCCTAGAATCTACTAAATGGGGGACCGACGCTCCGATTCCAGTTATGATGGTAAAATTGAAGAAGCAAGTGTCGCTATGAAGATGGACGCCAAAACCATGAGGCAGCTGTCTTCATCAGGAAAAGCTGCACAAGAAAAAAGAGGGAAGAAAGCTCTTCTGAATCTTCAGACCGCGATTGAGGATTTCAAAAGTAAGGAACAAGCAGGGAAAGGAAGTAATAGTGACGGGCAAGGGCAAAGTCGATAACGACAATCGAAAATTTGTATGTAAAACTGTACCACGAGATTCAGGACTGAAATGCTTCTCGCAAAGCGATATCATATTGCTCTTTGTCCTTTACTCTTTGCTCGATGAACGCAAACGTATTGAACGTCCAGTAAGGCATAGTAATCCGCCAAAATGATGGGTCGTCGTGCGTCTTAGTGAACATCGGTTGAATGTGATCATAGAATATGCTGAACAACGCCGTGGGGCTGCTAAGTGCTAAGGCACACCAGAACGTCCCTTTGTCCCAACCCTGCTGCAAAATAGAGTGGAGACTGATCGGCGGCTTGATCTGAAGTTCCTCCTTCGCGAAAGCTGCCATAAACTCGGCATGAAGATTCTTGTATTCATCAGGGTTGACTAAATCAATAGCCTGGTTAGTTAGCCAGTATGGAGGATGAATCATCTCTACCGGGTGGGAGCAAGCCCACTCAAGATCGATGAGGCATTTGATGTTCCAACGGTCATCCACAAAAATGTTGGTCTGATTTAGATCCGTGAGGTTAAGAAAAAATGGCCCTCGACGGAACCTTCGGCGAAAAAAAGAAGACCATATGCTTTTCATAACCATCAATGCAGCTGTCTGATAGAAACCATCTTCCAGGCTGTTGACCGCGTTAGCCTGATGGCGTAGACGGCTTTCATGGATTGCAATAATGTCACTCAGATAAGAGTCAACTGTTGTATGGGTCACATCTCGTGGTATATCAACCGGAATATGTTCATTTTCCAATTGTTGGATTTCGAGAGTGAGAGGGCGGTTGCTCAAGCTCAGATATCCCTTTTCATCCAAAACGAAGGATCCGATCTTTGGCAATGGAGTGTGAGCCAAAGTCAGTATAATTCGGGAGAGACCACGGAAGAGGTTGCTGCGCAATTCCGGGTCATGGCGACCTTCTTCCCAGGTTTCAGAGAGCACCTTGCCTCGCGACGGATTGATGTACTCAATTAAAAGATACGGTGTGTCAAACACAAGCTGATCATTGGTGGGATGCTGAATGTACCGGGATGGAGTTGGGTAGCCTAGCAAAGACAAGAGCCAACGACGGAGACGCTCAATGGTACGGGTGAAGATAGGCAAATTGTCGAGAAACGTGAACTGAGGGCGTAAGCGAAAATCCATGAAAATGAATATCAAGGCAACATACGGTCTGACCATTGGACAGTCCAAAGCCATAGAGTTGAGGAATAGGAACAGTTGCGCAATTCTCTTCAAGCCATGCGTATGTTCCGGCTTCGCAACGGACCTTCTCATCCGCATTCCCTGAACAGTAATCTTCGCCAATCCGATATGGCAAGGGAAATCGAATCATCAACTGCTTGGCGAAATTTTCTTCTTGACCACCAACATCAACGCGTATGCAAACATTGAAGCTCCCATGGATCCATTCGTCCACGTCCGCAACCTGGCACACATCTGTAGAAGCAAGGCCGAGATGGTGCGCAGCGATGGCTTTTATAAGCTTTCTATTCCGGTGAAGATGAGTAAAAAATCGGATTTTTCGATCCCTATAGCCCAACTCATGGAGAATGTTAGCATCTTTGTCCTTCGCTGCGGTGTAGGTAATTTCACCACGAAGCAAGCGAATAGGTTTCAGAGTGCTAGGCGAATCCATGCCCCTGACACTGACACATTCGAACCAGGCCTTGGCCTCGTTTGAAGGCTGAATAAGTCGAAGCTGGCTTGACTATTCCGGTAAGACAAGATGGCTCGACATAATGTTGTCTGACAGGGGTGGAAATAGGGAGTTGTACAACTGCCACACTGTCGGCTCGGGTGAACAATTCTCCCGGCCAACCCCTTTTGAGTTGGTTCGCATGGTTTCACGCGCGGCGTCTGATAATACGGTCTTTCAGACTCTCCGCCAACGCACACTGCCCTCGAGTTGAGTCTTTCAGTGCCCCCTTGTCTTCGCAATCTCACACTCAGCTGCCTCGTTCTATACGTGTCAGATCCATACACAAATTTGGCAGTATGGCCATACTTGCGCCCGAAAGAATCGACCTACCAACAGTTGCGGAGATCGAAGCCTCGCCGGATGTGTTGAGTATTCGGACAAACGCTATCAAAGTCGTTCGGGTCCGGGAACGCTTCGCAGTCAAGTTTGGCTATTCTATTCCACCCCTAGAAGCAGAGAACATGAAATTCGTCGCACACAATAGCAACGTTCCGGTGCCGACGGTTCACGACAACTTTCTCGATCGGGAAACTCAAAAGAGATATATCATTATGGATTATATCCCAGGCATGGACCTCTAAAAGTTGCTACTATTGCTTACGTCAGTGGAAAAAAAGACAATTAGTAGGCGGATTAAAGGCGCGCTTGATGAACTACGGCAGATTCTAGCTTAAGGGTATTTTGGAAACTTGGAACGCCAGCCTTATACTGATGGCGTACTCTCTTCTCCTGACGACAATCTAACAATTTCGGGGCCATTCGATAATCAAGAACAAATGAATCATGGTATCCTGACAAGGCTTGGTCAGAAGGAGTCGCCCCACTACATTCGTCTTTTGAGAGGAATGGTTGATCGAACCCTCAAAGGCCACAAGATTGTATTCACGCACGGAGATCTTCAACCAAAGAATATAATAGTTGAACGCAATGGACTCCAAGAAGATGGCAGCAGCGACTTCAAAATCACATTGATTGACTGGAATCTTTCAGGCTGGTACCCAGAATATTGGGATTTCTGCAATTCGACGCTTTATTGCCAGTTAAAGCCTGATTGGTTAGAGCTGGTCCCGGATATTCTCGACCAGTATCATTTGGAATACTTGATGATGCAGGTTGTTTACTCCTCAGTGTTTTACTAGAAACTCGTCGCCTCTTCTTTCAATTTCAAATCATCATTGTGTTCATACGGTATCTGCTATACAACTATTGTAAGATCCTAGAGGCCCTGACACCTGTAATTCCGGTCCAAATCTCTCACGTCGACGGAACTGAGAAATCGAACCTCCCATAACTAGTTGTAGGGTCTCGCTAAGCTTAGGAGTCTCCAATGACCGTTTCCTGGATTTCTTGTTCTAAGTTAGATAATGGCATGGCAAACTTGTTTTACATTTGACTTACGCTAATCAACGCTTGATGATCCCTTTTTCAAACGCTAGCTTCTGGATGTCGCGGAGCCAGTCTCCGTAGCGATAGAGAGGCGTGCCAGGATACAATTGCTTGCCCCCGAGAGTCAATTGAGCGCGGGGCGCGGGAACTGCTTGGCAACACTCTGTCTCGAATCTGGCCAAGTCTTCCTTTGAGATAGTTCCAATCTTTCTTTTGGTACCCGGTACATGGGAAGCAGAGAATTCAGGGTCCATTGAGCCTCTGGGATCGTATTTCATGCCTTGAAGTAAATTTCCAGTCACATGATAGAGACGACCTCCTTCCGACGTTCTCGGAGCGGCAGGGTTGGTTTCGATATATATAGCTTCATGGTTTGGCACGCCAGCGTATTCAGCGGTATACACGTTGAAGGACATGATGAAACTGTGAGATAGCAAATATCAACAGATCGATATATAGAACGAGAAGACAACAGATGAAGCGGTCAGCTAGGCAAAAGACTGTTCCACTGACTACTTCTGCCGGCCTTTTATATGTTCTGGGCTGAGTGTGTAATCGTCCGATATCATGCTTGCACCTAGTGTTGTACGTTTGGAAGACGTATCGCCATCTCTGGGAGATTTTCGAAATACAGAGAAGTTACAGTCGGTTCAAGAGCGCTTTTATTAAAGATGCATTGAATCGTATTGGCCGGCACCTAAGCGCCAAAATCTCCAACCCTATCTTACCTTCCCTTTTCGCTTTTCCGCAGTTCTTTGTGGTTCGAGTTAGCGCTTAAGGATAGTTAGCGCTACTGCTTCCACCAAGACCCCAATTTTGGGGTGAGAGAGATTTAGGCGCCGCTGAAGGTGTTGAAAACTTCTTATCCAACGTTAAGATACAGTAGATTTCGAAAACAGGTTACCCCTAAGACACACACGCTTTCTTTCCCAGCGCCCCACTCCGACCGCACTAGACTGTATTAGGTCAGGAACAGTCCCACCATTTTTGCTTCTAAGTATCTCTGGTGGATTACTACAATTACAGTACTGTAATTGCAAGTTCCGGCATTAGGCAGAAATCCGGGGGGGGATATAAGGAACTCAGATACACCCGTACCTCTTTGTCCCTCCACACTCCTACTCTTACAGTACTACCCCTCACTGAGCTGGCCGTCAATGCCCATTATTGACTTTGAGCACCGAACCCTGACTTCTTTCTTCTTTTCCCGAAAACAGTCACTCACCTCGCACGATGGCTGGACCGCACAGAACGTCAATTTACCCGCAGGAAGAATGCCTTGCACGTGTCGTTTGGGCAGCTCACATCCTCTATATTCTCACAAAAAGCCGAAACCATGAGGAGCTACCTGAAGCTGAGCACAATCTGGAATACGGCAGTCATATAGATGACTCGAGCGATCACGAGACAGACTACGAGACAGAGAAGAATATGATTTTGTCAGGTACTCGAGATTCTACTCGCCAGAAATTCCTGGACTGTATTGCGCAGCTGCTGTCGCCATGTAAGGGATGGGATGGAGTTACTGCAACGGCGATACGGGAAGGAGAAGACGGAGTTGAGGTTGATATTACAAGAAACGATGGTTTTCTTTCGGATGAAGATAGTGAGATTATGGGTTACTGCAAGATGTTGGAGGAATATCTAGATGGTAGAACTGGAGGTATGTAGCATACTTCAATTCTCGGTCGTGAAATTTTGAGTTTTTGATGACTTGACGGCTGAAATAGGGATGAATACAACTGCAAACTCCCCAACCGATTTCGAGCTGAAGGTGATAGACTATATGTCCCGCCGGATCGATCATTGGGTTGAGGATTTCCGAGAATCTCTACAAACCCTCCATAATTGTCCTGACTGGAGTTCTCAGCCATGGTTTGGGCAGGAGGCTGCAATGAAAGCTTGGACGACCATGACGGATCTTACACTCAAATTTGATACTGATAAGGAAGCCGTCAAATCTAGATCCTTAATAGTTCAACAAGCTTACAACTGTCTCAACTTAACTCAAGTCCGACAGTTGTTGTCGGACTCCTTTGGGATCCAGGGTGGCTTGAGACTCTGGAGCAAGTTGAACTTTATCGCTAGGCCGCTGGTCGACTGCCGATTATTGGGATCAATAGCCGCCCATGAGCCACAGTTGCGGAAATGCAGGATCTTACTAGTTTCCATTAAATCGAAGACAGCACTGGACGCCAAATACAGGCTTAGAATATCCAAGGCATGGGAACGACTTGGGCTGGGCTCCATTCCTGAACACGTGATGAGGATACTTGATTCCTTGAGCAAGAGGTTTGAAAAAGCCTGTGCAGAGAAATTTTCTCTGCATGCTGAGATGCAGCTAGTGACGCATTACGAGGAGAGATGCGCGCTTAGGCCTACATTAGACTACTTTGGATGCAGTAAGAAGACTTGCTTGCTCTGTGAAACCTTTCTTCGCTCGCTACCGAGTCCAATTGCCACACGTGGAAGGCATGGTGTTTGTTATCCTGCCTGGGCTGTACCGGGCTCAAATTCAGGTGCTATAGAAGCCGCCGTCGAGCGGTTAGAGAAAAGCCTCGTAGTTCGCATTCGAGGACTTCTCAATGATTTGAACAACCCCGGACAGAGAGGGCTCGCTGCCAATATCATGCAATCCGGCATGGTGTCAAATTTTTCACGCTTTACTCTTGAAGATGGCAGCAAGAACGCAGATGTGCGGCTTTTTAGAAGAAAAGAAAGATCAAGCATAATGAATTGCTCATTCTGTGAGTTTACATATTTTTATTTTGGAGAGCGATTAATGACTAACCAATAATGACTCAAATAGTGAAGGAATTGTCCCTACTACAAAATCGCGATATCGCCCACTCGAGAATTTCGAACCTCAATATTGTTGTGCGATGTGTAACACGAGCCCAGGGATTCAATGTGCACAGTGTCAAAGCACTTACTATTGCTCCAAAGACTGCGAGAGAAGTGACTTTCGCTCACATAGCCTTCTCTGCAAACAGTTCGCTACTCAACTTGATAGGCCCTCTCCGGGACACAAAAGGGCCATATACTTTCCAGCTGAGAGAGAGAATCCATCTTTGATATGGGTCCCATGTCGACGTCGACACGACGAGGACGGTATCAAATGGACACAGGTTGATCCGTATCCCTACCTTGGAACTGATCAACCGGTTAAAGGGATAATGCACATCGAACATAACCCGGTACGATGTCGAAACCTGGGCGCCGGATTTGCAAGCTGGGCCCCATACAAAGAAGGATACTGTGTCTCTTTGATACATCGTGAGGCCTGTTTGAAGGACGGGTCAGCCACAAATAGAAGTATATTAGCTTCTTTGAGAGCGTCCTGTGCGTCCACCCTCTCACATGAATATCGCGGTCCTATGATTGCCATACGAGAAGTTCCCCATGAGGACTATACCGATATAACACTAGCCGACTTCCGACATCTAGTGGATTACTTAATAAGCTACCGAAGCACGAATATCAGGGAAAGCGTCCCGGATCTGCTACACCGCGCCCCAACAACGGTCCGCGCGCGTGAAGATCTGCTGCCACGGCGAAATAAAGCTTCATGCTTCAGAGCCTTTTGTTTCTGTCAATGTCACCCGCGCAAACCAGATATCCCTGGGCAGCGGATCCCTCTCACCGATATCTGTCTGCCTTGGTATGGCTATACGGCTTTGGAAGGACCCGGACACTGAGTTCTGCGATGACCCGCCCGGATGGGAAGGGGGCATGACGGCAGACAGTAATCCTAATGTTGCGTTCTTGATGATGGAAACTGATGCATCCAAAGACGAGTGGGGCTGGGCGCCAATGTACTGGAATAGTGAGATAGGGAATGTTTGGGCTGTTCGGGAAGATGGGCAGGATCTGGCTGTGAATGATGTCGCAATGATGTGCCATTTTGCGAGGCGCAAACTGCAGCGTATGTTCGAAGACGTGATGGAATCGGGCTCGAGCTTAGTAAATAGGCAGAGGATCTTGGATTTTATTACTTGGGACAATATGGTTACTCATTGGGACGAGACTGGCGAGCATTAGCAATTTGGCTCGTAGGAAAAAAATAGACTCTACTGCAGGATGATAATCCAAGATCTTATCAATGAGAGTCTCAAATTAGGGTTCAATACTATAATTGAAACAGACATCGTGACTGTAGTCTAGTGGATCTGGACTATGGAAAACAATCGAAAAATTTAGTGTTAAGACCATTTAGGAGACATGAGGAGAGACAAGGATCTATTATTAGAAAAGGCTTGTATACGCTATGTCTTACTGTACTCCGGATGGGTATGGTTTCAAACGGTACGACCCAAGAAGCGGAAGCATCTGAGGGGTAATCTCCCTCGAATTCTGCCTAATGCCGGAACTTGCAATTACAGTACTGTAATTGTAGTAATCCACCAGAGATACTTAGAAGCAAAAATGGTGGGACTGTTCCTGATCTAATACAGTCTAGTGCGGTCGGAGTGGGGCGCTGGGAAAGAAAGCGTGTGTGTCTTAGGGGTAACCTGTTTTCGAAATCTACTGTACGGCATGGCAATCACCTTGAAGTGTCCTAAGTTTGATGGAGTGCTGAAACATGGCTTGCAGGGCGCCCACCGTGCAAGCGGCAACTCCGCCAGTGACCAGGCGTGTCTGAGCGACTAAAGATCAGCATCAACCGATTGCATCTGCCTTGAGCTCCCCTTGCTGATCCGAATTAAGACACTTTATGGCTTATGCTGGTGGGGTTGCCAACATTACGGGTGCCCAATGAGCCTAAAGATGCCACTTCGTTTTCAATTAGGTGGTGAGTCAGCAATTCACATGGTGGGGTTGCTCGCCTTCCCCCCTTCTCGCAGTGGATGCTTCACAGGCAAAGTGCTAATCTAACATGCAAGACTAACGCTGCTATTATCTCTTCAAGGTGACATGGATGTCGAATGGAAAAGGATGCTTCGGGAGCGCTTAGACGTACATGGCGAGGCGCACGAAAATGCCCAAGTCATTCTGGACGGATATGTGTAATTTAAGACAGTAGTCAAATCTGGACAAGAAAGGTCAAAAAACCTCAAGGATGCTGTCCTAGACGATCGCGAGCATCCAAAATCAAGCAAAGAAAAAGACTTTAACTTTTTCTCCCTGGGACGGGTCTTTCCCTTTCTGGTACAAGGGATATCTGCTCATACTTCACTGCGCTGTCAAAGACCATCGAGAAGATATCTACATCTCCTCCATTGGCCTTTATCCAAACATACTCAAAGAGCTTGTTGAAGAGTACCGAGGAAAATATCTTAATAATATTGACAAAAATATTGCTGTCTTTGAGCACCGCGAAGGGGACTGGAAGAAGACCAGGTTAAGACCAATTCGACCACTCTCTACAGTTATCATGGACAAACAAGTTCAGGATGACCTTTGGGAGATGGGAAGGACTTTCT
This sequence comes from Penicillium oxalicum, assembly GCF_001723175.1. Classification (NCBI taxonomy): domain Eukaryota; kingdom Fungi; phylum Ascomycota; class Eurotiomycetes; order Eurotiales; family Aspergillaceae; genus Penicillium; species Penicillium oxalicum. The sequence continues at coordinate 3,349,428 of NC_064652.1, read as the reverse complement.
GGATGAGCGTACTCAAAAGTGGTACGCCGACCATGGAATACCCTACCAACGAGGCTACCTTTTATACAGACCTCGTGGAACCGGAAAATCCAGCTTCAGTCTTTCACTGGCGGGGGAATTTGAACTTGATATTTATACGCTACAATTGTCCGGTATTTCGGACAGCAAGCTGATGAAGCTATTTGCTGAGCTTCCACCGCACTGTATCGTTCTCCTGGAGGACGTTGACGCCGCTGGGATGGGACGAAGGGACGGTGCAGATGCAGACCAAGAAAGCAATTCAGGCTCTAGAGTCACCCCCTCTGGTCTTCTTAATGTTCTTGATGGTGCGTCATCTCAAGAAGGTCGGGTGCTCATTATGACAACCAACCACATCGAACATTTGGACGAAGCACTCATTCGGCCTGGCCGTACGGATAAAAAGGTGCATTTTTAGCTTGCCGATAGGAAAATGTCCGCTCAACTTTTTCAGACAGTCTTCAAGCAGACGCCCGGCCACAAGCAATCCAAGAGACAATTCGGTGATGAGACGATTGAGAGACTTGCCGACAACTTTGCTTCCAAGGTGCCAGACCAATTTTTCAGTCCAGCTGAAGTTTTGTCGTTCCTGATGGAGCAGAAGAACTCGCCTTTTGGTGCTGTTACTGGTGTTGAAACCTGGGTGGCAAAGGCAAAGGAGGCAGTGAGCCAACTGAAGAGGGAGAGTTCTTGGGTGCAATAAGGACATTAAGAACGAGATAGGGAGGCCGAGCTCAATGGAGAGGCAAAGAGACGTAATACCGCGGGGGCATTTGGTTTGGGGAGAGGACTGGCAAGGCTGCAACCGACCAGGTTTTAAAATCGTAGCGGACGTGTATATGGCCCAGTGTCACTTTGTATATGATTTTTACTTGCCTTTGAATTGTTCAGACAATCCCAGCGCCAGAATTGGCCACTCTCGATACAGTAGATATATGTATTGTACAAGGGCCGGGCAACAATATAATGAAATATCGCAAAATAATGAAATCACCTGCCTTCTACACAGTAGACAGTAACTAGTAACGAGCTTTGATGGCAGAAAGCTCGCGGGGTCGCAGTTTCGAACCGCCAAATAGCCGTGTCCAATCAGCCCTTCGGAGAACCACGAGTTCCCCACTATCCCGTGTTCGAGGAGCCCACTCCGAAGTTCAAGAATCCTTTCAAGTTCGCGGTTCAGAAGAACCTCATTCAAATCGCAGCTCTTTGTGTCTTTGCATGTGACGCAAGGCTATTTAAAGGAACAAATCTCTCCCTCTTTAACAGGTCAATGCGAGAGGTTGGTCCGTACTGATAAGTCATCAAGAAAGCTGGCAAGGAATATCGACGGTACAAATTCCAGTTCAATCTGAACACTCAAGATTTCACTCTGAAGAAAAGGGCTGCTCAAGATTCCCACAAGGTTATTCGACTGCAGATGTAGAGATTGAAGTGGACAGGAATGAGGAGGAAGAAGAGCAGGCGATACGGGACTTCGAGGACCAACTGTCAAAGAACTTGAAAGAGTAGGCTTGGTCATGTCACATAGTTTCAAATCGGTAGATTTAATTGTTGCCTCACTCTCATTCTATATGCGTTAGTACTCCTTTCGTTGGAGATGAAATCATGGATTGAAACCCCTATGGCGTTTTGCGAGGCACGATGCAAAATTCTCCGAATTAGGCTTACTTCCCTGAAAGATTGTCTGAAATGTGTTTTTCCGAGGAAGAGAGACAGAAATACTCAGAGGATCATCGCCAAGAACAGGAGAAACTATAGGAACTTGGCGGGATGAGGGATCTAATCGGGACAGATGCCCTTGGCTGGGTTTTAGATGAGGATCAGCTTGAATGGCGCAGGGCTGTCAGCCAGAGCATCAAGGATGGTTTGATGGAGCATTCAAGCACTGAGATGGAGAAGACAGCGGTTCTTTACTATTTTCCTTTCGATGATCATGAAGAAAATTTGTGATGTATTTTAATACCTCAGCTTTCGATTTTATGAGACATGCCGTTCCTACACAGTCTAGAAGCACAAATAAATTCCGATGCCAATATTGTCTATTTAACCAGGTACTGTAAAACGACATAAGCTGGTCACATTTGCATCATGTCCGTCTACGCCAACCCAACGCCAAAAGGAAAAGGGCCTCTGCATAAAAGTACACAGAGGTTCAAAAGCCTAACAGGCAATTTCCAGGTATATCCACCCATTCTTGAAGGTGGCCTTGGGCTACACCAGATACCGCCTCAGTGCTAAAAGCTTGCCAAACTTGAAGGGGGCAAGTCTGTTGAGACTCGGTGGCTGCACACCGCTCCCATTTTTGTACAGTCTGGCGGCTAAAAACTTGAGGGAATTCGCCGGTTGTCAACAAGTGGACCACTGCCGCATCAAGTACAGGGTAAGGTTTGACGATACGTGGTTGGTCGCTGAGTACATATGCAATCAATGCATCCAAGGGAAAGTGGGTATAAGAGTACTCAAGGATAGCTCTATAACGCTAATATATAACCTTGAGCGCACTATCTATACTATAAGTAACCTAGTATCGTTCGTGTCGGTTAGCCGTAGGCTGCTTCTGGCGCCTGCCCTGAATGTCTCTCCCTCGGGTCCCTTGGGGCACGCCCAAGTATACCGAAACGCACGTGACAACGCTAATCCCTAGTGTCCGTAGAATGATTGGTTCACGGTCGTCACTCAAGTAACTGCGGCCCCCCGCTTCTTTGAGGTCCGTAACATATATCAGTTAAACCTCTAAGTACAAACACAGTGGCAAACAAGTACTAAAGTAGCAAAGTTCTCTAGTACAATAGCTCGTACATTTGTGCAATGTTCTTCACCACGCCAGCATTAAATCCCCAGTAGTGGACTGTGGCCTGGATCATATGATGCCCCTGAGGATCCTCCTTCAAAGCAATATTCATCAACTCTATGGGAGACTTCCCGTCCCATATTGCCTGGGACCCTTTGAAATATTTTTCTGGGTCGATTTTATGGCCCACCAGTACCGCGATTTGAACATATTTGCCGAGTTCCGTTGCGAAGAACTTGCTGTTGCCTATGTCTATGCAGTGATAGAAAATTTCCGTTATCTTCTTCGAGTTCGACGGTCCCACTCTCTGACATGTTTCGATAGCCTTGATCGCGTTGATTATCTGTGGGACTGTAGTGAAGAAATTCTGTTTCCCATAGGCATTCACCCAGTCATCCATGAGGGACTTTGGAATGAGGACATGTGGCTCGTTGTGACGTTGAATAACCAATCCATCTTTGATAAAGTTAGTAAAGCCCGAAGAGCTGGCGATGGAACGGGTCTGTCAAATTCATTTTGGAGATATTTGAATAATCCTAGCTTGTAACTCAGACAATGATTTCCTTCCGCTCTATCAAGTCATATGTTGGAACCTTTTTCATATCAAAGTTGCCCTGGCCATCAAAACGGTGCTGGTCTTTCTTCAGCTGACAATAATCCATCGCCCCGCTGCGTACTTTTTCCCACTCAACGACGCTCGTGCCTAGAGCCTTGGTATCAACCTTAAGCATTTCCAGGGCCTCCTTTACCCAGAGGACACAGTTCCAACCTGGTTGGCCTTGCCGAATAGGCGTGTTCCGCAGAATTTCGACTAGGCGATTTCTTTCCGCTACCTTCCCAACTATGATACGAACAAGTAGCATGCTAGTAGGGGCAAGTGGACATTCGCGCTCCTCGAAGAACCATTTAGAGCCCCCTGTCAATGCTAGCCTCTCCTTTGCGTGGTAACGGACCCCCATACCATCCTCTGCTTCAACTTTGGGCCCCACGATCAAGGCCCAGTGGTATCTAGCTCAGACGGGATATCAGTCTTTTAATTAATATCCGCTAAGGAAGCTTCTGCATGACGAACTCACGTGTCTTCTTTGCCTAGCATGGTAGGATTGCCTCCGCGTGCGTAGAGAGCAACATAGAGACGGTCTTTGTTAGATGGCATTGTGCAAGCGATCTTGGGAAATATAGCTAGAGCTGACGGTAATTAGGCCGGATAGTGTTCAAGGGATGCTTAAGAGCGATAGATTATTCTCTATAACCGGTTTACAGGTGGACTTTCTCAAGGGTTTTATATCTATGCATCTCCCTAGTTTACCTAACACTTTAACAGGAGTCATAACCGCTACCTGCGTGATAAGAGGTGATAAGTAGTGACTTCGGCTTATCTTCTAATCCGTATCTCCTCTAAGAATAGAATCAAGTCAATGAGCGCTTGATCCATGTCTCATGCTCAGAATATACATGTGAGCCAGGGAATATCTATTTCTGTAGTGAAAGAGCTTCACCATTCGCCTTCGTTCGGAGTGATAGCTTGTTTCAAATTGCTGCCTAGTTTATTCCTTTTTCTTCCGTTGTCAGTTCATGTTCTCTGTTTTTCTTGTTTCAGGGCCACAGGGTGCGTGCGAAGCGCGCGCCACTAATGTTCGGCGTAATGCCCACATTGTTAGCGTTTCGCCGGTACGTGATCAAGCGCATTGTAAGTTGCTAAGAGAAATTCTATCCCCGATGCAGTACGAAAGAGTTCCTTCCCAAGTTCTGTGGCTTTTTAGGCGTGTCCGCCTGTGCCGGGTGATATTTCGTAATACGTTCCTCCTGTTTGAGACAAGCTCCTTGAGGCCTGTGCTCAGGAGAACTACACTAGCGTCCCGACTGCAGTGAGTGGAAACTGCTTATTAACCAATCAGTCTCGAGAGAATAACTGCGCGCAGTTATTCTCTGTACGTTGAATAGCTATATGAGCTCTTAGCCAACACGAGAAGATTCGACCTTCGAGAAAGCCACTCAAGGCCCCGATACTTCACGCACAGAGTCTCATGCACCGTCTGGTCCCAAAATTTTCTCAACCCAGGCATGCTCCCTTGTCCCCGGATAGTAAGTGTACCCATACTGACTTAAAGCTGTGCTACTACGCTAGCGCCTTCCCTTAGCGAGTGGATTCTGCTCTTTAACCAATTGTTTTCAAGAGAATAACTGCGCGTACTTATTCTCTGAATGCTAAATGGCTATCAGGGCGCGAAGAGGTTTGTTGGTTCTTACATGCAAGAATAGTTGGGATTTCGAATATCCCAAACAAGAAGGTTAGTTTTAGCTCATCAATAAGCAGAGCTTACCCTAAGTTCTCTCGAGCCTAGTGGAAATTCTTGTTCAAAGGAAAAGAGCTCTAAATTACGAGTTCCTAGCTATACAATGATCCCCTGTCTACCTTAGAGAACCTATCAAATAAAGAACTACTAGTATGTGGTGTTGAGTCTCGGGACTAGGAGAAATTGGGTATTGTTCCGTGCTTAATTAGCTTTTGTCGATGGCATCAGATTCTAATTAAGGCCTATAAGTAAGAGTAACGTGGCACGGCTTAGCACGGCGCCATTCTATGACCGAACAAGCCTCTGACAACTTCTGCGGGAACTATGACCTCGCCTTCTTTGGATGGATCATATGCACTTTCGTTCGACTACCTCACTCAAGTGCCTAACTGTGAGAAAAATATTCTTCCACTTGACCTAAATGGTAAAGCTGACGAGGACAAAAGCTACCTTGATCTTGGAGATACAAGATATCAGTGGACCTAGCTTCCATCCAATCCACTCAGCCTTGTCTAGCGCTTGCTATTCGCTTTTCTATAATACTCAGCCGAGTCGAACGTGTGCATATTGGCTTGCCGAGATACACATAGCTTTTTTGATGCGCGGCGAGAATTTGACGTGGGCAAGGGACGATCTTTGCAAGACCTTACGCAACCGCTTGAACGAGCAAATACACGACATCCGCTCTGAAGTACCCATTGAGGTTCGAAACTTGACTGTTGTTGCTTTTTATCTACACCAGAAAATCTGGGTTCAAAGAGCGGGGGAATCTTTGAAGCCTGTTATCGACACGGGGGCATTTGAAGAAGCTTTCTTGGAAGCATTGATTCCTATTGGAAAGAGAATTGATGAGTACGATGGTCTTCAGCAATGGCAGATGAAAGTCACCATACCGTCATTACAAGGGCTTCTTGCAACTGCAGTCGGAACCCCTAACAACCTTGTATGCATGTTCAGACAGGCATGCTATGTTTACTCTCCTGACATCTAGCGTGGAATGGTAATGGGACTGGAGCTAGTTAATGAAACTATAGTCAATATACTTGCTGACGACTCACTTTCCCCTGAAGTCCGCGCTACTCAAACACACTGATAACCAGGACTGGTTCTTCGAGCTCTCATAGCGAGAAAATACCTATTGTAGTGGGGGATTCGGTTGCATATACTTAAAGGCGGATATTCAGTAGTAGGAGATGCCTGAGAGCCTTACCGTCGAGGAAGGTTATCTAGGACCCAGCTTGCGGGATCCGGCATCATCAACATACTTGATCAACAGTTTGGACGGAGGATTCAGGACAGTCTTTACAGTCGGATTCCTTACACTTGAAATGTCACACTTTTTTTGATTCCTGCCTTTGGTACCTGATATCGGATCTCACGATTACCTTGGAGGATTCCAGGACTTGCGTGCTGGTGGGTTTGGTTTGGTTCCTCTATGACTCGACCTGTCTGGTGAGATCAGACTGCTGTGAGTATTCCCCCCTTCACTGTATGACTTATGCTCAGTCTGACCCTTACGCATTCCTCGGCTCTTGATTTAAATTGAGATACTTACTTCCCATTAAGGCCTTTCCGTCAGGGGTCATAAATAGGCCAATAAACAGCTTTGTCGTTGATGAAACGCATTATTACTTTTAAAAAGGACAGACATAAATATCACCAAGTCACGGTATCTTCAAACAGAGCATCGGGTCATTATTCATTTATTTCACCGTTGATTAAATAGGACTACTACGCGGAGTTGGCGATTTGAAGAGCAGAGCACAATAGTATTAGTCATTTAAGACCTACAGTGTGCTGATAAACTAACAACATGTCTGCTACTCTTTTCGTAAGGACCGGCTGATTGATATTAGTTTTTACATTGTGCTAATTTATTTCACTAGACTTTGCGTATTTGGCTCCTACGAAAGTTTTCATCAGCTCAGGCCCTTGGGCGTAGCCTCAACGTAAGCGGCATCGAAAATGATATTCGAGCATCAGTCGTCATTGAATGCAATTGGTCGTTGAACACATTACGGGATATGGTTCTTGTTGATCTCGCTGTAACCCCTTCGGGCTTCGGAGAAGTGATCAAACTCTACCCGATGATGCTTTCATTGTTCCGGTGCGATGCAGAAGGAGAGCCTATTGTGAGCAGTTTGCTAGAGATTGGTGATCATCCAGAACCATCAAAGTATGAACTGTCACTGAAGCCTTACAATAACTATGAAATGCCACACAACAACTACATGCTCGGTGCCCCACCCTAGATCGCCTAGTTATTCGCTAGTTCGAGGAGTCACGTCTTACTCTAGTGAGCACTGCACAAGCTGCCTTATACTAGGGCCTATGATATAACGACACAAAATAGTCCACGTGCGCACTCTCACACCTGAGACACGCCAAGGTGATTGTTTCTATTCGAGGCAGTCGAAAAGGTATTTCTTGTTGAAAAGGCTGCGCCTTCTGTTGTTCATAGTCCCCATTTTATTTGCCCTTGTCGAATCCAAAGTAGGCTAGATGCAAGTTATTCCTTGTGATCATACTTGTTTTACACGAGGCGTAGAGAGCGGTCTTTCTTTCGTTGACATGTAGTGTAAAGCAGATAGCTCAGTATATAATCTCCTATTCAGCTTTAAATTGCCCTCTCATTTTCGTTATATCTCCCAGCAGCCTGGATTACCTGTTATTCAGGGCATTAAACGCACCTCATGTCTTGCTTCCTTACAATATCCCCCCGGTCCTGGCTGGCGTGGGCCCAGCCAATACGCAAGTTCTACTGCTATCTGTTGAGCTGGATTTGGGCAAAAGAGCCGGAAGTGGATCTTGAACGCGCGGTCTTTGATACGAATTCAACACAAACATGCATAGATAGTGCAGCATGTAAGTTGAGAAACTTGTTCTCGCCTTGCCTGCCCCTCAAAGAAACGGGAGGCTCATGTTCGCCGCCCCAAGCGCCCCGAGATAAACCTTCAAGAATTATCATTGTTCCCACTCAATGGTGCTAATGCCAATTTTTGTCAGATACCCATCGCCGGCCTACTTCAACCCACTTTGTTCAGTCTTCTACCAGTGGCAGCATTCTCGCTCTTCCTAATATGGAAGACAGTTTCAATTACAATCATATAGGACCTCAGGAAGGGAATGAGACTATATGGACGCCACCATCTTGTTAGTAACTTCCCTTACTATACTTAGGTGTGCGAGACTATCTGACTACTTCTAGTTGACCCTTTGAAAGCGGTCAATCATTCTGAAAGCGCTGTGTATCGCTAAAAGTCTTTGTTTCGTGGCTCTCTTTTAGTCATACGTAGTTCAGAGAAAACTGGGATTTTCCCCTATACGCGGGACTAGCACTAAGATAATCGCTCAAGTGAGTCTCCGTAGTGCTGATATCAAGGTATTATCTTGTAGAGGGTAAATTTCCTAGTGAACTATGTCATATTCAATATGTCATAAAATCAAAAAGCATACATTAGCCTAATAAAGTATTTCCGGAAAGAGACCTTCCACCCATCATCCAATGACCTACTAACCAACTACTAACTAACTACTGGCCACCTACTTAGGTATATACTTACTTTTTATTGATTTTCCTGATGACCCTATAAGTAGGGCGTCTCGAAAGCGACCTAGACTACAGTCTTGAGTCAAAGAGGCTTTTTGATTCCTTCCACACCCTCTTCTCAAATGAGTCCCCGCGTTTCGCTTATAATTAGCGCTATAAACAATTACTGTGAGCAAATCATCCTTCGGACTACAGATCCTAGGCTAATGCTTCATAGTCAACTGTCCAGAAGTACACTGCAATCCTGCCACGACTAGCTTCGAGATTATCTCTCAATATATCAATGAAGCTTTCTCGAGTTGTAGTCACGAAGGATCGATGAGGCTACTCCTATGCGAAACTCTGGATGTTAGTCTGCTCGAGGCTCCTCAAAGTGTTTATGAAAGCCTCAAGACGAGCGATGGAGAACGGAATGCTTTCTTTATCTTTGCTATATTCATCGAAGTTGGAATTATGCCGTCTCCGCCCCTCTGTCGATCAATAACCAAAATATTCCTGAACGAGCCTGGAAGTGATGTGCTAAATCACATCCTGGAAGAAATCCGGAAAGCAAGGATAGAAGCAAGAACGTCGGAAACCCCCTTCTTTGCATGCAATGTTGCGAAGCTGTTCAGTATCGGGACGAGTGGAGAAGGTTAATTGAAGTGTCAGCTGAATCGCCTTCAAGCGCTATAATGGGCTGGAAAGCTTGCGGGTCTTAACATAACTTAGGATAAATCAGCATTCTTCGGCGAAATAACCCAGTATTTGCAATTGAAGGCGGAGATTCTGGAGTTTTGCACTTACGTTCGGCACCTTAGCACCTTCAGAATTTTGCTACAGAGTAGAGGATCAAATGCTTTGTTTTCAGTCTAGCATTTTCGTATTTTGCTCACCTGAGGGTCCAGTCAGAATAGAACTCTATGCTCTCGTCTATACTTGAATGATTCCAGTCATAGCATACACAGAACAACGTACCACACTAACATCATCTAAAAGGGCAAAGTCTGAGCGATGACTATCAGACTCCAAACAGGTGACAGGTTTACGTGGGCAAGAAAATAACTGCATCGGGTAGTTTTCATAATCTGGACTGAGAGTGACAAAGGACAAGGAAAGTGATAAACGGACAACTGTCATGTATAGAGGACAGCTACACAAAAGAATAAGAGCAGGGGGCAGAATCCTGCGAGCGACATCAGAAACTTGAAGACATCAATATCAATGGCCCGACACCGACCTTCACTGTCAGAGTATAAACAAATCGCTTTTCTGCTTGCCGGCTCATGTGCCCCCCTCAGCTTAAAATTTCAGAATATAGTGCTCTCTGGAAGGCGGAAAAAGCACCTGAGTACGCTTGGTGTTCCAACCACACTGAGAGAATGTCCCCAGTGCTCTGGTAGTGTGATTCTCATCTGCCAATGCTGATAACCATCTGGTTCCTGTCTTGCCCCCATAGGTACCAATGCTTCCATGAAAGCTTCTTCTGAGGCCCCTGGCTCGTTGATATGGGTCAGATAGAATCCTTTTCTTTGAACCAAAATCCTTTGGTTCAGTGAATAGGCTATGATGGCTAGATCTTTTGCCTCAGCACATGGTAATTTGTCACATGCAACCTCCTCCGCCATTCGATCTCGTAGAGCCTGGGCAAGATAAAATTTTATCCATCGCAAGTTTTCATCATGCATGATTAAGGCTATATAGATTTCGGCAAGCCAGTAGATGTAGTTTTTCGAAGTGGTCTGGCTCTTGGAAAAGAGCTTTTGGCAAGAGCTCATCAGCTCAGGGTGTATTGGTTGAAACCTGACACCTTCAAGAACTTGTACCTCTAATATCAAAGTACCTTACCAGAAGGATTAGCAGCTTTGCCCGCCCGGAAACTTGGAGACTATCACTCACATTGAGACAAACGAGCAAAACAGGCAGCGCTATCAGCCATCGTGGCTAAAGTGAATGATACTGCGGTGATGTGAATCTTTGAAAAGTGTTGACAAATTTCTTCAGCAGACGCTGCGCAGCAGAGGCAAAGTCTCCTTATATGTATTCCTCACTCTTGAGAGGGTCACGGTCGAATGGTAGCGCGTAGTCTTAACCGTTTGATGTTATGCTATTCTATCTATAAGCGCACTTGTATAGATTTCTTATTTTCCTAAGTGGGTTTCACCTTTACCTACTGGCCACCTACTGGCCATTTATTGTCCATTTACTGTCCGTTTACTGTCCATGCTTCGTTCTGATCTATACTAAGCTTGGGCGGACTACTCTAAATTCGATTATTTTATTTTTGCTCGCCGCACTAATTGGCTATATCAAAAAGGTGCTAGGTAGTCATAAGGAACAACTAATTAAAAAACGGAGATGTCGGCGCGGCACAATTTGTTGGATGAGGAAGAAAGGCCAGTAGGAGAAGCACATAAGCAACAGCAGATCTCAATCTCTTCGCTAGTGTCAACTTCAACTTTCATCTTTGACTTTATATAATCTTGAGTGTTCGAGCTACCCTTCTTTTGGACACTCCGCAACATTCCGAATGTACGACATGGCATTTGAAGAGACTTCGACTCTTATCACTTCAGCGGAGGAAAACCAGGCTACTTCGAAGGAGAAGATTCATGGCTCCAATGCGACTAGCGATGTGCAGCCTCCTCTCGTCGGCCAAGACCATCGCGTACCGTCATTTACTGCTATTTCAACGGACCGACTTTCAGACAGCACCGACTTGGCGCATCTAGACCAGACGTTTTCACAGCTTCAAGGTTATAAATATGCTTTGCCTAGGACATTTGTGGCAAGGAACAAGCATCAGGAAAACGGCTTCCAGCACGCACGTTCATGTGATGGTGACATTGTATTCTTTTCTTCGAAAAAGGATCTCAATTTGTTTGAGAAGTGGGCCTTGGCGGCCTAGCCAGGATCGTTGAAACGTAAGAGCCACCAACTCTCAGGTCTTCCTCAGCGCTTGTCGAAACCCTGCTATTTCGCATATGCATTGTCGAGACGGACATGCAGCTAACAATCGCATGAGGCCCCTACAGGAACGACATCCCAACATTGCTTTTCGATGCAGTGCCCGCTCCGAGTTGACCTTTTGCACAGCCCCAGCGTGGACAAGAAGGTTGAAAGGGTTTCCCCTGCGTAGGCAGGTTTCCAACTTTTTCCTGGTTAGGTCACGTGACACGAACACACGCACACACACGCGCGCTGTCTCTCTCTTTGCATGAATTGCGCCTGTAGGCCTGGATTCCTCTCTCTCGATGCATAAATATGAGAAAACAGAAGTTCAATCTCTGCTTTCTGCAGGCCTCTTCAACCCAGATTTGACGTCTAATGCCGTGGCTAGATTTCGCTCGGCTTTCCTCGTCTAATAATGCGCAGCAGCGTTCCAACAATGAGGATTCTGGCCCCATTGAGCTTAAGTGACTTACTTACCCTCAGGCCTGACCTTCCAGTCGTGCGGTGTACTAAAGGGATGGAGACTTTTATGACGTAGACTAGCGCAGGGTATGGGTCGTCGCGGGAAACGCGCGTCGTCCAACAATTTGGATCTGTTTACACTATATCTCTCCAATGGAATTGTTGTTGCCTAAGGCATCAAGACCTTTCGCTCGATCCACCTCACGCGGCCCCATACTCCTTTCAACTCATCAACATTCACCCATCGCCTACCTTATGATTAATCAACTTTGAAAAAGACTCGAACATTCGCACCAACCACACGTCGTGAGGTAAATTTTTAATGCGGAAACTTTTTGTAAACACTGCAATCAAGAAGATCAGCCGCTTTTCTCTTCACCTCCCATGGGTGCTGAAACCACACCACCCGGGAGTGTTCTTGAACCTCCCCTCACGCCGCTACCAACAGATAAACAAGCGTCTTCAGAAAGTGTCGCAAAGATTCTAGATTACTTTCGCCTCCATCGCCAAGGTCATCAATTGCAAAGCTGGCTGGAACATCGTCTTTACCTGAGGCAATATAGGAAGCTGCTTGATTTGCTAGCCCTCGACGGAGAACTCATCAATTACATAAACGACAAAGTGCGGTAAGCCTTCTTAAATCCGTTGGACTGCAAGATCTGACGTGTCCATATGTACAGGTACGATTATAGCCCTAGATCTCATTGCCTCGCAATTTGAATGGCAAGCTCCGTCCACGACGTCTTTTGCGCGGAGATCGTAGGAGAGATTTTGAGACAGCTCAAGATTTTCCAAGAGCAGGACGGATCCCTTGCCGTATTCGCTAAAGAAATCAAACACTTTGCGACTTCCCGACTTTTGATCCCAATTGAATCAAGTGGCATGCTAAAGGCCTACTCGAAACGGGAGCCGGACGCATCCTTTGGTCACAGACTTGCACATTATCCTGGTGTGATCATAGAAGTCTGCTATTCGCAGAAGAGCCAACGAGCGGCCTATCTTGCTGAAGAGTATATTCTAGACACTGACGGGAGCGTAAATGCTGTCCTTATCCTTGACGTCGACTATAGAGGTTCACAGAAAGCGACAGTCACGATGTGGCGACCGGTCTACAAAATCCATGATGGGGTGGAAGAATTCCCAGCAGTCGTCGTTATAGAATCTCAGGTACGGGAATCGTCCAACCGCATGCAACTCTTGATGCTAACTCTAAGTAGCAGTTTCGCTCAGACAAAGGCTTTCCAGTCGAATGTTTCCGGATTTCGTTATCGCTGAAGGACTTCGCGACAGAGGAACTATGCAATGGGGTTCATGGTTCTGATGGATGTATTACGCTTACTTCAAGCCAACTTTGCAAGTTCTTGTCCGACGCTGAATCAAGGCAAAAATCGCAGAATGAGATATCCGGGTCTGTCAATCAAGTACGTCCGGGGGCACTCAAGCGTCGGCGGGTACGGTCTCCCCCCGAACAACCAAGCTCCGACGATAAGAAGGCAGGTCCAGTTGGTCAGAATTCCAAACGAGAGCGTTATAGTGGTGACTACTATCCAGAGTCTTGCTCAGAAGACTCGAAGAATTAGGATTGGACAAAATACTGAAGCTCCGAACCATGATTGCGGTGGCCTTGCATCGCTCAAGTCATTAGTGACCTACTTAATATATGTACTCTGATCCATGTGCTGGACCCATCGGCCTTCGATAGGTGGACTGGGGCTACCGGCACTTTTCCACCATACCTTGCACTTTCCAATCGAATATCATTGAGTTTTTCTATAACCTCTGCCCTTTCACCCAGATCCCCTCTAGCTCAGGTCTTCTCATGAATCAAGCCGCTCAAAGTTTACTGATGCGTTACTTTTAAGTGACTAGTATCAGTGGCTTACGTGATCTTAGTACTCCGGCCTACCCATACCTCTAGGCCACTGATACTACACAAGCCTATTCCATGCTCTAGCCTGGCCCAGACGTGTCATGGTGGGAAATTTTTTAGGTTGGGCAGAAAAGTGGGTAAGGTCGGGCACCTACTAGTACTACAGAGTGTACAGCACAGATTGCAGATACCGACTACCTGGTGGGTAAGTAGGCACCCCGTAATGACTAATCGCTCGCGGGGTCCAGCGCATAGTCGTTCCAACCTGAAGAAATCTTCCTTCTCTTTCTGACCTTCGCTAATTGTGCGCCTATACCTGTGCCGCAGTATCAAATAGCATTTGACATCAACTAGCCAGCCAACCAGCCAAATTCTGCTATTCTTCCTTCTGCTATTCTATCAAAGAAGAACCCTAACTATCACTTCTCTCTTGTGAGCCTACTTAGATACACAAATGTCTTACGAAGTAAGCGATCTACGATAAACCAATTTTCCGGTCATTCTTTGACATGCCTCTAGGTAGGAACTATTGCTCTTGGCGGGGATGAGGAATACATCAGGGGTCATTTCTTTGATGCAGTGGAATACGACCGATACCTTGTCGGAAGAGGTACACTGATTATGATCCTTCCACCTATTGGAGAGGGACAAGCAAAATCATACAGGTTCGTGGAGACTAATTTGGAGTTGCACGTTCCTCCCAAGCACGAGGTCAAGGTGGTAGATGCCCATGTGAAGATGACCACTTCTTCTCCAGATGGAATAAGTTGAGCAACTGCAGCCCAAGTCTCTGTCCAACACGTATGTTGATGGACATGTCTTCATACTGATCCTCTGGGACCATTACCACTAAGCAATCTGTGCACTCATCGCCTGCCTCTCTTTCCATTTTCCACTGCTGGCTACTTGCGATCGCTTTTGTTATCAAGTCTCCAAGTTGCGGAATAAGGTCGACCGGGGCTTTGGACCACATCATGTCGATCACTGTTCTGTATATTAAATAAAAATTTGTCCAATTATATACGTTTGCTCACTTACGCGTTTTTGCATTCAAATCATCGGTGGGCTGTGGCCGAGCTTCTGTCATATCAGTGTGTTGGCTCTGCCGTTCAGAGACGGCTTGTTCAACAAACACATTTAACACTGTATAAGTAAGCATAAGTTGCTGGATTCGTGACACTAGATATATACCTACTTTTCGAGGAGGGTAGAATGCAATATTCTCGGGCAAGAGAATGGATAAGAGGCTGGTCGAGTCGAGCATCTTTTTTCATGAGCTGTAGTATTGCTGTGCGCTCATCGTCCCTTATCGCGGCAATTTTGAGTTCGCCCAGGGCAATGACACATAAAAGAAACAAATGGAGTGCTCCTTCTTTCAATAAAAGATCTAGAAAAGTCTTGTATTTTCGCTTTCTCTTATGACCTTTCGGGTCATCAGGAAGAGCTAGAGCAAACCGAATAGCTCTTTTCTGCCTTCCTGTGAGATAAGGGACTTTCACTAGCTGGTTTGCTTTGTCGGCTATATGACTCAGAGCTTCCGCTATGGTGAGCTTTCTCCTCGACATATTAGACTGGCTCGGGTAAGGTGATACAAGTAGTAAAAGTAGTTGGAAAGTAGGTGGAAAGTAGGTGGAAAGTAGGTGGAAAGTAGGTGGAAAGTAGGTGAAGAGTAAAATAAGTACAAAGTGATCGGATATGCAAAAGAATTAGAAAATAGGAGGATGATGGAGGTGGAAGGTAAGCGGGGAAACGAGAGAAGCAATAATGGAAGTTTCGCCCGTCACATGCATCTATTCACGCCAGCTTGTCATCATGATGATTCTTAATTTTTGATTGGCTCTCGCTCTACATCGCATGTCTGAGGATGTCAGCCTCGACGTCCAGAATCACAGCTCATAATATGGCGTCAAATGATCGGGAATTGCCACATATCGGATGCTCTGACACTTGCGCATGTTTCACTATTCTCGCTTTCCGCTGCACTTCACTAGTCCAGGGTTCAAAGACTGCAACTATCATTCATCTTGTGGCGCTGAATGGTTCAATTGGCACTGCCATCGAAGTGAATGCTCTAGTTAAATCCAAACGCGGGCGCTATAGTAATGACTACTATCCAGGTCTTGTTCGGAAGACTCAAGAATTAGGCTTTCGAATTGGCGTTCAACATAACAGAGTTAAGCACGTAAGGTTCAATACAGAGGTCAGGAGCCTACGATAGTTGCACATATTCGGCTCGACGTTCCAGGTAACCCAGTCACCCAAATGTGCTGACTGTGTTTTGTTTTTCATCACATTTCCAAGTTGCGGAGTAATGTGGTGGGGCCCTGGCCAGAAAAATATTTTTGTTCGAAAATAACTGGAACGCTTACTCTCGCTGCAAAACATGCATTGTAGCCTGAGCTCATCATGCACCAAATGGAATTTCACTCCACTCGCCAGGATACTGAAACTCATGACATATAGGGCGCAAAGCTGCGACTACAATAGCTCTGCGGCTTGGTGACAAAGTACTATTCGAAAGGAACTTTGCAGTACTGATGCTCTGCCATGTGTCGACGAATCGATCCTAATGAATCAGTCCAAGGCCAGTGTCGTACCCGTGACTGATATTGTACGTCATCAGCTGGCAATTCAATTTTTCAGGCATCTTGATAGCACGCTGTGCCTCACATGGCGGTATATTGCGGGTAGATGTTGGATTAAAAAATGTAACAGTACTCTTAGTTGAGGCGATGCGATAAAGCATCTGAAGATGCACAGCCGCTCGCATATGTGTGTCTCGGTGCACTGACAAAGACGTCAGATCTGTTTCCAACCCAAAGATCGAAATGCAAATCATATCCTTGTATGATAACTTACTTTCAGAAAGGGTTCCTGGCGCCCAGTCATCGTATTGCCTCGAACTCTGGCTGGGAAAGGCTATTCTGGAAGTGATAAAGTCAAGCTTGAGGGGTAAAAAGGACAGGAGTCTAAGGTCAGTAGCTGGTGTCTGGGTCAAGGTATTGAATGGAGAGGGCCACCGTGGCGAACCAAGCCGGAAAACTCTTATGGGGTTTGAGAGACGATTAAGCGACCTTTAAGGGGGGTCGCTTTTATGAATAGGGTATTAGGATGCTCAAGTAAAACCCAGTAGTATTGCAGCTATATGCCTTGAATATCGAGCTTTGTGCTCCAGGACTTACAAGACACCACAGTTTATGCAGTTGCAAAAATCGTGGACCAGGTAGCCACGGAATTATAGAATGAACCAAAAGAACGGTTGACGAGCGATATCATAAGCTTTGAGGCTATGAGTGATGCTGAACGGTCCATTGGGTGTTCAGCAAGATAGGAAGATCGATGTTGGTAAGCCTGCTGGCAGCGGGGACCGGTTTCGTGAACCTTCCATGAGGACCACAGTGCACGAAAATGGTTTGTCGTCGACATTGCACATCCTGGGGAATGAGAAGGTAGACAATGACATATTTCCAGCCGCTGATTCTCCGGAAGACGCGAGCCACAGATCTTTGACATTAGTTAGAATCAAGCCCACGGGTTCTGAGAGGTAGGTGATTTCAGAGAAGATAGCCCGGTGATCTTCAATATGAACGATAATTATGTAGGGCCAATTTTGAGCGAATTTTTGACAGGTAGTATAGAACTCAAATGGTTGATAGACCTACAGGCCTACAAGGCAAGGAAGCAATCTAGAGGAGAGACAACTGGAATTGGGAAGTCTAGGGAGAAGGAAGAAGAGAGAGAGAGGGAAAACCCACGATGGGGGAAAAACCCTTAAGACACATGACCGCTGCTGGGCCTAGCAAACATTTGGAGAGGGCGAACTCTCTCAAAGGTGAACAAGAGAAGTGAAAGATGCATGTATACGATAATGAATTTTGGATTCACTGGAATGCTGTGACGAGAGCTGAATACTGAACAACTTCCTCGATTAACACAGAAGACCCAAAAGACCCAGGCCTGTCAACTTCGGGTATTCTTCCCTGAGCGACCTGCGTCGCACTAACTATATCGTCAACTTTATTTGAGAGTGAAACATGAAAGTGCCGCGATGCCTATCATCCGATGCCGTTACAGCACGTAATTCTTCGTTCTCGCGATTGTCAAAGAACACCCGAAGGAAATCGCGCTTGATCGCGAAAGATGTGATTGCCAGCCTTGGAGTGTTATCGTGTGTGTCGATGTTTTTTGCAGGAAAAGATACCTTCGATCTGATAAATAGCTGGCGATATCGGTCATTCCACAGCGAGTTCTTAAACACCACTCGATACTCATATCCACACTTTACATTGGCCTCGGTGTCTCAATATTGCGTTCTCGCACTGTGCCCAAGAGTCTCAACACTGTTTGCATGCATTCTAATCCAAGATCCTGGTCGTACTCAAAAAGCTCGGACAGGCGTAAACGAGAGAGAAATTTGTGCACGGCAAGTGTGTCACTTGAGGGTCGAGGCCTCTTCGACCAGGGAAGAACAAAGCCCACCCTAGTACACAAATCGTCAAGTCTTCTCCAAAGCTCTTAGCGATCGTAGATTAGCTGACTTCGATAGTTATAAGTGTATTCAAGAGGAGTTGTCTCAGTGAGGCCGAAAAAGTGACGCATCGCAAAAAGCAGAACCTAGCGACATGCCGACTCAAAGGCTTAACGCTCCAGAACGCAGACTTTGTTAAATTCGTTCTCAGAGACTTGCACCAATGCCGCTGAGCCAGAATTAGTAGTGTGATATTGTAGCATTGTCTTTTTGATGGTCTTCTTGGATCCCGGTGGCAGGATCTTTTTTATCACGTCAGTCAAGGGCTTGAGGTATTTTGTATTCTAAAGAAAGGTTTTTAGCGAAGGGATGATAGCTTAATGCGATATACAGGCTTCTTGTTGTTGTAACCTCGATACTGGATCGTTCACAAGAGGAAAGAGACTCCTATCCTGGAAGTACTGAATGATAGTATTCCTATCGGCGATTGAGATGCTAGGGCATCGGCCTTCTACCTAGCAGCTCCACGGTTCTGCGATCCAGAAAGGAGTAGTGGGTGCAAGTTAAAGTATGCCAAGCGTCATATATCTTTCCAAGGTAAGTCGCTGGAAGTTCCTAATCACAGTCAGCTTGCTGTAAATCTATTTTTGACTCAAAAAGCTGTGAAACTGAACCAATACAGTACCTGTGGACAACGCAAGCTGGCTAGATGAGTGCCCATCAGCCACGCTGGCCATAAAGCGGGAAGGGATAGAAGGTCGTCCAATTTCTTGCCCAAAGCTTGAAATTCCTCAACATTCTGTCGAGGCTTATAGACACGATGGAATTCTCGATATTTAGTTTGTGACCATTTTGCAAGCCACTCAGACGATGCCTGTTCTTGTCCTAGCAGTTTGCAATGTCCGACGTTTTGAAAGATATCCCCGTCACTAAATGCTTGAAAGCCGGTTTCTGACTCTCGTAATCTGTTTTTGCATTCGTTGTCGAGCTTTCTAATGTCATATATGATGAAATTCCACCATATGTCCGTTAGATCAAGCCAGCTCAAAGCGGCTGCAATTCGATGCTGGCCTTGTAAGCAAGGAAGCCGGTACCCCACTGGAAGCTTCACTTCCAATGGATCACCTGTTTCGATTTGATCCCCTCTCACAGTAGTTTGTGACCACAAAACCTCAAAGTCCAAGCGAGCCATCATGCAAAGAATCCAAGTCAAAGAATCGAGTCAGCGACATCCTTCATGCTTGAATTTGTGCACTAGATTGTTGACTTTTGATTGATCGAGTGCTCGTGAGCCCAGAACATCTGAATCCTTGAAGATAAGGCTGTGAACGTCTCGGACTTTAATAACCTCTTGAACAGCTGCCTGTAGGTTTCTGAGGGTCGAAGATGAAGGTCCCTCTATAGTAGGAAAGAAGGGTTGCTTACGATACAATTAAGGTCAACCGCAGGGAACAAGCTTTATTCAAGGAAGGACCATAGTTTCCGTGCATCAGTCCACTGTTCTTTTTAAACAAATGCAGTTAAACCTACTTGACCCGCCTCGGAGCCCAACTTTTGGCGAAATAGGCGCTAACACCCCCCAGAGGCCCAGGTAGTTTAAGGGACAAATCGAAACTGGCTGATGTGGAGATCCTGTAGCTAGCAATTTGGAAGTCACTAGTACAATCTCGGCGGTAGATAGTTCCCTCCTTCCGGGTATCCACCTGCTACGTTCCGACAGACGAGCAACATCACGTGCGCTAGCAACATCACGTGCGCTAGCAACACATCATCCAAACCTATAATCTTTCGACTGGGTTACACTCCGAAGTTCACCGTGCTTCGTTCTTTCACAATGTGTGGACAGGAGGAAGTTCTCTCCCTTGATCTTGAGGATAATGACTTTCTCTACCGAATTCGAAGGAAGTCTCGAATTGTGTACGTGTCGGTGTTACACGAGGACATAATCCCTTCAGAGGAACGCACAGATGGTTCCCGAATTCTCTCAAACCTGAGAGCAGTTCCAAATTGGAACGGAGATTGGACAACACTTACTATCCGGAAAACCCCAAAGGGTGTTATTGAGACCACTGTCGACGAATTTCCACCACACTCCTTAAACACCGCGGTCATTCATGGCAAAGATGCGCCATACTTCAATATCTTAGATCTTGTGCCTTTTTCTCGGATTAGCGATCGCGTCTCCAGAGTGGTGTTAGGTGACAAAACGTTGGTTTTGAAAATCGCCAGGTTTCGACATGAGGTGCCAGCGCTACAGCGGGAGGTATCAACATACGCTTTATTAGCGTCCCGTGGCTTCCCCCTTGCTCCTAAGGTGATTGGGTACGCTTATGAAGGAACGATAAACCGAACGATTGGTTTGTTGATGGAAGATATCGCCGGGAGCACGCCAGGCTCAGGAGATCTTGAAGATTGCCAAATAACCGCTCGACTCCTTCATGACTACGGTATCCTCCATCGCGACCTCAACAGGTACAATTTTCTCATGACGGATCACGGCGCGATTGTCTTTGACTTTGAGGTCGCGGTTGTTAAGGAACATGTGGGGGCAGAGGAATCAAGCGAAGAACTTATAAGCCTAGTGAAGAAGTTTGAGGACGGTTCAGGGATAGGAAAACGCTGAAATTTCTCCTTGCTATCTGTCTTTATCTCCAGTGGGCGCGTACATCCAGTTCAACCCTCACTTTTTGAACAAGCCCTGCAACTGTGTGTTGAAGTCTTAACTACTACATACTTGATCGACAAGCTTGAGCATCGCTCATCTTTCTCCGCGTGTTTAGCACACTTAACGAATTGACCATCTTTTTCATGATAGCACGAGTATCGCACGCGCTCCTGTGTGCAGACCTCGTACTTATTTGGCATTGTGGAAGCCTAGCTTCTATGTCAGTCTCTATCCGAGCCAGGGTACGTAAAGGGAAAGGATGACCTAGGACGTCTTATGGACCGGCAAGGGTCTATGTTTGCGGTGGGCAAGCCTGATAACTTGTGCGTGGGACTGTTGCTATGCTTTTCCCGTCTGTAATTTCGTCAGTTTCAAACGACTATCGCGTACCTCTGCAAAAGAGAGCATACAGGAGGATAAACTTGTTCTTATAAATTGCACGATGTGAGAAAGCGATATCAAAAAAGGCTCTGACCGTTTGCAGGATAATGCCCTAGATATATATACGAGGTCAGTAGCATTTTCGAGGCTTAGGGACTTCTGGATACGCTTATACGACATCAAGAGGTCTCCTTGAGTTGGAGCCTAGCAGAATCGTCGTATCAAACTCGAACACGTCAATCTCAATACTACTGCACTAGTGCCACTATCATATCCACGGACTAGCGTAATGTACGCAAAGCCTCGGTGTAACTATTGATTAAGACTACGCTAAGATCAGGGGAGACTATGGAGAGAGATGGGGAGAGAAGGCTGCTTCTTCTTTCTGATTAACTGCGTCTGTAAGCGGTCTTTGGTATTCAACGAAAGGGCAGCATCTCTATTTATTTGCTATATACTAAATCTGGTATAATATGTTACCTGTTGCCGGGCTTTGACATTTCCTATGCTTCCACCTGGAACTATTTTGGCGCATTATAGAGGAAATCGCTTGGGTACTGTCTATATTTTGAAATGCTGATGCGCTATTGATTGCGTCTACTGTTAATATCCTTGTCAATCGACTGCATTCGTTCACAGTATGACAATACCAGAAGCGCTACTCGACTTTTCTAGACCCACTTTTCTAAACCCCACTTTTCTAAACCCCACTTTTCTAAACCCAACTTTTCTAAACCCAACTTTTCTAAACCCAACTTTTCTAAACCCCACTTTTCTAAACCCAACTTTTCTAAACCTCACTTTTCTAAACCCCACTTTTCTAAACCCAACTTTTCTAAACCCAACTTTTCTAAACCCAACTTTTCTAAACCCAACTTTTCTAAACCCAACTTTTCTAAACCCAACTTTTCTAAACCCAACTTTTCTAAACCCCACTTTTCTAAACCCCACTTTTCTAAACCCAACTTTTCTAAACCCAACTTTTCTAAACACCAATTTTCTTACTATCTGTTTTAGGTTCTAATGGAGTAGATGGAGTGCATAGATGGTTCTTCAGGTCAAGCTCAGATATGTTACGGACCTCAAAGAAGCGCGGGGGCCGCAGTTATTTGAGTGACGACCGTGAACCAATCATTCTGCGGACACTAGGGATTAGCGTTGTCACGTGCGTTTCGGTGTACTTGGGCATACCCCAAGGGACCCGAAGGGAAGACATTCAGGGCAGGCGCCAGAAGCAGCCTACGGCTAACCGACACGAACGATACCCTCTTACTCCATGAGACGGTTAGCGCGACGCAGGAAGCGGCCGCCATTTTACCAGCACCGGAATTACGAATCTGAGCGCAACATACTTTCCTAGTAAGGATTAAGGCAATAAGAGGCGCACAGTAAGATGGACTTACGCACTTCTCGACCGCATTTGACAACCGCGCAGAGAGAGAATAATGGCAAGTTAAGTCCTGAGTCCTGAGTTCCATCCTTTTTTCAGATACATGTGAGACTCACATCTGATTTGGATTCATCAGGGCCGCTGACAGGACAGAAGAAAACTCGCCGATTGTTATTAATTAGGCACATTCGCCGCCCCGCGCGTAGACTTCCGCTCCCTTGTCTAAGAGCAGTTTGACAATCTCTTGATGGCCTCCCGACGAGGCGGCCTGGAGAACGTTGCCGTACTCGCCACTCTGCGCGTTGACATCCTATCCCTTGGCGATAAGATCCCGTATGGGTGCTACAGGCCCATAGAGGCAAGCATAGTAGAGCCTGGAAGCTCGTGGAGGACCAGGATCACCGTGCCCATTCCTATGAGCCTGATACAAAGATGAGGTATATTAAATCCGACAAGTTGAAGTTATCAAGCTGAGATATGGCGAGTCTATCATTTTCAATAACGTTGAATGGGCCCAAATAACCTGTACATCAGATTCTTCCACGATGGTTCTTATGAAGTAAAGTCCTGGAACGGGTGAAAGGAGATAAGGGTGACCTCCGCTGTGGTGAAAGCCAAGTGGAGCTGTGGGAAGCTGCAAGCACTCTCCGACTCTTTACATGAAGGGAAAACGGAAATGTCAAGGGCCGAGGAAACCTTGAAAATAATGCGACTGGATGCAAGAGATCGAGAACCTGTGTAGCTCAGGCAAGGCTCAGGTGTTTGGTTGGATTGAATTGATATGGATTAGATTGTTGCCGGAAAACCAAGCCTGATATAATCCCTGTCATTGCCAACCACACAATAGTACGTCAACACCATATATACACAAACAACGGGCCATAGTGATTGATCATTTGAGAGCCTTAAAAATTGGTGAAGAATGGGTCTTTCAATGGCTGTCCGTTCTTTGATGCCAAGAATGTCAATTCTCTTCAGCACAAGGCAACCAGATATAATGGCAGCCCTGCTACTAATATAGATTTCATGCACAACCTAGCATGGACGGCCGCATGTTAACTCAGCAAGTTAATATGTCGACCCTCAGAGACCATTAAATTCAAACTATGTCGATCAATTATTGGTCAGAATCTATGTCGACAGTGTAGCTTGTACAGACGTACTGATGTAATATCGCTGTATTGATGCTGAGTCATTTCGGTGGCGGTGGTGGTGCTCCTGGTTTTTTAACACCAGTGGTGTCGTACGCGCCTCGGGCCATGTTGAAAGGGGGCTCAGATAAGCACATATCAATCAAAAAATTGTGAGGATTGAATGATGAGAATTGAGTGATATATAGAATTCCTTTCTAGAGAACAGTGCTATTCAGAGACCAGTAGAGGCGACAAAGGACTATTTAAGTTGTTGGTATTTCTGTCTGCTCTGGTGGAGGCCATTTATCAAATACTATAATCTAGACCGGATGTGGCCTGTGCTCTTAACGATATGATACAGCCTACTATGGGAACATGTGGAAATACCAGACAGGGATTTTACCTGTGCTTAAGAACAAGATCAGCCTTGACCTGGCAGGGGCGACGGATGAGAGATGATGGCAGTAAATCAATTCAGTTCGAAACGCTAATGCAAGGCGATACATAGCGCCATTATATCAGGTAATTCAACAGGTTAGTCAAAATTGAACTGTAAATCAGGTCAGGACGCATAGTCCACGCATGTTCTGGCCCGTGCTGATACTCAGGTTGTAGGAATAGTGCTGGCAATCCCCGCAGTCGCAAGACAGTCTCCTGGGATCTTAAGATCAAATTAAATAATGTATCCAAGATTCTGAGTGGTGATGTGAAAGCTTTCATAGGGACATCAGTGGCTTTGCCTGCGCCAGAGCGAACTGAAAATTTCAAATTCCTTCAGTGAGAGCCAGCCTAAGTTTTTGTTTCCAATAAAGAAGTGATGGGACAGGATGCCAGACATGCGAGAGCTCAACAACTGATTCCTTATGGTAGCGTCTTCAATTAAGTTGACAAGGATTGGATTGGTGCTGCAATATGAACCTAAATGGTCCAGTCCCACTTGGACTGACTAGGGCGTCAAAAACGGTCTGAGAGGGAACATGAATCCCGTGACATCCAGGCTCTCAAGTTGAAAACCTTTGTACCTACCTGAGAAGGTGATTGGAAGAATCAGTCTTTGTCTAGATCGACTCTCATGCAGGAGACTGGTACTTTTTTTCCGTAGCGGCAGAAGTGGACCAGGATTGAGGCCCCGTAAAAAGTGGTAGGCAAGTGATAGGGGGGAGGGGGGGGTAAACTGGAACAGATTGGCAGAGTAGGCCCCAGAAACGCCGGCCTGTGGAAATTATGCGAGGAAGACCCCGGGCGCCTCAGCTATTCAATCATCTAATAAAATGCTACAATTGTATGGGAATCCGCGCACGGTGCATATAAAGAACTTTTGCGGAGCTAATTCAGACCTCCGTGGGATAGCCTCACTATTGGCAGTTCCAAATGCAAGCCCAATGCAGGATCAGAGGGAACGAGTCAAGGGGTAGGGGTATCTCTTTTTGGCATAAGTGAGAAAAATCCCAATCTATAAATCGTCATCCTCTCGCTATTCAAGGCTTGACAATCCTCCCCACCACCAGACATCGCAAATTGCCAGAGTATTGTCTATACAGCACACAACCCTAGCCACGTCTCTCTTCACGCCTATCTCATCGAAGCAAGAGACTGGGGGTTTCTCAGTTCCATTCCATTTTCCCAGAGATAATCACTTTCACTGGTGCCATGAAGCGGACTGCCTCAACCTCCTGTGAAAGCCCACTGGGGCGGGATCGTGCTACAGTAAGAACAGCTTATTCAATCTGTGCTGGACCGATGCTTATGGAACCTAGCCTGCGATAAACTCGCACACTTTAGCCAATCTTCCCTTCGGCGACTATGCTGCAATATATCTCGATCATATGGGAGAGCTGAATATCGTCGAGTCTGCTTCTATCCGGCAACATCGTTCAACTCTTTTCACTCCTAATGTCTGCTGGAAATTTCTGGAGATCCTTAGTGAGGAACCTGAAATCAGTACGTATTTAATAGAGATTTGTAGCACATGATGAGTTTTATAACGTGGCGTATAGCAATGCTCGATGCGTCAACCCGCCACGTGAGGCGCCGCCTGGGAGGTGTCGATTCCGAGAGCGGCGACTGCTCTGGGAATAATTCCGGCCTGATGCTTTCACTCTGTGTTGGGGATACCGAGAAGGTGACGGATTACTATAAGGGTGCCTTCGAGGTCTTCTTACAAGATAATTGCAACGTGGTCCTAAACGCATTCATCAAATTCATTCAACCTCACAAACGGGACCAACACCCGTATAACGGCGGCAAGGCTCCTCGGGGATCGGCTCCCGGTACCAAAGGCGATCCTGAAAAGACCAAGCCTGAGTGGTGGCCAATGAGTGTGGTGCACAAAGCCCCGGAACACCTGGGAAAAGAGTGTACGTTGTTCCGGATATTTTCTAGGTATCCACGCTGAATCCCACTATTCTCTAGCCCGCATCAAACTACTGTTACACATTATTCGCAAGCTTGGAAACCAGGGCGTCACTGCCGAAAAGCTTAAGGAAGTCGCTGGCCGTATCAGGGATCGTTTGCGACCCTTCTCCTATCTGAACATTATATATGACATTTTGTGGGTACGCGAGATGGAAGAGCGTTTCGAACGGGGTGAATATGGTATGTCTAGACACTTCACGTGCAGTATTCAGTATCCTGGCTAAATTCTGGCGCCCCAGGTCCTAGCATAACAATGAATGTCATAAGTCACGAACCCAGACGAAAGGGCGGAGAAGAGCAGTGCCCTGGGATGACAAGGACGCCAATGATCGAAGGAGGAGCCAAGGAGCAAGGGCCGATAGCTCCCACGTCAGCCGTCGAGCAATCAGATCACACAATTCTGCACGCTGACAGCAATGGCTCGGGCAATGACAAAATGACTCCCATACGTCTTGCAGACACACAAATGGTTATCAAATATTACAAGGGTGCATTCGAGCAATTCCAGCAACGCAACTGCTGCACGGTTGCCAAGGCATTCATCAAATTCATCGAGCCTCACAAGCAGGTCCAACACCCGTACAGCGGTGGAAAGCCCCCGCCAGGCTCGGCTCAAGCCACAGGCGACCCAGAGGAAACCAAGCCCGAGTGGTGGCCCGAAGGTGTCATACACAAAGAGCCAGACCACCTGATCAAGGATTGTATATTAAACCATCTTGTCCTATCCATTTTGAGTTTTACTCACAGTTTCTCACAGATCGCATCAAGCTTCTGCTGCATATTATCCGCAATCTTGGAAACCGGGGAATCACTGCTGAGAATCTAAAGGTCATCGCTGGCGATATCCAGCGGAGTGTGAAGCCACAATTTTATGTGGAGATCCTCTATGAAATTCTTCACGTGCGCAAGATAGAGGAGCGCTATGAGAGGGGTGAAATTGGTAAGCTTACACGCTGGAGATGCGTTGTCTAGTGTGAAGCTAATGGAGGTTGTCACAGGTGTGAATACTGTTGTCTACGTCAAGTACGGCGGGGAGAACGGTGGTGAGACCAGTGCCGATAGGAAAGTAGTAACACCAAATCTAGGTGAGGCGATCAACAAGAACGTACCAATAACTTCGACGTCAACTAATGAGCAAGCGGTCACAGCTATTTCGACTTTGCCATCCTACCCCCTTCAGCGAAGCTTTCCCACCGTCTGGTTACAGCCTGGATACATTCCAGGCGAAGTCTTGGATTCTACTCTTTTCTGGTCTTCGTCGGATCAACTTCAAACCGCCCGGGTCCCATAGTTTGCATGAGAAGAGCCCATATTGCACCAGAATACTCAAATTTCGATAGAATACAGCAAACTCGGAACGCTACAAGGCTTTCCACCGCTCTCGATAAATAACATGCCCATGGCTTTGTCCGCTGAGCAGCTCAACATGGGCCAACACCCATCTTGGCCCCTGCCCCACTGCCACATTCCAGCCCTGCCGAAGTTTGAACGGATTGAATAGACTCAGATGGAGTTGTACATACATTTCGTGGGTCTCTTCACCTTTACTCATCAGGCTCCAGCAGACACTTCCCAGATATCTAATTGCTCGATCCCTATTCGTACTACCAAAGGATATGTACAGAGTGCCAACAAATGAATTAACAAAAAGGTAGTTGAAGATAGTTCAAGAGAGAAGCGTGGGTAATGACTTTAAGAAATGGCTCGTCGTAAGTTGGAACAGGTCGCACTCCCTCTGGTTATATTCCATCTGGCTTTCGTGGGCAGATCTATGGTAGGTCATTTTCGGAGGTCGAGCCTGAACCTGCAATGGTAGAAAGGGCGATGGCCAACATCAGTCCGGCAGCAAGATGTAACTTTTGTGAGTTAGGAAACTTATACGGAAAGACCTGGCGCGTACGGCCTGCCCCGTCACTGGACCCCGAAGTCCAGAGAGTGGCGATATCTTGATAGACGTTGAGGTACAATGCAGTACCGGAATTCTGATTTGCAGCTACCCATATACCCATGTATCAGGGCGGCATGGGTTTAGCCACGGGGATACACCGAAGGTTGCTGGCATCCCGGCTGTTTTCTCTGTTGCACATTTGATATTGGCAATGAATTTGCGAGGTTGGTGGTCCATTCCGCATGCATGCTCCGCATTACGATGCTGGAAATCTAAAGTACTGTAGAGTTTGCGACTTCGATACAGGATAGAATTTCATACTCTATTCACAGTATGTATCCCGTTACTTGACCTCAATTCAGCCCCTCACACATTGTTAACAAATGTTGAGTATACCTCCACAATGTCTACTGCACCCTAGGCCAGATTCGGAGCCTAGGCGATCATTCAACTTTTCTTTCTCATTAGGTGTCCACGCTGGTTCTTTCTCTCAACACACGATCATGGACAATCCTCCAGAGCCAGGGAGTAAGGTACGGTTGCTCGTATCCCCGGAGAAGTGATGAGCTGTAGCCTGACTGTATGTTGAGTATTTTGGCATTACTATTCAAGCTTAGAGTATAGTAGGATCTCACCTAGCTGCCGACCCTGGGCAGATGAGACCGTGGCCGGAGAGGATGAGCCTGAAAATCGAAGTCGTCGAAAGCCATCGAACAATTGCTCAACTTCTTGGTTTGGACTATTGATTGCGAGAGTGGGAACAGAGATGGGTAGCTGGACAGAAACACGCCTTCGTTGATTGCATGACCTTGGTCGTTTGAAAATGTCGTCACTGTGTGTCATTCTCCGGGCGAGGCGGCGTTTCCGACGAAGGTGGTTTTGTTTACCGCGTAATGACTCTGCTGAACGGTTTATGAGGTGTTGTCTAGAATAGGCTTTGGCTCTTGCCTTCCAAGATAGCTTTCGGTTTCGAGATAGCCAGGGAAGAAGGTTCTGTTCCTCTAACGGTGACCATGGAACGACATTGTCCCGAGGCATGGTGAGAGATTCTCAGAGAAAGAAGAAAGACGAGAGGAAGTGCGGGATCTAAGAAGACCGATTTCTTGGCCTAGGTAAACAATTTAGTGAGTACGACGGTGGGCCAACAGGGCACCTTATAGTTGCGTCTAAAAACAGACTATCTGTTTAAGAGACCAGTTTAACAAGAGAACTCGAGCCCTAGCTCTAACTACACCCACACAGGGAGCAACCCCCAAGATGGCGACTTGGTCACCAGCAACGACCGTTAAATTACGGTGGATCTAGAGCCGTGCGCTAGCAGTCTTGTGGGGCCTTCATCCGTTCAACAGGCCGGTGAACCGATTATCAACGTTCTTGAGGAATACTCTTGGTGAAAACACTAGTATTCCCCACTCTATAGACGCTAGCCCTGCAAACACTGGTCGTCTCAGCTCTATTTAATTCTAGGCCAATCTATAGGTTTAGCCCTTCACACCCAAGTTCGGCCTATTTCATATTCATCTCTTCTCTAGCGAGGCGTGCATGTCACCGCGCCAAGTTACATGATGATATATATCGCATAAAATTGTGAGAGGTAGAAATCTGATAACTTAGCTTCCTATCGCCATCCTAATTGCCACAAGAACAAGGATATTTTGTTTTACCTTGTCGTTTGTGTTCGTCCGATGACTTTATAGTAAACCTGATAGTTAATACAGTCCCCTCAGATTGCTACGGACAATCACGGCGACTAATTATATGAAATAGGTTTGTTAGCTACAGTCCCGGTACTTCAAGGAGTAGAGTGTGTTTGATGTTACTTCAATCTCTCCCCATATACGCTATAAGGCCGTCCTGTCTCCTTGGACTTGGTCTGCCTGTCTTTCCTCACACCTCTCCTACTTACTATAATACCTTCTGCGACTCGCACTTCCGATCACTATCTAGTATGACGGGAGCCAGAAAAAGATCTGGTGCTGCCTCTGGAAAATATTCTGATCGACTAGAGCAGGCCTTCAAATGGCCCGTTGAGGCTGATATCTGGAGCATTGAGGGTCGGATGCAGAAATATGGATGAGGAAGACCTCCGGCAGACGGGCTCCAATCAGAAGATGAAATTGAAGATGCTACGATGAAGGAAGATGGCGATGAGGAAGATAACGAGCAGAACTGGGTTGCGGTGCCCCAGGAGATAATCTCGACCCCATCAAACAAGGTCTCCAAGTCGGAGTATCCAAAGACCTCGCTTGAACTTGCTTTAGCTTGTATGGCAGAGTAAGATATCCAGTTACCTGGTGAGGAAGTTGAGAAATACGAGGCTAATACTTCCCTAGCTTGGATAAACGACAGCAGTGAGTGTATCAGAATAGTCGACGTATGAATATTGTATTGATCAACAGAGCCAGGTCTACGGAAATATCCCTTGAGAATCAGCATTGCTGGAACGAAAACATGCAGCTAAACCAGACAAATTCGCAGGCCATAGTGGCAAAACTGTGCGCTGATATTGAGGCCATTGATACCAGACTTGCCTTAATGGAAGAGAAGTTGAGTTTATTGTGGGTGGAAAGAGGCAAAGATGGCAGTAAGAATCGGTCACCACGCTCCAGGCGCCAAAGTTGATCGAGTATACGGTGCGCACTAGTCTGGGCCGGGTTCGCTAGGGGTGAAGAAGATGCCGGACGAACATCGTGAAATATTTATCTAAGACAATCGCTTCAATTAGAAGCTTTACAACGCTACAATATAATAGAACGCATTATATGGCCCGTTGGTGACGAGCCGTCGTCGATTAACTAGCGTCAAATGTCGACGGTCTACCGTGTTTCGACGGCTGGTTTCGGAATAGAATAGGATATGTAGACGGCCTGGTCGAAGTTCCAGAGGCGCCACTACTGACCGTACACGTCCCCCTCAGTCTCGGAAGGGGTAGACAAACGGAGGGGTGGGCTGGCGGAATCTTCCGACGGCCGCCAGCCGGACCAACAAGTCATCGAGGATCCGTTGACGTAATTCTCAACGGCAACAAAATAAAGATCCTATCCAGTGCACCCACGATAATCTCGGGTTCATTCTGGCGATGAGATAGGCTGCCTAAGTATTGGTCCGGGTCACAATATGCAGGTTCTTTCAAGTCCAGTTTAGCTAGCCAATGCCTCAATTATCGGCCTCTTGAGACTCGTAAGTAGAAACTTGGTCGAATCATTCCAGATTCCGTGACAACGGGACTTCTTCGCCGAACGTGATGCACGAGATTTCCGAACCCCATAACGCATTGTCTTCCCCCCCTACCCCTATGTGTTTGAGTTTGACAGTTTCTCAAAATCCAGCCTAATCAGGTTTTCTTAAACCGGGATGCGGTCATAGGGATTAGTCAGTGTCAGGATCTTAATCCGTGTGCATACCTCCTAGATAATCGTGCTCACCCCTTCTCGCCCCTAAGTCCAAGTCTCTATGTTGTCTGGTTAGTCTAGTTTCACAATCCCGGCTCTCCAACTAGAACAGCAACCTGTTATGGAATAGCAGTCTCATAACCGCAACGATTACTGGCCGTGATTGCAGTCCACGTGAACGATACAGTAATTTTAGGTTTGGGCGTTGTAGATCTCTACTAGCATCCGCGATAGACCGAATCTAGGCTTCAGCGTCAGTCGAAATTACCTTTCCCTTTGTCCCTTCTAATTAGCCAAGAGGACATACTAGCGAGTAGTAACCTCTATTTGCGGGGCCGTAGCAAGCTCGGAGTAAAGTCGATCCCCCGGAGATTGACCTGTCTTGCGGCAATTTTTAGACCCCTGAGCTCAAGCTTACACTAGCGAATCCACGTTACAGGAGGCTACAACAATCGATGCTCTTAGCACAAGCCTAGAGAAAGGCAGCTTTGTCAGCAAAGAGACCCACCTTTCTTTATCGTCCTCGGTATTTACGCGCAGCTGCGTGTCCCTATGCGTCGACCATCAAGTTCCCGCTAGCATTTTAGTCCGTCGGGGATATCTATGCTTTACAGCTTATCTGCCAAAGCTATACATAGCATAGCGGCCGGCCGAAGGCAAGAGCGTGCGGCGCGGTAGTAGATGTAGATTGTAGTGAGATAGACAGTCTCTCAATTCTCGTGAAGACTATCTCTAGGATTATAAACTTGGAAATGTAGTATTCTTCTCTGCTGTCCGCGTCGCAAAGCCTCGGTAGTCCCTAATCTGTGCAGGCAGTCAATCCACTTAGCCTAGCGGCCCCAGCTCCACCAATACGAACTCCCATCCTCAAATCTGAGATTGTATTAGCTTCTCTAAGAAGCTGCTAGTCCTCCGGCTAGAAAGATAATTGTCGATAGTAATAGAGAGCAAAATATTGCGGGATTAGCGTATCCTAGGCGTTCCGCCCCTATCTGTTGTCCCCCACTACCCCGGTGTAACTTCGGCCAGACATCCCCGCTTCCTGGACTTGAGTTTGGTCAAGATCACCGACTTTGGATACTGATGATGTTACGGCGTAGCCGAACAAGTTGCGATACCATACTATATATACCGGACTCTGGGCAGTATCCGCAACTGCGGATATTAGTGATCTTTTATGGTCTTGTTGGTTAGTGTCCGCCCAGAACGCTTCCGTAACAGATGACCCTTGACAACAAAAGTCTCGAACCTATACCAATTGTTATCCCGAGCCTTACAACTTCAGGGGGTCAAAACTGGCTAACTGGCCTGTCTCCCTATCAACTAGGAATGTGTTCTTTGCTAATGCCCTACTACCTCTCTATTAGCCCCAGATACTGAGGCTAGGGCATGGCGCCCGAGTTCTTGAGTAGGAAAAATCCACTGATGTAGAGAAAGTTTACGCGGCCGCCTAGATCGCTAAACTTAGCATATAGCAGATTTTATAACTAGCCCCTACTAAGATGCGCTTTTGCCCCTGAAACCGAACGGCTTTTATAGTCGATTTTGGTCCTATCCTGGTCCGCGAAAAACCCGCGGCCAGTATGGTGTCAAATTTGTGATTTTTCGCGATGATCATACAGAGTGATATTTAGGTAGTATAGCGTCGTACTGTAAATCTCTGCGAGCGATCTCCTAACAGACCTCCACGCCTTCAGTCATCTCAATCACTTTATGTTAATAATTCAATTTAATCTATAAGGACTTATCTATGGGGAGATTCCGTTGCGTATTAAAATCTCTAGAGTTGACTTGGGGACCATGGAGAGCGTTTATTCTACAGCCCTGCAGTCTACCCGACTCTCTAGGTGGCAGGGGGATGAACGGTCAAGATTGTGATTTGTTAGACGATGATAGTGAATAGACAGTACTGTGGCCTTGACAGGTGTAGCTGGAAGTGAGGCAGTCCGGAGGTAGCAGTTAAATATCTTTCCACGAATGTCCCCCGTATTGGTCGAGCTGAGCCGGTGCTTGCG
Organism: Penicillium oxalicum; assembly: GCF_001723175.1. Taxonomy (NCBI): domain Eukaryota; kingdom Fungi; phylum Ascomycota; class Eurotiomycetes; order Eurotiales; family Aspergillaceae; genus Penicillium; species Penicillium oxalicum. Next base: position 3,315,762 of record NC_064652.1, on the reverse strand, counting down.
GAGCATCCACTGAGAGATTGTCTGGCGCTAATGCAAGGTCGGGCAAAGAGCTAGGACCTATTGCAGCAAGCTGCATAGGCTGGTCTAACCAGGAGACCCCAGATCCAGGTAAGAAGGTCCCATTTCGCTTATTCTGTAGCGTGTCATAGGTTTTCCAGACCCCATCAGCGGCAGAAATCAGGTTGCTGTGCGTCCGTTGAAGTACAGGAAAGATTTCACTCCACGCTACGTGATCTTGGTTCCTGACATTTGTGGTCTCTAGGTCTTGCTTCAGCCGCCGCACTTCTCCCTCTAGCGCCTGTATCTTGCCCATGGCCTCTTGTTTTTCCGAGTTGAGCTGGCTGACCTCTGCTGTCGCTTTCTTCACTTCGCTGCGTAGCTGCAACTGGATTTGAGTAGCTTCCCTTCGCGCTTCGTTTATTTTTTCCTCAAGCCTCTCCGAGTCTTCATCAGCCTCTTGGAGGAGAACCAAGCATTTTTCATAGACTTGGTGCCAGTCCACCTTAGGAGAGGGGCCCTAAGTTTCACGAGGTCAGAATGCAAAATGCCCCTCGCTGCTAAAAAGACTGCCTACCGCGTATTGTTTTAGCTTCGCAACTCGGTTCTTTGCCTGTGAGCTGGCATCCGCTGTGGCAGTCGCAGAGCGTGCAGCCCGTGTAGCCCGGCTAACAGAAGATTTAGCAGAGGCGAAACTGCTTTTCCCTGCGCCTGGCGGGGCCTGAATTATTGGTTTGCGGGAGGAGCTCGTGATCTTTGGCATGTTGGATATGTAGATCACTATTCAACGTTCTCAACGAGAGGCGAAGTAACCGGAGTTTCTCTTGAATGAAATTTTTATTTTGGGGGAGGTATTGTGACTTTAAATGATTTAGAGCTCACGGTCGCTACTAATCCCTATCAAACCCCATTGAATATCCACCGCGTCTTTCCTCCCGGCCTTACTATCCTGAGGGTTGCCGGCAAGTCACCTTTTACACGCCCCACCGGAGGATGTTCTTCCCCGTCCTTCCGAGAGAAACGGTTAATTCGAGGTAAAGAGCCTGGAGGTGGGCTCACTTAAAAAGGGCCGATGAAGGGCGTTTTGTCTATCATTAGAAATAATCTATGCGTGGGGATATTCGCACGTAATATCTATATTGCATATACTTTATTATGAGCGCAGCCGGTCCAGACTGGCTATTATCTACTAGCCCAGAAACTTGTCCTATCTTCTAGGCTCATCGATCACCCTAGCAGAGCCTCGGGTTATTCAATACGCCTTGCGATTGCGAGGATAGAGCTTCAAGATCCTGTTTTTGTAACAGCTGAGACTAGCGATACCGGTGTGTACTAGAATAAAATTAATGATTTAGCGAAAATAATTCTCGATTAAATATTTATTTTTCCCTGCATTCTGATTCGTTGCTCGTGGGTGTTAGCATTGATCTCGGTCTTTGCAAAAGGAGTTCGGACTGATAGGATATTCAGAAGATCCACCTATCATGCCTTTGTACCTGGTTGTTAAGAGTCCAGATCTCAACGCACCCAACCTGCTATAGTATCTACGAATTTTGGCGGGACGCACCTTGCTATACAAACTCGATAGTTTATTTCTATTCTTTTCGCTCGTTTCAGTTGTCGGCTCCTACAGCTATTGTGTAGATGTACAAATTTAATAACCCGATTAAAAATCATGATATTGTTGCAATATAGGGCTCAAGGACTGGATTCGCATAGTACGCGAAGAATAAATAGCATTTCTGCTAGGATGGCTTTACTTGGTATATGGGTGAGTATAGGGGGTGGCGAAAGATTCAGGTTCGCGCGGAGTGCGGAAAACCTATCCGTTAGTCGAGCTAGTCGAGCTTGTGAGGATGGTGATCTTGATAACTTCAAGGATGGTGAGCCAACCTGGCACCTTATGGTTGAGCCTAACACACAGTATCGATTTTGGAACTCCTCCTAGCAACCGAGGCCCGTACTACGCATAGGGTAGCCTTGGCTACGACCGCTTAAGAACCACCAATAGCGGGTCAACTAGGGTGAACCTAAGGCTGCCTGTTGACAAGTATGCCAGGTTTAATTCATCAAGAACGGGAATAAAGGAAGAACTATCAAAAGTTATTTGGGGAAGCTTCCGGTGAAACGTTTATCTCTGGCTTTCACGCATGGTATTTGCACCTTGGCTGTCGCTCTTCTACTCAATGCTCAGTCAACTTGGCTTTCTCTTCCTATGCACCCTAGTGTTGTCAATCTTGTGGTGTTCTGTGGCCCGGGTTTTTATGCTGCACCTATCCTGGCGGTATAACACAATTCCAAATTATCATATACAAGGATTGATAGATTGGTCTCCGGTAGGGTTTCTGATTACTGACAATCGACTTTCTATTGACACTATCTTCTATCTTTGTTTCGCCGTGGTCCACCTGATAAGAATTGCTTTCCCCTTAGAATGCGACGGACAATTGCATTATCCAACTTTATCATCCAGAGGTGTCAGCGTGGTCCGTTATACTTTTTGCCGTCCAACAAATATAATGTGTTTCCTGTTGAACCATTTTCTCGGCCTGCACTATAGAATCATACTATCTCTAATATAGTCTGTCTTCCTTATATATCTTCCTCCTCGATATTTTACGGCTTGTAGCCTATAATACTATCTCTCTAAAAGGGGGAAAGCTAGGAACTTCTCTGGAACTAGCTCTAGAAAATATGCCGATCGACTAGACTAGGTCTTCAAGCTAATTTTTATCGAGGGTCAGTATCTAGAGCATCTCCAGGTCGGATGCAGAACGCACAAACGATAACAACCTTAAGTAGATGGACTCACAATCTGAAAGAAAACCAGAAGATGATTCTATGAAGGAAGATAGCTACAAGGAATCGTATAAATAGAAGTGGAGTGTGGTGCCTCAAGGGGCGAGAAAAAGCTATTCGAACAGGGTCCTAAATACAGAGTATTCGCGGAGTTTGCTATGACCGGCCTTGCTCTGCATAGCAAAGCAAGATATTCAGCTCCCTGGTACACACACTTAGAAGCTAACACCCTTATAGCCCGGATAATCGACTGACGTGAGTAAACAGACTAGACGCCGCACAATATATTATACTACCCTACTAACTATGTAACCAAGGTCTACGGAAACTTCTCTTGAGAACTAATATAGCGGAAGAAAAACATGCACCGATACCCGGCCAACACACAGACTATGATAGATAAACTATGCACCGACATTGAGGCCATCAATGCAAAGCTGGCTGCGATAGAAGAAAAAATGAAAACATTGTGGTCCCAAAGCGGTTAAGATAGCATCTCGGAGGCTCCGCGGACTATTTAATGCGTTCTGGATCTGGGGGCTAATCAAGGATTGGACGTTGGTCAAGCTAGGCACATCCACTAGAGATTAAGAATATACCGAAAGAAGGCTGCAAGGTATTCAATGTAATCCATTCAGACTTATAACTTCACAACACTACTACGTAACAAAGAAGCGTAGTAACTATTTTATCTCTGAATAACAAATTTCTTGGTCAGCTAGTACCAAGCCTTGACCCTTACCCAAGTTCGGACAATCCGCTTTAGAAAGGGAATAACGAACATCTCCCGTCTTACGGATCGACAACCCATTAGCGAGTCACTCCTAGTCATTAAGATTCAGTTCTGACTCCGTGCACGATGCTGAACATCGTCGTACACCATCCACTAACCGTAGAATGCCTCGGCATCCTCCCTGCCACAACTTTCGAGTTGGTTTCTCACTGATCCAAATCGTTGAGAACCCCATGGACCTGGGTGACGCTATAGGAGCGCCACGCTGATTCCTGATCCTCGCTTACACTGGCACGGAATCACATTCGACCCTTTTCTCCCTGGAACCCCTACCCATGTCTCTATGCCCTGGGAGATTGGCCCGGTTCCAACCCCGTCGTCATTAACCCTGTAACAGCATACTACTCTCGTGAGATTGCGGTGATAACCGATGCCTGTAACAGGCTGAACCACACAAGCATGTAGGGTACGAGCCGTGGAACCAAGGGCCCGAACAGGGTTCAGGGTAAAGCCTGCCGGCTAGCGTCGTAGACCTCGGCCGGCACCCGCGATAGCACGGGCCTAGACCTCAGCATCAGCCGGCATTATCCCTTCCCCTGTCTCTTCCAATACTCCGAAAGGGAGAATTCACGAGCAGGGACCATGTATACGAGCCACGACTTGCCCGGACCAAATCGCAGACACTTCGTTTAACTCGATCCTACTGGCATTGAAAAAATTTCGTTTACATGAATCGTATAGGCTGTGCTAAACTTCTAGCAGCTAGCGTGCGAGTCATGAAATTGCCGATCCTTTCTTGACAGGATCGGCCCCTGCGGCCATTGAGCTGGTCGATCACACTTCATTTTTCCTAAGAGTTATGATTGGCTACGCTGTGGACGAATTTGATTCCATTTCATGTCCGTGGCGGGGTACCTTCGGAGGACACCCCTGTCATGAACCACCCGGCCAGACAAGGCTAGTAGTGTACGCGTGGACGTTACAGCTCTTTGCACTAAAGTCATCATAGCTGAGGCGGAGAGCCACCCCGCATAGAAAACGATTATCGCGTCGGGCAATGTGACTACGGATAAGGCTACTTCGTCGTAATACTTTGTCGGTTATTCGGAAGCTTTTTGAAAGCCCCGGATTGGATCCATTTCCAGCCGCCTTTGCTCTCTATTAAGGATAGGTATCGTTTATAATAGGACAGTTTCGACGGCAACGGCCCTGGTAAAAATTGGCCCTAACTCAAGCTTGCGGGACGTTGGAGGATCATGCGCACGGGCTAGTTCTAGGTGGAGCCCGAATTTCAACGCTTGGTAACGCTGATCTGAACTGGCCCACCACCACCACCAGAAGGTCTCATCCGCAAGCCGTACCATACTTTCAACGTAGGAGAGGAAACTTACAGCGGAAGAATTCAGGACTGGTGGATATACCAGATTTCCAGGAAGAGACTGCGATGATTGGGCGTGGGAAGCACCAAGCATAAGCCCCGTTCAGAGGAAATCATCCCTATTTCTGTTGGTGTAAGCCACATATCAGAATCCAGACAACGTATTCCACCCTCCTGTCTCAAAATTAGAGGGATCGAGTTTATGATACATTAGTACCGTTTTTTAAAAAAAAAAAAAAAAATCCGGCGCATCCGCTATGGTTCCAGCCGACAGAGAGGGCCCTTTCAGTGGCCAGATAGAGAACGCTACACAAATATAGGTTAGAATAGACTAGGTTACAGACAGTACATGCGAACTGCAGCTCGTGGGGCCAGAATCAACGATGCTCATGTTTTGCAGCAATCCGATCCTCTCGTGGGGCGAATCCACGGGTCATTAATTTAGTACGGCCGGACAGTCCTGTCACAGGTCATGACAGTTTGATCGCGACACTAGGACATCTATGTCAATCGGCGTCTCTGGCCGGTGGCTCTGCTAAGGCTAGTCCAAAGAGAAAGTCTGACCGAAGTCGGCCAGAAGCGGCAGGGGTGATCAAGGCAAGCAATACTTTAGTCTAAGTAGCATTACTTTTATAGAGGCTAGCGATTGACAAGGCTTCGGATTAGCAATGACGCGGCTGTAGAGACCTTCGGGCCGGGGGGGGAATACGCCCCTAGTTGCGAATTGATCGCCCTTTGGAATCCTACCATGCCGTTGCTCACTGTTTAATCCATTAGGCCAAAAGGTCTAAGCCAAACCATCTGTTAGGATGGTTTGTCCTGCAACGGTATATATAGATAAGTGGTCCCGCATCAATATCCAAGGATGGCCATATCCTTCCTTCCGGGACCACACCTTTTGATGTGCAAGGGTCAAGTTGGTTGACTGCAAGAATAGACTGAGAAACCCAACGGTTTCACTTAGATCGACAGTCGAGCCTGACGCAGGTATTTCGCTAGACTGTGAACATCGGAACGGCATGTTCACCGGGATCTGTTGGCCGTAGCTTGAGTCTAAGGGTAGCAATTGGACCCGTAAGGCACCAGTTTGTCCTGACGGTGCCTCTTTTTGTCTTTTTCAACTGTTTTGACCCCTAACTTAGCCCCCAACAGACAAGGCAAGACGATGAAAAACGGAAGCAGCGGGATGTCTGGACGCAAAATGGCCGATTCACGTCTAGGCACGCCAGTAATGTTACTTTCGCGACGACGATCCCTAGCCTAGACCAACGGCCGCCTCGTGGCAGGAGCTTCTGATAGGGGTAAGTTTCCAGAGCTAATGTACATGCTGTGATATGAAATAAAACCTGTGAGTAGGTTATTATACAGTGGTACGAAATACGTGGCTATGACTAGCAGGTTTAATGTTGGATTTTAATGATTTGATGAGGGCAGACAGTATAGTTGGTGGGGGCCTTGGCTTGAGCCTGTGTGGGTGAAAGTAAAAAGTCTCGATATGGGGGTCAAACTCTATTGAGTCAAGGCCACTCGTATTGCTCAGGTAGCGCTGGCGCTTGCGGAGCGTCCGTGGAAGGATTCGCCACCGCTAAGGAGTGGCCAGGCAATACGCCAGGCCCCACATCAGTGAGCTGTGCAGGCTAGTCTGTCTATTAGACCCTAGACCCAGGTAGGAAGTCGCATTTCGCCTATTATGAAGCGTGTTATACTCTTTCTAGACCATTTCGGCGGCAGGAAGAAGGCTGGCATGCGCCCGTTAGGACGTAGGAATGACCTCACTCCACCCTACCAGGTCCTGGTGCCTAGCGTTCATGATCTCTTGTTCTTGCTTAAGCCGTTGTACTTTTCCCTCTGGCTCTCGTGTCTTGCCCACGGCCTCATCCTTTCCTAATACTAACCGGGTGAATCAGACCACCACTTGATGATTTCCATTACGTAGCTACTCCGCCTGTTCCTCAAGCTCCTGCGAGTTTCATCCGCTTTTTAGAAGCAAGCCAAACACCTTTGAAAGACTAATACCATATGATATGCGTTGATGTCGCAAGAAACATTATATTGACTGTACGTTTTTCATTGCTTTACAACCCTCTTAGCGCCGATATCCTAGATAGGCTTTCCCTACAGATCTAGTAGTTATCACAGCTTTCAGCCTCGTAAGCCCGACGGTTGCTTCGACTTGTTTTCCTGGTGTGCACTCCGTCTTTTGGATACTATATGAGGATAGGAATGTCTCTCTGTCCTATTCCTGATAAGAGCTAGAGCAGGAAAGCCATTAAGTTCTAAAATAAAATATCGCGGGAGTTATTACCACCGCTAATTAGCTGTCCGTTTTTTTACTCCTGTTCTCTGCTTTTATCTTTGTAAGTGTTGGCGTTAATCCGAGCCTTACCGAGATGGACTTAGGATGGGATGCCAGCTGAACCAGCCTATAGATACTTTTGCATGCGGTATTTGGCACACACTTCACTGGCTGACAGTTTTCTTAGTTCTGCCTGTTTTAAAAACTTAGTGTGTTAAGTTTCCTTGCTACCTCTCTAGCATAACCTCCGGGACTGTGGCGGGCCACGGTTCCGTACAATCTTTATCCTAGGTCTTGCCGTACTTCCACTCTTTGTCCAACTTTTCGTTGTCTAAACTCTCAGGTACAATACGCTAATTAATAGTTATGGGTTCTATTATGAAATGCCCTTACTTTATATATACGGCAAAAGGAAATTCAGTACAGATAAAGAGGGTTTTCCTCTAGGTAGCCTTCGGTTTGTTTATGTGAAGTACAAGATATAAAGAAAGAGTCAAAATATGCAGGTCTTGGCTTCCTCGAGGCTGGAAACCTTGAGTAATAATCCCTAGCACCACGAAGAGGTGCCTGCATAGCTAGGGGAGGTCAAAGTAACTATGTTACTCTATGACACACAAAGAGCACAAAATATACTTCACGGGGCTCAGGGCAGTGAAGGAGCACAAGATATACTTCACGGGGCTCAAGGCAGTGAAGGCTGCGAGGCAGCGGCGTCCATGGAAGACAAAGGACACAGAACCATCAGACGAACTATCAATCTGAATGCACGAGGACAGAAAGGCCTGTTCTACTGGAAGATGTTAGCAACCTAGGTTGGTTATATATCTTTTGTTACAGACACCTGCACGAACCACTTACGCACCCCTAACGCAACGGCCTGCCCCTATAATTTCCCGTATGCGTTCATCCGATACGACTAATTAGTCCGACGCGAACCATAGACAGGCGCGGCGAGCTTGCTTTCGTTGAGAGTTCCGCTCGAATCGGCTTTTGGTTATTTTGTGGGCAAATGTACCACGCTAGACGATCGTTGACCGTCTCTGTAACGGTTCCAGAGGGCCTATCTGCTTAGCTATAGCCTTGGCCTTACCCTCTGAATTCGTGCGGCTAGAGTACCCCTTCGTTCTTAATTTTGGACTCGTCAATTCTGCCCTCTGAAACGCCTAAGAAAGCGGGCACAAAACAACGCCTATCTAGGGGCCACTCAGGTAATTATACTGAGCGATTTAATCGCACGGTATTTTCCGGAGAGCTAGGCACCTCTGCCCCCCCCCTGCCCGACTAAGCATAGGCTTTCAGGTAGAGCCACCCCTTTGACCTAAGCAGGAATTCCCGGACGGAAAGGCCAGTGAATGTTTTGGTTGATGTTCTTTTTAGAATCGCGATCAACGTACACATCAGAGCCAGACGCGAAAGCTTTACCCGACGCTGAACGGTAAGGGATCTGAGTGCCATCATGATAGGTTTCGTTAGAGTTGCTAACGGACATGAACTCCTCTAGCCCCGAAATCGACCCTAGTAAGTCACTTTGCCCTTTCTCATGATTTCCTAACTTCAAATATGGTGGCATTAATGGACCGTAAAGACGAATCGACCCTTTTCCCATAGATATTGGGCAAGGGAGCATCCAAGCCTTGCTGGCTGATAACGCGAGATTGTCTAAGGAAACCGTAACACTGAAAGCGGAAATACACGATCTCAAGGAGACCCAAGAGGCAATGATGGCACGGTTAGATCTAATTTGCAGTGAAAGGAGGATTTCGACCACTCAACATAACCTTGTACGCAAGAAACACGTATTGCTATATAGGGGTAATAAATTGCCTGTTGAAGCAATAGAAGGAAACGGAAGAAGGCCGTGAGACTAGAAAGGTGCTAAGATAGGTGCAACTGTATCAGCGCAATATGTATAGTACACCCCACGTCATTAGTCGATAGAGCCGCGTCTCGATCGTCCTCCGCGGAGACTATTTCGCATTGTGATTTGCAATCGCAACTCTGAATGAAGCACACTGCAAATGCCGTCGTTCTGTTAGCGCTTAATTGGCTAGCAGTAGCTTAGTTTCGTTATAAGAGCTAGACCATGTTGTACGCTGTTGGTAATAGCTGATCAATCGCCGAGCCATCTATTTCTTAGCCTGGGTGATCTTCAGTGGTTAAGATCATCCAGCGTTAAAGTTAAGCACGATGGCCGACGATTGACTATGATGGATTTATTTGCGGTGCGGTATGTGTGTCAAACTTCTCTGACACGATCGTTAGGACTGGGACACGAAGCCTGAGATGATCGCCTTTCTATTCTTCAGCCATGCTTTATGGCCCTCCTACCACCACCCTCTCTTCACCACCACCCTCTCTTCACCACCACCCTCTCTTCACCACCACCCTCTCTTCACCACCACCCTCTCTTCACCACCACCCTCTCTTCACCACCACCCTCTCTTCACCACCACCCTCTCTTCACCACCACCCTCTCTTCACCACCACCCTCTCTTCACCACCACCCTCTCTTCACCACCACCCTCTCTTCACCACCACCCTCTCTTCACCACCACCCTCTCTTCACCACCACCCTCTCTTCACCACCACCCTCTCTTCACCACCACCCTCTCTTCACCACCACCCCCTCCAGGATTATAGAACAGACTCGGCCCCTCCTTCAGTAGTAAGCTTCTCAATTAGCTCCTTCTGAGTCATTTGTCTTGAGCTACAAAGCTACCGTTCAACGCTTGCGTGGTGACATTCTAACCGTTAAATCGTTCGGGGACTTGATTTAACTCGCGTCCACAAATCAAGCAACACGTTCGTTAATTATTCTGCCCTGGTGCTCTGGTAGACATTCCCTGCTCATTATGGACCCAGAGAAACCCGGCAGCGGTTATGGCCACGTCTATAGCCGTTGACACACACCAATGTAAGGACTGGAAACTGACACATGGTTTCCAATTTCCACCGTCTACAAGACCGCTCCATGAGATTTCAGCAAGAATTTAGCCTCAGAAGAGCACCTGAGCGACTATCTCGGAAAATCACTAACCGGCATTATCTTAGATCTACTAGCCATAACCAACCTTAGGCGAGCCTCTCAGAACATAAATAGAGCTTTCTCTGTCCAGTCGCCTAAATCGACTAAAGAATTCGTTCCAGAATACCTTTTTCCAGTTGTAGCATCCTTAGCGAAGTGCTATCCTACCGACACCCACATGGACGACCCAGTAGGTTCATCTTTGTAACTCGCTCTTTTCGCCAACAAATTTATCTGGCTCTTCTGACAAATCAAGGGCATCCTCCGTACTGTTGCAAGGCTCGATATCCGGGCATTCCGAGCGGAGCAAGCCCATACCAAACTCGAACAGGGGTTAAAGTCTGTCCAAGATGATTTGAAACGAACAACCGATGAATTAGAACAAGTTACTCGGTTAGCGGACATTTTCTACGATCTCAGCCAGAGGTTGGGTGCGGTTGTGGACTACTTACTTCGGGAACGTGGGGCATCAGAGAGCGGTTGTGATCAACAATCAGCTAAATCGATCCTCGATTCTATCATGGAGTCAGAGAAAGCGGGGGACGTGGGCGGAAAGGACAAGGCTGTCTCGGAAAATGCTAAGGCCAAGGTACCGGATAGCTGAGATTCCAATTTTATTTAAATGTCTTAGGGCCTCTCCCTGATATTTTTCTTCACGTATTTGTTGTGCATTTTGCCAGAGATCTTCTATCGATTTAAATATACAAGTTTCAAGTACCTAGAAGACGCTGCTATGAGGCTGCGATGTTCCCGAAGCTACTAATCATCCGTTTCAAAATCGATCCAAGATCAAGATGAAGTGCCAAGACTCTTTTCCTCGGCCAAAAGGCTTCATTCGGGCACTTCGAAGTTCATTGTATAGGGCTCGACAGAGTGGTCTCTGGGGCAGGTCAAAAGATTCGACCGTGCCAGACGTGCCCAACCCCACCGTTGACCGCGAGCGTAAGCGCCGCTCAGGTGCGCCATCGCCAGAGCCTGATATCCTACTCAAACGGAACCCGTCAAATAGGCAAACAATCTGAACGATCTCAGAATTTCAACCTGTTTTCCGGACGGTTGTGTAAGAGACGTTATAGAGGAGGCGCATGATGCCCGGTGAGCAGAGGGAGCCCTGATTATGGAATATCAACAGAAGAATATCCTAGTTTTGTCGGTGTAGCTCCTCCGCCCTAGATGCAGTAGGGTTAATTATGTATATAGAGATCGTTCTGTATTGAAGCTAGGGGACACCTCACGCGGTTCCTGCACCTACTATCACTCTAAATGCGTTATTGAGGATCATAGCCTCAGGAGTAAGCTGAAGTCCGAGTGAAGCTGATTGATTCTGCCCCGTAGGAAATGCTAACAGGCCAGGACTGTGCGGGTAGGTCTCTCAGAGTGCTTCCCTGGGGGAATAATAGCTCAACCCATCGTTTAGCACACCCCTGAGCTCGGCCGCGATAATGTTTGCAGTTCGCACATAGCATATATTTTGCCGCCTCTGTGAGTTTTTGCTGCAGCGTATAGGTGGAAGGAGCTTTTTGAATCATGCCAAGGCAAATTGCTCCATATTTTCGAGACTCTATTGGCACGGTATTCCGGCATCGGCCTTGGTTGGCGCCCTCCCAGACGCATTGTTCCTTATGCAGAATATCTCCAAGGGCCCGACCAAACAAGGTCAGGAGATGCGTATTCCAGTCCATATCAAGACGTTGGATCGAATGTATGTTGCAAGGGTGACCGTAGCATAGTTAGGTAAAGGGTGAAGCGAGAAAATAAGGATGACTTAGGATTAACTTATATAGGGAGGATGTATTCTAGGCTCAAGTCGTTTGCTCTCTAGGTATCTCCATAGTGGACCCGCAAGAGGCCCGGGTGTTTCCTGGGAGTAACCGTTCAACGTTTGGTAGTGGGTCATTTTCAGTCTTAATAACAAGGTACCAGCGAGCCGAACCACGCATCTATATCTTCCCCATCCCGGGCTTCTTATACAGGCGATGAAATCAGATACAGTAGCTTCAATAGTAGGATCAGTACAGTCTTTCCCCTCTCGGGACTCAGCATTCCAAAATCCAAGCAAGGCATAGAAGGCCTATAGAACGTATCAACACTTGATATCAATACCTTACTAGGGCACTCCGCCCTCCACTCGCATATTTTTCCTATACATACGTTCATGCGTCCAGATATTGTGTGTCGGCGCCAGTTTTTGCATACCAAACTTGCATACTAAGTATCAAAGCCCGGATTCGGATAGGTCACTTGAAAAACTCTCTAGTTAGTCTTAGCAGGTTGTCAACTTTGACACTCTTCAATGATTAGCTTACCTAGTTTCCCGAGGTGTCTTTGAATCCGAAGAAAAATTCCCGTCACGAACCTTTTAATAGTTTGAACAATTTCATCGAGGTGAACAGTAAGGTCTATATAGATTCAAAAACTACTAGAATTGCAGTTAAAGAGATGAGCGGTTAGCGCGCTGGTTTAGGGTGACATGCTGTAGTGGAGCCAGCCTATGAGTTCCCAGGAGTTAACGGATTTCGAGGAACATCAGCTGCGTTCCTGGAAGTAAATCGGCCGGGGTCAAAAAACACAAACCAGTTGATTGATTGATTCACAGACTGCCCCAGCCGCTTTAAGGCAGCTATGCAGCGTGTGGCTATATATACTGGTGTCCTCGCCCGCACTTTCAGGAAGCAAGCTGTTCCTCGTCCGAATAGCTTCTCCGTCTGCTCTAGTAGGTTCCACCCCGACTCGTACTCTTATTAACCGTGCTGCTTCTATCTACCGTTCCTGACCCTTCTCCACTTCTATTTACCAAAAATCACTCGTCTTCTCGCTATAGGTATTTTTACCGTCGACGGCACTGCCCGGCATTGTCTTAGCAGTCCAGTCCTCAAGATTTTGGCTGCTTGTACTGCCATTGGCGGGTTACAGAGAATGCGCTTGATATCAACGCATGGAGACTTGCCTGCCCACATTTGATGTCGTTCTTCCACCCAGTTCCGGCATTCGAGCAGGATGTGTCGTACCGTCTTTCATCTATGGCCGCACTGATATTGGTCTGTATCGGCCCCGCTAATAGCGTGGAGGTAGGCCCGTAGACCGATCTTGCCTATACGTATCTACGTAATAGCCGAGCTAATTGCTCTATGTGCCCCGATACCTATATCGAGGATCGCTTTGCCCGTTCGCACTCCGAGCTTGTAGAGTTCTCTACCATGCTTGCATATTTTCCCCTCCTGTTCCCACTCTTTTCGCATGGCTCGGCAAATAGTACATCTAGCGGTTGCTATGAGTGTGCGCAAGGTGTCTGGTTCTAGTCGCGGATCGGCATTCGCTCTCGCGGTCGGATCGGCCCCGGCGGCCTCCTTCGCAGCTTGATTAGCAGCCTCGTTACCAGGCACCCTGAGATGTGCCGGGATCCATCGAAATTGCAATTCCCATCTCTGGCTTCGATTTTCGTCAAGCGCTCGGGTCGCCTCGACCGGAATATGTTGTCCAGACGGGTGCTTGGTGTTCCGGATGGCTTAAATGGCGGCTTGGTGGTCAGTGAATATAACGGCGCTTCGATTTGGTGGTACGCCCGTTGGCGGTATGTCGACTATTATCTGCAGTGCCAGAGTTAATCCTCTAAGCTCTGCCGTAAGCCTTGCAATTACTCGCGAGTCTTCCCGCTCGTACGGTATTGTAAAATTGAGCCGGTAATTTATCATCATATATAGCGAGCCAGAAAAACTCGCGGTTCGATCGGCTCGATTACTAGTGTATTACCGTAGTACGGCTCGCGAGCCGGACTTTCTGACTCGAACTCGCGAGTCCTCGGCTCGCGAGTAATTTTCCGCGGGCCGGCCTTCCCGGCTCGAACTCGCGAGTAATTGCAAGGCCTAGGTCAAATACGCCGGGCATACTAACACACGTGCTACTATATAATCAAGTTCATTGCATGCAAGTACGTCGGACAGCACTGAGGCCAGGCTAGGGGGCTCTGACCTTCTTCTCGCCTCGTAGCATAGAATTAACAGGGAATAGGCGCGTTTACTACCCCTCTGTTCAGGGATATTCCTACAGACGGTATTATCCAACAGACGGTGGTACAGTACTAGTACGTTATAGCATACAGCAGTAGTAATGAGATCAAGGAGGGCAGAAAGCTTGGGGGGCTTTGCCCTCGTCCATTTCGTGCTATCGGGCGGATGCGAACGCGTCAGAGACCAGTCTACACATTCACTGCGACGGTGGAGATTCATTCTGGCTTACTCCCCAAAGGATGAGTCCTGACACTGGACACTAGGAGAAGTCGAGAATCCATCCTCCTCGGGTTAGCGATGCGACTTTTATCCAGTCAATCGTTCTCGGCCATAAGATCCGACCTGACTCCGAATTTATCAGTTAATATAGTACCTTGGACACCTGGATTGGAGTAAATTCGTCAATAGTGTATTTTATTGGACAACTTCTGATGAGATGACTGGGTTCTATTTCACTCGCGCGGACTAGTGATGGGTCGACCGTTTGAAGCTAAAGATATATATCCCCAATCACCAGTAGAAGCGCTGCGCGAATGTTGAAAAACGCAGTTTAATTTTCCGATGCGGGCGATCCGCACAGTATTCATCCGACTGAATGTAGAGCGACGTACTATCATCTCTAAAAGAAAGAAAACCGCGTCGCTTCGGTCATAACCAACTCGTTCCTACCAAATGTAAAATGCTCCCATCGGCCACAGGGGTTCAACCCCTAGAGCGGGGTTGAACCAGGGTCGAACCCCAGGCGTTTAATCTCCATTTTAATTGGCTCGCTCCACGCCAAGTCTAGGGCACGAAAGAGATAAGCACAACGCTTGGGTTGGGATAGTTACTATGGGCCTGGTAGCACGAGTTGACGTAACGGATGAGTACAAGAGCCGACACCCTAAGGTAATTGGCATGCCCTAGGAAAGGAGTAAGAAATTGAGTAATTCACTTCGCGATAATGCTATTCAGTATATGACTCAAGAAACGCCCCGGCCGCCTCGGTCCAGTCGCCGGTCCAGTCGCTGGAGTAATGCACGATTTTTGTTGCTGGAAGTCGCCATGGAAGTGGACTCGGAAACTGTGTCTTGGGTTGGACGAGGTCTTTATTTGTCACCACAAGTATTCGATCTTATACGGAACAATCCTAAAGCCAGCCCTGTTCTCCCCCAATTGTGCTTAACCCCACCTAAGGCCCCACTTCACCGATCATTCAAACCTGCATCAACGGGGTGGTTTCAGCAACCATCTTTTAGACGCTAGTAGATAGAGCCATTTAATCGAGACTATACTATAAGCTCAACGGAATAAGCTTGACATTAGACCTTGCAATTACTCGCGGCGAGCCGGCTTTTTGGACTCGACTCGCGAGCCAAGGACTCGCGAGTCTTCCCGCTCGTACGGTATTGTAAAATCGAGCCGGTAATTTATTATTATATATAGCGAGCCAGAAAAACTCGCGGTTCGATCGGCTCGATTACTAGTGTATTACCGTCGTACGGCTCGCGAGTAATTGCAAGGCCTACTTGACATGGCGTTGAAAACCTGAGGGTTGGACGGCAAGTTGAAAGGAAAGGGCACAAGTTTTATTAAGCGGACTCAGCAGAGCCTCACACATTGCCAACAGAGAGGGATGAGCGGGAATCTGAGGATCGAAAAGGCCATCGCGATAGCACTGTCACCCCCCACTTTACAGCACAGCCTTTGACCCCAGTTTGAAGACCCCTAGACCGCCATGTTGTCACTCTTAATCAACCCGGGACTTTTTCAAGCTGCCACGATAGAATGCGGCATATTTTGTATGCCCATATGCATGTATAGTTATCTATAGGGGATAAATAGTCAGGAAAATCACTTGAAACGCAGATTGTCCTTATACCAGACGCAGAA
The DNA here is from genome assembly GCF_001723175.1 of Penicillium oxalicum. NCBI lineage: Eukaryota > Fungi > Ascomycota > Eurotiomycetes > Eurotiales > Aspergillaceae > Penicillium > Penicillium oxalicum. The sequence goes on along the minus strand of NC_064652.1, from coordinate 3,299,655 downwards.
ATGGCCAACATTTCTTACAGACAAGTGCGCCACCCTGAAGGGGATAACAGCGACGCTGCACCTTTGCTTCAACGCACCGCCAAAGCCCGGCCGTCGCGAAGGACCAAGGTTCCCAACTATGAGATCCACCCGAAGCAGATGCCAGTCCCGAACATTGTAGCCCAGCCGTCCAGGGAGCGTACGGAAACTACGATTCGACTGCGGTTTCGTCAGCAGCTCCCCACAACAGAGGCGTGGTGCCTCCCCCCCCCCCCCAAAGCACGGGCTTCTAACGGTGAAAATGAAAATGAAACGCCCATAAACCACCGCCAGCCAAAGAAAATGGGCGACAGGGGACGTGATCGGCGTGAATGGATGAAGCGACTGCGTCCCATGCCTCACCGACGATACTGAAAACTGAAAAGTGGGATGTGGGCGGTAAGACCAGTTCTTCAAGGGGACAATGCAAATACTTTCTACATAGGCAGAAGCTACTGGTTCGAGGGGTTATCTTTGCAATGGTATACTTCAATATGCAATACAGTACAGTAACTCCCTGTTTTCAAAAACATCAAATCATTGATATCAGCACCGTAGTATCTGCTACACACAGGTCGTGAACATCTGACGTATAAGATATCGAGCACGTAGAAGCTCAGCGCTCATTGTAGAACTCGGTTTAGTCCTAACGCAAAGTAGACTTGAAACAAGTCATACCAAAAAAGTATCCTTTCCACCACTGGTATCGACTTACGACGACGATGAGCAGGCTGTTGATGATGACCTAATTACCGTCTGAATCTGGTCAAGGTGCGCTACTGCCAATAGTTGAAGCAACACCACCAGTTGTACTGTAGTAGCAAACCCTCCCAGCTATCCCACCTCAACACCTTTTGCTCGGTGAGCTTGAGATAGATCAAGTTGTTTGTTGGTGGACCTATCCAATGTGCTGGTGGTTCACCCGCCCTCAGATATCTCTCGTGCTTTCCTCCCTCCCCATAGGCAAGGACTAAGGCTAGCTCAAGAATGTTGAGGTGGTCTACGACTTTCGTTTGGCTCTCCACCAAGCTGAACGTTGATGCAGGTGTTGGTTTGCAATCGGAAGTGTATGGTGTGGCTTTCGCTCGTCGCAGCTATAAAGAAGCACAATATCGCAATATCTAAAGAGGTCAGAAAGAACTTGGCGATTGCCAGTCCTGAGCAATCTGGCTAGATTGGAACTGATGGATCCATCCATGGAAGTGTTGCCAGTTTCTGAACTTTGCAATACCCAGCCGAGCCCTAGCGGAAAGGATCCCAATCAATTTTCGCCCTCGGATGCCGGATTGGTAAGTGGCACCATGCTGTTATTCAAGCGCATAGTACTGAAAACTCTAGCCCTGCCCGTATCAAGATGCCAACGACGATAAACGTAATTTGGCCGTAGAGCCTTTCCAACCGGTGCTTAATACACTGGAGCGCCTGGAACGGGAGGACCCGAAACTTGCTTTACAGGCAGCGAGACTGGTGGGGTTGTACCGTCGCGTGTGGGAGTCGTGCGTCTCTAAAGATGTTGATACTCAGCGACTTGAAGAGGCCAATCAAGTGATGCGCGCCGAAAACAACCAGTTCTGTCGGGAGGGGGACTATCTTAAACGTCGAGAGGGGGACCAAGTCGCTCGTCTAGTCTCATTTGAGCGGTCCATGGACGAGGTGCGGCAAAGTCTGCTTGGCGTGCTTAAAGATTGGAATACTTGTTCTACAGGGGTGTTGGCAGGAAATCCGGAAGAAACATAGGAGGATCATTGATCAATATTGACTTTGTGAATGCAACAAGGGGCTAGTTCATCAAGAAGCGGTGGACTGGCCGCAGTTGAGGAATTTCGAGTTCTATTTTAGCTGAAGTCGTCATTGCCAGATCAGTAACTCTTGGTGTATGCTCGTTCCGGAAATCCAACCCACTCTTGGAATAATTCACGGCTCAGATAATGGAATCCCTAGGATAAAGCATGCTAATACCTTTCCAAGAGAGATCATAAAAAGTTGAAGCTTGTCTGGTCAGCAAATACGAACTCGGAATGTTCATGGAGAGCCAGAGTTACAGTACCTCCAGTGACAGTAGCCAGTGCCCACGAATAACACCGACGAGTGCGACGACCAGTAGGACACATGTCAGTCTAGTGTATTAATATGCGACGGACAGTACTTGTGGCCGAGCTAGACGTTGATATCTGATGCGTCTAACTAGCCACTAATGGAAAAGAAGCTATGTTCAGGAAGTCTATGAACACAACGAAGGGTATGATCGACCGCAGGGGGAAAAAGACGAAGCTACCGACTATGATAACGGTCAATTTAGTCAGGCTCGAGGAGGCAGCAAAAAGTAGACAGCAGACTCTCAGACAGCGAGCAATAGTTGATGGAGGCTGCAAGTGAATGCTGATTCGAAGATACTGCGGATCGCAATAAGCACGAGATTCATAGGCGTCTACACAGGGGAGCTCACGAACTGCCTGTAAAGATAAGAATACACTGACTAATCCGGCGATGATTCCCATGAGAGCCTCGTTTGCTACGCACCAGCTTGATGCCGACAAGACAGCCTACAAAATCAGTATTGCCACAAAGAGCCCACGGTCGAGCTACTGGTGGGACGCATGATTCTGAAATGTTACACAAAGGAAAGGAATTCGAGTGCAATGTAGGAGTAGCGAGGCTGTTGCCAAGGTCGAGAGTAGCACAGGGAGGGTCTTCATGATGAATATGTTTTAAGATAGATCAAAACGGAGGCTAGAAAAACAGAAGGCCAATCTTATACTCGGAAAGAATCACGTATAAGAAACTTATAGAGATATGGGTACGAAGAGCTCCTAGGAATCCCGAAGATGCTCTCGGGCTCCGAAAACACCGGAGAGCCCGACTCATTGAGGACCCGCTAATGATTGATTATTTTCAACGCCAATACATCTCTCATATATTCTCAAGCAGACGATGGAACTTAATAACGCATAATCAGCAGTATAATGCTTATCAATACTTCTGCGTGTTGAATTCGACAGGTCGATGAGAGGGCCAATAGTCGCAGATAGAAATATACGGCTAGTAATAACAACGATGCGAACAACCTACTCTGACGACAAAAATGCAGTATCAAATCTTCCTGGAAGCTTCCTAGCCCTTGAGTAGTGGACCGGGACCCGGCGGATGTACTGTACACACCTGAACAGAAAGACCAAAGCATCCGACATCAGAAAACCGGCATAACGGAAGCCGAGAGACCGCTATGCTTAGATGCTTACTTTCCGGCGCCTGTTTGGTCATCCAGCCTCTGACACGTAAACGGGTACATTATGCTAATCGCAACGAGGCGGCCCCGTCGCGGAGGGCGCAATTACTTGTACCTATTGGCTGGGTTCTGAGGCAGTAGAAAGTTAATGGCGTTCCTTCACACTGTTAATGTATCATTTTGCCCCTCCGGAAAGGAAGGCCAAGTGAAGGAGCGGCCTCTCTATATAAGCATTCTGGCTCTCTCACTATTCCTGTAGCCTGCATAGGCTACAGGAAGTGTACAAGCCAATGTCGAAACTCCTGCACTGGCTTTCGAATTTATCTGTTCCTGAAGTTTGCGGTACTTCCGCTGCGATTTTTCTTGCGTCTTGGCTGATCTATTCATCTGCAGTGCATATATGGTTCTGGGCTTGCAAAAGAAGATATCTGTTGTCCTGACATTCATGGAGCTCAAGGCTGCCGGGGTTTTGGCGACGACTTCTCTTTGTTCACCTACCAAATTCTTTCAGATGGCTCGACATCTCAACATGTTGGCAGGCTTTGGTACTGGCATCTTTGCTTGCAACAGACATTTTAGCCTTGCGACCTAGAGCCACGTCCTTGATGGTCGTCCAAAAAAGAGCTGGGTCTTTGGCCGTCATCAGCATCGCCTCTCTGTGCACCGGTCTGAACTTTGGGTTTCCAGCTGATCTCTTATGTATCGACCGCCAGTCGCTCGGATGGTTTCATCGATGGATAGGGCGTATATGCGTGTTTCATTCCCTTCTACACGGCATTATTATCATGTCTACAACCGAAGCTTCGATCTTCATAACTCCGCGGTATATTTTCCCTATCATAGTAAGTCTACTTCGCGGTTGAGCCAGAAGACGGTTTTGGACCTCGGATCACTCTGACTCCTACTAGGCTGGGTGCTCGCTCATTCTGATTGTTCCGGTCACGTGCGCGGCAATACGAACACGACATGTACAGTTCGCTTTGAAATGCCATTATTTGCTTGCGGTAGTGGCCATTTACGCCCTTGGATATCATCTCCTGTAACAACAATATATGTATCGTTGGGTATTATTAGGTGCTCTTTGCCTCTGGGCTGTGACAAGTCTCGCCGTCTTTAGAGCCACCGTGTGGTCTCGGAAGCCATGGCGACACGATAGACAAGAAGTGTTTATGAACGCATCTAATAGTCTTCTTTGGCTTGAGATCGGTCTACCTCCGTCTTTGACTGTGCAGCCCGGTCAATATGTGCAGCTCTGGATGCCAAGTGCCGGCATTTACGCCGGTCTGCAACTGCCCCTCTTCTATGCGGCAGCATGCAAAAAGGATGGCGCGCACAAGATCGCACGGATAGTGGCTCGTTCCGGCTCAGGTATTACTCAAAAGCTTTACGATAGGAATCTCGCTTCCCCGCGCGGGAATTGGATCACGGTCACTGCGCTCGGACCATATGGGCGCCCGGAAAACTTGCTCCGGTTTGGGACCGTTGTGTTAGTCGTAGAGGACGTTGGCTTTTTTCGAGCTCTCTCGTATATAGAGATGCTAGTCAAGGCCAGTGTGCAACGGACAGCGCTGGTACGGAAACTGGAGATTTTGTGGCAAGATGACGCGGAATCTAGTGAGTCGTCGAGCTATCTTCCTAAGTAGTCTCTTAGTGTATCTGCTGACTTGGGGTTGGAGACTATCCGCCATGGGTGAAAGAGTGGAGGCAAGAGGTCCCGAGCCTAGATCATCCTACATCTGGCGGATTTGACGTGAGTAGGTGTCCGAACGACATTCGAAATAGATACTGGCTCCCGCTTAGATCCTACAATTCAAAAGTTACTGTGGCAGAGCCGACTCAAATGAGGACCCTTCGACTTCATATCAGGAAGAAAATCGACTTTGCTTCTACCGTGGGTCACTGAAAATTGAAAAATAAGTGAGGGGATACATCAAAGACCAACGGGGGGACACAGTAGTCGCAGGTATTCTCCTTAATCATTCTCATAATGACGTGTGTGGAAGTCTGGTGCAGTTCTGGTTCTGACAATTTATCACATAGTTTATGCTGGTCGTAGGATACGTAAGACCGTCAGGAAGACTATTTAGCCTCACATCGGAAGAAATCTCAAATTCATAGCCCTTGACCTGGGTCCATATCATGCGTGACCAGAGAACAACCACTATTCTTAAAGCTAGCCAACACGCCAACATAAATGAAATTAGGTCGGCCGTTAACTAGCGACGGCTTCATGTGATCGTAGGCAGTTAATTAAATGAAGCCTCTCATGGTGAAACAATCCGATATTGAAATGGTAGCGCTATTGTGTTAATAAATTTTAAAGCTAAATCAACTAGCCTTGGTGTGGATGAAGGTTATTTGCTTACTCAATTTGAAAGTGGCCCGTCCTGTAGGAGCAGCAGGATAACCCGCCGTGTTCTATAATTTGAATTTGCCCTGGAAATTGCGCCCTCAGAATAAGAAATAATTGTCCGAATCTGCGAGTTCGGTCTTCCAATGAAGGATTGGGAGACTATGTAACCCCCATCCCGATGACATGAAATGCCCTACGTGGTGAAACACCCGCGAGGTATCTGACAAGTCCAGCATATTTATCCTCTAACAACCAGTCAATTCTTATTTGTGGATAGAGGATACCTCAATTACATGATTCTTGCTATCACTGCTTTTGCAAAAGCTATTAAATACCACGTCCCAATGCTGAAGTACAAGACCTAATGTATTACCTGGAAATCTGCCGTTGACGGCTGGGACGCCAAGACCACCCACCATGACATCAGAGATAAGTGTGAGGGATAAAATTGCGCAAGTGTAATGTCGGGTATCATCTTTCCAGGCCATCAAAATGATGTGAGTCACAACAATGTGGAGTTGAGCGAAACCCGTGGCAGCGGAGAGGTACTAAGATTACAAATTCATGAAGTTGAATACACGGGAAAATAACAATGGTGTAAGTTGGTGTATGAAATATATAACTGCGGCTAAATATGGAAGTAGACCCACACCAAGTATGTAATTATTACGGAAGATTCACTCGCTATGCTCAGGCCATCGATCAGGTGACGACCACGGCCGTCCAGAGAAACCACTGCGCGTGGCAAGACAAGGCTTGCGTGCGATTGTCCTTTACTTCGGGTCTTAACTGGCTATTGACCATAGCCGTGAATCGCTCAGTCGGCACCCCCAGTCGCGAATCCGAAGATCAAAACACGTCCAGACGGGCAGCCAAGCACCACCGCTATTCCGGACTTTCCTACAGCCGAACTGGTCGGGCGATAGGTGGGAGGCAGCCAGAGCCAGTTCTGTGAACGCCGCGTGATCCAGAGTCTATCGAAACTGATACCGTAGCCTTGATATTCGGGGGGTTGCGGCAGTTGATTTGCACTAGGTGATTGGAGGTCTAACGCGGACACTTTAGTCGGAGGCCTAGGATTAGGTGTTGCTGAGCCACGAAGGGGAAAAATCCCAACGCTAGTGTGAAGAGAGGAGTTGGTGGTGTCGAAGGAAAGAATATTCACATAATTGCCAACATTTAGGGTTTGCAGGCAGGCCCCGGTGTGCGCATCCCAGATCTTGATCATCTTGTCCAAAGACCCGGACGCGACGCGACTGCTGTCGGGGGAGAACACCACTGAGTTGACATCATGATTATGGCCCTCCAGCGTCTGCAGGCAGTCCCCAGTGTGCGCATCCCAGATCTTGATCGCCCTGTCGGCCGACCCGGACGCGACGCGGCTGCTGTCGTAGGAGAACACCACTGAGCTGACATCGTCATTATGGCCCTCCAGCGTCTGCAGGCAGGCCCCGGTGTGCGCATCCCAGATCTTGATCGTATTGTCGTCCGACCCGGACGCGACGCGACTGCTGTCGTAGGAGAACACCACTGAGCTGACATCGTCATTATGACCCGCCAGCGTCTGCAAGCAGGCCCTGGTGTGCGCATCCCAGATCTTGATCATCTTGTCCCTAGACCCGGACGCGATGAGGCTGCTGTCCGAGAGAACACCACTGAGGTGACTATCCGATCATGGCCCTTCAGCGTCTGCAGGCAGGCCCCGGTGTGCGCATCCCAGATCTTGATCGTCTTGTCGTCCGACCCGGACGCGAGCGCGGCTGCTCTTGGGGGAACACCACTGAGTTGACATCGTCATTATGGCCCTCCAGCGTCTGCAGGCAGCCCCGGTGTGCGCATCCCAGATCTTGATCGTCTTGTCGTCCGACCCGGACGCGAGCCGACTGCTGTTGGAGAACACCACTGAGTGACTATCCGATCATGGCCCTCAGCGTCTGCAGCAGGCCCCGGTGTGCGCATCCCAGATCTTGATCGTCTCGTCCTCCGACCCGGACGCGACGTGGCTGCTATCGGGGGAGAACACCACTGAGTTGACCCAGTCGCCATGGCCCTCTAGCGTCTGCAGGCAGGCCCCGGTGTGCGCATCCCAGATCTTGATCGTGTTATCCGAAGACCCGGACGCGACGCGGCTGCCGTCGGGGGAGAACACCACTGAGTTGACATAGCTATCATGGCCCTCCAGCGTCTGCAGGCATGCCCCGGTGTGCGCATCCCAGTCATTTCCCATTGGCGGCATCATCGTGACATCTTTGGGCCGCTCGTGCCAGAACAACTTCTTAATCAAACTCCGCGATGGACTAAATACAAGCCCACAACCGTACGCCTGTAGGGGGCTGTTCTCGATCGCCATTCGGTGGTACAGAATGAATCGATATGTATCTTGGACGAGGATGCTCAGTTTGGCTGCTGTCGGTCGTTCCTATCGCGGTGTTAGAGCAGTTCCAATTCCCGAAATGAACACATACCAATACGAGATCCTTCAGTCTCTGTATCGACATAATTCCATCCGATATGCTTCGCAGGAGGCTCAGTGCCTCGAGCCAGTAGAGACACTGCGTTCGAAGAAACGTGTCGACAGTACCACCCTCCTTGAGATCTTCGTATGATCCGCTTTCTCGTAGATGGTCGACCCAGTAGACACACGAGTATCGTGCGACTGCAAGCGGATCCGGATTAGGTGGCTGGGCTTGCTTGATAGGAGTACCCAGGGCTCCTAGGCTATACATATCCCGCCGTAACGCCTTCTTCACGACCTGGAGGGACTGCGTGAACATTCGGCGATGGGCAACCGTAGGGCCAGCCGAGAAGATACTCTGCGCGCCCTTTCCGATTAGATAGTCCTTGGCAGACTGATGCACAAAGTAGATGCTTTCGTCGCGGACCGTGAGGAACGAGCCGGTCCTCTTGATCATCGTCACAAGACTTTTCGCCTTTCCGGCGATCTCGTCAGGGAGTCCCGACACTGCCCCTAGCTCCAGTAGCTGAAGCGGCCGATAGGCCAGGGTAGCAGCTGAGAGGACCAAGTGGCAAAACTTTCGGGTTCGAGGCGCTTCCTGTTCGATCTGGTCTATCATTCGCGCATACATATCATCCAACCCTGTCGGCACTTCATCCACCACTTGCTTCACGTCCCAGCTATCAACGCCCCGAAGTTCCTGGACGACGAGCGCCACCCAGAGAAACGTTCCTTCGGCTTTCTCCTCGAGGGTCTGCTGAACATATTCCAGCAAAGTATCATCCTCCTCCAGAGACTCAAGTTCCGCTAACCGGTTCGAGATGTAAGCTCCGATGGCCAGAGACACAGCTTCGGCGTTTTCCTGCAGTTCCAGGCTCAGTATTGACTGCGAGTCGTCAAGCCTTATGCGCTGATTAACGTGGTTCCGGCTGGATATGATCCATTTGACGTGCGGTAATCCCCTTGTCTCCTGGAGAATAAGCTGTAACAGTTTATCTTGGTCCTGTACGCATTCGTCCAGAGCATCAACTATAATGTAGATCTTGTCCGTGGTACAGGCGCGCAAGATACATAAGAACATATTGCACAATGCAGCCCATGCTTCCGCACCCCCAAATTGTGGCTCCCCATTTTGATTGAACCTTTTCTGTATAAGAGAGAGAAATGATGGTTGTGTGTCCACAAGCATATAGATCAACCCACGTAAGACAGCATGAGCGTTACTCAGCTTAGGAACAGTGGCTTGACAGAAAAAGAAAGACAGGAATGTCTTGGCTTGGGAATCTGCTATTTCTATGGTCGGGTTAAGCTCGTCGATGATGCCACAGAGTAGCATTGTCTTGCCTTTACCAGGATCCCCCTTGATCCAAAGGACCTGACTGTCGTTACTGTTGTTACCGTCGCGCCAACACTGGAACTGGTGGTGGTGGAGGATCCATTCATAGGACTCTTTGAGGGGCGCCCCTCTTGTCTGGTGGATGTTTGTCTTGACGTCGCGCGGATCCGTCACTGCGAAGTATTCGCGGCAGCGATCCCTGCTTTGTCGGTCTTGGTCTTGCGAGCTTTCATGTCAGACGGAGTACCGCCAGGAGGAAAACTTGATGTTCAGACGTACCTCCGATGTTTTGAATGAAGGTGCTAAGATGGCACCAAGTTAGTAATACTCGTCAACGCGGTACAATCATCAATATCGACGTACGAATGTGTCGCAGTGCCTTCGAATTGGACATTTCCCCCATTGTTGTCCCACTGGTGCCTCCTTATCGACATGACAAGTCAACTGACCCTGGCTAAGTCCGCCGTGTAGTGAGTTGAGCGTATCTGGCAGTCGCACGGCAGTGCGCCGCTAACAGCGGAGAAATTCGGTAGGTGATAGAATTCGACCCGTCATTACCAGACCGATCAGAGACCTCTTTCCGTCTGTCTCTCGCACTTGTATGAAAAGCGGGGTCATCAGGCTGAAAGCCAATGCGGATAGCAGGGCTGACTCCATGGGTCTTGCATGTGCGAAAACCGCTATTGGATCCGTCACTGGCTCCGATGTTGTAACATAGCGCCAGCGGCAAGCATTGCAGATATCGCGCCGCTGCTGCACGTCGCCCACCAATCGCTGGCGCCCGCCCCCTACCTTAGGGCAAGCGGGTGGGGGACAGCGCTCATGCAGTGCGACAGATTGTACTGCGCCGCATCGTACTGCCACGTCGCGTCCCCGCGGTTGAAGATCGCTCCGGGCAGCGTTTCCATTGCAGGTGACAATGCCTCATTTTCCAACAAGCGAATCGCACGGACCGCTTTCCAGCCGCAAGCACCAGTGAATTTGGTGACCTCGCTCTTTGATACATAAGACCACATTACCCCAAGAATTATGCGCAAAATCCATACCGAGCTCCCCCAGGCCTATCATCATCAACCAGTCTATACATTCACACACAGACAGGCGCACTTCTACCGTGATGACGGGTGTAGAAGTTATTAGTGCGGCATCTGGGCTAGCCGGTCTTTTTACCACGATTATTACCTGGTTTGACTACATCTACATTGCCAGAAAGGCGGCCCCGCGACTTCAGTCTCTGATCGTGAAGCTTGGCAGTGCGCAGCTGAGACTAACGCGCTGGGGCCAGGCTGTCGGTCTGACAGGCTCGAATATCGAAGACGAGGAGTCGCTGAAAAGCTCGGGCTTATTCCAGCTCGACGAGGAGCAAGAGAATCAGGCTATACGGACATTTCAGATCTTGGCGACTTTTTTCGAAGAGTCCATGAAAATCTGTCATAATGAACGCAAAGGAAAGTCTGAGGATGACCCTGAAGTGAGAGCGAACGAAATGAAGCCGTTCGGCCAGGATGGCTTTAAGTGGAGTGCTATGCACCGTTACCTCCATGAGACAATGCAAAAAATCGTGCACGAGCGCAGAAACAAGATGTCAGTTCCTAGACTCTTCAAGTTCGCTATTTACGACGAGAAGCATCTCGAGAAGCTAGTCAAGGACATCAATGACCACATTGACGCACTGTACCAAATTTACACTCCGTCTGCGAGCGACGAAGAAGCGGCGGGCGGGGAGGAAATGGATAAGCTTCTCAAAGTCATGAAGGAATTGCGCTCTGCATCGGAGCGGGATCCAGTAATGAACACGGCTGTCAAGAATCTATTGGAGCAAAGAGTAAGTGGAGGTCGATCTGATTCTCCTCTCTCTAGTCTATCATCGTGTCATCGTGTTGTTAATGCAAGCAGAATGAAAACATGATCTTCAACACCACGGAGTCTACTGTCCAGAAAATAGGGCAGGATCAGCAAGGTCACTATGTAATGACGGTCGCATCTGATGCAAGCAAAAGAAGATAGCGCTGCGTTGACCAGCTGACTGCAGTTCGGAGCAGTTCATGGGATTCAGATATGTATTGAAGACAATCCGACGTTCATGCCTGCGAGTTGCTTTGTTTCGTGAATTAATAATAGAGGACTGAGCATTCTGGTCACGCTATGCCCATTTGGGCTTAAACTTAGCTTTGCTGGACTGGAAATGCGCATAAGCCCAAATTGAGGACGTCTCGAAAATCCTCGAGGTAAATTCATTACCGAGCAAAAAGTCTCGTGCTGGCCACCATGCAAATGAAATATCGAAGGAGAAGGTTGTGTAGCTGCTAGTAGGGAGCTAGAATCATCGCTAGCATTGCCCTTCTTCAGGGCGGGCATTGAAGTTTTGGCCGTCCAGTACCTATTGTGATCCATCCAAGGCCGGGTTAAGGAAGGATAACTTACTCGGTCTTAAATTATATGATAGAAACGCCCGGCTCTGTAATTACCTAAATTAGTCAGCGATTAGTTATTGGTGGACAGGTTCTTTGAAATCAAATTCCACCAGCCAGATCTAACGATTCCACCACAATCCTGAGCATACCAAACGTCATTGAATCTCTATGCGAAGCTTCGCAGCATTGTCAAAGAGGTCAAAAATATGCTGGGTTGTCGGTCCGTAGACGTGATAACCGTTGGTGTTTCCAGCAGCATCAAAATAATTGCTGCGGGTGTACAGTCATGCTTGTCTTTGCGGGACTTTTGGCAAGGATGAATCTACGTCAGCAATTAGCCTAAATTGACCGGTGAGCTTCCAAAGAGGGGTTGAATCATGCGATATGAGCATAATTTTTAACTAGATGTAAGTTACACATTGTTTAGTTATTATGAAAACAAAATTATGACTCTTAAAATCATTACTGTAGCCTTTCAACGACAGCCCGGCAACCGCCAGAGTAACTAACTTAAACATAGTCAGCCAGGGAGTTTTTTCGACCGTTGAACACCAAGAGCATCTGAACGCTCTGGGCTGAGCAGACGAAAACAATGCCGAGCAAAATTGATAGAGCGGTTTTGTTGAGAGAAAGAGCTCAATTTTTGACTTTCAACCACATTTGAACTACTGTGGAATATAGAGCCTGCAATCTTCTTAGTTACCGTTTGGCAATTCTCACCAACTGCAAGTTAAACGGTTGATTTTGGTGGAGCCCCGCATTCTGCCTTGGTTTGAGTCAATGGTCACGTGGAGTTCGGGGTCTACGCGATCCCCCGAGGAAATGAGGAAATGAAGGTTTTTCGTTCCGCCCTGGATGTGGGATCACGTAAGTTAATATCTCACGGTGCGCTAATCCTGAAGAGGCTAGCCTTGAGCTAGGCCAAGGATGGTCAGTCGGGATCACAGGGCCCAGAGTTAATGTCAAAGCATTGCGCTACGTGTCCTATAGTATTGATAACGAAGGCATTGGTTTCTGTCCACAACCGCAGTTCTCACATCTCACACACACGCTAGGTTGTTCAGTGCTCCTAAATACTAAGACTCGAGTGGTGCTTTCACCTTTCAAGGCGCGCTGTGATTCGTAAAAATATATGAGATCAAAAAGGCTGGGGAATGCGATGAAGACTTAAAAAGTATAACAGAAAGTATTATGGAAGCAGAAACATCACCCGTCCAACATAACGGTAGACTTACTAAGGACTCGGCGTATAGGAAATTTGTCCTTTTTACCCAATGTTTCTAAGCATGGCGCGGGGGTAGATACAAGATAGCAGGTAACGAGACATTTGAGGGTGCCCTATCCGATACTTGAGACGCCATCTCAGATCACTTGGCATTCAAAAAGCAAATTAGCGCAATGACAATCAGCTTGGACCGCCAATTAGGCTCATGTAATTTTTGGATACCTGTGGCAACGTAGGAGTACTCTATAAGAGCCTATGGACGTGTGCATAAAGGCAGATATCCACCGCAGATGTTCTCTGAGCAGGTAAAATGAAACCGGAGAATTATCTTTTATGTGATCCAAGTAAGCTTTATGTCTCTCTTGCTATCTGTAATAGTCAAGGTGTCCGGAAGCGCAAGAGCGTTAGGCACCTCAGCCGCAGCTAGAAAGCAGTTCGTGCTCTCTGCGCCAGAAAATAAATCAACCTCACGTCGAAAGATCGCCCCACAGGAGAGGATGCAGGTGTGGGGGACGAGACGTGGCAATACAACGCCCCGCTGTGCAATTCATCACACTGCATGAGCGCTATTCCACCCGATTGCCCAAGGGGAAGGCCAAGGTGAAGGGGCGGGCGGCAGTGATTGGCGGGCGACGTACAGGCGACGGGCCGATATCTGCATGGCTTGCCGCTGGCGCGGCTGCAACTCGGGACCAGATGGCAACACCTGCTTCAACAGCATACAAGAGCGATGGTGTCTCCTGTCAGCCCTGCTACCCGCAGTAGCTTGCAGCCTAACGGCTTAGCCCTTTCATCCTGTGCAAGGCAGAAACATTTCTGGTTGATCTTGTAGCGAGGACTCAAATTCTGCCGCGTACCGAATTTCTCCGCTGGTAGTGGCGCACTACAGTGCGACTGCTAGATACGCTCAACTCACTATACAGCAGATCTAGCCAATATCACCTGATTTGTCATCTCGATGAGGAGGCACCAGTGGGACAACAATGGGGGAAATGTCCAATTCGAAGGCACTGCGACACATTCGTACGTCGATATTGATGATTGTACCGCGTTGACGAGTATTACTAACTTGGTGCCATCTTAGCACCTTCATTCAAAACATCGGAGGTACGTCTGAACATCAAGTTTTCCTCCTGGCGGTACTCCGTCTGACATGAAAGCTCGCAAGACCAAGACCGACAAAGCAGGGATCGCTGCCGCGAATACTTCGCAGTGACGGATCCGCGCGACGTCAAGACAAACATCCACCAGACAAGAGGGGCGCCCCTCAAAGAGTCCTATGAATGGATCCTCCACCACCACCAGTTCCAGTGTTGGCGCGACGGTAACAACAGTAACGACAGTCAGGTCCTTTGGATCAAGGGGGATCCTGGTAAAGGCAAGACAATGCTACTCTGTGGCATCATCGACGAGCTTAACCCGACCATAGAAATAGCAGATTCCCAAGCCAAGACATTCCTGTCTTTCTTTTTCTGTCAAGCCACTGTTCCTAAGCTGAGTAACGCTCATGCTGTCTTACGTGGGTTGATCTATATGCTTGTGGACACACAACCATCATTTCTCTCTCTTATACAGAAAAGGTTCAATCAAAATGGGGAGCCACAATTTGGGGGTGCGGAAGCATGGGCTGCATTGTGCAATATGTTCTTATGTATCTTGCGCGCCTGTACCACGGACAAGATCTACATTATAGTTGATGCTCTGGACGAATGCGTACAGGACCAAGATAAACTGTTACAGCTTATTCTCCAGGAGACAAGGGGATTACCGCACGTCAAATGGATCATATCCAGCCGGAACCACGTTAATCAGCGCATAAGGCTTGACGACTCGCAGTCAATACTGAGCCTGGAACTGCAGGAAAACGCCGAAGCTGTGTCTCTGGCCATCGGAGCTTACATCTCGAACCGGTTAGCGGAACTTGAGTCTCTGGAGGAGGATGATACTTTGCTGGAATATGTTCAGCAGACCCTCGAGGAGAAAGCCGAAGGAACGTTTCTCTGGGTGGCGCTCGTCGTCCAGGAACTTCGGGGCGTTGATAGCTGGGACGTGAAGCAAGTGGTGGATGAAGTGCCGACAGGGTTGGATGATATGTATGCGCGAATGATAGACCAGATCGAACAGGAAGCGCCTCGAACCCGAAAGTTTTGCCACTTGGTCCTCTCAGCTGCTACCCTGGCCTATCGGCCGCTTCAGCTACTGGAGCTAGGGGCAGTGTCGGGACTCCCTGACGAGATCGCCGGAAAGGCGAAAAGTCTTGTGACGATGATCAAGAGGACCGGCTCGTTCCTCACGGTCCGCGACGAAAGCATCTACTTTGTGCATCAGTCTGCCAAGGACTATCTAATCGGAAAGGGCGCGCAGAGTATCTTCTCGGCTGGCCCTACGGTTGCCCATCGCCGAATGTTCACGCAGTCCCTCCAGGTCGTGAAGAAGGCGTTACGGCGGGATATGTATAGCCTAGGAGCCCTGGGTACTCCTATCAAGCAAGCCCAGCCACCTAATCCGGATCCGCTTGCAGTCGCACGATACTCGTGTGTCTACTGGGTCGACCATCTACGAGAAAGCGGATCATACGAAGATCTCAAGGAGGGTGGTACTGTCGACACGTTTCTTCGAACGCAGTGTCTCTACTGGCTCGAGGCACTGAGCCTCCTGCGAAGCATATCGGATGGAATTATGTCGATACAGAGACTGAAGGATCTCGTATTGGTATGTGTTCATTTCGGGAATTGGAACTGCTCTAACACCGCGATAGGAACGACCGACAGCAGCCAAACTGAGCATCCTCGTCCAAGATACATATCGATTCATTCTGTACCACCGAATGGCGATCGAGAACAGCCCCCTACAGGCGTACGGTTGTGGGCTTGTATTTAGTCCATCGCGGAGTTTGATTAAGAAGTTGTTCTGGCACGAGCGGCCCAAAGATGTCACGATGATGCCGCCAATGGGAAATGACTGGGATGCGCACACCGGGGCATGCCTGCAGACGCTGGAGGGCCATGATAGCTATGTCAACTCAGTGGTGTTCTCCCCCGACGGCAGCCGCGTCGCGTCCGGGTCTTCGGATAACACGATCAAGATCTGGGATGCGCACACCGGGGCCTGCCTGCAGACGCTAGAGGGCCATGGCGACTGGGTCAACTCAGTGGTGTTCTCCCCCGATAGCAGCCACGTCGCGTCCGGGTCGGAGGACGAGACGATCAAGATCTGGGATGCGCACACCGGGGCCTGCCTGCAGACGCTGGAGGGCCATGGCGACTGGGTCAACTCAGTGGTGTTCTCCCCCAACGGCAGCCGCGTCGCGTCCGGGTCGGCCGACAGGGCGATCAAGATCTGGGATGCGCACACTGGGGACTGCCTGCAGACGCTGGAGGGCCATAATCATGATGTCAACTCAGTGGTGTTCTCCCCCGACAGCAGTCGCGTCGCGTCCGGGTCTTTGGACAAGATGATCAAGATCTGGGATGCGCACACCGGGGCCTGCCTGCAAACCCTAAATGTTGGCAATTATGTGAATATTCTTTCCTTCGACACCACCAACTCCTCTCTTCACACTAGCGTTGGGATTTTTCCCCTTCGTGGCTCAGCAACACCTAATCCTAGGCCTCCGACTAAAGTGTCCGCGTTAGACCTCCAATCACCTAGTGCAAATCAACTGCCGCAACCCCCCGAATATCAAGGCTACGGTATCAGTTT
Source organism: Penicillium oxalicum (assembly GCF_001723175.1). NCBI lineage: Eukaryota > Fungi > Ascomycota > Eurotiomycetes > Eurotiales > Aspergillaceae > Penicillium > Penicillium oxalicum. Next base: position 3,282,926 of record NC_064652.1, on the reverse strand, counting down.
CGATAGACTCTGGATCACGCGGCGTTCACAGAACTGGCTCTGGCTGCCTCCCACCTATCGCCCGACCAGTTCGGCTGTAGGAAAGTCCGGAATAGCGGTGGTGCTTGGCTGCCCGTCTGGACGTGTTTTGATCTTCGGATTCGCGACTGGGGGTGCCGACTGAGCGATTCACGGCTATGGTCAATAGCCAGTTAAGACCCGAAGTAAAGGACAATCGCACCTAGCCCTTGTCTTGCCACGCACAGTGATTTCTTCTGGACGGCCGCGGTTATCACCTGATCGACGGCCCGAGCCTAGCGAGGTAATCTTCCGTAATTATTACATACTTAATGTGGGTCTACTCTATATATAGCGGCCGTAGTATATTTCATACACGAATTTACACCATTGTTATTTCCCCGTGTATTCAACTTCACCAATTTGTAATCTTGGTACCTCTACGCTGCCAAGAGTTTCGCTCAACTCAACATTGTCGTAACCTACATCATTTTAGTGGCGTGAAAAGATGATGGCCGCGATCGCAAAATTACACTCACGCTGAATTATTCTTCACACTCATCTCTGATGTCATGGTGGGTGGTCTTGGCGTCCCAGTCCTCCACGGCAGATTTCCTGGTAATACATTACGTCTTGTACTTCAGCACACGGGACATGGTATTTACTTTCTTTTGCAAAAGCAGTGATAGCAAGAATCCTCTAATTAAGGTATCCTCTATTCATAAATAACGATTGAATGGTTTCTAGAGGATAAACATGCTGCACTTGTCAGGTACCTCGCGGGTGTTTCACCACGCAGGGCATTTCATGTCACCGGGATGGGGGTTACAAATTGTAGGGATCCGTAAAATATGGAATGCACTACCAAGAAAGCCAACATTCCCCGATCTTTTTCCTGATAGAATACCTTGCGCTACAATTTCGGGAGCTTCCATGATGGACAGTATCTACGCTATGCCAGTACTAGTATATTAGTTTGTACTATTGTTATTGAGATTTGTCCCTACTTGCTTCTGATAACAATAATTCAGCCGACGCATTCCGAACCTGTTGCCATTCTATCTCCCGGCAACTCATAGATGACAGGTAAATTCACAGAGGGGGCCCAAATTCTAGCTTTAAATAACGTACATTTTATTCGGCGGCGAGAGCAAATTCTGACGGCTGGAAATGTGACTGGGTCACTCATGTGTTTTCTGTGGCAGGAGGCTGATCGATGGCGATGGCAAATCTCGCAGCGAAGCTCGTGAGTCATTGAATCCCCTGTCAGGTGGTCGAGCGAAGTAACTTTTGCAGATCGGAAATCATGCGTGTTGACTTTGGATTGGCTCTCGTGTCGGCTGGGGAGTAATGGCTTGAAAGTTGCCTTGAGTCTATTTTTATTAGACAGGTGTACTCAACTTCCAAAATTCTTCGCAGTATAGATTAAGTCATACCTAGTGTTGATCCACAGCTTATTACCTAGGAATTAATGCATAGGCAGAGTAATTGGAAGAATATATAGTGCCGGAACGTCGAATTAGTATAAAGCACTCGACCTTGGCTGATTTTTATGCCTCCTATACGAGCTGCAATTAATGAATTAGAGCCGTCCAAAAGGCAGATATGAATAAGATGGTCAGGCTGTGGAGCTAATTTAATTCATATAGGGTGATCGGATTTGATGAAAATGACAATCTAAGAGACCGTCGCACCCAGGATTCCCATGAATTGCCGTACATAACCACCCAGTGATACACTGAGCTGATCCTCGCGATCAAGTCCTGTGTTGACCCCAAGAAATACACTCAACGGTAACCCTCGCATAGCTGCACAGCAGTTGAATATATGAAGATAGAAATGGTGGGAGGTAGAGAACCGGTGAGGCGTTGGAATGTATTTCCTGATGGCGTCGGTGGACGTTGGAGTGGGTGGCCACCGTATTAGGACGGGACCACGACTGTGAAACGGCACGATGGAGAATTTAAGTCGCGCAAACGACGAGAATCCATTCTTAATCCAACCCTTTCATTGAATTTCCTCTTGATGCCCTCAATAATCTCAACTATGGCCAGTCTCGCTCTACTGGTCACCGGCTTCTGTATCGCGGTAGCTACCGCGCTCTCCGAGCAGTCGTCTGCTCTGCATCCTGCAACTAGCGCAATTATCTCTACCGAAGCAATAAAGGGAGCTCTACTGACACCCTTTAGAACCTTGCCACCACGTTATAACTCGACGCCTGGATTGCACCGAACTGCTCAGGGGACATTTATGCTTCCACTTAATTTACAGAATCTGTGCTCGCACGAAATATCTCAAACGCTATTGTCGCCTGAAGTTTCCGTCTAATAGAACTCTAGTGGATCGGGAGCAATTAGACATCCCCGTGACTAGTGACTACGCGACCTGGTATCCTGACAAAGACCAGCTATGCCATAATAGCTCCTCATGTACGACATTCTGGCAGACTTATTATGCAACTAATGGAAGCACAGCCTGCCACAATACACCCCCCTTTACATATCACCGCCTGTGGAATAATCTAGGCCCGCTGGGGCGATGAAGGACCCCGAGATCCATCAAGTATCTTTTCCTATTCTTGAATATAATAGTACTAGTTTCAACCTGGATGGGAGTGTCCATGTAGGGACCCTGGTTTAGGAGGTGGATTATTGAATCTATGAAAACAAATCGTCTCTTTGGACACGTGTAGCGTTTATATGCTTGTTACTGTATAAAGACCCAGTGATAGTACACTCTAAGCACCAGTGACTCGGAGTTAGAGTAAATCGATTCAGATACCGTTATGCTCAAGGTAATTTATCCAGCAAAGTTTCCGACAATGTTTTGTAAAAACGGTGGGGATTCACTATTGATGATGGTGCCACATGAGGAAAATAACGGGGTAGTACTGCTATTCCGCTCTCTGAAATTGGATTGATAAGAGGCCGAATAATTAACTAGAAGTGGTATTGATGATCTTCTGTGTGGAATTGTCGTGAAAGGATGTCAAGCATGCACCGACGCAAGTGGTGCAAGTTTCCTAGTACGGACTCGATGCGAGGGAGAAAGAACGGGTATTGTTCCAGAACCTCTTCCGTCACTAGGTGGACTTTGGAAAGGCGGAATTTCACCCAGTGGACGTGCTCAGAGAGGTAAAAAGCTGACAGGTAGAGAAAGATATCGTTGGCGGAGGTGGTGGGGCACAGCGGATCGGGTCTAGTCTAGTGGAACTAGCAGTTGTTTTTAAGCGCGGCGTCGTGAAGCTATCTAACGGGGCCAAACACTATCGCTCCTTGACTGAATACAGACTCATCGAGAGTATAGATGGAGAAGTGACAGTAGTGATTGGTGCCGATATATGGCGGTGGGGTGAGTGTATCAGAGAACTCCTCCCAAAGGGACTCAAGGTTCAGATCGAAGGAATCCACGAAAGGAGAATTTTCAGTCTTGAAAACGATCCTGGAGAAGATGAAGGCGAGGGAAAAGGCACTGGCAGAGACTAGTAGGAGCGGCACAATACAAGGTATGTTCTGACTGAGGGCTTGAATCCCTATCCTTCGCCTTAAGAATTGGAATATAAATATATAAGATTTCAGTACTTATGTAGAAAACGAGGAAGCATACTATCCTGTACCGTACTTCTAGGGACCTTTCAATGCATACGGCGGAAGGCCTTCATTAACTATACATGCACTCCTCTGCAGTAGACGGCAATGTGAAACGGATTACCAACAAGACAGTTGAAGTGGGGCACATTATTAGGTCGCCGCTCCCTTCTCCACTTCACCAGACAGCATAATCGTTCATCAATGGTTGTAAGATCAACAATGAGACAGTATAAGCATAACTTATTATCCTGATTTCCGCTGCTCACTGTTGCATGATTGTTTCGAACGAAGCACGCGCGTTGCTCTGTAGTACCGCGATTATGCCCCGCTCTAAGGAGTTGAATGCTTCTAGGCGGCCCCATAATATCAACTCGCGATCGGTGCAAGCCTGGTGCAACTGGCTGTTCCTCTGTGCAAGCCATGCATTGGAGTCCCGGAGCACTCGATATTCCTCTTCCAGCAGTATCTTCCGAGCGGACTCAATTATATAGCAATCCCATAGACAAAGATAGAGATCAAGAAGTTCTATGGCTGATGAAGCTAGAGAGGGATTTTCATCTAGAATACGTTTCATCTCACTAACGAGAGAAATACTCCTAGTCACCAACGCCTCCTAAATTCTGGTAAGAGTCTGTTGAGATTGATACGATATCCCCGCCGCCAGGGGAGAGGGAAAAATCCTTACTTTGATTCCGCGTGGCATTTTTAGGCTGGCTGGCTTTTGGAAGTCGCCTGTTCCAGAAGCAGATTGCGATTCCGAGCCGAAATGTTCTCGTCTTCTTTTAGGCGAACGCTCTAGAGATGGAACAGGCATAGGGGAATCCATTGCAAACCGATTTTGGGACCTACAGATGGAAGGACTCCCGATTCTAATGGATTTTATGATAAAATTGAATTGATTAAGCCACTCCTTATATGCCGGCCAAAAATTCGAGAGACAAGACAAGCGAATAGAGCAATGGATCAATACGAGAAAGAAGGAGTCGACATCAAGCAAATTGAGCGCCCACTCGTCCGTTGCGCGGATGGTCAGTGAGCAGTAGACAAAAGGATTCAGCATGGAATATAGCCGGGACGACGCTCGGCTTGCAGCGAACAGACTGTCCACGGGCAACTAGAAGGGAATTAGGAACCTAGAACACACGTCCGGTTGAGGACTCACGAAATGCGCAATCAGAAGAAGAACCTCACGTGGCAGAGTGTGAAGCGTGGCGCTGGACTGGGAGACCATTGCTGTAAGTACAGAGTCCTTCGACTGACACATATGGAAAAGTGGTCCTCTAATAAGCAGAAGTTGTAACTGAAGAGCGTAGGCTCGCGCTCGGGGCATGCGCCTGACATATTGATGCGATGGAATGAGCCCAATACTCGATCATGATTGCTTTACAGTTATGGTTGAATTTTGTCAGGATCATGACCGATTGTTCAATATAGTGACAAACAGGTTGTGGGATAGGGGTCAGCTCTGACAGCAGAGCTGATTGTCCACGGTGAAAAATGAACGCTGAACAGGGTCCAACCGAAAAAAATGATGTGGTCTCTTTAATTACGAAAATATAAGGCCATTATAAGTTCACACGTGATTGATCAACCGGTATAGTATGGCCCACACCAGATTCGGGGTCGATGTGTGTAGCCACTGATAGCGGTGAAAACTGTGAAGTTCAAAAAGTGGCTCTCAACTTGTGCATCAATACTTGGACGTTCGGGGGCGCCTAGTTCATGACCGCGTGGGAACCCATTGGCTCCTCGGTAAGCAGCTTAGTGCCTCGTCTAAAAGCGGCAGTTGTAGAGTCACAGGCCTCCGGTCCGATTACTTTCTCTCATTCGTTCTACTGGAAGTATGTGGACTGACTACGAGCTCAAAATCGGAAAACGAGAAGCCCTTGACCTCACATGTTACTGTACAGTGAAAATACAATGGCCCTATTGAATTCAAATTGACAGTCATCCTCTTCGATTTCTACAATAATCGATTTCTACCATTCGAATATGCCTCACAAAACTGCCATTCTTCAAGATTCTGCATGATTCCCGAATCTAGTTATGCGGCTGACTGTAGCGCATATTTCAGGACAACTCTCGAGTAGCTGACCAAGCTGTAGGCTAAGACAAGGTGCATCATGTAGAGGCTAGGCCGCCAGCAACACAGAGCATGGGTTCGCTCCAGAGGGCGAAGAAGGTAAAACCCGGCGGCGAGGGAATTTCTTAGGGTCATGTAACCGAATTCGATTGCTAATGCCGAGGTGTTGTGTGCGTTCTCGGTCAAAGAATAGATAGCCGGCACCAGAGACAACAGGCCAAGGGAAGCACAATGGTACGGAAAACGTACTTGGGCCACAGATATGCTTGTGTCGCAGGCTAAGAAGTCTACGAGATTTCTGACAGCGATAACGGTGAAGGCAGCTAAATAACCGAGCTGAAGAGATAGCTGCGTGGGAAACAGAAAGATCACGGCTGGCAGGGTAGTCGTCCAGATGAGGAACAAAACGCCACCTAACTCTAGCTTCTGCCAGCACGCGGTATGGCTGCCATGAAAAACGGAAATAACCCTCCAGGATAGTGTCGAGAGGTACCACGTGATGACGCCGGCGCTGAAGAAGATGACTGATAGAGCATTAATGATCCCGTCAGGGGTTGAGGGAAAGTGAAAAAGAAGGTGCTGAACGGCGAAGACAGAAAAGTAGGATAGTCCAAAAATACTGATGATAGAAAGGACGACACAATCGCGTAGATTCTGGGTTTCAATAGTTGACATTTTGTACATGCTCAATGAGGCTTTCACTGGCGCTGGGCGTTAGGAGCAGAGGCTTTTATACCAGACTTAGAATCGCTCCAGAGGAGCCTTGATAGGAGAACAGGGGGGATTGCCACCTTCATTTGCCTCGAAGGAACTTCTACATTTTCTTGAGCTAGCCATGGCCATGGAATTGGACGACCCCGGCAAACAATATTCACGAGACCCGCAAAAAAGGAGAATCAACGTCCCTCAACGCTAATCACACTGGACGTTCACCGCAAGACGTACTTCTTTCTGGCGATCTACCTGCATCCAGTACACTTTGGTTAAATGCTCATCACATCGTGGAAGGCTGTTTGCGACATTACACAGACTCGCACACCAACATGGACGAGATTGCCGATATAGTCCGACAAATTGGCCGATAGCAGGGCGAGAATGCTTATTATCGTGCACGTTACACCCTACTCAAACGCTTGCAAGAGCTAACTACTCAAGCATCCAACGACTTGCTTCGGCTTCACCAATAGGGGCCACTCGGCTCGGAATACCAGCTTCAGCCTGTGTATGAACTTGTGCACGAACTATGGAACTCGGCCTATGAGCTGATTGATGAAGCCTGTAATGCTCAGGCAGCCTGTGAGGAATTTTGCCGGGTCGACAGCCGCTTTTCGGCGAACGCTGTTTTCTGCTCTGCAAAGTGACCCACCCAGGTACCCGACCGAAACCCAAGTTTTTAATCTTTAAAATTGAACGATGAGTCTCAGCAGTGCTTTATGGGGATCTAAGTTCAACGTTGATAGAACGCGAATTCCGCAATCCATGTAGACTGCAATTCCTTGGCCTAGATACAGAGAGCCTTTTAATATATACAGAGAAGTGCAAATTCAGCTTCACCAATTTACACTCACTCATTCTTTCTGGGCCCCACTGCCAAGCCGCTAGTTTATGAACTGGGTATGTATTAACGTAGTTCCCGGCCGTCCCGATCACCCGGCCGTCCCGATCACCAACTCCCATCATGAAATTTCAAAATCAATTATCTCGACCAACACCCCTTGATTTAACTAGATCTGGCGATTTCTACATACATTGATCCTGTGGCCAACTTGCCCACACCCACTACACTTAGGCGGAGCCCTGGTAGTTGGCTGATCTGGCTGATTACGCGTTTCGCCCTGCGCATGCGATACTACCTCACCTAGGCCTTGCAATTACTCGCGAGCCGAGGACTCGCGAGTTCGAGTCAGAAAGTCCGGCTCGCGAGCCGTACGACGGTAATACACTAGTAATCGAGCCAATCGAACCGCGAGTTTTTCTGGCTCGCTATATATAATAATAAATTACCGGCTCGATTTTACAATACCGTACGAGCGGGAAGACTCGCGAGTAATTTTCCGCGAGCCAGGGACTCGACTCGCGAGTCCAAAAAGCCGGCTCGCCGCGAGTAATTGCAAGGTCTAGTAGGGGCTACAATCACATCGATAAATTTGATTTCCTTGATAACTATTAATGCGCGCGGCTAGAGGCCTTTTAACTAGTGAAGAGGGGAATGCTCACGGCAGTCTGATCTCACCAGACAGGTCGAGTCATAGAGGAACCAAACCAAACCCACCAGCACGTAAGTCCTGGAATCCTCCAAGGTAATCGTGAGATCCGATATCAGGTACCAAAGGCAGGAATCAAAAAGAGTGTGACATTGCAAGCGTAAGGAATCCGACTGTAAAGACTGTCCTGAATCCTCCGTCCAAACTGTTGATCAAGTGTGATGATGATGCCGGATCCCGCAAGCTGGGTCCTAGATAACCTTCCTCGACGGTAAGGCTCTCAGGCATCTCCTACTACTGAATATCCGCCTTTAAGTACATGCAACCGAATCCCCCACTACACTAGTTACTATTTAAAATAGCTTCGTAGCTAGTAGGCTAGTAGGGATTGATGCAGAAAGGGTGCTTTCGAAGCTTAATATCTCTCTACGAACGCCTATACCACCAACTAGCTGGCTAACCAGCCGATCTAGCTAATTTATACCAAAAACACCTAGAACCGTGGCTCAGCTACAGAAACAGGCTATCTTACACAAGAATCTATTGAAATAGCGCTCAAATAGCCCTCCGTCGCCATCAAAAACTGCTGTGGATCAGATTATCAAGAGTGCCTATCTCTCGATGCATAACGCCGCGATACTATCGTAAGAAATCGCTAATTTACGCGTAGCAAATGAGAAGGTTATCAAGAAGCGCAAACGGTCAACTAGGCAGATACCTTGCGATGAGGGTCTAACTGTTCAAGAGGGCCTACAACTAGCTCAGCAGGCAAATCAGCTAGTTGAGGTGGGTGAGGTTAGACCTTGCAATTACTCGCGGCGAGCCGGCTTTTTGGACTCGACTCGCGAGCCGGCTCGCACTTCTGGCTCGAACTCGCGAGCCGGAAGACTCGCGAGTCCCTGGCTCGCGGAAAATTACTCGCGAGCCGGAAAGACTGGCTCGAACTCGCGAGTCCTTAACTCGCGAGTCTTCCCGTTCGTACGGTATTGTAAAATCGAGCCGGTAATTTATTATTATGTATAGCGAGCCAGAAAAACTCACGGTTCGATCGGCTCGATTACTAGTGTATTACCGTCGTACGGCTCGCGAGTAGCGCGAGCCGAGGTGTTAGGACCTGGGAAGGTCCTGTGAGAACTTGGAGTAAGAGTGGGAGGACCTGTAGGGTCTGGATCGTATTCAAACTAATCGTTCAGGATTCTATATCCTTCTGCCTTCTCCCGCCTGTATCTCCCAGCCCGTGGGTCATGTGACCCACGGTCCTGCGGGTTATCAGTAGTCCCGGTTCCTTCCCGCCCTGGTCCTGGGTCAGGTGATCCTGGGGTCCCGGGGCCCCTTGGGCTTCCGGGCCATCCTGTGTAGGCCTTTACCTGGCTGGTCCAGGTGTGAGTGCCGTAACACGAGGACTCGCGAGTAATTGCAAGGCCTAGGACGGCCACCAGGGATCAAGGGTGCTCGAACATCGCCGAACATTCGGAGGTTATTACTGATGGTAATGATCGAACGTTTGCTGCAACCAGCAGCTTCTGCCATCTCTGAGGTAGTCAGCGATCTGCTGTCAATCATATCACGAATCATCACCCGCTAGGAGGGGGCGAGTCGAGGCGCCATGGTGGTCTTTGTCGAGCTGGTGGCCAAGGGCGCAAGGAAGCGTGGCGGATCCGGATCTGGGTGTCGGAACAGAAGCAGCAGTGGACACCGGAGCACCGGAGATAGTATTACACCGCATGTATTAGTCATTATTATGCCCACATAAATTGCCAGATAACTAGGGGCTTTATAGCAATTCAGACTTGTTGACATCCAATTGGTGCACCATGCATTTGACTAAGCAGTAATTTCGACTCTGGATCGGTTCGGGCCGACAGTCTAGCCGACAACCCAATGCTGTACCCACGCGACAGACTTTGTCGATGTTCTCTTGCGTACCGTACTGTATAATAGAAATAAGTCGTGGTATTTCATTGGATAAATTAAATAATCAGTTAGCCCTCATTCCTTATATCCAAGTCTTCTTGCATCTTTAAACTTATCTTTTCACTAGTGAAACGCATGATTAGTCATATTAACACGTGAGATGCACTCCAGATTACGGCCTCACACCCTGCGCCTAACTTACCCCTCTTTAACCCTTTATCTCGCCAGCAAAGCCTGACTGTATATCGAACCCGAAGTTATTACACTTCAACTGCTATCCTACCTACCTATATCGAACATAGGCTATTGTGCCGTGTTTTCCACAATGGAAGTTTTATCCTCGGCGGCGAGCGTTATCGCGGTCATTCAAATAACGGGAAGCCTTGTGAAGCTTTGCGGGGGCTACATTCAAGAGGTGAAAGTTGCACGAGATGAAATTTTTACCCTACAACGGGCGATTATAGACCTCCAAGGGACACTCCAAGATCTGCAGAAATTCCTTCAGAGTAACGACGGAAAGGCCCTACCTACATCCTCACGACTCGGCAGCAATATTGCCGATTGCCTCTCTGACCTCCGAGGCTTAGAAGAAAAACTTGATCCAGGAAAAGGAAAGAAGCTGATGAAGAGATTTGGATTTCGAGCCTTAAAGTGGCCCCTGAAACGCACAGAGGTCGAAGGCGTTACTCAGAATCTTGAGAGATATAAACCTTTATTCCTCTTGTCTTTACAGGTGGATCAGAGGTATTTTTATCAATGTTACGACCCAGCCGCACTACGCACATGGGGCCTATAGGCCGCCGTAGTACTTTTGCGCAAGATGTAGTTATGTCCCGCCGTACCCGCGGGCCCTAACTACTGCTCACAGGAGCAGCCACCTTAGTTCCTCAGCGATTAGTCTGAATCATATGCTAGGGGCCACCCTGGGACCTTCACTCTGATCCGAACCTCCGCAGGACTAGACGGGTAGTCCTAACAATCAAGCACGAATATATAACTCTTGATTATAGACTAAAAGACAGCATAGTTCTCTGATGGCCGGCGTGGTCCACAATACCGACCGTATTAATCAATATATGGATCTTGGGAAGTTGGACGGCGCGATAGAGGCAGCGTATGACTCATTCTCCGATCGAAACAAAACGGAATGTCTTCAAGGCACCAGGACCGAGTTACTCCAGAAGATAATGGACTGGGCTATTTCGCCATCTCAAAAAAGCATTTTCTGGTTAAAGGGAATGGCTGGGACAGGAAAATCCACAATATCTCGGACTGTGGCCAGGTCGCTCAAGGAAAAAAACTAGCTAGGTGCCAGCTTCTTCTTTAAGAGGGGTGAACGGGACCGAGGGAACGCGAAGAAGTTTTTCCCGACCTTAACAAGGCAACTAATGCGCATGATTCCTGAGCTGAGGTCTGGCGTGCATAAGGCACTCCACGATGACCCCGACATTGTGTCAAAATCGCTCAGGGAGCAGTTTGAGAAACTACTCCTTCAACCGCTGCTCGATCTTGACCAACTCGGCCGGCAACCTCAAACCGCTGTGATAGTGATCGACGCTTTGGACGAATGCGAACATGATCAAGATGTCCGGAACATCATTCGATTATTGGCTCTTCTGCAGAAGGCAAAATCGGTTCGTCTACGGATCTTCTTAACGAGCAGACCCGAACTCCCAATCAGCCTCGGCTTTTCGGAGATCGCAGATCATGGGTATCAGGACCTAGCTCTTCATGAGATACCCGAGGAAGTGACAGAACGTGACATATATTTATTCCTACAGGACCGATTTAGGAAAATTAAACACGACAGAAATATTTCCCACGACTGGCCCGGCGATGACGTCATCCAAAAATTGGTCACAGTGTCCGTTCCACTGTTTATTTCGGCTGCTACTGTGTGCCGCTACATCGAAAATGCAAAATGGGAATCCAAACTCCGCCTCGAAGAGCTTCTAACGGACCAAGCCAAATATGTATCGAAAATGGATAAGATATACCTGCCAATTCTGACGCGACTACTGGACGATCAAGAGAGTGATGAATCGGAGCAGCAGCAGCTCCTGCAAGAGTTCCAGGACATAGTCGGTGTTATCATTCTTCTCGCTGATCCGCTTTCTATAAATGCCCTATCGCGGTTTACTGGGATAGGAGCAGACCAGATCAGCAATCGATTAGATTCATTCCGCTCTGTTTTGAGCATTCCCGGTGACCGAGATTAGCCTGTTAGGATCCTACATCTATCATTTCGGGATTTTTTGGTCCGGTCTAGCAGCAAATTTCTTGTGGATGAGCAAAGAAAGCATAAAGAAATTGCTCACTGCTGTCTCAAAACCATGCAAAGTCATCTACGGAAGGATATCTGTAATCTCGCAAATCCTGGAGCGCAGAAAGCAGACATCCCCCAAGATATCCGCTAATATCTCCCGCCGGAATTACAGTACTCTTGTCACTACTGGATACACCACCTCAAGCAAAGTCAGGATCTATCTCCCGGGATAGAAGATATGCTACTATTTCTTCAGAAGCATTTTCTGCACTGGCTGGAGGAGATGAGTCTACTAGGTCTTATATCCGAGGTGGTGGGTATGCTTGATCTCCTCCACACGGTTAAATTAGTAAGTAACATAGAACATAGCTATTTAAGACTTACACTAATAGATATAGTGCGACGACAATCCTGTGATATCGGATTTTCTGCATAGTGGAACGCGCTTTGTTCTGAAAAATCGCCAGATAGCCGACGAAGCACTACTTCAGATTTATTACGCAGGGCTAGTGTTTACACCTCGAACGACAATAATCCGTAGAGAGTTTAAGTCAGAGCTTCTAAGTTGGATATGCCAGTTCCCACAAGTTAATGAAAAATGGAGTGCAGAATTACAGACTCTCGAGGGCCATTCGAACTCGGTTCACTCGGTGGCCTTCTCGCCCGACGGCCGGCTGCTGGCGTCCGGCTCTGGGGATAACACCGTGCGGCTCTGGGACACGGCGACGGGCGGCCTGCAAGAGACCTTGACCACTAAGGGAATCGTCAACAAAATCGACTTTTCTCAAGAGGTTTCATATCTAATCACCAACTTAGGCACCCTCGATGTTCAATCCGGCCACGAAAATCTTGCTTCTAATTCAACCCATAAGAATCGGGCGATCTTTATTGAGCAAGGACGGTGAATAAACATGAACGGCAAAAATGTACTCTGGCTTCCTCCTGACTTTCGGCCTACGTGTTCCGCGATTAATGGGGATTCACTTGCCTTAGGACACGAATCAGGGCGGGTTTCTTTCCTACTATTTCGTCTATAGCAGTCGTCGATAATTTCCATCCTCATTCCATCCTCTATTTCCTAATCTCTTTGTAAAAGAAGGGCCTGGGAGAAAAGTAGAATTTATATGGCCCTTTGGTGCTAATGGAATGTGCCACCAAGTTCCACGAGCCTCCGGATCGATTTGCCACAATTAGATGGCTGACTCAGTGACAAGATCTGGAAGGTTCTACGCCAGGGGGGAAAAGAAGAGTACATACCATACCCCACTAAACAGCACCCAACTTTCAGGCTAGAGTCTTATCAGTGGGGCACAGAATTAACAACAGTATGCAAATTGGTGAAGCTGGTTATGCACTTGTCTGTAACGTATGGAAAGACCAACGCAATATCAAGGTCACTGGAAGCAAAGGACCTGATTTAGGTGGCCTAGTTAATCTGAAAAATGAATATCAATCTGTTCTACTTCTAGTGTACTGTATTCCACAGAGAAACTATCTATCTCCTTCAAATACAACAGCACACTAAGATGATCAACCATGCCAGCCAGGTCAGAACGGAGAAGCCTACTGCCAGCCATGTGGCCGTGAACATGCGTGCTCCAATGCTGGCGTGCGCGCCCAAACTCCCAAGGACAGTTTGCACAGCCCCGGTGGTCGGTAGGTATATTCCTGTGATCAACCCGGATGCAGCAATTATACAGATAGTTGCCACCTAAATCTGGTCAGCATACCCGTCTGGAAGGGCCTGTTTGACATACCGTAGACAAGAGAACGAGCAGTATCTGGCACCACTTGCCCCCCAGCGAACAGAGTATTGTCATGCTGCCCAATACGAACGCAGAAGCTGTTGCAATAAAGCCGACCATGTAAGTTGATATAGACCACTTTGCGAGATTATGGTATCCAGAAAGGATTTTGTTGCCTTCACTAGGAAGCACGTTGTCCATCTCTGGTGCGGCCGAACGGAAGATATCCACAAGGTCGAACGAAAATGAAGTGCTGGGCTTCGAGCAATTTGAATAATGGGCACCACCCTTTTCTCCTTGGCAGTAACCCCAGAGCCCAACAGAATAGTACCCCGGGAGCTTCACTTTGAGTTCATTGGAGATAGATTCCACTTTACTGCTCACTTGGCCCACTGCCGCCTGCACAGTTGCGCTTGCTTGAGTGACACCATCTGCTGCACTCTCCCCCACCTTGGTGGCCTCACTCGTGACTGTGCCTGAAATATCAGAGATATCGGATCTTATGACATTCACCGACCGACGAAGGTCGAGATTCCCGAGCTTAGGGAACTCTGTCAGATTGACCTATGCCGCCAAAATCAGTCGCAAGTTTTAAAACTACATCACTCCATCATTCTATTTTGCTCACCTTCATGAAATAGAGATTACTCGGTGACGAAGAGGACGTACATCCGGCGAAAACAATGGCCAGACAGATGAGAGTCCCGATGGAAATAGACAGCGACACGACTGAAAAGATGAAATCGAGTTTGTTTCTTGCATGAACGCGCATCTTTCCGCAACTCTGAGGTTTTCAACCTTTGCAAGAAGTTTCAGCCAAAGAGAATGAGAGATGTGTAGACCATGGGGCGTTATATAGCGCCATATTGGACGATACTACTCAGATCACAAAGTGCTTAGGCAGAAGTAGACGGGCTCTGCTGAAGCCATATTCTAGAGCTCGGAAAACATGCGCCAACTCATTTGGGAACCTCATATTTTTACTCCCCGTTCTGATCTTCATCACGCTCAACCGCAAATTACTGTTTCGTCAAGCCACTAGAGCCACATCCCAGACAGATTAGCTACGGTCAAGGCATTGGAATTACCGGGGTGAATGATAAAAAAGAATGAAGGCCAATCAACACTTCGCGGTCCCGTGCGCCCGGAGTCCATTCACCGTGGCCCTCAACTTTCCCTGGCAATAAGATAAATATCAACTCACAAGAGTTACTGTGCCCTTATTTTCATCAGTCAAGTTCGTAGTCCTGTAGGTAAACGGCCATGGAAGTCTTTTATACACCCTTTGCTCCGCCGAGTTGCATTTGAGCTCCTTCTCGAACCAAAAATTAATTTACAATGGCTACCATAACGCAAGACCTGGTGGAAAACTTCGAGAGCAGGCTTTTCGCTTATCGCAAACTGCGCTTCAAGGCGACTGCCCGAGTCGATATAGCTCGCCTTGAGTTCGAGAAAAGCTTCAAGAACCGGATGGATAACCACCGACATGTCCGTCGACTGGAACGGATTATGGAGATTCAGGGATGCCAGCGTCTGATGAAAACCTGCCATGTCCCAGTTCTAGTGCCAGCATCCGACTGGGATCACTGTGTGCGACTACGGCAATTCGATGGTGGTATCGACTGGTTGGACGTGGATGTCGACTATAAGCTTCGCGCTCAGGATCATGAAAATCTCATATCAGCCGCACGCAAAAGACTTGGATCTAATCAGTGGTGGCTGGTTGATGTCTACGTGGTAGAGCAAGCTGGTATGTAGTCTCATTCAATATTGTTCTCGAACCTGGTCCGGAAGTCCTTTGGTTCGGTGTCGTCGCCTTTGCTTGATCTAACCTCTTCTTAAAAGACCGTGGGCAGTCCGATCATAAAAATTTTGTGCGCTCTCTCCGTGAGCACTTTCCAAATGATCGTCGACCTTCAGATGGTTTGATCTACGAACGAATTCGACGTTACGAAGGATTCATAGGCGACTCAGTCGATCGACTAGCCGCAAACAACTGGTGGGCCATTCTCGAGACGAAACCGGGAAGTAAAAAGGGAAGCTATCTACGAGCTTTTTTCAAGCATCCCACACTTCCCCAGAAGCTGGATTCGCTACTTATAATAGAGGGGATCTGGGAAGGGATGAAGATTGGCTTGCTTCATAAAGTAGTAGCGATGCGATGCGACGAGGTATGCCTGGCACATTTTAAAGAATCAATTCGGCCAAGCTGACAGCGCACAGGCAATTATGTGCTACTGGACTCTCATCTTTCAGACATTTCTGACTCTTGTTGGAGGGAATGCTGAGCTGCTAGGTCTGATTGACGGCTTTACCGTGAGCCTGATTCAATCTCGAGCGCCAAAGGTCTCTCAGGGCGACCTAAACTTTCTGACGCAAAAATGGGAAAATGGGGACCTCTTTCCGTATATTCCAACTGAGCAGCGTCAGGAGGTCTGGGAGCGACTGAAAGATATCGACTATCCTGTTCCGACCCTGGAGACGTTCTTCAGAGACCGAATTTACCTGGAGGTTGGGCGGAGCGTAATGCGTCAGCTGTTTCTTCCCGACCCTTCACGGAGGGTCACCATCGATGAAGGTGTCTGTGAACAGTTCGACACCCACGTCCCAGTCCTGATACCACACCGGCATGAAATGCTCAAGGCAGAACTTTGGGAGCTCTGGCGCTTTAGTTTTCAGTACGGATTTGAGATGACGGAACATCAACGCCGCGTATCACGAGGCAATCATAGCATACCGCCAAGGATTTCTAGCGAAACTCATGATCTTGAACAATCGCTTCTTTGGCAGCATTTCTTCTGGCTTGCCGCTCAAAAGGGGTTTCGAACTCCTCTTGGTCAAGGATCCCGTCCACCGCCAAGTGATCTACCGACGCCCACATCATATGAAGACGGTAAGGAGATCCCGGTGAGACACAGAAGTGGAAAACCTTTTGATAATTCGGTGGAGGAAGATCGATTCGCGCTTTCAGCCGCTTTCAGCAGAATCATTGCAGCGCCCTTGGTCAACGCCAAAAGTCACGGCAGGGTTTTTCCATAGGTCAGTCTTCTTTGCCTTCTTCCGATACCTAATAGCGACTGGTGATGGACAAACTCTCGGTCGGCGGGAAAGTGGTGGCTTACCCGCGGCCGAACTCATGGAAGGGGTCGACGTGGAACCAGTCCAAACTCCTTCGGCAACCATTCCCGAACCTACCATGCCGCCCGAACCCTATCAGCCCTCGCATCTTCCTGCACAGCAGTTTCGGCAAGAAAGGGAGGCAACTTTTCCACACGTGCAACAGCCAACCATTTTCATGATGGACGTATTCTTGGATGGCAATACACAGACTCTGGGACTACCGAACGACAGCACCGTTTTGAATGAATTCTTCCGAAGCCTGGAAGAGAATTACTTTCACATATCGAATCCGGGAGACAATGGAAAAGGTTTGAGTGCGAGCGATTGCTACTATCACTATATCCAAAACCCCCTTTCTCGACTCCATGCGAGCTTCCGAACAAAACAGTCTTTCGTACAACACATTAACTATACACTGGGGGAATCGGAGGGAACTGAATTAGGGTTGGAAACGGCAGAGCTGGAGCAGGCCAGAGAGTGGTTGAATAGGGCGAAGATTATCTTGGCCGAATTGAATCCTGCATCCCCGGGGCTCTAATATTCCGCTGAGATTTATATGATAGCGACTATCCCAGAGCGCGCTGTCTCATATCCGCCTCCCCGGGTTATAAAGTCGTGGCGTTTACGGCTATGAAGCCTTTACCTTTATAGGAATAGGACACGGGAACCTTGTCTTCGGTCACATGACACAGGACGGTCACGTGATACAGGATCAAATAACGTTGTCTTGACATCATGATAAAAGGTGGCAAATCCGAAGAATATTTTCCGTAGCAGGACGGACAAGTCCAAGGTACAGTTACTGGCATTTACAGAAGAATGTCGCCCAGCGTATCGCAGGTACTTCATGATCATCTCCAGCTATGTAAATGGCAAGATAAACTTGAGTTTCTCTGCTTTGTCCTGTGTACCATTTTCGAGGGCCTGAAGGATCGAAGCTGCGAGTGTAATCAGACACTGGATCTTCTGCAGTTCGTCAAGAAAATCATTACGCTGTGCGAAGATTCCCACGGGCGATTGAGACAACTGGTACCGGAAAACGAGCTTTCACAGCTAAAGTCTTGTCTCTACCTAATCAAACCAATACACAATCTAGCAGCCCACCACGTTCCTGCCGGTAATGGCGTCATGAAGGAGAAGCAGGCGGTTTTCGACTCGGTGATTGCCAAGTTAGAGGCTACTATTCAGAAAGGAGCGAAGACATACCAAGTTCATCAGGTGCGGACATTCTCACGGCACCATAACAATGATACTAAAATTCAATCAGATTAACTAGTATCCCATTGCTCACACACCCACAGCAATACCAGCCTTTGAAGATCTTTCCCAAGTCGGAATCGTCTTATCTGGATCTCCAGTTCTCTCCAGTCGACAACTATATCTGCAATAGGGGGCATTTTGCCAAGAGTATTGGTCAAGAGTGGAGCCTCGGTGCAGGAATGGGCGACAACGCATCTCGAAATCTGATTATCTCAACCCAGGATGCTTGCCCCAACAAAGTCATAAAAAACAAAAACGTGGCAAGAATCAACTGTTAAATCAGACTACCCGACGGAAAAAGGCATCAGGTGGGAAAAGCGACATGCCACAGAATCAAGAAGACGTTGGCCGCTTATCAAGGCTGGAACAATCTTGGAGTTATGGGGTTTTTATACTGGGATCGTTGATCTTGGTGAATATTCTCATTTCTCTTCTCTGCCGCGGCCAAGACCCATGAATACTAAGAGTGTGTGATGGCCTTTGTAAAGGGAGTCTTCCATTTTAGGGACATAGAAGACAGTAACTGTGGGGTTCAAATTTCGACATTAGCACTCTCCAGCAATCCTTATGAATATGTTTGACGATTGCCTTCATAAATATATGTGTGTACTCAAGGGCACTGAATGCAATTTCCACTAGCGAATTCAGTGGTGATTCCATCCGAAGAGCGACATTTATCGCCAGCTACATGGTCTACGTGCCTGGAATATTATGTCAATAAGTCAAAAGCTTTAGGGTGAAGGAGAACAATCCTCCATGAGACAAGTTATACAGTCGGAGTCGAAAACAGATTCCCCTTCCTGCAAATGCGAATTGTTTCTCGGACCCTACTTTGAAGTTCCCTAATCCATAGTAGGCTTAGCGGTAGATCCCCTGGTTCTAACAATAGAGAGCGTTTTTTACAGAACGAGGGGACCACGTAAAATACAGTATTCGACAGTTTACAGTACACCTTTACTGGCGACCGTGCTGCCCCTCCTTCGAAGTTGTGGACTTCCCAGGTCCCATGCTTCTCTTCTCACCATTGTTGGGCATCGCGAAAAGGCGCCTCACGATATGGCACCCAGACTTCCGATTTCAAAGCTACACTTCATTCGTGATATGATACAGAGCCGGTCACTAACCACGTCCCAAATGGCTGATGCAGCAGAATGCAGCGACCGTACAATCAAGAATGTTCGCAGGAACTTGCGACTCTTTGGAAGCGTACACGCCCCTTCAAATCGAATTGGCCGGAGACGAAGCATAACACCGCCGATGCTTGAATCACTTTGCGACCATCTACTCGAAAAGCCCGGTCTTTATCTCGATGAGATGGTCGTCTTCCTATGGGATGAGTTTCATACCCTGGCAACCACTTCTAGCATCCGGAGGGCCCTCACTTCCAAAGGTTGGTCCAAAAAGACCGCTCGACAGAGGGCTAAGGAACAAAGTGCCGATCTGCGAGAGTTATATCTTCACAATTTGTCGGACTTTCAGTCATATCACCTTGTGTACGTTGATGAATCTGGATGTGATAAACGAATCGGGTTCAGACGGACAGGCTGGTCACCAC
Organism: Penicillium oxalicum; assembly: GCF_001723175.1. NCBI lineage: Eukaryota > Fungi > Ascomycota > Eurotiomycetes > Eurotiales > Aspergillaceae > Penicillium > Penicillium oxalicum. Next base: position 3,263,192 of record NC_064652.1, on the reverse strand, counting down.
TTGGCGTGGCCCCTGTACAAGTTTCACAGTTTCACCGCGATGAGCGGTATCAGATATTACCTGCATATGCCCAAGATGGAATCGTTCTTTCTCGTGTCTTTCGCGGCGCTACGGATGCCACTTTGTTCGAGGACTTCGTCGATGAGCTTCTTCGTCATTGTGGAAGATGGCCAGAGCCGAAATCTGTACTGGTCATGGATAATGCGTCGTTTCACCACTCTGAGCGGATCGGGGAGCTGTGTGCAGCCGCGGGAGTAAAACTGGTTTATCTGCCACCCTACTCGCCTGACCTGAACCCTATTGAAGAGTTCTTCGCCGAACTCAAGGGCTTTATCAGACGCAACTGGAGCTACTTCGAAGAAGATCCTGATCGAGGGTTTGACTCATTTCTCGAATGGTGTATTGATAAGGTTGGTGCAAAAGAAGCAAGCGCTAGAGGCCATTTTCGCCACGCGGGGGTAACGGTAGAAGAATGGCTGTAAATTTTCAAGTCATTCTTAGGGTCAAAAATGAACTTCTCTAGTTTAGCTATTTGGTCAATTTAGGGGATTTCCACCTGAACAACTGAGAATAGAGCGGCCCTTGGCCTGGGCAGATTTGCTGTCGATGAACCTTCAAGCGGTACGACGGAAAACACTGAGGGATAAATTCTATGGAGCTTCGTTGAAATTGGTTACACATTCCATAGCACTCGAGGGCGACATAAATTCTGATTTTGGTCTCAAACCCTTCTCTTGTGGAGAGACTAGAAGATAAAAGAAGGAAAAAGTGCAAATCACTGTCGCCTACTATACACAAAGTCGCATGAAAGAAACCCGCCCTGATACGTGTCCCAAGGCAACTAAATTCTCGTTTATGGCGGAACAATAAGGCTGAAAGTCAGGCGGAAGCCATAGGACATTCTTGCCATTCAGGCTTATCCATTGTCCTTGCTCAATGGAGATCGATAGATCCCTATAGGCTGAAGGAGAAACATGATTCTGGTACCGACAATGGAAATGGAGAGTGCCCAGGTCGGTAATTAAATGTGACCCATCTTGAGAGAAGCGGAGTCTAGTGACAATTTCCTTAGTGCTCAAAGTCTCTTGTACATCGCACGTTACCGTATCCCACAGTCGCACGGTCTTATCGCCGGAGCCAGACGCTAGCAGCCGGCCGTCGCCTGAGAAGGCCACCGAGTTAACCGGGCCCGAATGGCCCTCGAGGGTCTGCTGCAGCGCACCTGTCGCAGTATCCCAGAGCCGAATAGTTTCATCGCTGGAGCCGGATGCTAGCAGCCGGCCATCGTGTGAGAAGGCCACCGAGTAAACCCGGCCTGAATGACCCTCGAGGGTCTGCTGCAGCGCGCCTGTCACAGTATCCCAGAGCCGAATAGTTTCATCGCTGGAGCCGGACGCTAGCAGCCGGCCGTCGCGCGAGAAGGCCACCGAACAAACCCGGCCTGAATGGCCCTCGAGCGTCTGCTGTGGCGCGCCCGTCGCAGCGTCCCAGAGTCGTACAGTCTTATCATCGGATCCTGACGCTAATCGCCGGTTATCATGTGAGAATGTCATCGAGTTAACCGAGTCTGAATGGCCCTCAAGCGTCTGCTGCAGCACACCCGTCGCAGCGTCCCAGAGCCGCACAGTCTTATCATCGGAGCCGGACGCTAGCAGCTGGCCGTCCGGTGAGAAGGCCACCGAGTTAACCCGGCTCGAATGGCCCTCGAGAGTCTGCTGAAGCGTGCCCGTAGCGGCGTCCCAAAGCCGCACAGTTTCATCGCTGGAGCCAGAAGCTAGTAGCCGGCCGGAGCCTGAGAAGGCCACTGAATGAACCCAGCTCGAAGGGCCCTCGAGAGTCTGCTGAAGCGTGCCCGTAGCGGCGTCCCAAAGCCGCACAGTTTTATCGCTGGAGCCAGAAGCTAGTAGCCGGCCGTCGCATGAGAAGGCCACCGACCAAACCCAGCCCGAATGACCTTCGAGCGTCTGTAATTCTGCACTCCATTTTTCGTCTACCTGCGGGAACTGGTGTATCCAACTTGGGATTTCTCGCTTAAACACTTTGCGGGTTATTGTCGTTCGAGGTGCAAATACCAGTCCCGCGCAGTAAATCTGAAGCGGTGCTTCATCCGCTATCTGGAGATTTTTCAGAATGAAGCGCTTTGCACCATGTAGGAAATCAGACATTGCGGAATTTTCGTCGCCCTATACTTATTAGTCACGGTCAAAATGGCAGCCTCTTGAGTTACTTACTGATACATGTGTTCGAAGGAGATTCAGCATATTCACCACCTCCGATAGGAGACTCAGCAGACTCATCGCTTCCACCCAATGCAGTATATGTTTCTGGAGGAATAGTCGCACTTTCTCTGTCTCAAAAGTTAAAGCTTGGCATTGTTCGAGATGGTATATCCAGTAGCGACAAGAGTATTGTAATTCCGGCGGTAGATATTGGTGAATATGTTGAGGATCGAGGTCTGCCCTACGTGTTCCAGGACTCGCGAGATTGCAAATATCTTTCCGTAGGTGACTCTGCATAGTCTGGAGACAGAAGAGGGCAATGTCTCTGTGCTTTTTTGGCTCATCAACAAGAAATTTAGTTCTGGACCGCACCAACCAATCGCGAAATGAGAGATGGAGGATCCTAACAGGCTGATCTCGGTCACCAGGAATGCTCAAAACCGATCGGAATGAATCCAATCGGTTACTGATCTGATCTGCTTCTATTCCGAGAAATAGCGACAGCGCATTTATCGAAAGTGGACCAGCAAGAAGGACGATCCCGCCGACTATGTTCTGGAACTCTTGTAGGAGCTGCTGCTGCTCCAACTCGTCACTTTCTTGTTCGTCCAGTAGTCGTGTCAGAATTGGTAGGTATGTCTTATCCATCCTCGATACATATTTGGCTTGGTCCCTCAGAAGCTCCGCGAGGCGCGATTTGGGCTCCCATTTTGAATTTTCGATGTAACGGCACACAGTGGCAGCTGAAATAAAGAGTGGAACGGACATTGTAACTAATTCCTGGATAACGTCACTGCCAGGCCAGTCCTGGGCAATACATCTTTCGTGTTTGATCTTCGCGAATCGGTCCTGTAGGAATAAGTGTATATCATGCTCTGTCACATCTTCGGGTATCTCATGAAGAGCTAAGCCCTGATAATTATGATCTGCGATCTGTGAAAAGCCAAGGTGGATTGGGAGTTCAGGCCGACTAGTCAAGAAGATCCGAAGGCGAACATTTTTTGCTTTCTGTAAAAGAGGCAAAAGTCGAATTATGTTTCGGATATCTTGATCGTGTTCACATTCGTCTAAAGCGTCGATCACTATCACAGCAGATTGAGGTTGACGACCGAGTTGGTCAAGAGAGAGCAGCGGGTGAAGGAGTAGTTTCTCAAACTGCTGCCTTAATGATTTTGACCCAATGTCAGGGTCATCATCAAGTGCCTTTTCGACGCCAGGTTTTAAGTCGGAAATCCTGACCATCAGTTGCCTAATCAAAGTCGGAAAAAACTTCTTCGCGTTCCCTCGGTCCCCTTCACCTCTTTTAAAGAAGAAGCTAGCGCCCAGCCGGTTGATGTCCTTGAGCGACCTTGCCACTGTTCGAGATATCGTGGATTTTCCTGTCCCAGCCATTCCCTTTAACCAGAAAATGCTTTTTTGGGACGTTGACATAGCCCATTCCATTATCTGCTGGAGGAGCTCGACCCTAGTGCCTCGGAGACATTGGACTTCGTCTCGATCGGAGAATGACTCAAACCCTGCCTCCATCACGCCTTCCAACCTCCCAAGGTCCAAATTCTGATTAATGCGATCGGTATTCTGGGCCACGTTAACTATCAAAAAACTATACAGTCATGAGTCAGTTATACAGTGTCATAATATCGCGCTCGATAAACGTACGTCTGGTCTACCTGCAAAGATAAGAGGAATAAAGAATTATATTTCTCGAGGTTCTGAATAACGCCTTCCAAATCTGCGCGCTTCAGGGGCCATTTCAATGCCCGCAAACCCACTTTCCTCATAAGCTTCTTTCCCTTCCCTGGATCGAGTTTCGCTTCTAAGGCTCGAAGGTCGGCGAGGCAATCGGCAATGTTGCTGACTAGTCGTGAGGAGGTGGGTAAGGCCATTCCGTCGTTACTTTGAAGCAATTTATGCAGGTCTTGGAGTGTGCCTTGGAGGCCTGCAATCGCCTGTTGTAGAGTGATAATTTCGTCTCGTGCAGCTTTCACCTCTTGAATGTAGCCCCCACAAAGCTTCACGATGCTTCCTGTCAGTTGAATGACCGCGATAACGCTCGCCGCCGAGGATAGAGCATCCATTTGGAAGAACACGGCATATAAATGTATGTTCAATGTGGTAGGCGTGATGGTAACTGAGTGTAAGAATTCTGGTTCGAGATTAAAAGTTGGGCATTTCTGGCGGGAGAAAGAGGGGGTAAAAGAGGGCCCAGCGCGAGGCTGTGATCAAGGTGAGTAGTGGGTACAGTACTAATTAACGGCTCGACAGCCGGCCCGAGCCGACCCAGGCCTACCTCGGTGCCCTACGCCGTTCGCCCCCTCAACCGCATCGTTGGTTGACGGCGCGACGAAATCAATCGTAGCGCCTTGACTCGCCCCCTCCCGGCTTGTGATGATCCGTGACATGATTAGCAGTAGATCACTGACTACTTGTCCGATTGCTGAAGCGGCTGGCTGTAGCAAACGTTCGAACATACCATCAGTGTCAACCTCCAGATGTTTGCAGATATGTCCGCGCACCCTTATCGCCGGCGGCCGTCCTCCTAATCATCCTCATGCTATGTCAAATTCTAATTCTTTGCTGAGATGAAAAAGCGAGAAGCTGAACATTGATGCATAATCTCTCAAAGTGTCTTCACGCCACACCCGTTACTGAGTATTGCGCTGTCAGATGTGAAATCTAGCCATAACTGACATTTACTGCTGCCCTAGATTTTCTTCAGCGGTCAAAACGATACTTCAAACCTATAGCGGCCAAATAAAGGAAGACCGGAGGCAATCGATCTACGAAGCAAAAAAACAAACGGCGATGTGTTGAGTGTCTAGGGCTGGCTTTTGCGGCGAAGGAGCTCAAAAATGACATCTCACCTTAGTCCGGTCGCCAAGATGCCAAATAGATTCAAAGAACTAACTAACGTAATTCCCGGTCGGGCGGGCCACCCGGTCGAGCGGGCCACCTACCCCCATTACAAAACTTCCAAATCGATTATATCAACCAACGTCCATTAATTCAACTAGATAATACGATTTTTACATGAAGTAATCCTGTGGCCAACTTGGCCACATCCACTGCAGGTAGGCGGAGCCCTCCTAGCTGGTTGAATCGGCTGATTAGGCAGATCGACCGCTTCATGCGATACTACCTCATCAGCTTCTACTGGCTGAATTGGCTGCTGAACTAGCTGTAGGCCCTCTTCGATGGTTAGGCCTCCTTCGTGTGCAATCTGCCTAGTCGATCGAGTGCGCTTTTGACGTTTCTTTTCATTCGCTGCGCGTAGATCAGCGTTCTCCCGCGCTAGTAATGCACTGCCATGTAATGAGAGATAGGCGCCCTTGATAATCTGATCAAGTATAGCTTTTGATGGCGTAGGCGGGCTATGCGATCGCTGCTTAAGAAGTTCTTTAAGCATAGAAGCTTGCTTCTCTAGCCGTATCGCTGTCTTTGGCGTCTTTGGGGTAAACTGGCTAGATCTGCTGCTTGGTCGGCTTGATAGTAGCGAAGGCGTATATAGCGATATATTAAGCTTGGAAAGCACTCTTTCGGCGCTAACTGGTACGATACTAGTAGCTGTGAAGCTACTTTGAACGATCTTCGGCTGAAAAGCTTCTATCCTCGCGCGAGGATAATCTGCGAGAAAATCAAGCTTGTCGATGTGATTATAACCTGTTCGGGCTAGGTCGCTCACGAACTGACCGTACGCACGCTTAAGTACTGCAAAGCACCCAACATCAAGCGGCTGTAGTAAGTAAGACGAATGTGAAGGCATGCAAAGTAGTATAATGTCGTTTTCGGTACATATTCGATCGAATTGAGGTGTAAGATGGCTACCGTGACCGTCAAGGATCAATAGGCCGAAATCGCCCTCGTACACGCGAAGCAGTGCATAGAATAAAGAGCTTTTGAAGCCAGCGAAGGCCGATCTCATCGGTAGTCCAGCCGTTATTCGATACTTCAATTCGCCAGTCGCTAGGAAGATTTGATTCAAACCAGCCAGCGATATAAACCTGGCCTTTAAAGATAATACAGGGCGGTAGCGAGAAGCCATCAGCGCATATTGCCTCGATCGCAGTGACCTATTCGCGATTACTAGCTGTAAAATCGATCGCCGGCCGTAGTATTCTGCTCGTGTAACAACCTTCTGCGATAATATAAGGCCCATCGCAAAGCCCGTCTCATCAAAGTTGTAGATATCCTCCGGTTGTATCCCGTTCTCGTCAATCACTCTTTGTACGGTCGTAAACCAGGCTCGTAGGGCTTTTGGGTCTTCGTTTAATGCGCGCTAGTAGTTATATCGTCTAGAAAAGCGTGTACGAAGCTTATTACGCCGTTGGATAAGGGAAGATGGCCAGTTTTTTCCAACGGTAGGTGGTAGGCTATCACCACGCGCAGCTAGCAGAATATTGGCCATCTCTCGAACAGTAGAGGGCCTAGGCGCTGCTCCACGCCACGCGAATCCATAGATATTATCCACTCAGTAAGCGAATCCTCTTCGAATTGAGTCAATTTATGACCGTTTGGGCGAGTATCCGCGCGTGAGACTCGACCCTCTTCACGCGCTTGTAATGTTGTGCGCGGTATTTCGTATAGCTTCGCTGCTGCGCGAATAGATTTGATACGGCCATTTTTAATATCATCAAGGGCTAAGAGGATTCTGCCCTCCTGATTGGCCAATTTCTGCGAGGATTCAGTACGAATTGGTGGCATGGTAGGTGGTTGAATTAGGTAGGATGGTAGGAAGACGCGATTTTAGAGAGGGTGGCCCGCTCGACCGGGTGGCCCGCCCGACCGGGAATTACGTTAGTTAACTTATTAATACTTATTAATCATCAGGAATTCATGCCACGCAAGTCACATAACGCCAGAGCCACTCCCAATGCCGACATGATTTGTTCTACATCACTTCAACAACGTGCGCAGTTTTCTTCACATTCTCAACCCAGTCACGAATATTCTCCACGAAAGTTTGGGCAATTCCAGGTTTGATCCACTTGCCAACAAAGAATTCTGGGTTTTGGTCCTTGTAGATGTGCTCAAGGTCGAAACCATCTGACAGCGTTACGTCGCAGGCTTGTCGAAACGCTGCTTTGAGGTTGTCGTCCTCGACACTCGAGGCAAGCCACTCACCGTATTCTTTGACAGCTACGTCCCTGAAACCGGGCATGTGCAGTGGTCCTATATCCTTCAAGCTTGTAGTCTCAAGGGCCACTTTGGGAGCCGTAATGTCCTTTCCAGAGGGATGAGACTGCGATGGCAGAACATTAATGTTGATGGGAGGATAGGGTGCCTCAGCCGCAAGGATATTTCCTCCCTTACGCTTTTTTTTCTCCAGTCTCTGCTGCTCTTCCATGTATAGCTCTTCCCTGATGTCATCTGGGACGTCTCTGTGTGTCTCCAGAACGCCACCCTTTTCGACGTAGGTCACCAAACGTCTGAGATGATGCGTGCGGAGTTGATAATGCTTTTTCCCCATTGGGTCCAGCCAGCAGTAAGGACCAAGGTGGCAAGAAGCCGAAGCACATTTCATCAGATTATAAACGCGGCGCCAAATAGACTGCTGCCCACAGGAATTCTCCTCAGCATCAAGCTGTGCATCCCGATCATCAAGCATTCTCGTTGTGACGGAAGATTTTCCTCTCTTCTCTCCTTGCCGACCAGCGGTTGGAGAAGAGCGATCCTCCACCTATTTAAAACAGATATTTAGTCTGAGTTTCTTTCCATGGTAAAACAGACCAGACCACATGTGGAGCTTCTTCTCGATGGCGGTCCAATTAATATCCAGTTTGTCGAATCGCTTGGTGAGGTCACGCTGGGAGCGATCATTTACAGACACAACAATTGCAGTATCATCAGCTCTGACCCTTCGGTCGGCGGAGACTTTTCCTCGGAGGACATTCTCTAGTTTTCCTTTCAAGGTCTCTTCCCAGAAGGCATTTGGGGCCAGAACCACGTCCTCTTCCGTGTCTTTTGCGACAATCTTATTGTTGACTGTAACTCGCCACTCTATTAAGTAGTGGATACAAGTTGGCGGGTCTTCGTCGTAGTCTCTTCCCTCTTCCCATTCAGAGAGTTGAAGCAGTTTGAAGGTATCTGTCTGTGATTGGCTTGCTGGCTCGGATCCATTCTCAGGTATACTAGACCGGTCGGGGCTACACGTGGATCGAGTACTGTAGGGGCTGCGGAGGTATCCTGGGGTTGGGGCATACTGCCAGTTCGGTTCCCATAATTCGAGCTCATCAGGTGGAGAGACGATATCGTTGCAGTACAGACTTCCAGTCATATCTACTCGCAATCAAACTGGGGAAGATGGGTCAGCCTATGTAGGGTTGTCAGCTTTCCACGAACGCTATTGAACAAATGACAGTTGGAGGAGAGCAGCCATGAGCATAAACGAGACGCATGTTCCCCTACCAGAGTTAGCCCTCCACAGCAGCATGCAACTTTCTTTAATGTACAGTAAATGAATGACAGAAAACGAGTGACAGTAAACGAGTGGACGAAGGCTTCGGGCGTGCTGAAGGAGGAATGAGAAAGAGACGAACTTTCCACGTCTCCAGATCTTCCACCCTGGGGGTACTTTTGTTAGGAACATTCTCTACGATTCCATAGAGAATTACAGTACCTTACAATGACGTATTCGGCGAACCCGCTTGATACCATATAACTAAACAGGGATTATTTCTAGAGTAACCTAATACAGATTAGGGCGCTTCAAGGTAGGGTCTAGGAAACAATTCGTATGTGCACAAAGGGGAATCTGTTTTCGACTCCGACTGTATCGGTTATTAGAGGTTCAGGCGTGTTGGAAGGCCTGGAAACTAGGCCGGAAAGGCTTGCTATCGTGGTTCCTGTCGCTAAGGGGGAGCCGGCCTGTGTTTGCGTGGAGGAGCTAGTTAACGAGGAGCTGGTTGACGAGGAGCTGGTTGACGAGGAGCTGGTTGACGAGGAGCTGGTTGATGTGGGGGAGGTTGGAGCGAGGGAAGTTCTAGCCTCCGGCGCGGTCGTAACCGAGGCACATGGGCAGTCAATGGCTGACGCAGTTTGCTGAAATCCCCATCTCTCAGAATGTCCGTTTGTCGTTCGAGTCGATGAATCATTGGCGAACGCAAGTTCTAGCACAGGGCAGACTACTGTTGATCCGTTGAGACCTAAACACAGTTAGTAGAGGACAGAACATGTGGACAGCAATAACGCACAATGTCCAAGAGCAAAATCTAGGTGGGAATCACAATCTTCGGACAGAAGAAACGCATGGTCGTGTCCATCAATTCGAAATCCAATCGAAGTCTCCGAATAGATGGCCCCATTCCAGCCGCGGAGCAAGTCACACGCACTTTTAGAAAACTGCTTGATCTCAAGCTGTCCGAGCGTAGTCGTGGCGAAACCCACGAGGAGAATACTCAAGATCATGAGGACAATCTGCTTAACAGTGGCTGCTTTTGGTCACCAGAGACCGGCTTCTGGATAGCAAAGGGTTCTCGCTGAATGTCGCTGGACTATGTGTTGGCACTTGTTTTATGAAGCAGGCGACAGGAGAGCCCTAAGGTCATGATTATTGAGGTAGATTGATGAGAAAGCAGGGTCAAGCCATCAAAATCCTTCCGCGATGAGAAAACGGAGGGCCTTTTGGCCAGGGTTCTTGAGGACTTCTCCCAGTTCAAAAGGTCGCATCGTATATTTGGGCTTCATTTGGGTTTCTTGCCCGAAGGCTAAAAAACTGATGTGGGTATTTTCGGAGAATATATTAAGTGCCAGGCTTAATGTGAGGGCCTGAGACCGTGCAGCGTTGCTGGCGCTCAACCCGATCCACAGTATATATAAATAGCACGTTGCTTGTATTAAGTCTTCTCCGGCAACCACGTCACGGCAGGTCCGGATATTCATCCGCTGCTTTGAGGAAGAGATGAATTTTCTACAAAATTTACTCGCAGCCTCTTTGTGCACTGGTCTAGCGGTCAGTCGTTCAACTAACCCAAATGCAACAGAGCTGATCCTTCTAGTTCGCTGGACCACCGCCCTCTGTGGGCAAAGCTTTCCGTCGAAGCTCGAATACTAGACCAGTGCAGTATCATCCCAACCGGATTTCAATTCAGTTTCGCCACTAACATGAACAGGCCTTGACTCCACCACATTTTCCTGCACCGGCACTTCCCGACGGTGTCTACGTTGATGTATAGTTAACTAGTTAACTCCTTTTCCGACGATGACATAATACAAGTTCAGCTAACTAAACACTCCAATCCAGGAACAATCTAGTTGCTATTATTCACGGGGAATTGCATATGTAGATCCGACGCTCAACAACATCCAGCACCTTTCAGATGTTGAAGGTCAACAGTGTGTTGCAGGAGCTGGAGACTGTGCCCGAGTGGCCTACCAAAACCACTCAGGACTTTTCTTCTGCAATTATGTAGGTGGCAGTAAATGAGGCCCTGATAGCGTGGTGATCCTAACATGGCTGCTGGAACAGAACACAGCTTATATATCCACGGAATGCGGTAATCTTGTCAGTCTGGCAAGAAAACTTCATGAAGGTTGTCAGATTGCGAATTACTATTCTTTCGGAATAATCGGCGGCACGCTTCAGAATGGAACGGACCAAGTTTATTACTATCTGAGAATTGCTGGGGAAGAGCCTTGAAGGGACCGAGTGGCTCGCACGTGCTTATGAATAGGAAGTTGAGAACACACCCTTGTTCTTCACTATTCTTGGAAGGTCATGTATGCGTCCTGTACTCTGTTTGCCCCTATAGACTTGGAATAGCAATACTATCTGAAGGAAATTCATTGGTACAGGACGACAATGTCGCACCATGACTGATTCACTGGGTAGCCTCTCCACATTGCATTCAGACCTCTCGGGCAAGTTGTGACCTCTATGCGAAGCTAGCAAGCGGTCCGAATAAGACCCTGTCCGTGTTTGATTTGACCGAGGCCTGAACAACACCACTGCTACCCTTAGGTGATCGACTCTTCATCCTCCCATGAAGCTCGGTTGTAAGTAACAAAACTGAAGATCCCTGCCAGTGCTTGGCGATTGCCCCGTTTCAGATCGACGACAAAAGGATACAAAAACGGGAGTGATGGTGCTTTATGTAGTTTCAGTCGGTAAACTTGATAGTTGCTAGAAGGGTCGATGTACTCTGTCAAACCCGGGTCGAGGTGACGACCAGCCAGATGGATCCCTGTGAGGATCGCTGAAAGCGAATAGAAGTTCTGCCTGTTCAGCAGGTTCTGAAAAGAAGGTCAACTCACAGATAGTGCCTGTATCCACTGTGGTACTCACCCTTGATAACTCTGATAGCTTTTCGGTGAAGCATTCGACTGTGGCTAGGTCCTGCGCGTCATGACATAGGCGATCCCACCGAGCGCCGAGAGATTGAATTTTGTTGTCATACGTCAACACACTGTTGATGCATAAGGAGGAAAAGTCATTCATGGCGGCCTCGGTTATTTGGGTGGCGACTTCTGGTGCTGAGTGGCCATTGAGCAAGAAGAGGAAACCTGTCTCAATAGGAAACTCGCGTCCTTGAGCAAGATCCGAAACTTGGTAACGAGTGTAGCGGGATCCAAGGATTCTCAGCTGGAGAAGCACATTCTTATCTGGTCGCGACAGTAGCGCCTTTAATGGATGAGTAATGCATGAGGCATTGAGATGCAGCTTCTCATATTTCTGGCCGTCCTCGAATCTTTCCAAAGCGTGTCGGATGCTGTTATACAAGAACCAGTCGGCCTGTTGAACCATCTAAGATACCATTAGTCTGGGTGCAACAGTTTCAGCAGCTATTCCATCTAACATACTTGCGATGAGAAGTGGTACTTTTCAGTCTCCGAGGGAAAATGACGCAAAAAAGTAAAAAGCGAAAAAGCAAGTTTGTCATGATAGGATTCGAATACGGCGGAGGTCACCGATGGCAAGCCCATTACATGCTCAACCCAAGTTTCCAGGCGAAGCTGCTTGAATAGACCCCAGCTGTCTCTTAAGAGCTTCATCGTCACCATACGAATGTCTTGGTCAGGGGAAAAGACCATCCAGTTATCGAAGCCATTCTCACTCTCGGATTGGCTCTGTGATGGTAAAATCAAGGACTGTCGAGGGACAGAGTTGACTACGTTGTTGTCAGGGCGCGGTTCTGGGTTCGATTTGTCTAGCACCCAGGGAAACAAAAAGTCCGCTTCTAGATTCGCAGAGGTCGGATAGTCTTGTGTATCCATCATTCTAGACCAGTGCATACCCAGAAAAGGCGCGGAATCTGAAAGGAAAAGTGACTTATATCGCCCGGATTGAATCAAATTTATGTTGTGTTTACGAGCACAGCCAGCTAGAATACTGTAAGAAGTGTTGATCAACGTGTAGTTAGTAAACGGTGATCTGTGGGGCTATTCCCGCTAAGAGCCTGTGTCGAAGCGGACGGACGTGACCCCGGTCACGGTGAAGATTGCTGGTCTGAGCTTTGCGTGAATCTTGAATGCATGATTTACAGTGAAGTCGGTTGGATTCTTTTGTTTAAAACATGAGAATAGTGCCGAAACGCGCTAAGTTTTCGCCTTTAAGGCAGATTATCTCTACGCAATCTACCCTGCCCGGATCGGGTCGTGCCCATCTGCATCATACTTGGCCTAGAGAATTATGGTCTGCTAGCCTAACCGACCAAGTTTCGAACCTCACTTCAACCTCACGGCTATCACCTGGCAGAAGATACCCATTTGTTCGCCATAGAGGCCCCAATTTGCAACAGAGCCAGACCTTCTTTTGACTCCAGACCGTCACGTAAACGTTCAGGGAGTAACCTAACCACAAGAGGAAGAGCATGAACCAAGTGTTTGTATTGTGGGTGATGCTTTGCCGTCTCGTACAGAGAAGAGTCGTATATTTGGCTCGGAATCACCGAATCTGGACGATGTTGAAGCGATATTTTGACCAATTGTTTGGCTATCTTCTGTGAGCCGCGGTACATCAGTGGTCCTAGCTTCGTTACGCGGTGACCGTTTGCCCGTTTCTTAGTTAAGGTTGACATGATGGATTTTATTTTGGCGTTTCCACCAAAACTATGCTTACTAGGTGCCGTCGCTCGATCTTCCACCAGTTTTGCTAGGGGCCTTGGAGATGAAATGGAAGGTTGAGCTGACTTCACATCTAAAGGGAAAGGGTCGAAAACAAGAAGGGACCTGTCCGTTGTCTTCGATCTAATGTCCCGCGGACAATCCGTGATATCAACCGGATCCAGGTTCCCGGGTTCTACTGGAGTCACCGCTGCCGTAATTTGGTCGGAAGAGGAGCCCCGTGCAAGGAACGGTCTGCTGTTTGTCGACACAGGTAAACTCCGGTCACTTTGGACGTCTCTCATCTTAGAAATTCTCCCCGTTGTTAAGGTCGACTGAGTGTAGGGAGCACGGTCTCTTTCTTGCCGGTGAGGCAACTCATCGAGGCAAATTCTCGCAGTGAAGACCGCATTCTCACCCCGAACGGTCTCTGTGTTTTCCATGCTGAGATCGATAGAGTGTAGAATAAATGTATTGTTAGCTTTCGAAAATACTTCGATGCCTACACCTGCCCGAGCAAGTGGCTTTTAAATGGTGATTTTTCTAGTACAGCCGTATGAAACACGGCGTGATTTACGACGAGAAGTAGCTTGTTGCCGTGCGAAATCGAGTAGCAGTTACCGTTGTTGAGAGTAATGAGGACAAATAAATTAATGACAGGCCAAGGGTGGAAGGGTGATTAACAGAGGGTGGTTAACAGAGGGTGGTTAACAGAGGGTGGTTAACAGAGGGTGGTTAACAGAGGGTGGTTAACAGAGGGTGGTTAACAGAGGGTGGTTAACAGAGGGTGGTTAACAGAGGGTGGTTAACAGAGGGTGGTTAACAGAGGGTGGTTAACAGAGGACCAATTCACAAAGATTGGTATACAATGTTATGCGGACTTAGATCTGAAACTTTAGAAATCAGGGGTTGTTGGTATACCTGCTAGTCAGTCGGCGGGATTTTGAGCCATCGCCTTCCAATTCTAGCACATTCATGAAAGGCATCGAAGCTGGGTACTTATCAGGTTTAGTTTTTTTTTTTCTCTCAGTATTGTAGCAATGGTATAGGAGTGTTGTTATTTGTGGCCCTTGTGAAGCATTGCTACTAGGTCCAACAAGTGAAAAGGCGCTGCGATCAAGACAAGGGAGCAAATCAAAGAATATTCATATTTGTCGCATATCCAAAGCCCACCAAGGACGAGTGTACTCTTATAGCGGCTTTATCTACAGGCGATAGTATCGCCGCGATACTATAAAGCAAGCTGCCGGGATATATCATTCTGTCAGCCGAGAGATGAGATCCAGGAAGGGTAGTCACGTGAGCCATGACCCACGTGAATACCCCTGAGAGAGTTTGCCCTCTCCAGATGTTTGCTAGGCCCAGCAGCGGTCATGTGTCTTGAGGGTTTTTCCCCCATCGTGGGTTTTCCCCCTCTCTCTCTTCTTCCTTCTCCTTAGACTTCCCAATCCCAGTTGTCTCGCCTCCAGATTGCTTCCTTGCCTTGTAGACCTGTAGGTCTATCAACCCCCGTTCGGCCCTGTATGGTCCCGTGACTGTCCTTACAGGCCCGATATTTAAGAGACACTGTAGATATACTCCAAAAAAAAAAATCAACCTTTCTTTACTCTTCGAATCACAGAGATAATGTCAGGAAACTGGTGATCAGCACCGTATTTACTCAAACGGTACTTCTAGGATTTCCGAAGATATGGTATTTGGTATTAGGATTACGCGTACTTTTCGCCACCTTTCAATGCCTCGGATATGTAACATCCGAGTCTCAGGTATCCTCGAGGGTATTTTTACCCCCTCGAACCCCCAGCAGTTTTAGAAGACCAGAACCAACATTCTTTTTTCACATCTCTTGTTATTCACCTTTTTTGATTCAGTTGCCTTTCGCTGGCCAGTAATTTCAGTGTATTTCTATAGCTATACAGGGCATCCCTGATAGATATGTAGGACACATCCTCAGTGTCGCAAAATTTCCTGCACATCACTCGCAGGCCATGTGCCCACATAGAATCGTCACCCAGCGATCTGGCTCCATATAACAGATCCTGCACTCTAAAACACGTCTTTCTTTACTGGGAAAGTTCCTTTTGTGTCTTTTGGTGCCTCTCCCTCTCCTGTCGAAGTTCGTTTTGAAGCATGCGACTTTGCTCTCGTAGCCGTTGCTTTTTATAGCTAACTGCCTCTCGAAGCTCCTCAAAAGCGTGGTCCTAGTCTATTGTTAGTTAAGAAGTAGGTCATGTAAGAAACTGGTATCAAAGCAGCCGGCTTCTTCGTCTCAGCTTCTTTTGAGTTTGCATGATGGTGTGGTATCTGTCTCATTATCGATTGCTTCAACGACTATGCTCTCGAGACCCCGGTAACTGTAATCACAGCGATGGGCCCTCCGAGGTCGTGAGCTGCCTGGCTCGAGGCTTGGCAATTCCTCGTTATCGGCTATAATAATCGCGTTCGAAGCTTGCCATCGTGATTTTAATCGCCACTCCCAGAGGAGGAAAGTCGATACAAGCTGGCCTGGAAGAAGAAAGGAGATATCAGAGCATGCAGCTGACTGGGGGAAGGAGGCTTTTTATATACCTGAGAAACAACTGTGACGGACTCTGCCTCGGGAAATCATTGGACATGGTGCGATCGCGATATTGCAAGCTGCATTGTAAGATTGGACATCAAGATGTGAGGTGATGAAATTAGGTCAGCGTTGCATTAGCTGCTCCAACAAGGCAGAGTGTATACCTACATCCACCTGGATTCCCGTTGAGTGTTGTCCAGTAGATCATGTCCCGCTCACCCCTGACTCTGAAGTTCCTGTGCTGGTTTCGGGCAACCGAAGCGACTGTGCACATGATGTACATTGAATGCATGACGCTGGAACCTCATCTTATGTAGTAAGGCGAAGTCACACTAGTTACACTTCAGTGGCATTTCTTTTAGATGAATAGCGTCAAAATGGCGCGTAAACGCACCCAGCATCACGATACATCTGGGAGCGAACATGGTCAAGGAGCTCCTGTTTGCAAAGCATTGGAAGCAAGCCTCAGGCTTCTTGAAAAATTTCAGGTCTTCCTTGGACGCACGTGACGGCTTGCTAGCTACAGAAAAAGGTACTTCAAATGTGTTGGTAATCTGTTGGGTCTGTTCTACACCTTGCGGCTGGTTTAGGGACCAGTTGACGTAGCGGATTCAGAGGTCTTCTACTTGGGCCGGGCCTTTAACGGGCCACCTTCAAGGACGTCACAGTACTGTACGACGGCTGCAGCACCCGTATCGCGCTAATTCTACTCATTCTCCAACGAGTTGGAGATTGGGTATGGAAGAAGACTCTGCACTAGATACAAACTGAAGGGGCGCATGAAGTCCTCCAGGGATGACTCATCCTCGGTCTTTTCCTTGACTACTATACACTATACTAGATAGCTGCACTTCGATGTTCAAAAATTTCTGTCTTTATCAACTATGCTATTCCTCATCTGTCGCACTTGAACTACGGTCTCCATACTGCTTCAGGAAAGGGAACGGCAACTTCCTCCCCCGCTCCGCCTTCCCCCAAGGCTCTTCCCACCCAGGGCGGGCCTCGGTTTTAATTATTTCATCAACTTGACCTTCACAGCTCATGAAAGTAAGCTCTCATAGTGCCTACTCCCAAGAACATAGCTGATGTTCCTGGAGATCCGTTAACTCCTGTTGACTCACATACGGGCCCTGAGAGTCTTTCTGCCACAACATATGTACTCAGATTTTCAACTGCACGAGGTAGTTTACATACTCACCGTGTTCCTCCATATTCATCTACCGCACGATCTGATTGAAAGCCTGCAGTTCAGAGCTCAGAGAATTAGAAATATCCAGCGGTGAAGGTGAGTTTGGTAGGTTAAGATAGCGCCGGTCATGACATCTGAGGAGGTGGAAAAAAACATCCTTCATGTAGAAAGGATTCACCGTGCACGTAAAAGGCAAGTGCCGGCAATCTCGGAAAATTGGTCAGAATTGTTAAATATACCCCTTGGTAGGACTTGGTGATTGGCAGTACACCTGGTTGTAGCACTGTTTCAATCGAGGCTATTGCGAAGGTGGTGAAAGCAGAGCGTGATGGAAACCAAAGAGGGCAGGCGTGGGAAAGCAGGCGGTGGACTTCACTGCCGTTTGGAATACATGAGGCCTTCCCGCGAAACCTGGTTGTACTGTATCAGGCGCTTTTAGTAGACTGGGTCGAGGACGAGCCGTTGTGTATTTCCTATCGGTCGTACTGGGTCTCCCAAGGCAGTACAGCACTTCTTCCGCTGTCCTATACGTACCAACGGACATCGTTCATGTTCAACGCCAACTATAGCTTGCGGCCGACTATGGTCCGGTATAGGTGGGCGTATATTGTACTGTCAAGACAAATGTGGACGCATTGTCCCCGCAAAGAGCTTAGAGTCCTTGATCGGACGGTATCTGGGGGTCTCTAAATGAGTTTGGTGACGCAAAAGATGATCTGCTCCATATTTAAGTATCAGAACCTCCTTGGTCGATATCGCTCTAAGATCCTTTCATCATTTTGCTCATCTTCTGCATTGTACTATCCATTCAACAACATATCATACAATGATGCCTACCCCCAGTAGACTCTTTTATTTCCTCATGGTGGGCCTCACAGCCTTCTGGTGGCCAGTGCTTGCATTAAAAAAGCATGTCAAATTTGGTGATCAGGGTTTCACTCTCCCTGGAGGCAACGCACGCAGCAGGGATATCCGTACAAGAGACACTGCTCTTTCTGGGTGCCTTTCTCTCGGTTCCGATTATAAATATCTACAAATTAGCGGTCTCTCAGGGGGGGCGTGTTTAGCATGGGAGTCGTTTCCAAATTGCGGAAATGGATCATGGGACGACCCGGACTGGACCAATATTCAGGATGCAATGGGAGAAATAGTGACCAAGGGTGGCCAATTGTCTGGGTCAAATGTAGGAGCATGGAATGGAACACTCCTCACGGCGGCATTTTCAGATCTTGATACTAGTCTGTTCAATTTCTTCCTGGCCGAAGTCGACGTAAAGACGTCCACGATCTACTGGAGTCGTAACAATGACTCTGCTCGAGTTACTCGTACTCCGCGTTGCCTCTAATTGGTATGACCAGAGAGATAAAGTGTTGAATTCTCAGCCATTGTTGTGACCGCGGATCCTCAGTTGCGATACAATCGAGAAGTCTGGGAAGATGCAAACGATGCGTTTGTCCGGTCCTTTCAAATAGAAGAATAAAACCCTCCCAAAGAATTTACTCCTAGCCCTGGCAATTTGGGGGAGGTGCGCGTGATCCCACGTCCATCTCTACGTTCTAGCTCGCTGAACACCTACTGCCAGCATAGTGAGCTGGTCTTATAACCATGAGTATTGCGCTTAGCTAACTAGGTATCCGTATCTAGCCTAATACGTGACATGAGTTCGAATTAGAAGGCGATGACGCAAAATACCGCTTACTGATTAGGGGGTAGCAATCTGTGATTTATAAATTCTAGGTCCAAGCCCGCACAACATTGCCTACGGGTTTGTGAATCAACTGGTGGGGCTGTAGGTACAGCCATGGTCGCAGATTGGTAAGCGGGGCGCATTTTAGGCCACCAAATGCTCAGATAATGTTGTTGTCAGAGCTGCTAGAAATTGAGATTTTCAATTATGAGCATTCATTGTGTGGATAAGAGTGCTCGGGAATGGCCTAAATCGTGTTACGACAATCTTTTTCTCTCGACAGAATTAAGGCAATTGGTGTCCAGTGATGGGTAGCCGAGCTGCCCTTTTGATGTGAAAGCGTCAGCAGGCTTGCCGCCAGCCATCAACAGAGCGTTTACTTTCTCGAGTATACACTTAGTAGACCGCCGGCATACGATGTCACTTGGCGTGAAAAAAAGCTCGGAGCGTGAAATGTAACGCTCCGCGCGACGATGTTTCCCGATAGAGATACCAGCCCATCAACATTTCCTGGCTTGGCAGCCGTGGCTATGAAGACGCCGACGATTGACTTTCCCCTACCCCCAAGACACTAGTCTTTACTAACGGTCTAGTCAAGGGGTCTAAACTAGTGTCGCAGCTTACTCACCTCACATAACGTTAGTCAACTAGCTTGAGTATAAAGAGACATGTAACCCCTTTCCCCGTCTACCATAGCTTAGCGCTCTCTACGTCAAACCCATCAAATGAACCTTCTTTCACAAATAGTTCTCATTGAAGACTTCATTCTCAGTTCCTTGGTAGCCTTCTTCGGGAGGATGACCAACATGTGATACGGTCCAACGATAACCACGGATGTACGAGTTTCTCTGCATGCTTTGCAAAGTCAAGGAGAGAACTAAAAAGCTATGGGCACTGCCGAGTTCATACATCAATATACCGATCATTTCTGAGATTTAAGTGAGGTCGTCAACGACACACAATTAAATTTCTACTCTTAAAGTAGAGACACGTGGTACTAAAGACGGCGAGGATGCTCTTTGGAAGATGGTCAGCCATGCCCCAGAAGTTACTTTCTTCAAACAGAGCGGTGACACATCAGTATGACTCTTAATGATAGGCCTCGATTAGCAGCTGGTATAATATGTCCTATCCCCTGCCCGTTACTATCGCAGCTCGTCCTCGTTTTCAGTCTATAAGAATATCCATATTGTATCCGAACATTCGTCAATTCTGGTAACAGGCTCTTCTCTCTGCCACTATGGTACATCCTTTGACTAGACTCTCTCCTTGACATTGTGTCCCCTCCTAAGAAGAATGAGGATGGTCGATGGGGAAAGGACTTCGGGGTATACTAAATAAGTTTCCGGTTTTGGAAAATATTTTTACTTAAACCAAAGCCTTTACCTTTGGCTGTTTTCGCTTGGATCGGTTTTGCAGTAGGCTAATACGCAGCGTAGTTCAATAATCCTTCCTGAGACCCACCCCAGTCGACAAGGGTCTCATTGGGTAACGAGGCAAGTGCCGCCCCGACTGAAAGAGAAGGGGCTTCACAATCCGTGTTCCCCGAAATTACACGCTTGAGGCCAATTCTCAAACCGAGGTATCTAAGAAATTTCTACTCGCTAGCTCCTCTCTCCCATTCCCCAAATGATATTCTATGCATGATTGAGAGGTTTTAGCAGTCGATATACCAGTGGCCGGCGGTGTGGTGGGTCGCAGTATGCTTACGTAGGCTGATAGCAGCTTGTGCGGGAGGCCGTCCCAATGTAGGCGCATCCGCTGAAGGGGCTTTCCCGCAGAGCTCACGGCAATCATGAGCTATGGGCAGAATCGCAACGCGATTCTGAGAACGGCACTAACGCCGATCATGAATGTTGCGGGACCCTGTCTTCGCCGGCGTTCGCAGCAATTTCCTGTTGGCTGGATTAGAACCCGACGTCTGCTACTATAGACGGCCTTGGAAAGATAGACAAGTGCCCGTCAATTCTTCGTCGAGTCTCGGGGCTGAGCATCCTCAAACACCTCGTTCCCGGGTGTTATCTCGAGTGTTGAAAAGTATCGTCTCTGTAATTAAGGCCAAATGACAAAAGCAGTTAAGTAAGAGGTTTATTACTGTAGGACACGGTGAGCCTGCTTTTATGATCCTGAAGGGATTGGGTGGTGACGAGAGGGTGGTGAAATGAGGCCGGTGGGGTGGCGGGATCGGCGAAGATAGCGCGATCCGTCATCAGTGGTCATACTCCCTCCCTACTCCCGATGAGTGATCAACTGGCCTCAATGCCGCCAGTTCTAAGGACCGTGCTAGAGAAATGTAACACGCATACTGCAAATAAACTCATCGCAGTCGATCAGTCCCGTACCTAACTCCAACGTTGAAAGACCTTAACCACTGAAGATTACACAGGCCAGGAAATCACTTGCCTAACTATTGATCAGCTATCTTCAACAGAGTGCAAAGTGTGCAAAGTGGTCTAGATCTCATATCGAAATTGAGCGACAACCAGCAAAGTGAGCGCTATCAGAACGATGGAATGTGCAGCGTGCCTCATACAGAGTTGCGTATGAAAGTGCAATGGGTAATCACGTCCGCAACAAGGGACCGCCGTCTGTCGAAGCGGAATAAACTGGTGCAAATAGAGCCTGAATTTGGATGATCAATTCTTGATTGTGGTTTTGAAGGGTAGAAAGAGTCACTGTGTTTCGTATTAGGTTGAAATACACGTGTTCAATAAATACCAAGATACCACATTTGATACAGAATGCTGTGGCTGTGTCAAGTTGTGGCTATGTGGGGTAGGTATCGGTATTCAGTGGTGTGAAATACATCGGCATGACAAATCTGAGAGAAATTTACAATACGAAATGACTTGCAATACTGCCACTTCCCAAACCGGCCTTTAACCATGGCTTAGAGCAACCCTAGTTTAGATTAGTCGAACGTTGAACGAGATAAGTACGCTCAGGATCAGCAGATAAGCATGATATCTCCATTGCTGTTGAAAAATATGAGCGAGCAGCTTCACCACAATGGTATCTAAAACGAGGCAAGACTAAGCTTGAGGCAGCAATATGTGACAGGTGGACTCCACCTCAATTTTTGGCTCGCTGACTACTTACAATGAAAAGAAAGCGAAATTCGACTAACAGCTCCCAATACATTTCATTGTTATATGATTTGCGCGGTCAATAATAACATAAAGCTATGCCGTGGCTTCCTTTGGAACAAAATTCTAAGAAACGTCGGGCCACACTATAATACAGAGCTGAACTTCTTGGTTGCGGCCCCTCTAACTTTGAGCCATTTACGAATCTAAAAAAAATGAAAGAGGGACTGCGAACAAGTCAGGGAAGAAGAGACTACCAAAAGATGCTGAGAAGAAGGGAAACACTTTTCAAAAAAGCCACCGAATATGACGTCCAGTGCGATGCAGACATTCAACTAGTTGTGCGGATGAGGAAGACAGGTCAGATTGTGATTCTGACTACCAATTCAAAAGGATGGCCGCTATCTGCAGAGCAGCTGGTGAGTTTCCTTTTGCCGGCTTTGCCTCCCTGTGCCCCTTGGAATTTATAGCTTACCAAGAATAGGAGTCAAATCACCCACAGCCAATTTGGAAAACGACGGGCGAATTTGCCGGCCAAAAGGGATCCTGGGACGGCGCAAATACTAACACTTCGGACGGCTCTGAAATAATTGGGCGAACACCAACGGGTCAAAACTACCCGCGTCAAAGCTGAAGTGCTACCGGAATACCGCGATATAGAATGTGTCGAGGATTGTGGGCGTAGGGAAAAACGACTGGACCAAGTTTGACTTACCATTTGTCGTGGTTGCTTTGTAGGATTTACGACATCCGGAAAGCTCCGAGGGCTCAACTCCTTGATCTACAGATATATAAGCAAGGACAATTCAACAAGTCCTCGCTAGTGTGAGGGTCTCTTGTTCAATCATCTCTATTACCTCAATTCAGAATGGTTCTCTTTGCTTCTTTAGACCCATTAAATGCGTAAAAGGCCATACTGTAGTTTTACAACTTCACAGAATGTCGTGCCGAGGTTTCGGCGGTCTTCAATACCGCTGAGGCTTCCTTGATAGATATCAAATGACTGAGAGCCGCTGTTGCTCTCCCTCCTCCCTGAGACACGCTAGCTTTATATGGTAAAGTTGACGTTTGAGAAGTGTGGTCACTGTGGAGGGCACGCTTCCCCTCAAGGCTATCGTAGGCTTCTAAGACGTCTGCAACATTACTCAATTACTGGCTTATGCCGTTCCTTACGCATTCTAACACGCTATACTATGTTGTTCGAATATGTGGTTAAGGTATTTCTTCGTGTTAATGTCTGTCTGAATATATAGTTAGGATGTTATGGATGAGAAGAATACTCCCAATAGGCAGGTGGGGAATAGGACAATAAGGGGGGGAAAGGACGGTCGATACTCTGTAGGCAACCACAGCAAGTTAAGCCAATTACTAGTTGTCCGGGTAGTGCTATCACTTAAGCCGTACCCATATATTCCGAGAGGGGTCTCGCGATGGGTTCTGGATACAACAGAACCAATTGATCCTAGATATACTGGCGTTTTCATGAAGATGGTTGAGCGTGATTTTACTGTAACGCGCCCTTATGGCTAGTCGACGTAAACGTCAAAATACGGAGCTTGTAGGTGCAAGGCTAAGATTCTGTAATCAAGAAGGTCTCTTGTCCGTCATCGCTGCTTGGGCGTTTCTATAAAATCCCTCATGCCAGTCGATATGCTTTTGAATAGCGCTCCTCACTAAACCTATTTCTATCCAGCACACTTGCTGCGGCCACCGATGAGGTTGGTGTCCACGCTTTTGTGCCCGAGAAACCTCTTGATAATTTCATCGCACTGCGAGCGTGAAGCCTCCCACAGTGGCGTGTTGCCATCTCTGTAAGTAGGATTGACGTTGATACGAGGATGGTCAAGAAGTAGATCAAGCAGTTCCCGCGATTTCAGCCGGACGGCAAGGTGAAGCGCCGTGTCGCCATTCCGATTCTGTCTCCCGAGATTAAGGCTTTCCTCTCTGAGAACTTGCTTGACGGTATCCAGAAAGCCATGAGTCATAGCTTGGTGTAGAGGTGGATCACCGCTATCCAAGATGTGTTGTCCGAAGGCTGATGGAAGAACATGGCGGGACGACAGCACCTTCACCGTTGAAACCCTGTTTGCGTGAAAGGCCCAGTCTCTTGGAGACTAGCCGCGATAGTCCTTGATATCGTGGTTGGCTCCACGCGATAATAGCAATTGTGCAATTCAAATGGCCCCAAAAAGCCGCTAAGTGCAGTACGGTCCTGCCGTGCGCATCTGTGGCATTTAGATTGAGGCCCGGCTGCTCCAACACGCTTTCCGCGATCACATGCGTCCCATATTTGACAGCATACCACAAAGCATCTTCGTACATGCGGTTCTTCAGGTGAATATTTGAATCCGGCTATTTAAGTAAGAGCTTAATCAGGTCCGCTGACGGATACTTGATTGCTCTCATCAATACGGTTTCTCTGCGGAAGAGCGCATTGATATCGGCGCCATGAACGAGCAACTCTTTAAAAAAAGTACAATCATTGTCTTTTGCTGCTAGCTGGAGGAGATTGCTGTTTCGATATTTCATGTTGAATTTGAGAATAGAGGGTCGTAGACGGAAGTAGATATCCGTGCATGATCTTGCCACGGAAAAGGTGTCACCTTCCCGCAAGTAGGATATGGCCTGCCAAAGAATCCATTCGGCAAGCCTTGTAACATTATCTATAGCAGTCTACTTTATTGATGGACAGAGCTCGCGGGGAAAGGGCATATCACGGACCATGGTGTGATTTGGGTACGGTTGTGCAAGAAATGTGTCGGGTAGTTGGACGGACACCCGCTCGCTAGTGAGGTAGGTGATTTTATATAGCAATTGACTTCGAGTAGAGAGAGTTGAAGTGCGGTGAAGGGCGCTCAGTGTACAATATCATCTTTTCGATCAACAATTAGAGCCTCTAGGAGGGCTTACATGGATTCTAGGAGCGCACTGAGCACTCCTGGCGCTTGTCAAGTACATCTAGAGTCTATTCCTGTGTGAATTCAGGAATGTAGAGAGGGTCTCAATGCTACATTTCGCTAAATTAACAGCTGTGAAGCCATTGTGCGTTGCAAAACTGTAGAGGCTTTTAATGTATGAACTCGCGAGAGACGCTTCTCTGTCGTTGCATGAAACAAAAAACTTCGTATCCTAGAAGCACATATACATTCCCAGGAAAGCATATGGCTAGTTCCCAGGTTCTTATCGGCTCCTAGGAAGGCAAACTATATTCCTGGAACAGGCAATCCACACTCCTGTGAGCCTGTTCATCGATTCTGGGAGCTTTCGAAGGCACTCACCACCGAATCACGAGTTTCTTACGACGCACCAATCAACCTTCAGTTAGTTGACTCTATCTTTACCACGATAAAGACGGAGCAGTGCACGTATCCACGTTTTCCTTTCGTTTTTTGGCGTTTGTCTACAAGGGGAATTATTCTGAAACGAAGCAGTCGCCTTGGGTGACTACTCCAGTGCCAGAAACACCTTCGAAGCTACTCATCTAGGCCAGTCTGCGTATCTCGAGGAAAAATACCCAAAAAGCGGATCTGTAGATATTATGGTATGCAGTGTTCTAACAGAGGAGTGGGTTGGCAATTTGCTGCGCTTTAAGGGCCGCGAATGCTCCAGAGCTACAAAGTGGTATCGTAAAATACGTACAACGGAACTACCATAAGAAAACGGCTATGCACTGTTATAGGACCGAAGTCGAGGATCAATAGCATCCAGGTTTATTGCCGAACCTGTATAACACGTCACAGCACGGAAAGGAGGCTTTTGACTCAAGCTCCGTGATTTTCCCATCCTTGAAACGTGGTGGGCCTGGCGGAGCCTTTCGCTTCTCCGAACAGGCGATTCTGCACTTCTCCGATGAGGTGACGTACCGCTCACTTGCCGGTTATCGCACACAGGATGGCTCTCCTTACTAGAAGGAGATTGAGACTGCCTGGAAGATTTGCCAAAGTATCTGGTTTTGAGAGCACCCAGGGTCCTCCCGGGGAAAGAATCGTGAATACGACTCCATGGTACTTTCTCATCTCTCAATCTAAATAGGCGGCGGTCATCTTCGATAGTCCACTTGGTGCGCTTAACAGATGGTCGTGACCGCATAACCATACCTTCTTGAGGGGAAGTATCGATTGCGGTGGTACCTGTTGCAATGATGCCGTATGCATGTTGTAGGGTTTTTGTTGCAAGTTGAAGCACTGCAAGGTTCTCTTTAACAAGACCGCCTGCATCCGCGGGCCCATCAGAAAATGTGACATCGGCGCTTGCCACAATATAAGCGTGCGTCAGATATCCGATGGCATCTCTGAGAGTTGCGAGCTTGCTAGCTGAACAGGTCCCTGTAATTTGAGATGACGATTCATTATCTTCGGGTTGAGCCTGGGCTCCTCGTCTCTGTGATGATTCATTTCTGTCCAAAATCCCCAGAGTCACATAGCGGGACCTTGTCGATGACAAAAGGGACGAATCTTCCAGTCGTCGTCTCCTTGTATTTGCAGTAGAGTGTTCGTGGCAATCCCTGTCGCTTTGTATACTCTGATCGTCCTCGAAAACATCAAAAATTCTCGTTGTTCCTGGGCCCTCTAAGCCTGTCACGGACGGACTATTTCTACCTTGGGAGGTAGGATGTAGTGCAACATCTTCAGGGTACGGGGGATGGTGTTCAGTAGCTGATAAACTGTCATCGAGAGGTATTCTGGGCGAATAAGATCGAGAATGCTCGTGTGATTCGGACACTTGATGACCCGCATTAGTCTGAAACACCACGGCGAGACTATGCTTGGAGTTTGGTTTACCAGAGCTCTCTGTACTCCATTGTTCTCGCAGACCATAACTCCCCATAACGTAGCTTTGCCCGTCAGTTCCTTCTCTCTGTCCCCCTGACACTGTCCAGATAGATTGTTCTTCTGTGTCGGCCAAGGAGTTTCTCACAGAATCTTCTGTCACCGGCTGCCAAAATCTCTGATGGTTTAGTGTTACCATGTTGGATCCACGAATATCGAAATGTAGGTGATTTAAACAAGAGAAAACAAGATATTTTGAATGACATTCGAAGCAGAAAGGAGCCAAGCACATTTAAATATTCTAAGCACCTATTCATTCTCTCGGGTCGGAGAGTGCATCGCTAGCAGGTGATCGGTAAGACTCAGCTGGCTGGCAAGGTAAGCAGGAAATGTGACAAAATCAACGGTCGTCGCACTTCCGTTGCCTGTTCCAGCAAATCGCAACAATATTAGAACTATGCGTGGATCGGGCATGGGCTGAGCTCCCAGGAGAGTGTCCGATCTATCTAGAGTGCGGCAGATGATTGACGCAACGGTATCCTGGATCGGGCAGCTTAAGCCACCCTTATTTGGTTCATGACGAGTTGATGGGCCTGAGATCTATAGGGGGGTCTGGAGTGGTTGCTAACGTGTCTTGATCCTAGGATCAAAAATGGGCGAGAAAATAAACAAAAGCGCACGAGGGCAAATTCTCGTGATCTTACTGAAAGCGCACGGAAGAAATTCTGTAAAGTAAGGCTCGCAAAGCTCCGTATAGGCCGTAAGAGATGAAGGGATGTGAGCATCTCGATAAATTTGAGGGAGCAAATTGACTAATACGGGACTTGTTAGGCTAGGTTGCGGTTATTGGAGTAATGTGTGGGGGAGGAAGAGGGGGAAGAAGTCGAGCTACGTTATGTCCGATCTTGGTCCTAGGAACACGAAGAGGCAATAGCGCGGCTACAGTCGGATGATGAGAACTGGTAGATGTGAGCAAGCGCGCAAGGCAACTAGGTTGCTCGGGAGCACCTCAGTGAGTAGCTTAGGGTCACTCCGGGATAAGCTCGGGAGTGCTCAGGGCGTGGCTCAGGCTCCTTACGGAGAAGCTCGGGAGTGCTTAGCGAGTAACTCAGGTCACTCCAAGGCACGCTCGGGAGTGCTCGGGAGCAGCTTAGGGCGGCGAGACGACTAACCCCTTCTATGCTCAGGGAGCCGATCGCTTCCCGAGGCGGTAGTCTTACCGTCACCGATATTACATAGGAATGCATCACTCACGCGATGTCTTATGTAGATAGGCCCCCTTTGCAGTCAAAGGCTGCAGGCTTGGCACTCCATCCCTGTCATCAAAGAATAAAAGATTAAAATAAAGACAAAGTATTTTTTTGCGAGATAGACAGCTAGGCCAGACTGAAGCAATTTCTAGAGTTTCTTTGCCAGGCCCAACAAGTGATAGCTCCTAGGATGACTGCGTATATAAGAATCAAAAACTCCGTAGTTTGAGCCCTGCACGAACAGGTACACTCAACAACTGAAGTCTTGGAAACTTGAATCAATTATTACTCTACATCAAAATATGGGCTCAATCGCATCACCGCTGGCAGCCTCCACCGGCATCTTGGAGACAGAATCGCCTCATCAGGCCTTCCGTGAATCACTTCGGGGGCAGCGGGCAATCATCCCCAAACTCTATGATCTTTTCCCAGAGTGGAGTCCGCGGTTTCATCCAGACTGGCAGAAAGCTCGCGAAGATTCCTTGAACCCATGGCTGAATCGGTAAGTTAATGAATGAATATTGGCATTGAGTGTTTGTTGATGAGCCAAGCTGGGTTGATGAGGACAAAATCCGTGCCAAGCTCAAGGCGGCCGACTTCGCCATATTTGCTTCGATCATTTGTGCGGAAGCATCATTTGAAAAGCTTTGCACCGTGTCGAAGTTTTTTGCATGGGTATGTAAGATGTCTCATTCTCCTTGAAGAAAGATTAATTAACTTTGTGCTTTCTCATAGTATTTCGTTTGGGATGACCGTAAGAACTCTTACCTCACAAAATCATGTTAGCTCATCAGAAGTCTGACCATTTCTTGACTACCGGGGGAGCAGAGTTCGACTGCGGCTCACTGACCTTTGACACGGAGGGTCGAGCGGCGTACCAGCAAAAAAGCAAAGAATATTTTGAGCATGTGCTTTTACTTAAAGGTAGTCGCCCAGATTTGTCGACATTCACGAACGGACAGCGGATGGCTCTTTTATGCTGGGACGAAATAGCAGAGCATATTCGCAAATGTTGCAGCCCAGGTCTGTCAAATTATGGCTTTCTCTGATCAATCTATAAGAGAACCAAACTTAATGACCTTTTCCATACAGAGGTTTGCGAAATTATCTTGCAGACTTTGTTGCCATTTGTCGGAAGTGTCGACACGGTGGATTCAATTCTCAAGAACGACACTGTGCCCACTGTGGCGCAGTATTGGGAGCGCCGAGACCTCACAGCGGCTGTCTATCCGGTGATAGCGACACTTTTGTGAGTAAAAGATTTGTCTTGGAGCATATGGAGATTACGCTAATTCGGTTTTATGCAAGCTTCATATATGGGGCTTCCGCCCATGTGTCCAGCCTGCAAGACCCTCGACTGGCAACATTATGGAAGAACACATCATATATTGTGCATATGTGAGTGTTTTTTTTCCGACCAGATGTAGAAGAATATTTATTGAAGTTTTGATAGTACAAACGACATGCTGTCTATGCTAAAAGAAGCGGTAAGTCTATTGATATTGCTTAATACACCTGGTTCAGAGCAAGATTTGCTGACACCTGC
This sequence comes from Penicillium oxalicum, assembly GCF_001723175.1. NCBI lineage: Eukaryota > Fungi > Ascomycota > Eurotiomycetes > Eurotiales > Aspergillaceae > Penicillium > Penicillium oxalicum. The sequence continues at coordinate 3,233,849 of NC_064652.1, read as the reverse complement.
GGAAAAGAGGGACGGTCAAATTGAAGGGCTAGTGCCCGTTCTCATGCTTAACTTTGGACTAGATTGCGCCACAGCCATGCAATGGAGCTTTCAGCTTGCTCAGGTTCAAGTCAAGGGTATTCGTGCGATAGAGAGTAGCTTGGCGAAGGACCATGATGAGAAGGATGCAGTCAGCAAACTGCTGAAAGATGTCTTCCTTGAAGGCTGCAAGGACGTCGCGATGGGGCTAATTCACTGGAGGTCTGTGCATACACCTGTCAATTTTTGATACCGTTCTATCTCTGCTTGATGCTGACTATGACATATAGTTACCATGGACAGCGCTATTTTCGAAAGAATGATATTGGCGATGACTACGTGATTGAATTTGTGATATGATCTCAGTGTATCTACCAGTTGCAGATTGACGCGGAAAGAAGAATATGAGATATCGTAAATTTCCTCTAGCAGAGCAGCTTTTCGCACTCAGAGAATAGGCCTTACAAATCCGTAACACGAAAGTTGCTCTCCATTTTAAATATCTTGTCTGAGGTAGATTCTCTAGAAAAATTAGAGGATTGATTTCTCCTTTATCATCCTGGACTCTTCGCCTCCTCCACGGAGCCACCTGGTTTTCAGCAAAACGTAGTGCGAGCTGTCTCTTTGTTTTTGGTTTTTGATTCCAGTGAGAGCAATCGCTTAAGTTTGTGCGCTACATAGCAATCAACACACTCGAAACATAGAGCAACATGTATTTAAATCGGATATTCGATGACCTTGGTGTTTGAAACGGGACAAACTTCCCAATCTATAGAATTCTGACGTAATAGCGCACTCGAAAATAGACGACAATGGCTGTCAGAATAGCGACCGCGAAAAAAAATTTTTCTTGAACCCTTACCGCTCGATCGTGCCTAGGCCTGTTAGTTCTAAACGCAAGGTGCGTCAGTATATCGCCGATCATTCTAGAAGTAGAGCTGCTCTGAGGCGTATGCATTAATTAGCCTTCCAATGACACAGACCCTCTGCTAGATCAGCTGGCTCTTCAAGTAGGTGTGTGCAATGCATCGCTGATATTTTCTCCGTTAGCGCATATAACTGACAGTATCCACACTGCTAATTTTTAAAATGACATTAGTCCCCAGCGGTAAGAAGTCAGCGTCTAGTCCAGCCAAACATGCCTCTAGCTGTGGGAAGACTCATCATACGAGCAGTTGTGGTCATACAAGCCGCTGCGGCTACTAAATTTGTGCAAGATGTTTCTTTCCAATGGAAAATCCTGTCTTTCCTAGCACTTGACTTTGTGTGCTATGTGATTTACTCTACCATCATTTACCCAGCATTGTTCAGTCCACTCCGACACCTTCCTCAACCGCGCGTAAGTTCTTTATTACCGCCCAAATAATCTTGAAAATTCGACTATTACTGTCTTACACGCTTCATCAGGTTGCTACTCCTCTCCTTGGCCATGCTCTTGCCGAGTTCAAGATGCCCCGGGGAAGCGAATATCTACGCTATACGAACGAAACGGCAAACACGGGGCTTATCCATCTCCGTGGACTTTTTGGCTCGGATCAACTCCTATTGACAAGTCAAGCTGCTTTGAGTGAAGCTTTAGTGCAACGATCATACGATTTTGAGTGGCCAGAAGGCGACAGCAATTTCTTGCAGAGAATTCTAGGCCATGGTTTGATTACTGCAGAAGGCCAAGAACACAAACAGCAGCGGAAGCAAGTTGCAAATAGTTTCAGGCCTCATTTCATCAAAAGATTCTATCCTCTCTTCTGGGAAAAATCAATGGTCTTCACCAAGAAGATTGCCCAGGAGATTATTCTGAATTCCGAGAGCCTTGAAGATGCTACGATGTCTGGAGAAACAGACATATGTGGCTGGGCACAGAGAGCTGCACTGGATATGATCGGCGAAGCAGGATTCGGCTGGGAATTCGATACTTTGCACAACCCAGAAAATGAGCTCGCTGAGAGTTTTGAGCAGATATTTGCGCCTACAGTTGGCAACGCAATTCTGTTTGCTGTCAGCGTCTACGGGCCCAGATGGGCGTTGGAGTATGTCCCAGGGGGTGTTTCTAAGCGATTTCTCAAAGCCACCACGAACGTTCGAAGCGTTTGCAGGGCTTTCATCCGGAGAAAAACTTCACATGCCAAGATTTCAAATGATATTCTATCGCAACTCATGACCCAAGATGGTATATCTGAGGATTTACTCGTGGACCAGACACTGACTTTCTTGACTGCCGGGTGAGTGTCGATTCGTTACTCTAATGAAAATGATGTCAAAATGTTGATGACACTCACAGACATGAGACGGTCGCAATCGCTCTCACATGGGCCATCTATCTCCTGGCTAAGCATCCTGATATTCAAAATCAACTTCGCCTGGAACTCTCCTGCAATCTGCCAAGTAAGGCAAAAGTGGACGATATTTCATCCATCCTAGAATCTTTACCCATTCTGAACGGAGTCGTCAACGAAACCTTACGCCTTTATCCCTCCGCACCAGTCGCTGTGCGGGTTTCAATACGTGACACTTATATTTTAAACAACTTTGTTCCCAAGGGGACGCGCCTCATCATTTCTCCGTGGGCTTTTAACAGGTCAAAGGCTGTCTGGGGACCAGACGCTGAGACGTTTCTGCCCGACCGCTGGATTGACCCGGACGGTAACCCCAATATGACCGGAGGAACAGGAATCAAATCTCCCCTACTGACGTTTTTACATGGGCCTCGGAATTGCATTGGTCAGGGATTTGCAAAAGCAGAGTTACTGGCCTTGATTGGGGTCTTTTCACGGACTTTTGAAATGCGCATGATAGATCCTGGTGAGATCAAGGTTCCCGGGGGTTCGCTGAGTGCAAAGCCAGCCGGTGGCATGAGGTTAAAGTTGAAGATTGTTGACAAGACTTTTTTACACCATGAATGAAGTACAAACAGCGAATATGGGAGAAATTTGGTTTGGTTGTCTGAGTCTGTTGCTTTTTCTGGCTTCTGACAGATTTTCTGCACAATAAAAATACGTCCAGGGGACCCACGAACTCTTTCGCAGATCTCAAAGCTATCTTGCATTTCAAGCTTACACCTTGACCTAAAGCTCTACCAGAGACCTCGAGACTTGCATAGTTGCTTGCGCTAAGAGACGTCATGCCTTTCCATCTAATAACTATATAATCCGATCAGAAAGTTTTCACAGCTCGTATCGCGTGATTTACTGCATTGTTGACCGATACAGTATGTCTATCCTGAAATGAAATTTCTCTTCCCTGACATGTTCTATTTGCTGCACGAATATTGACTTTGAACTCTAACTTGTTTCCTAAAGTAAAAAAAATAAAATAAAAATAAAAACAGACCAAAAAACAAAGAAGAAGAAAAGAACAAAAACAAAAATAAAAGCTTGCTGAAGTTCACTTGACAGATCGATCCGATTTAAAGTTTGAGATACACGCACGAGAGGGCTCAGATGAAGTCCGCCGGCTCAAATGCCTACCGACGTGATTTTATTACCTCGACTCTCGATGCTCGTTGAAATAGATGCACTGCGTGTAAATTGCTTACTTTCAAATATGAGCCGTCACGTCGATCTTGCCAAGATATGCAGAGGGTCCTTCTATCCCTTGATGGATCACCGAGCAAAACCGAGAGTTAGGATAAAACTTCCCTGCCTAGTGCTTAAGAACGGTTATGTAGGATTTCTTCGGAAAGAAGATTTTCGCTCAGTCGAGTCGGTGAAGAGACTCATGCCCAACCCTTGCATTACGTAGTCCAGTACAAGGAAGGAATGTGTTGAAATCTCCCCATACTTGCGCTTCGGAGTTGACCAAAGACATATGATCTGTTGGATGGGAAAACAGGAGCTGGGCCAGAGAGCGGCCTGCGGAGTTCCTCAGCCGGGAACTCAGAATCAGAGATCCGGGGAATTGCAGGAACATCGGTGCCGATTATTGATTCACATGAAGAGATACGACGGATGTAGACTTCCTGCTCGCTCGCCAAGGATATTCCTACACAGACGCGCCAAGTCCTTTTCCAAGTCCTTTTCCAAGGCTGGGATTAAAGTTTCATTGTGCTCCCCCATTCATTATGCCATTGTTTCAAAAAAACTCACCTCCACAGCCCAAATTATCTACGTGGATTGTTCAAGTTTGGCTCTCATAGAAGCCCTCACCCTTCAAACATGATGAAGACGCTCCTTCTTGAAATCATGGACCATTACCGAGTCGCTGGCTTGAGCTTTGCGACGGGTATTCTTGTGACCCTGGCTTCTTCCCTGATTCCAGCCATATGGCACTGTCCAACAAATCCTTTCTTGGGGCAAATGGTTCAGTTGAGAAAAAAGCGCTCCCGGCTTGCCAGTAGACCTGGAGGGCTCAGTCAATTTGATTTGACAGATCACTATGGCTTAGAGCAACAAGTCTTGAACCTTGACTTCAATGCGCAGACGATGTGGATGAACGTGGGATTCTGGAAGGTGTGTATGAGAAATCACCAAGTGTTCACCAGAAACATCTCCACTAATACATCATGTTAGAACAATCCACAGTCTCTTCCCGAGGCCTGTCAGGCCCTGTTGGAAGAGGTACTTCAAAAGTCTGGTCTCTTGAATTGTGGAGACCAGCCATTTTCTGTGCTGGAAGTCGGGTGCGGATGTGCTGAACCTGCTCGCTATCTGAGAAAGAATTTTGCAGCGAGCTTTGACCAGTACATTGGAATCACATTGAACGGGTGTCAAGCAGAAGATGCTGCCACGCGGCTTGCGGCCGACTGCAAAATGTCCTCTCAATCTCAAAACTGCTCCTCAAAAAACCGCGTCTATTGCGCTGATGCGGCCAAGCCATCTTTGTGGCCTAGAGAGCTACAGAAAACAGTCGTTCAACTCATCACTCGCCGCAATACAGCCGCAAAAGATCACCCGATATGGTTACTCGCGCTGGACACGCTCTACCATTTCACACCTGATCGGAAGCAAATTTTGACTTATGCGTGTCAGACTCTAGACGCTTCCCTCATGGCAACGGACATTATAATCGCAGATAAAATATCATGGCTAGATCGCATCAAGCTCCGCCTTGTCTTCAATGGACTCAAGGTCCCATGGACCAATATCATGACCCGGGATCAGTACACAGAGATGCTGGTGAATTGCGGGTACAAGAAAGAAAACATCACAATGATCGATATAACTGCACATTCATTCAACGGCTTTGACAAATTTACGCAAAAACATATGGAGATGTGGGAGGCAATGGGAGGGTCGAAGGTCATACCTCGGGCTGTCAGGATGATGGGATGGGTGATGGGTTGGTGGGCGAGATCTGGTACAGTGAAAGAATATGTCGTTATTGCCAAGAAGTAGCATTACTCCCCAGGATCGTGACATCCGTTTGACGGTCATTGAGCTTTCCCCAAGCCAAAGTGGAACAGACGAGTTGTACGGGACTACTTGGAAGTATGTTGGCTCGAGGACTCGATGGCCCGATGCCGAGCAGAAAGGATAGTGCATCCAATGCCCCCAATAGTTTGCTAAGCCAACTGCAAAAATGAAATCTTACCAGTCCCTTTTGTATCAGTCGCAAAAAGACAGCATTGAGTTCAGGGAAAAGCAAAGCCCGGACGTCTCTTGGATCTGGCCCTCAACTCATGTCGGACACTACCCCTGCGACAGCGATTCGGCGATATTTAAAGGATAGCGAAAACAGCCATTGCATCTCGCATTTGATGGAGGTCCATTAACTTGAAAGGCATATCGGAAGAATTGACTACCTTGAATAAAAATGTGACCGTTTGTCCTGGTAGGAAGGCTTCCTAATTTTATTATGTACGCCTTTACTCTTCCCTATCATCGTAGCCCCCCGGTCTTGAGGCAGCTATTTGAAATCTCTAGAGGCTGTAGGCCTTGGCAAGTCATCTGGTCTATGGTCTTCGGCTCCTCTCTGGGTCCAAAAACAAGACAAAAACATACAACAGCCAGGATTCGCATGTGGTCACCCACCATACTACTAACTGGCCGGCGTGTGGCTTGAGTACGGCTGAGCGGACGGGAAGCCCTATTTTCCACACCCTATGGTCGTATGTACGATTAGTGAAGAAACTGTGAGTCTCGTTCTCTGTGCTTCTTCCAAATTGGCAGGTAAACAAATGAATTCCAATACGCACAAAAAGATATTGACCTAGAATATTGGAATTATCCAATCACTTGCCTCTTCGATATCGTCTCAAATTGCTCTCGAACGAGTAGAGGAAAATAAAAAAGAGTTGAACAATAAAAACATACAACAGCCAGGATTCGCATGTGGTCACCCACCATACTACTAACTGGCCGGCGTGTGGCTTAAGTACGGCTGAGCGGACGGGAAGCCCTGTTTTCCACACCCTATGGTCGTATGTATAGAGAAAATAATTTCCCAGCTACATAACTCAAACAAAATTGAAGCCAAAAGTCCACCCTAAATGCCGCATACCCAAGTCAACCGGCAACAAAAGATCTTAGTTTTAAGATATGCTTGCTGTGATAGTACCCAAGCCAACGCCACAAACATATCAATCTCTTGGAACAAGAAATCTCACATCTGATCCTCACGAAAAGCGGGCGAACGATTATTAAAACTTTCTTCCAACAAATCGATGTAAGGCGTGCTTGCAAGATGACTTTGTATACTTCCAAAACGATTCCACGACTGACTGGGTGTGCTCTCCGGCTTCCGTTCATCTGACCTAGGCGAAAATGGTACGCTTGAAAAGCCCACGAAGTAGATCACTCCAAGAGAACTCCCTCGAAGCAGTACTTGACTATCGTGCCCGGGCGATTCTACATTCCGATGATTTTTTTTCCGGTGAGATTATTGGTGATACAAAGCAATATAGACGTAGAAGCTAAAGTCCATCACAAAGATCAGCTTACCGCGAATAGCCCCTTCCTAGCTCTGAAGTTGTCAGAGCGGGAAGAGATAGGTACCTGACATACTTTAGCAACCGGAGGCCGCGTTGTGCTGGCTGATTAACTTGAAAGTGATCCAATCGTACTGATTATTCGTGAGGAAGAACAGACAGGCTTAAGAGAATGGAAGAAAATGATCTAGGAGAAAAGCTCAGCATTTGAAGCAGCAATAAAAGCCATCGGGCTACAAAGTGAGATTCAGGGCGCGGAATAGTCTCGGCGAGCGTGAGACAATACCCTACGACTGACTCACTGATTATTTATGTCAATTTTTCATTACTAGAAATCATTATACTCTCAGAGTACACATCGATGAGTTTTAGTACTCAAAATTCTCGAACGAGATGGCTGGGTGACACCTCATTGCAAGAGCCAACTTCGACGGCCTCGAAGCGACAGGACAAAAAAAAAACCAAACAACTGAAATGACAAATAGAATATTCAGAAATATGATTATCACATAGTTGATCATATTCAAAATTTCAAGAAAATGCTCTCTATCCATCCAATATGGAATACCGCTATCTCATTTTCTGTACACCTGCAATCACCTTTCTCACCGGGATATAACTGTCAGGGCTCACAGAGACCGAGTCAATCCCACAATTTACGAGGAAGGCAGCAAACTCAGGATGGTCACTTGGAGCCTGGCCGCAGATACCGACCTTGCAACCGTTCTCATGAGCAACCCGGATGACCCGCTCGATCATCCATTTGACAGCTTCATCTTGCTCATTGAACAGGTCTCCCAGCTCGGCCGAGTCCCGGTCGACTCCGAGAGTCAACTGCGTCAAATCATTTGAGCCAATGGAGAAGCCATCAAAATGACGAGCAAATTGAGCCGCTAGGATCACATTGGAGGGAATCTCGCCCATGACATACACCTGAAGACCGTTCCCGCCGCGGACAAGTCCGTTCTGCGCCATCACCTTCAGTACATCCTCCGCTTCATAGACCGTGCGGCAAAACGGGACCATGACAATGGCGTTGGTGAATCCCATCTTCTCGCGCAACCGTTTAATCGCGCGGCACTCCAAGGCGAATCCTTCCTTGTAGTGTGGTGAGTAATACCGCGAGGCACCACGGAAACCCAACATGGGATTTTCCTCAACTGGTTCGAATTCAGAACCCCCGATAAGGTCTGAATATTCGTTTGTTTTAAAGTCACTCAGACGGAGAATCGCCGGCTTAGGGTAAACCGTTGAACATAGGGCTGCAAAGCCACGGGAGAGGTGTTCGACAAAATAATCGGGCTTGTGTTTGTATTCCGACGTCAGCTTTGCAATCTCGCTTTTAGCCTTGCTATCTTTCAATTGATCAAAGTAAGCCAGTGCCATTGGGTGGATGCGAATCGCGTTGCTGATCACAAACTCCATACGAGCAAGACCAATTCCATCAACCGGAAGTCGCCACCAGCGATATGCCGCTCCTGGATTCGCGAGGTTGATCATAATTTTGGTATTGACCGGAGGGAGACTGTTCACGTCTAGGGTCCGAGTGACAATCCTAGATGTGCCCTCATAAACGATGCCACGGTCACCCTCGGCGCAAGAAACCGTGACGTTTTGGCCCGAGTGGAGGGTATAAGTAGCATCTCCAGTCCCAACGACCGCCGGAAGCCCCAGCTCGCGGCTCACAATAGCCGCGTGAGATGTGCGTCCGCCCAGATCTGTGATAATCGCCACCGCACGTTTCATGAAGGGAACCCAGTCTGGATCAGTCACTTTTGCTACGAGGACTGAGCCCGTCACGAATTTTTCGAGATCGTGTTTTCCTTCGATAAGACAAAGTTGACCAGATACAGCTGCATCTCCAATAGCTAGGCCAGTTGTGAGGACGCGGCCCTTATCAGTGACTTCGTACGTTTTGAACTCCCCGCACATATCTCGACTCGAATGGACAGTTTCTGGACGAGCTTGAACAATAAACAGTTCGTTTGTCAGACCGTCCTTTGCCCACTCAATGTCCATCGGGCATTCATAGTGCTTCTCAATCGTACATGCCCATCGGCTGAATTGAAGGACTTCCGAATCAGAAAGCGTGAAGGCAGCTTGCTCCGCCTTGGATGTTGGTACATTGCGAGTGGGAGCATTGCCGTTGCCATAGATGAGCTTTCTCGACTTGTCTCCCCGTTTTTTCTCAATGATTGGCTCAAACTTATCCATGTGTAACAACGGTTTAAACACGCGATATTCGTCTGGGTTGACCATGCCCTGTACGATATTCTCTCCAAGGCCCCAGGATGCGTTGATGAGAACAATCTTGTCAAAGCCAGTCTCCGTGTCGATGGAGAACATGATTCCAGAACAGCTTGCATCAGAGGGCACCATACGTTGGATCCCAATTGAAAGTGCAATGCGCAGATGATCAAAACCTTTTGCTTGGCGATATCCGATAGCACGATCTGTAAACAGAGACGCGTAGCAGCTCTTGCAAGCATGAAGCAGTGCATCCACACCCGAAATGTTCAAGTACGACTCCTGCTGCCCGGCAAAACTCGCATCGGGAAGATCTTCCGCTGTCGCACTCGACCGCACAGCGACACTCAAGCCCTGAATCCCAGTCTGGTGCTCTATCGTGTGATAGCCCTTCACGATCTCGTCCGCAATATTGCTTGGCCAGCTACCCCGCAAGAAGAGATCACGGATCGCATGACCGGTGTCGTCCAAGCGAGCTTGACCCGATTTCCATTCTGCGATTAGGGAGGCAATCTTGTCTTGAATTCCATTGTGCTCTACGTACTGCCAGTACGCTTGTGACGTTGTTGCATAGCCAGGAGGAACAGAGATCCCTTCGGCCGCCAGGTTTCCGATCATCTCACCGAGGGACGCATTTTTGCCACCTACCAGCGCAACATCTTTTCGTCTCAGATGCTCAAAGGGGATTGTGAGATTGACCACACTGCCGTTTATTTGATTGTCTTTGGATTTCGCCATTGGTGTGGATATGCCTTCGAAGATCTGGATTTTGGACCAAGCAATGGCTGCGATTCAAGCGCCTGGATACAGAAAAATTGCAGTATCTGTGAAGTATTCCGAGGCTCTGCTGAGGCCTAGGCTTGGGCAGAAAAATAAATTGAATTGGCTTATAAAGAGCTCTCAATGATCCCTCGGGATTCTTTCCCCAGACTTCCAACCACCACCGCAGTGGCGAGGCATCACAAGCATCGTAACCCGGATTCGAGGCCCGAAGTGTTGCGCACGGGAGACAGGACCGATGGTCGAATTTGAGGACATGCCTTCAACCGTCAATGAATTGAATCACCAAAATTTGACTTCCCCATGAGTTCACATAGATTCCATCAAATGGTAGCCTGTGGCCTAATCCAGCAGAACAGCGTGGGTGGGCAGGAAGGTACGTGATAAAGTGCACGGCACTGGTACCCAGGCTGTAAGATATGCGCATCTGGACAGTTCAAAGCTTGTAATAAAGTCGTCGGAATCTGTGTCCATCGGGTCATAGATACGACGATGAAGGGTCTGAACGCCACGGCCTGATTGTAATCCGTATACTGCACGCCTAGCTTTTATGCGAGGGCTATGGAAATATTTGCTTCAACCGCATCTCTCGGTGTGTCTTCTTTTTCTGGGCGTGATTCAGATCAGGCTTGAAGCCATTAGGTCAGATAAAGAAAGCCTTGATTCCCGTTACCAGAAAAGTGGCCATAGCTGCAGCTTTGGGTATTTTCGATTGAGGAAACAACCTGGTGTTCATCCAGCTTATTAGCCATAGAAATCTTGATGTCTTGATAGTTTTTTTCCCCCTATCTTGTGAGAGGATCTGAGATAGTGCCTGGTGTAAGTGTATAGAAAAGTTAGCCTCTAAAGAAATTCTCAAGAGCTCTGCTAGTCTCTTGGGCTTGACTGGCGACGAATACGGTAGCGGCCTCAAGGTTCCTCTACGCCAGTAGTCTTCCATCCTCCGTTCTCTTAGGATAAAGATGACGTACCATGACTCGCACAGCCGCCCTGTGTTACGGACTGCGCTTCTGGTCGCTACATAAGATAGCCGTGACCGCAGCCGTAACGTTATGCGCTACTTAGCCCACTACTTAGCTGTCAGGAAACCCGCCGAGTGGAAATCTAAGGCCCTTCAGGCCCTCTCGAGATTCGGCTCCTGCTTATCCAACATCCAAGGTTATGCAATTACAGGAATTATCCCTGCTTGGAACATTGAATTACGAGCGTCTCAGCCAGCCTTAGTTATTTAGTAGGTGCGATGATCAAATTTCGAGCATACACATCTACTATTTGTAGACGTTGTCTAGATGGTGTATGTCCACAAAGATAGGACGACGAGTCTGTTTTTCTGAAAGGTGTTTGAAGTACACCTTTCCGCAGTCAGGGATTAGGCTATCCAGAGAACTGACTGTCCTTCGTAAAGTGCCTATACCTAGCAACTATTTCTGGCTTCTAGATAGAGCCCTGCCAATATTGATTGGCGATGAACAAGCTGGAACGAGGCAGTGTAATATGAGTTCGGAGGCCTATGGCGGAAGCGCAATTAATGTCATCGATTTATTTGATCAAGATGTCTATGCGTATGGAGAGCGAGGAGTCTACGCCCCGGAAGTGAGAGACAGGTGATCAACGCTAGTTATTGCGTTAGAGAATCTCCCCATGCTTATCGCACACCCACGCTAATCACCACTGGTCGCCAGACGGAAGATATTTGAGGGTAAAAAGGCGCCCCAGGCTAATACTTATTAGCTGTGCTCAAGCCACACGCCGGCCAGTTAGTATCGTGGTGGGTGACCACATGCGGAGCCCGGCTGTTCTATGAATTTAGTTTTGTTATTGTTCTTATCCATGATGGGTCTGGATTTGTGCTGTAGGCACTCTTTGGTCCTGGCTCAATTCAAACATTCTAGATCAATTCGAAAACTCTTTCCTTGGAATGATACTCCTCGGAAGGTCGGCCGAACAAGACAGAAATATCACCTAGCAGGTCAGGTTTCCCTTCAACAGGCTACTCATTATTGAGTTCCATAGCTTCATCATTATATCTCGAGATCTTGGCTGGCCGGCACATGTGGTAGCCGTGATAGTAAATCACTGAACATAAGGACCGTCTTTTGTGGACTTTTTGCGCAAAATACTAAAGCTGAACAGTATTACGAAGAATCGAACTACATTTAAGTCTAACCCACGGTATTATCATTGAACAATTCAATTATGTTATTGTCTCGTTTTATCAAAAGTTCTCTGCTACTAATTCATGTAATCTGAGGTATTCATTCTCGCCATGAATGGAACCATGCGATTTTGTCAATCTGCAGCAATTACTTTGATTACCACAGATAGCGATGCTGGAGAGCGCCATCGGGAGTCCGCTGAAAATCATACATCAATTCTCCTCAGCAAGATTTTTGAGTCGAATTTAGACCGAGAAGACTCTTATATCAAACCTGACCGATCGAGAAAATCGCCAGTGGCTTTGTTGCATCCTGTACAATCATATCGAGATTCCGTATCATGCGGGCCAAGATTTCAGAGGCATACTGGTCTGACGCCGTGGATGTCCAGTAGCGGAGCTCGACCTCGATCTCTGAAGGTGCTGCGTGCACGGCCACACAAAAGTCGTACTAAACTGGGTATTAGCTTCCCAATGGCACTGATGCTTCATCGATGCCAGAATCGTGGGTACCAGGATAAATGTCACACTAAGGACAAGTGTCCGGGGGTTTGAGTAACTAACCTCTGTGGGATCTTTCAGTTCAAGAAGCTTGATTTGAGTTTCGCTAGCAGCTGGAGGGGTTGTGTGCCCTTGAGCCTTTAATGCACATGGATTGGTGGAAACGGTGTTCTGGATGGTCAAAACGGTGTTGAACAGTGTCTGCTGGTCGACACTTTGCTCCTGCTGCTTTCGAGATCGACGAACCATGTCAGGCATCGAGCAGTTCTGGTGTTCATTTCGCAATTGAATTTCGGTCTGATTCCGGAACAGAGCTTCTAAACATGTTTCTTGGGCATTGAGGAGAAGCCTGCAAGGCAGCACGTTGAAGAAGGAGCCTACGGACTCCCAAACATCGATTCTAGGATGATCGCGGCCCGTCGTGATCGTGCCAAAGCAGACGTCGGAAGCGCAGGTATAGTGGTCGAGGGTCAAAGCCCATGCCAATTGGCAAACGTTGGTCATCGTAAAATGGTGTGTCTTCCAGAATGCGTTGAGTTTGTGAAATTGATCAGCAGAGAGAAGACAGCTCCGCGCGCGGGGCTGGGGGCAAGTTAACGATTCTGATGTCTCCTCCACCCGCAACCGTGGGAGATAAGAAGAGGGGGCTCCATGGAGCACTCGTGTCCAGTATTGCAAGGACTTCGTTAATGATGGCTTCTGTTGCCGTAAATGTTTCAGGTATTTGCTATATGGCACAGCAACAGGCTGTAAAGTCTGTCCGTCAAGGATGAGACACAGCTCCCTGATGAGAATCGATATGGAGAGCGCGTCAACTAAGGCGCCTCCAGTATCTAAACGCATATACACTTGTCCGCATTTATCTTGCCTGATCCAAATTCGGTGGGAAGGACAAAGATCCCAGGACTGTACAGGTTTTATGCTTCGGAGATCAGCTACTGCTGTGCTGCTAGGCGTAGGGATTGGCTGCTTCTCGGGGGAAAAACGCAGGACAACGTGAAGTTTCTTTGCATCGATCTTGGGATTGTCGACAAGAATTGTTCTCAATGTCTCATGGCGCTCAACGAGCTGATTCCAAGCATCCTTCACCTTTACCGCGCTCACTGAAGCGTTTGTGATGACCTGGAATATTGCCGTGCTGGTGTACTTGGACGTGTAAAGCTCTAAAATTCCGTTATGGGCGTCCGAGCAGGGGTATATGGCTTCAATGTCATTGGGACTGATAGAGCCCAGTTGGTCTTTGATCAATTCACGATCATATTCAATGTCTTCGGAGGGTATGGATTCATCGCTCTTCTTGTGGTCTGGCAGAATCGCATTCTTCGGGGATTCAGAATCAGGAGTCACCTGCTGACCAGCAGTGGTATAAGCACACAGGGCGGAGACCGTGCTATGAGAGAGAAATTCATGCATGGAGATGCTTATGCCGGCCCTTTTACACTGCGTCAGAACTCGCATGGCAGTGAGGGAGTCACCTCCCAGGGTAAAAAAATTATCATCGAGGCCGAGAGTATCCTCATCCAGTCCCAGCGCGATGGCAAAACTTGCACGCACAAGTTGCTCCTGAGCAGTCATTGGTGTTTTCTTTGAAACGGAGATGCCACCGCGATACATCTGAAGGATCTCCGCCTCAAGGATCGAAGCTGCATGCCGAAGTGCCTTACGGTCGATTTTACCGGTAGGACTGAGCGGTAGACGACGTAGTTCGAGCATGATTGCCGGGACCATGAAAGGTGCAAGGCGTTTTTGGAGATGTTGCCGTAGGCTCACGAACAACTTTCGACTGCTTTTTGATGGCGAAATAAAAAGTGCTTGATAATCAGGCTGAGACGGTGCCAGACCCAGCGATCTCTCGACCGTGGCTGGGTCATAGATGAAAGCGACGAGGCTAGAGCTCTGAACACTCTCAATTTTCACCAGCTCAACGATCACTGCAATATCATTCCTGAGTCCTTCGGCACAACGCTCAATTTCGTGTAGCTCGATGCGTTGGCCATGAAGTTTCACTTGTGTGTCTTTTCTGCCGAGCAAGATGAGGGATTTGTCGGGGTTCAGAATAGCCAGATCACCAGTTTTATATAGCTTTGTTTCCAAAATGTTGGGAATCTGTCGAGCCCAGACAGGATTTTCGATAAACACCGCTGCTGATTCTAGGGGTCGTTTGATATAGCCTCGTCCAACAAGCGGACCCCCAATTAACAACTCTCCCGCTGATCCCATAGGCATGAGCTCGTGATGGTCATCAGGATTGACAATCCAGTAGCTTGCATTTGGAGATGACCCGACATTGTTCAGCACAGAATTGCAGACCAGTGGAGGAGTTGTCGCCGAATACATGGTACATTCCGCTGGCCCATAAGACTGATGCAATCGGACCCGCGGGGCCCAGGTTGCCAGATCGGATGCCGAGGGCGCCTCACCACCAAGAATAAGAGTCCGTAAAAATGGCAATTCGTCTGGTGATAGAGTCCGCGCCACTGAAGGGGTCAGCATTGCCATGTTGACCTGCATGGCTGACATGGTGTCGGCCAGATTATTTGTACGCTGGGTTTCCGAGGGTATGCAGACGCAACCACCAGTAGTGAGCATGAAGAAAATTTCAGCCAGGCAGATATCAAAGGCAGGCGAGGCGAAGAGCAAGCATCGAGATGAATCTTCGGCGCCAATTATGTCTTTGTGGGCATGGACTGTTGAGAAGACCATTCCGTGTTCTATCACGACTCCTTTCGGAGTACCGGTCGACCCAGACGTGTATGCAACATATATAGGGTCATGAGGGCCAACAGAAGGTGGTGTCCAGGGGTCGCTTCTCTTCCAATTCTTTGGATCCATTGCCAACTGAAAGATTGTTCTAGAAACCTCTGACTGCAAGCCCACAAATTTCTTCTGGGTCTCAGGGGAGCAGACAACAACACAAGCGTCCACATCATCCAGAATCCCATTCAGACGCTGCTGAGGAAAACCCGGCTCTAATAGGACGATTGCTGCCCCTGACATCAAAACACCGAGAATGGCGACGGGGAACAATCTCGAGCGCTCAAGGCAGATTCCAACGATCGAATTCGGCCCGCTACCCAAGGTTTGAAGCTCGCCAGCGAGAACACGTCCCAGAGTGACAAGTTCCTCGTAAGTGAACGACCCATCCCATGCGCATACAGCTTCCCGTTCCGGCTGGGTGACGCTCAATCCCTGGATCACGTCGTGGATGCACTTGGGCGATGGAAGACGATATTCAGCATTGACCTGCGCCACATGCTGCCATTGTTGGGAGACAATGGTCTTTAAATTTCCAATCGTGGACTCAGGTCGACGAATTATTTGCTGCAGAAACTCATCCAGGGTGCCAAGAAGTTTTTGGACAACGCTTGCAATCAAAATCTCACTATCATAAAATGCCTTGAGCTCCAGTGCGCTATCTTTCATTTGCACAACGATCGAAAGAGGGTAAGATGCGAAGTTGAGATCTTCCGCTTCATTTTCAGGGAATTCAAGAAAAGCCGACGATGAAGCCTGAAATGACTGGAGACGAATTGTGAGGAGGTTCCCAAAGCTACAGGCCCAAGCAGAATCTGGACCAGACTCTGCAATGCCTTTTAAGCCTGTATGCTCATATGGCATCAGAGAGATATCGTGTTCTTGGAGTCCAATTAGCATCTGTTGGACTGTGAGATCAGGTTTCAGCTGCGTGCGAAAAGGGAAGGTGGTCATTGTCGGGCCTGCCATGCGATCAATTCCCGGAACCGGTGCACTTCGCCCATTGGTGGTAAGTCCATATACGATGTCATTGGAGCTCGTCTCAGAAGATATGACTAGAGCCCATGCCAACTTGATCTGATTTGCGAGCTTCCAGTCGACCTCACCGTCAGTAAGTGACACCAGGTGGCTTGTAGCAAGCCACTGAGGGGAGGCCGACGGCCGCCGAAGCGATGACGATGGGAATTTGGAACACTGGTAACCATCAAGTTCTTTTTCCCAGAACGAGATAGTCTCATTGGACTCGGAGAGTGAAAGATATTTGATGTACTGCGTGAAAGGTGGTCGAGATGATAGCGATTGGTCTTCGTACAAAGTATGCAAATCCTCGAGCAGCTGCAGATATGTCCATCCGTCAAAAATCGCGTGATGAATAGTGAGAATGAATACCACTGGCGCCTTGGACGTATCGAAAGTAATGCGTGCTAGACGGCTTCCAATTCCCATTTCTTCCTGGCCAGCAGGAGCGTGAATGCTATCTCTGCAGACCAGATTCTCCGTTATAACGACCTGCATGAGGGTTTCATTCTTCATCTTGACGATCCGAGTCCGGAGGATTGGATGCTCCATCCAAAGCCTTTCCCATGCCCCACGCAACCGAGCAACACTCGTTGGAGGAGGAATTGAGAATCGATATGTTCCAATAAAGGCTCCCGGGCGCTTACTGGCCATTGACATAAAGCCTTCTTGTAGAGGCGTGCATGGGTAAATATCCTCAATGTCATTGACGGAGACCTGACATTGATCAGCCGCGACGGAGAGAGCTTCTTCCGCGTAGCTGCTCTCGAGCAGAGAGAAAGGAAGTATTCCTTGAATCTCCGTGGTTTCTTCCGCTGCTCTGGCAATCTGATGGGGGGTTTGGGAGCGGATGATCTCCGCTACGGCCACCTTTAGACCTCGACTGCCTGCCCGACCGACAACCTCAATTGCAGCCAACGAATTTCCTCCCAGCTCGTAGAATTTGTCATGTGAGCTAATGAGCTTTGCTGAACGTCCTAATACCTCAGCGAATACAGTTCGAAGAAGATTTTCCTTCGATGAAAAATCAGATACCTGGGCACCATCCCCGTGGCATTGCGTGTTCGACTGCTTTTCGTCTAGGTCGTCTGATGATTTTTGAGTAAAGGATGCTGTTCCAATATTCAGCAAAGCTCGCCGATCGAGCTTGTCCGTTCGGGTCAAGGGGAATTGATTGACCCAGAGGTATTTTGTTGGGATCATATACGACGGCAGACGACCTTGAAGCCAGACTTTCATGTCTTTTGACAGCGCACGCATGGCGGCATCCTCAGGAATTTCTTCACATTCAAGGTCCTTGGAACTCAGGCTTATGCCTGTAGTAGAGCGTGACATAAACATAATTAAAATCTTGTTTGTGCTGTTCTCTCCGAGGTTGATGACATCCACAACAGCCGCTACTTGACGCTGGTACTGGTTTGCAAGATGCTCGATTTCCTGCAGGTCGATTCGTTGCCCATGGATTTTGACCTCACGGTCTTTCCGCCCGATATAGTGCAGTGTGTCATTATCCGCATCATACCGCACCAAATCCCCAGTCCGATAGAACCGTTCATCTTCATGGATGCTGAACCGGGTCGCCCAACGGGGCGGACTCATAAATGAAGTCTGATGTGTGGTATTCAGATAACCGCGTGCCACGATCGGTCCGCTGACTATCAGTTCACCCACCGCACCCAAAGGCTCCAGCTGATCATGATTCTCGGGATTCACGACCCAACAGTGACTGCTGTAGGAACGGCCAATGTTCTGCGGGCTCTCAGGTTTCACGCAGTTTTGGATGGTGGTTACCACACTGCATTCGGCGGGTCCGTAAGCATTCAACAGATGGACCCTGTTGGCCCACTTGCTTACATCGCTAGGTGACATGGGCTCACCGACAAGGAGCAGCGACTTGACTCCCGGTATCTTATCAGGATCGAGAAGACGTGCAACAGATGGAGTTAACTCTAGCCAGTTGGCCTGGAGAGAGTTGATTGCATTCGACAGCCCGTTCAGGCGTTGCTCATCTGACGGTATACAGACACAACCCCCTGCGATCAATGTCATGAGCATCTCGAGAATACTGCTGTCGAACGCGTGAGCCGCGAACTGAAATGCTCGAACTCCCGGACACAGATCCTGCGCTGCATTCTGGGATAGGGCATTGGCACAGAAAGAACGATGTTCGATCACGATCCCCTTCGGTTTTCCCGTCGATCCAGATGTGAAAGCAATATATGCAGCATTCGATGACTTCACGACTGGGGCATCCCTGAGAGCAGATTCCTTCGCGGTGATCCCTGTTGCTGGGACTGCTATTGATTGCCGGTGTATTTGCCTGCCCAGTGTATGGAATGAATGAGAAGTGAGGACAACAGTTGCTTTCACTTCGCTGCAAATTTCTTCCAAGCGGTACACTGGATGGGAAGGATCAAGGAGCACAAAAGCGCCACCTGCCCGCAGGACAGCTAGAATAGCGATCACTGTCCATCGGGACTTTTCAAATAGAAGTGGCACCGTCGCTTCTGCACAAACTCCGCGGGTGTTCAACAGACGACTGAGACCGAGAGACAACTGATCCAGCTCGGCATAGGAAATTGACCCATCCCAGGCACATAGGGCTTCAGCCTCAGGCTGGCTTTGACAATGCTCCCAGATGAGCGTGTGAATACAAACAGCTGGCCGCAAGAGCGACAAAGGATTGTTCCACTTCCTGATGATTTTCTCTCCATCGGAGCCAAGAAAGTCCACTCTGGAAAGAGGCAGATCCGGTGTCAGGACAATCTGTTCCAAAATGCGATTCAAGGCGCCTAGATGTGCCCAGGCTCTGTTTGCAGTGAGGGATGCGGGCGAGAAGGACATGTGAATGCGAGCCGGCGATGACCCAGAATTGAGCAGAACAATTGTTGAAAAATTATGCGGCAACTAAACTCAAATTAGTTTCTTCTACCAAAAATAAAGACCCATGGTCCGCTTACTGAGCTCAATTCTCCGTTCCATCCGATGACAATTGCAGTGGTAGCCTCTGTTTCTTCCCCAGGCTCGGTGTGATCCTCGGCGGCGTCTTTCAGGGCAATCTCGGGATTTTCCGATACCATCCAAGTCTCTACACGTGGCAGATACGACTTCACGTTATTCGCCTTTGTATCATGAAATCCAAATTTGCTTATCGGTACCCCGGAGAGCCGGGACACGAGAAGCGCCCATGCTGTCTTGAGTGGATGCGGTGATGGTGTAGAGTGGCCATCCTGTATCCATCTTGCAACTAACTCCTCACTGAGAGAAGAGGAGATAATATGTCGATCAAGACAGTGAGACATGTCAAGATCACCACTTCAAGGTGAAACAACAATTCAGAATGACGGAAGGCGGATAGGCCCATGGACTTGAGAATCTCAATGTTAGGCAGAGACTGGGCGGTTTGAATGGTCTTCTATACAGGATGAAGCCAATATCGGATATCTCCAGTGTGACGATTTATGCAGATCAAAAGCTCCGATACCACATGAATCATGTGGAGGCTCGCAAAGCTGAGGACAAGCAAGAATGACCTCTGCTGTTGTCGGGACGCCACTGCAATCACCCTTGCGGGGCGAACTATAGGATGGTCTCCACTGATTTCCTGCATACCTTACCTGATATGATGTCCTTGCGTAAAGATCGTTGCATCCGAAAGCTCGAGTAACACAAGGTCCACTTAAGGACTCAACTGACCCTTGCCTACCAGCTGCCACATGCCGACTTTCGACCAGAAAAATGCAGTTTCGAGGGAAAACGTGTTCACAGGCGACCTATCAGTCGATAGATCACTGGACTCAAGGCGTGCTTTGTGAACTCTGGAGGAGGCCCCGGCACTGCGAGCCTGATTGGACGCCTGCACTTTTTTCTTAAGGATGAGGCAGTCAATTTTCTGGAGGAATTGTCGCAAAGCGCCATTCTTCGACTGCTCTCCGGCGATTGATCTTTCGACCGGTTGCCTGTTGGGCAATTCCAGCGATCTGAACCCGCAAGAGCGACCATTCGAATGTTTTCGACAATTCAGCTCGGCGTAGTCTTGGTGCTACTGATTTTTTGGCGCGCTTTCACTCCACGTACCTGGCCCAATGTTTTACTATCATATATGATCAATGTTTGTTCCGCCCAACTGTGCGCGTGCAAGCCAAGAGCGCTAACTTTGTTAGACTTTCTTGCTCTGGTGGTATCCGATCTATTCTACAGACGGCCAAACAACCATTCCAACATGCCCGTATCGATTCCCCGATGGTGGAGGGAGCCTGAAGTTTCTTGAATACGAACGAGTTTCTCGTGAGTGGGCAGAAAAATATGGACCGGTCTATCGAATCTGGGTTGGACTGACACCGGAAATGTACGTCTCCATCACTTGGTCGTCAGTTGAAGCGTGGGGTACTAACCCAATCAGCATCGTGACCCGGGCGGACGAGATCAAAACGGTCTTTAGGGACTCGGGAGATCACCAGAAAGCCTTTAACCTCAACGGAGGGTGGGTGATGGGCGACCTGGTCGGTGATGGTGTGGGCCTGATCAGCCAGGGCCATTGGAAACGCGTTCATGCGATAGTTTCACCCCCATTTACCCAGAAGGCTACCACCTACGTTTCTTTCGTACAGTCGCGGGTGGTGCGACAGTTTCACGAGCTTGACGGGGAGCATCCAGATGAAAAGGAATGGCGGCTGAAGCCAGCCGAGGACCTGAAGCTGCTACCTTTCTGGGTCATCAGCGATCTCCTATACGGAGAACTAGCTCCAGAGATGGTGCGCGAACTCCTTGAAATCACCGACCTACGGAACGATGTGTTCCAGTATGCTTTCAAGGGCGGCCTTTCGCTCTTCTCATTCACCAAAGTCTTCTCGCCGACTATCCGGGCAAAGCTTCGTGTCTTTCACACACGATGGGCGGAATTCAACCGGCGCGCGTACCATCGCGCCAGAGCAAGTGGCCAGAGCTCCTCCGCCTGTGCGATCGTGCCTTTATACGCAGCCGTCGAGAGCGGCCATCTCACGCCCACAGAGCTGATGCACACGCTCGACGAGGCGCTCTTCGCCAACATTGACGTCACTATTGGCAGCTTCTCTTGGATCCCGTCCTTCCTCGCCGAAGACAGCGCTTGCCAGCAGGAGCTACGAAGGGAGATTGCGGAGGCCCGGTCAGATGGCTCTGACGATTCATGGGCGCGGTACATTGCCAGCAGTTCCACCCTGCTGGCGAGTTGTATTAATGAGTCGGCCCGTTTGCGCCCCGTCACCAATTACACATATCCCCAGTCGATCCCCACAGAGCGAGATGTGGGAGGATTCCGTCTTCCCAAGGGAACCCACGTTGTCGTTGATACGAATGCTTTGAACATTCGGGACGAGTCCTGGGGGCCGATCGGACGCGCTTCCAGCCACGACGTTTTCTGGCCGAATCCCGCGCCAGTTTCCGCTATCGCTTCTGGCGCTTCGGGTTTGGACCTCGTCAATGTATTGCCCAGGCTCTGGCCGACACGATTTTGAAAGTGCTGGTGGCGTACACCGTCGAGCATTATCATCTTCGGTCCCCGGAAAAATCGACGACGGACGACTTGGCGGCCGCGAAACGAGGAGACGCATGGTTCAAGGTTGCAGAGCAGGAGATTGTCTTGGAGTCTTTGTGATACGTCTTTCCGGGTCCAAGGTTGACAACGGTGTCCACTCGAAAGCATCGAGGATGGGAGTTGTATCACCTAAAAATTCCTCCAGTTATTTGGCTGTCGCGCGAAGGCACTTGAGCGGTATCTCATCCCGCCTTCGCAGCAGAATGCAGCAGATGCACTTGACAGGGTAAGTCGTGCAACCAGCACGAGAAGACACGTCCAACCTGGAAAAGTGAATTCTAGATAGCCACTACTACTACGTCACTGAGGTGCAGCATTACAGAGTCTCACGTTCTGACAAAATCCACGATACTCTGCAAGCGGCCCATGGTATTGATTTTGATAATTAACCGATTATGCTAGGAAAAGGATATATCCTGATATTGATAGAGAATCGGATGAGAGGATGGGCAAAATAGCTCTTACGAGATGACGATCCTTCAGGAGTTGGGCTCACCATCTTCATGTTGACTCGAGATCCGTAATGGCCGATTTGATGAGACTTCACCGACTTTACATGGCTAGAACCCTACGTAGACATGTAGCACTCACAGCGGCGCTCGAGTCGCGGGCAAATATCGCAATACCTCACCGTGCCGTTGACTACCAGCTGCTTAATCTGCAATTGATTGAAAGTTCTCGACTGGGCTATATCAGACTTCTCTTTCCTGGCCTTAAGAATGATTGTGTAGTTAACGTCGATCTGCAAGGTCACTAAAATCAGCTGTAACCCGGCAATCCCTTGGGCACCTGCAGATTCCCTCAATTGACCGTCGGCGGGTGTACACCGCATAGTGTGGGCTTTTTTCTGTCGCCGCTGTGACATTAAATTCGTATTATTGCCTTTTTCAATTCAAGACCAGTCAATTACCTCGCTATGGGACCATGGCTTGCGGGGGACTGCAGTATCCTAGCCCAGCGTCTGCCTCAACACTAAAATATTTATTTGAGCTACGGGTCGAGCTCAGGTCATAAGTCTGAGCCCTTCAAACTCAACTGTCCCGCTGTCCAAGGCTAAGCCTGACTTTTCTATTCGAAACGACAGTGATGAGCCTCAACTCTTCATAAAAATGACATTTCCAAACGCTGATGCGCAGAAAATTGCCGTGCAAAAAGATGTGGATGAAGTAGTTGCCGCAGCGCAACGCTTTTTGCACGGCAGCGGTAACGCTACGAGCGATGAAGCCAAAGTTGACCTACAAAAAAAGGCGTCCAACCTGGTGCAAACTATCCGGGGGCCCATACCAGCGGCATTGTCGTCCATGGAGGATGTGAGTCAGGATTTACCTTTTACATGCCCTGCGAGCTTCAAACGAGCTTCGAATGACCATGAGAGAGTATTCTATAGATTGTGAAAGTGGCATCACTGCGCACTCTTTTCGAGGCCGGGGTCTTCCATGCCATGCCCAAAGGCGGCGCTTCCATGACAGCCAGCGAGATATCTGCACAGACAGGTTTGGATAAAGGCATACTGAGTATGTTGAGGAAAGACCATTCTGAAGTATTCAAGGTCATATAAATCTTCCATACTAATGCTCTGATTGACAGTCCGTCTCATGCGAGCAGTGACGCCTCTTGGTCCCTTTCATGAAGTGGGCGAAGAGGAATACGCCCACACGCCCTTTTCGGAGGCCTATCTGACCGCAGATATTGCGGGCTGCTTCCCAGTCATGTGCGTATCAAATGCTATTGAGATTTGGCCGCAAGTTCCCTTATACTGACGTGACTTCGCTTGCTCAGGTCAAACTTCATCTTCGGGCCGGTCTTGCAGATCTGCGACTTCCTCCGCCAGAACAATTGGAAAGATGCCATCACGACCCGCAACAACCCATTTACTCTTGCTCATAACTGCCCGGGTGAGACGATGTTTGAGTATCTTTACAAGAACTCGAAGAACGTGGCGCCTGTGACCAAGGCTGAAGCTGCGGATGTCGACCAGATTGCTATGGATCTATATCCGTGGGAAGACCGACTCTCTGATGCTAAAGGGTCTAATGCAACTCTCGTTGACATCGCCGGCAGTCACGGCAACGGCACGCGAGCGATTATGGCACTCGCTCCAAAATTAAATGGGTGCCGATTCATCGTGCAAGATCTTGAACCAGTCATTGGTGAGCACAGCCAAGCTCTGCGCGCCGAAGGGATCGAACCGCAAGTTTATGACTTTCTGAAGCAAGAACAACCTGTTCACGGTAAATCAAATATAAACTTTTTTTCCTCTTTGGCCTCCCTTCATCTTTCTTTCTCCTTTGGACTCGCATCGGAGTTTCCGCACTATAGTGGTCATGCATGGCTAACGAATCCTTTTTCATTTATTTTCTTAGGGGCCTCGATTTACTACTTCCGCCGCGTCTTTCACGACTGGCCTGATTTGCCTGAAGGTAAAAAGATTCTCGACAATACTCGTGCTGCAATGAGCCGGGAGCACTCCCGCATCCTGATACACGACATCATCGTCCCAGAAATCGGTGCGACGATGAGTCACGCCTGGCAGGATCTCAGTTTGATGGCCATTGGGGGTATGGAGCGTACCGAGAAGGATTTCGCCCGGCTCTTGGACATTGCTGGCTTGGCGCTGGTGAAGGTGTGGCGAAAACCTGGAGACATGATGGGCATCATCGAGGCCAGGTTGAAATAAATTTCATCATGGTAGATCCTGATTATGAGTTCCATCTTTGGTGAATAGGTGTGCGGCTTTGCCCATTTGCACTTTTCTAGTATCATCAAATTCAATATCATTCGTCGTATCACAGCGTCAAATTGACAAGGCGGCGATTAACCTGTCGCCCGCTGTCTTTCTTGAGTAGCTTAATGAGCAGTAATCGAGACATCTTCATGGTATCTACAAAAAACAATACAACATAGATGGTTCATTCAATCTACATTCGTATTGAATTTGGTCACCACTCCTGTTCGCACTGAAGATGCAACTCTATTTTCCAATAGGCCACACAGCAGATCGATAAGAGACAATTCTCCGACTGCGAGTTGCATGACGAGGAATTTTACCCCCTCTGAATGAGCTCATCGCGTGATTACACCCCTTGCTCTTGATCAGTTCCGGAACATGGAGCCCAGTAATGTCCTTCCTAGTAATGGTCCATGTATATAGCCCCATTGGCAGGAAAGTGGCCGAGCTGTGCCACCTTGCTCAGATCATGCGCATCTGCACAGCCAGTTTTCGTTCCATGAAGCCTCACCGCAACCCTTTCTCATGCAAGGAGAACTCTTGCGTAACTCTACCATCCTTGTTCCTGAGCACGCTGGCACCTTGCATATGGACGGGAGCTCATCGACCGGTGATGCAGGCTTGGCTCGCACCTCGAGTCGACCCCTTGCCCCGCCTCTGCATAGTGATGCGCATCCCCCTTGCATGCACCCCCACGCAGATACTCGGCGAGGCTGGTCTCTTCTAGAAAGCGCTATGTGAGGACCGAGAAGCGGCGGAGGCAAGTTGGAGCGCACCGAGTGTCGAAATTCACGTCAGAACGAGAATAGCCACACCGCATCAACCCTCGACACTATGAATGATGTGATGATCAGCTGATGCATCTCAGATTGAATTGGCAGTAGTATATTCCTTTAGATTGTTCAAGTCACAGCTCTGCGAAAGTAGTGACAGCAAATCTGGATTCCGGGTCACAGAAAAAATAACAATGACTGTTCCGAACAGCGCCGGGCCAGACACGACCGCCGCGACCCGCGCCTCAGACCGAACCAGCGATGTCAAGGTGATCATCGTAGGGCTGGGCATTGCGGGGCTGGTGGCTGCTATCGAGTGTCATTATCAGGGCCTGACTGTGATCGGACTGGAGAAGAGTCCTGAGATTCGCGTTCTTGGTAAGTCCTACTTGTCATGTCTCCCTCTATCTCGCTATCTCTTCCGCCCTGACGTCTACTTCCCGCTGCTAACAGAGTGATCTAGGGGATAGTATTGCTCTAGGAAGCAATGCCACCAAGGTGCTGCACGCATGGGATCAGGGGAGTGTGTACCGCGAGCTTCTAGCGCAGTCAGACGATGTTGCTGCCATGGAGGTCCTCAATCCCGCCGGGAAGCTGTATGCCATCGACAAGATGGATGGCTATGGTATGGGTGAGGGCATGATTATTCACCGTGGCACGCTCATTACCGTTCTACATCGGCATGCCATCGCTTTGGGGATTGACCTTCGGCTCGGAGCCGCCGTCACTGAGTACTGGGAGACAGAAGACCAGGCTGGCGTCACTGTAGATGGTAGGGAGAGGATCGCAGCGGATTGTGTCATCGGTATGGACGGGGTACACAGCCGAACTCGGGACTATGTGCTCGGCCATCGAATTTCCACCCATAACTCTGGATTGGCCGCATATCGATCATGTTTCAGTGCTGAGCTGGTTGCCAACGATCCCGACGCCGCCTGGATTCTGGAGGAAGTCGGGAAGCGAGATCGCATGCGACGGTACATCACTGACGGAGGTCTCGGGCTCACTCTAGCCACCGGGAAACGGGGTCAGAACATCATCTGGCAAGTTTGGCACCGCGTGAGTGTCTTGTGCAATCCAATGCAGAGGGAGCGGACATAGGCTAATACAGACACATATCAGAACGACGCGAAATCGGCCGAATTCTGGGAAAATACCACACAGGCTCGTGTAGAAGATGCTCTGAGCCTCCTACAAGACTGGCCTATTTACCCCAAGATTGCCGCCGTTCTTCGACACACCCCCAGCGGAACGCTGGCGGACTACAAGATTGTGGCTCGTGATCCGATACCCGGTTGGATTTCCAGTCAGGGGCGCGTCATGATCCTCGGCGATGCTGCCCATGCCATGTCTCCCATTGCAGGCCAAGGAGGGGGCCAGTCAATCGAAGACGCAGTGACACTGGCCCTCTGCCTCGCACAGGCAGGCAAGTCGTGCGTGCCATTAGGACTGCGGGCTGTGGAAGCCCTTCGGTACCAGCGAACGCGTCTCATCCAGGAGAGTGGGAACTCCATCTACGGACAGATGCGCGATCCGGACTGGGACGCCATTGAGAAGAACCCGGAGATGATCAAGTTTCCTCGCCCGCAGTGGATCTTTGGATACGATGCCCGGCGTGACGTTTCCGAGGAGTTCCCAACGGTCAAAAAGGCGATCGAGGGAGGAAGTGAGTATCGGCCTCGGAATATCCCTGAAGACTGCCAGTACCAGATTGTGCATGACTACAAAAAGACTGTCTCAACATAGAATCTTATATCAAACTTACTGCGACGGCACTTTCTATTTTTTTTTTCTCGTGCGGAATACTCAAAATAGGTGCTGAAGTAGATGTTCGAGTATTCTTCACTCCCGCCGCCGTTCGGTCTAATGTGCCCTGAAGGGGTTGATGCTCTGCGCTCACCTCGACGGTTCTTCTCGTTCGACTCTCTTGGTCTTTCATTTCCCTTCTTCGCTGGAAATTCAACACAGACACAAGAGGACAGGAACGGAATGTGCACTACTTTCTCAATGTTACACTGCATAGTTTAATAAATATGCCCTACCTTTTGAGCACCGTATAATGAAGTGGGGTCTTCTTGGAAACACTCTTTTAAAGAATGGCTGGGCGGTCCAATACTACTGTGACCCTTACCTGTCCCTTCCCAAAACAAAAACATCCGTCGACTGCCATGGCACTGTTTCTTGATCTACAAGAGCTCAACGGGTCCCGCCTTTGATTATTCACAGTAAGAGTCGCGTTAAGGTCTCCAAAAAACAACTCGACCATCTGCGTTCGATGGAGAAAACTGCCACAGTCACCGAGGATGCATCACAAGCAGCACCGAGTGGAGGCCCAAAGGCCTCGACCGTGGCTTTTCTCACCGTTGCTCTTTGTTTAGGCATCTTCTGTGTTTCCTTGGTGAGCATGGCTCGATTATTACAGACGTGTATTAGCTTCATGCAGTGGAGATCCGTCTAATATTTGTTTTCCATCTCAGGACGTCACTATCATCGCGACGGCTATCCCGCGCATTACGGACCAATTCGGCTCACTAGAGGACGTTGGCTGGTATGGCAGCTCCTATCTTCTCACAAACTGCGCTACAACTCTGGCCTTTGGCAAGCTCTATACCTACTACTCCACCAAATCGGTCTATCTCTCAGCTCTGGGTCTGTTCGAGATCGGGTCCGCCGTCTGTGGCGCGACACCTACCTCTCTTGGTCTCATTCTGGGCCGATGTCTGGCCGGCTTGGGTGGTGGAGGTCTCTTCTCTGGGAGCTTACTGATCATCACTCAAGTGGTGCCACTGCATCGCCGTCCCATTTTTACGGCATTGCTGGGGGGTATGTTTGGAATTGCCAGCGTCATTGGTCCTCTGTGAGTTATATCAATGAATTTGTCTTCATGCGAAAACCATCTATACAGTTACTGACTAGAGATAGCCTCGGCGGCGCTTTCACCGATCACGTCTCGTGGCGATGGTGCTTCTACATTAATCTCCCCATTGGTGCCATCACAGCCATCTTTGTTTTCTTTCTCTTCGACGCCCCCAAGCCGGCTCAGGCCCGACCAAACCTCCGTGATCTGCTGGGAAAGCTCGATCCAATCGGAACTATCCTTTTCTTACCAGCCATTGTCTGCCTGTTGTTGGCCCTCCAGTGGGGAGGTAATCAGTATGCGTGGGGCAATTATCGCATCATCGTCCTGTTTGCCGTGTCCGGTGCTCTACTGGTCGCATTCTTGGGTTGTCAAATCTGGTCGGGAGATAATGCCACTCTGCCGCCACGAATTATGCGGAATCGCAATATTTGGTCCTCGGCCTGGTTTGCCCTCACGCTCAACGGGGCGTATATGGTCTTTATCTACTACGTAAGCTTGGCGTTCAACGCACTCCTTCTTTCTCAGCAACACCCGACTGATTTAGATCTCCTCAGCTTCCCATTTGGTTTCAAGCAGTCAAATCCGCCTCAGCGACCAAGTCTGGCATCATGATCATCCCGATTGTCTTAGCCGTCGTGATTGTCTCCATTCTCAGTGGCGCCGCTGTCACGGCATTTGGGTATTATAACCCCCTCATGATCCTAGCGCCGCTGGTCCTCGTGGTCGGCGCAGGACTTCTGACTACCTTGGAGCCCAACTCGGGCAGTGCAAAATGGATCGGCTATCAAATTCTTGTGGGCACCGGCGCTGGTCTAGGGCAGCAACTTCCATTCATGGTGGTGCAGACGGTGCTCCCTATCGGCGACGTGCCTATCGGTACTGCTGTGCTCACGTTCTGTCAAACCCTGGGAGGCGCGATTTTTATTTCGGTCGCCCAGACTGTCTTCACCAACAAGTTGACGAGCAATCTGCGTGCCCAGAACCCGTCCGTCAATGTGACCGATGTTCCTGGTGTAGGTGGAGCCTCCCTTCCAAGCAAATTCTCAGGGGATCAGCTGGGTAGTGTCTTGGAATCCTACAGCTCTGCGGTCACACACACTTTCTATGTGGGAGTCGCGCTAGCGGCTCTCACGGTATTTGGTACCGTGGCCTTGGAATGGAAATGTGTGAAGAATAATGACAAGCCATCGGTTGTTCACGGCGAAAATAGAGACAGTGATTGCATGTCTCTACGGGAAAGGAATTTCTAGAGTATCTGACGGGCTAGCCGGTGGGCAATGGATGACTGTAGGGAATTAGCAATTATCCTCGTTCGTCTTAATTCATCATTCATCCCTTGCTGTTGCGGTGTCCCACGCTACATCGAGGTCAGATGCAGAACAGGATGATCTTTACCGTTAATTCTCATGAAATACGCCGATCTCTCGTGCCCTCCACACCTCCCCAATGCCTTGTGTGACTCGACCAAAAATTATGGGAGCAACGTACATTGACCTTGCAGGTCACCTAGCGCGTGCGTTTCGCAGCATGGAGTCCGCGTGAGATGCGGCCGACGATTTACGTGTTACAAAGGCAATAGTACTTGGTCGCACTGAAATTCAATCGCCAACTCTAGGACCACCCTCCCTTTTCTCCCCCCAAAGGTAGCCCACAAGAATCCCAATCTACTAGCTCTTCGAAACGCACACAGTGCGATGACAGTTTCGAGCACTTCCATCAATGCCCATCCACCCGAGGAGGCCGGGCTGAGGAAAGTCGGCGCGATGACGATCCCGTACGGCACTCTAAGCAGATCGCTTCCCTTCGCTAACCTGGATCAGTACCGGTACTGGCATGCCGTGGCGCCAATGCTGGGGGAGATGCTCGCCCGAGGTAACTACAGTATCCATCAGCAGTACGGATACCTTACCTTGTTCGCCCAGGTGATCGTTCCCAAACTAGGGCCCTTTCCCAGCCAACAGAATATCTACAAGTGTCTACTCGGGGGCACAGGATCGGTGGAATTGAGCCAGAATATCCAGCGCCGGGGGCTCACCACGCGGGTGGCCTTTGAGCCCACCAGCTACATTTCAAGCACAGGCGTGGATCCCTTCAATCGTCATGCTGTACATGCCACACTGGCTGAGCTACGTAGCCTGGGCGCCACTCAAGTTGACATGGAGCTGCACCACCGACTGGTGACTCAACTCACGCTGAGCGACCGCGAAGAGCAGCGCATGAGCGCGACCCAAATTGCCGAGACCGTCTGGCGCACGCAGACCCTGCTAGCGCTGGACTTGGATCCGACTGGCGAGATCACAGTCAAAGAATATCTATACCCAGGGCTCAAGGCTCAAATGATGGGCAAAAGTGTTGCAGAGCTGTGTTTTGCGGCCATCCGTTCGGTCGATCACGAGGGATGCTTCACCGCGGCATTGAAGGCTATCGAGCATCATATGCAAGCCCAAACACAGACAGACCTCTACTTCCTGTCCTGCGACCTGATCGATCCAGCGGCGACCCGGTTTAAGCTCTATCTCATGGAGCTGGATATGCGGTGGGCCAAGGTCGAGGAGCACTGGACGATGGGCGGTGTGCTCGCTGGCGACGAGGAGATCGACCGCGGCCTACAGATGCTCCGTGAGCTGTGGTGCGAGTTTGGAATTATCGAGGGCCTACGCGACGAGCCTGAGCGGCCCTCGCAGCCAGGTGATCCAGATACCATTGTTCCCTTCATACTGAATTACGAGATGACTCCCAACGCCCCTCTGCCTGTTCCTAAGTTCTACTTCCCGCTCGTGGGCATCCCCGAACTGAAGATTGCCAAAGTGCTTACGGCTTTCTTTGAGCGGCATGACATGGCAGACCAGGCGATGGTCTATGAGGAGAATTTGCAGTCATATTAGTAAGTTGCCCTTTTTGTTGCTTCAAATCTTTAAGCGTGCTATTTCAGGATTGCTGCTAATCTGCACCATTTTGGGGGGATGACAGCCCTGCCAAAGATTTGGCGACCGCTATCGATCATCAGGCGTGGATGTCCTTTTCTTACACCCACAAGAAGGGTCCGTATCTGACAATGTACTATCATTGAACTAGTTTATCATCAATTTGAGAATGAGAAATGAGCTATTTGTGTAATGAATCAATCTATGAACGAATCAGCGCATTGATGGCCGTTTAGAAATAGATGTTGACCGCCCTTCGATAGAAGACTTGTGAAATCCACGACTACAGCGCTCCACTGGGATCCGATAAAAATGGATCATATCCCAACAAGAAAGAGTAATGCTTCCTATTCACCAGTATAAAGAATTTTAAACATCACACTGTATCGCATCGCTTCTCCTTCTCTCCTTTGGCAAATACTGCCGTCCATTTCTGCGGCACTAGCCCCGTTTCCCCGTACGTTGCTTCGAGATGCTTCGCAAGGGCAGGAAGAATCTCGTGCTCATGGGCCTCTTTTTGCTCGGTGGTCCACCACTTACTGACAATGATCGGAATCACCGGTGCCGCAATTTTGTATAAATCGGCCGTCGAGATCTGGAATTCCTTGGAGATGGTTGTCGAGTACACGTGGACAAAACCTGCCTCCTCGAGACGGCCGCGGACATAGTTCTCGTCGTCCCAGCCGGGGTTCATGCACGACATGAATTCCTTTGTGGTTGGGAAGGGCAGGCGAGTTGGAATGGTTTTGACGGCCGCTTCGAGGACGCCGAGCCACTCCGCTACGTCCGTTAATTATGGAATTTTTTTTTCTTTGCAAGAGCAAGATGAGAGGGAGGAGAGGATCAGCTCTTGGCAACTTACTTTTCTGCCAAGTCGAGATGGTCAAAGTGCCACCTGGACGAAGAATGCGGAGGGAATCTGGTTCTTGTATGAGCTTTTGCGCTTGGTTTATGTGCTGTGATCCATAAAGAGGCCATTCTTACCTTTCAATGCGGCATAAGTATCCGGGAATGAAGTCCATGCTAAAAAAAAAAAAAAAAAAAAGCCAACAAGGTCAGTAGGAAAGCATCTTGTGAACTATTCTCAGCCCCGATTCACTGCAACTTACCCAAAGCCGCAAACACATGGGTCAACTCCGCGGTAGCTAGCTCGGTGTTCTGCGCGTCCATCACCCGGGCACTTGAATTGGTCCAGCCTTCCTCGATGATCTTCCGCTTGACATGACCCGTCAACTCGGCTGAGATGTCGCCACAGATCAACTCCCAGCTAGTTGAGGCCTTGCTTGCCAGCATCTCATGAAGCCTTTCGGACACCACGCCAGTGCCGCAGGCCAGATCGAGTAGCTTCAACGGACTCAATTCCGACTCTAACAACCCTGAGAGTTCGATCAAATCCCGGGTGAAATATCGCGTAATCTTCTCGGCGATCATGTACGTCTCCAGGATGCCCTTGCCCGCATAGAGCTCCGTAAAGTTGGTGGCGCGGGTCATGGTGATTCGAGGCTCTTGGTTTCGGGGATAAGCAGATACGCAGCAAAATGATATGTTCAAGGTGAATGGTGTCGACAGTGGGAAATTGTATTCTTTATGGGGGGAAAAGGCTCACAAATTTTGGGCTTGTTCTATGAGAACTTGACTCGCTGCTTATGCCCCTCCCACGTTTTGCAATTTTGGGACATGATGAATATGCAGACCGCCACACCAGCCTGCATGCATCTCGACTCCAGCAGTAAGGGGGCCAGAAGGGAAGGGATGTGAAGTGTCGATACCTTGAGCTTGCCCCGTATTTAGCCCTGCATTGGCGAGGCGCAAGAATCTGCACTTCACCGAATACTCTCCGAGAAGAATAGACACCGAATTCGAAGCCGGGATGACGAAAATTAACCGATCACCACGAGTCGGGATTCTTTCCCCGCCCTCTATAGCTGGGCTAACGCCAAATTTTGTCTGTATGTGAAGCAAAAGATTAATTTAATATGGAAGCTATCATCAACTCTCAGCTTTTGTACCCGAGTCTGGGCCTGGCGAGTTTAATTCTCGTTCTGCGAGCCATTCTGGTGGTTTCCGGTGTGCCAAAGCCTGTCAATTTTCACGCCTGGGATCCGTTCCGACGCAAAGCCAACCAGGAGTTTGAGGCCGACGCCTCAGGGCTGATTGCCAAAGGTCTCAAGAAGGTGAGTGTCTGGTACTCAGCCAAGCTCAGTCACCGACCTCGGATGGGGGGGGAGGTAAAGCCGAGTTGACATGATCCGGCGTCCCTAGGATGGCTCTTCGTTCCGACTCGCGACCAAAATGGGAACTTATCTGGTCCTAGCCGACCGATACGCTGAGGAAATCAGAAATGATGAGCGATTCAGTGCATACGATGCGCTTGTCGATGTATGTATCAATCACCACATGACTGGTGTGCTTCTTATTCGCGTACACTCTTCCCTGGCCACTTTCCGAGCGCATGGCTAAACCTTCTTTGATCCTGGATTCGCTACATAGGTCATTCTGTTAGAATTGCCGGGCTTTGAAACTTCATTTCAGGGCTCATTACACAACCATGTCTCACCCATTGCGGTTCAGGCGTTGAACAAGGAGCTACGTGAGTTAAAGCGTTTTGCGGGTATTTCAAGATGACAGCGCCCTAATTGTACTTCCACTGTCGGATCATCTCTAGTGCACTTGACGCAGCCTCTCTCCGATGAAGCCAGCAATTTCCTGCGTACTCGGTGGTCGGATGTGCCTGGTAAGTTTCAAATGATTTTTTGTGCAGGGAATTTGGCAGGGAGAGAGAGACAGAGAGCTACACTTACCATGAGTAAATTGTTAACCAAATCAAACATGCAGATTGGCAGATCGTAGACATTCGCGAGACAGTGTTGGGTCTCGTGGCCCAGATGACCACACGCGCCCTGATCGGGCCTGAGCTTAGCTGCCACGCTGAATGGCTCGATATCGCCATCAGCTTCACAACTAACCGGGCGATTGCCGTTGCTGCCATTCAAGGCTGGCCTCGCCTCCTCCAGCCGATGGTTCACTGGTTTCTCAGTCCCTGTCGTGCGGTGCGGAAGCAGATTCGGCGCGCAAAGGGCATACTCTTGCCTGTCCTACGACAAAAAATGGGTCAGAACGAGGTGGACCCGTCTTCATCCTCATCACCTACGTCAATCAAGCAGGACTTCTCCACATTGACATTTATTGACCGATATGCCCAGGGCAAGCGCTACGATGCCACACTAGCCCAGCTGCGGCTGATTGCCGTCTCCGTTCTGACCACAGCAGATCTGGTGGAGAAGGTAGTCGCACGGCTTCTTGAGTATCCGGAGCTGATCGAACCGTTGCGCGAAGAAGTCATTGCCGTCTTAACTATGACACATCAAGGCATGCATCGCAATAGTCTCATGAAGCTCACGCTGATGGAAAGCGTGATGAGGGAGAGCCAGAGACTCGAGCCTGCTACTCTCAGTGCGTTATTTCCCTTGATTCTAGTCTTCTATTAAGCAGATATTGAACCATGCTTCTGACTGTGTGAATCCAGTATCGATGTTTCGCGTGGCCAAGAAAACAGTCATTTTGCAAGATGGCACAGTCGTGCCCCGAGGCACTAATCTCGCCTTTGCAAACGACTCGCGGCTCGACCCCACCATGTATCCAAATCCCGAGCGTTTCGATGGCTACCGATTCCAAAGGATGCGTGAAGATCCAAGTACTGCCGGGTTGGCCCCCTTCACCAGGACGCGGATGAGTCACCTGGCCTTTGGACACGGTAAACATGCCTGTCCGGGGCGATTTCTATCGTGCGACGAGGCCAAGCTGATTTTATGCCATATTCTGCTCAAATATGACATCAGGGCACCTGAGTCGGGAAATGATGCGGGGATCTCAGTGTACGGTATGTTTGTGCAGAGGAAGCCGGGAGAGAAGATGGAGGTAAAGATGCGTCAGATGGAGCCGGGTGTAGCGGAGATTTTGCGGTAGTCATACACTTTTTAGAAAGAGTTCATTAAGAGATGTCTGTTGTGGCTTGAATTTTTGATCCTCATGTCTGAGCACTCGCAGATGATTGTTCATTTGATTAGGCAAAGTCGATCAAAGCCTCTATAATCTTTAAGAAAAAGTCACATTCAATCAATTCGGCAAAGTCCAGAGGGTATCGTATCCGACTTTTTCCTACAAATGTTCCCGATCAAGCGCATGTACACAATTGAAGTCAAATCCATCGACGACCACGTGCTTCTTGTCCTGTGTCAAAATTAAAAAATACAGTCCGATCAGGTGAATGGGTCATGCCTTCTAGATTTTTGCAATTTGTCGTTCCAGAAACCAACCTATTATCCTCAAATTCCCACCACTTCAGAACTGAGAGATTGAAATACTGCCCATGAATCGCAAACTGCTCACCTTATTCAGGAAAATGAAAACCGGGCTTTTGAAGCTTCTTGACATGCTGTATAGAGAAAGGAGGAGATTCAAAGACCAGCACTGAGGATCAGAGCCTTAACCTCTAGAGTTTTTGTACTGATCCCATCATTTGGAAAGCGGGTATCATTTGAAGTTGGACGTAGCCAAGGATGACCTCTCAATCATAGGCATGAACTTGCCCGATCTTGAGACAGTTATGTTAGTCCGAGTCCGATTAATTCAGGGCACCGTTGCGGTTCAAGTCCAGTTCTTTTAGGGCTTCGGTCCGGTTGGATGGTGTCACAATTACAGCTTGACTGCAGTTCGACACAGCCGCCCAAGTACAAAACCACAGCTGTCCGCCCGCACCTCGCCATCGACTCCTTTACTTTTCACCTTTCCACTTATTCCTCTTCCAAATTCGAAGCTTCACAGATCAGTCAAGATACTCATTGTATTCGGAATGGACAGTTGCGAACTACGCAAGATCGGGCAAGGTTTTTGCGGCACAGTATGGGCTGCATCCACTGGGCCAGCTTTCAAAAGAGAAGATGGAGGGCCCGGCCGATCGCTGAAGAATGACTGGGACATGCACCGAAAAGTCCTCCAAAGCTTTGAAGCATCCAAGTCACTCTGTCTTCGAACTCGAGTACCAGCATGCTATGATTTTATCAAATCGAACGACAGCACTTGGTGGTCAGCGAACCAAGGAAAGTTTCCATCAGGATACACCCCGTGCAATATACTTGTCTCGCAACGAATCCCTCCCTTTTCGGATAAGACAAGAGCTTTGCTGATACAAGAGTACTGCCCAAAAAGTATCATGCCGCGAATCCTAGCCAGCGAGCCAGACAAGGATTGCTTGATTCGACCCTACTTGGGTCGCAGGCGATTCCGCAAGTCTTCATCTGCTCCCACCAGATTTAGCGCGTTTTCACTGCGCAATTTCCCCCTCCATGTGGATCAAATGGAGTCACTTGGAGTGACTAGTCAAGAAATGTCACAGTACGCTATGGCAATGGCAGAGACTCTCGCTATAATGCATTGGAGCTGTGAGATTGATGGAAACGACATTGAGTTTGTACTTGCCCCTGCAACGTCGCCTGAGAATAGTCTCACGCTACAATCTGCAGTCCTTGGAGAACACTCTGTATGGGTGCTAGATTTTGATGTTTGCAGGAGCATGGCCATGGACTCGGATGGGGTGAAGCAAGCCGTTACTGCATTCTGGCGTAACGACCCTTTTTATCCTCGACCAGAGCCAACTACCCACACGAATCCACTTTGGAAAACCTTTCGAGAACATTACCTACTCACGAGTAAATCTTGCAGAAGTGAACGGCATCCTCTGGCGATGAAATTCAGTGACTTGGTGGAGCAAGAAGGAATACGACGGGGAGCTCAGAAGAGCAATACATACGCAGCTTCTTAGGGTTGTGAGGTGTGGCTAATTCAGCAGTTTTTGTGCGGCTTTGTTCTCCGGTCCTGCTAATTGAGCTTGGTCCAAGTAAATTTATTATCCATGCATCACTTGTAAACTTTCTTTTCAATGCGCATCGGGGGCGTGTCCTAGTAGTTTCGTCCTACACGGCGTCAATAGAAGTACACATGATGGCAGGAGCGACATGCACTCGAGCAACGGGTGCAAGTAGCTTCAAATTCCCGAGTCCAAGACTACAAGACCCAAGTTCATAGTGTTTGGTAAATCTCACAACTTACCTCTGGATTACAAGTAATCTTGCGGTGAGGATTCTATCCGCATCGATAAACCAAGAATACTACTCACTTAGGACATAACAGACCAAAGTCGGTGCTACGTACCTCGGGGCCGACGGAACGCCAAGCCGCATCCAGACCGGCTGAAGCCGACTGGAAGGGCCGCCCAATGCCGTCAAGTCACGTGCACAAAACAACAGTCGGATGTTCGCATTGCATGTCGAGGACTTGTTCGTGCCCATCGCAGAATGTTCTGGCTTTGATCAAGATCGAGGGTGGCATCCATTAGCTCAAACAAATCTACCAGCTTTGAGTGGTGTTCGTCTATGGCTCTACCGGTCCCTTGCGCTGACCCGTGATGCTTTCAAATAAGGACCGAGTACCTATCCCGCTAATCTCCGCCCCGGGGAGATGTTGCTTCGGAGATAAAGGTCATCTTGGATAACACGCGGATCCGTGAAGTGCCCTCCTATCGTGTTTCTCTCTGCTGATTTCCCGTCTACTGTCTGTGACTTTTGTACAGTATTTTGGAGAAAATTTCATCAAATGAAAGGCATCTCCTCCAGCTTCGTGCAGTCACTGGTCCGCGACTGCTGCAGGCGTATGCGCAATCATTCAACGCCAAAAAGATCACTAGCAACGACAGCATGCCGCACCAGTCGACTCCGGACTCGTATTGAGATCCCACCTCCTTTTCCAGTCACAAAGACCTGCCCGGAGCCAAGCTGCGATTGCCCGCCCACGCCAGCATTGCCCGAGGGCCTAACGATCGATCATGAACAGCCATTGAACGGGACCATGGCGGCGTACGCGCAGCAGCTCATAGTCTGCACAGGCCAGCGAGACTGGACGAGTCGAATCGAGGATGATGGGAAAGACCAGGGCTGGGGGGCTCTAGTTCGTGGATTGAAACAGCTGATGGGGCGAGGAGGGCCGTATCTCGACGTAAGTGAATTATTTACGCACGGCAACCTGCGACATTGCTTTACACCGATGGTTACCCAAAACTCGACTCGCGCTGATTTACATGCAGCCCTTCAACAACGTTCTCGTGACCAACTCTTCTATAAAACCGTCTCGGTCGTCTGCGCTATCAACATCGCCCTCATCCGCCACTGCCTCTGCCCTCCTCTTCCCCGCATTTAAATACATTCCGTCCATTCCGACCTCGGCAAGCCCAACATCTTCATCATCAGATCAGCACATCGATCTAAAGACATTTATTCGTGCCTTTCTCCTCCCGACTCGTCTTCATGAAATGCATTCCTCTCTCCCCGAGTCCAAGCAGCGGGACATGACCCGCGCCCCGGACTTGGCGAGCAAGTTCTCGAACGTCTCGGACATTGAATACTCTCCAACAATTCTCATCTGTGGACATGGAGGCCGTGACATGCGATGCGGGGTTATGGCACCTGCTCTGGAAAAGGAGTTCCAGCGCGTGCTGTGTGAGGTTGGATTTGACTCTGCAGGGAGCGAAGGCATCCTCGATAAGCCAGGTCACAGCAACCTGGGCCTAATCAGCCACATTGGAGGACACAAATACGCGGGTAATGTGATTATCTACATCCCATCAAAAATGACAATAGGACCAGGCGAGACGTCGGAGATCCATCCGCTGGCTGGCAAGGGTATTTGGTATGGGCGTATTGAGCCCAAGCATGTACAGGGGATTGTTGAGGAGACGGTGCTTGAAGGCAAAGTTGTCGCAGATCACTTTCGAGGCGGGATTGATCGCAACGGCGATATCTTAAGGCTGTAAGGGCAACTGAAGGCTTTTTACATTTTTAGTGGAAGCATATGCAACCGCTGGTTTTATCATACACCAAAATAAGAGGACTCTGAACTTGGGGCATTCTGATCCCAATTCTTCCCAAGGTCATGCTTTTTTCCCTTTCGCTTCGACATCACAACGCACACCCCATCTCTCTTCATCAAAAGAAACACTCGAGTGGGCGATGAGCCTCGTATCATGTCGCTAGGAAAATATGGAATACGGAAGTTCCCGGGAATCTCTGCCAAGATTCAAAATTATTGCTTGGGGTTTATCTGAGCTCAAATGAGCACGCTACAGTCCGTAAGGTGGCTAGTTGGAAATGTCGGTGTTAGGGTATGCATGTTCAAGTCATCACCTAGTGAGGATGTCCTTTCGAATTTAGGATTATATTGTCTATACCATTTTAGTCCTTCACATACGACCATAGGGTGTGGAAAACAGGGCTTCCCGTCCGCTCAGCCGTACTTAAGCCACACGCCGGCCAGTTAGTAGTATGGTGGGTGACCACATGCGAATCCTGGCTGTTGTATGTTTTTTGGCTTAACTCTTTTTTACTCTAGTCGTTCGAAAGTACGTAGCATAAGACGAATCTCAAAGAAGTGAGGAAGATTGGGTAGCTTTTTATTTGTACCCACTAGTTCGGATGAAGCATTGAGAGCATAGTTCATAGCTTCTACATCCATTGCACATACGACCATAGGGTGTGGAAAACAGGGCTTCCCGTCCGCTCAGCCGTACTCAAGCCACACGCCGGTCAGTTAGTAGTATGGTGGGTGACCACATGCGAATCCTGACTGTTGTATGTTTTTGATGATTTATTGTTTTTCTTAAAATTTTCTCTTATTGCTATCGAGCCATGTAGTATGACTTGAACAAGTGCGATAGGATGCCGAGGCTGAGATCGGTGGGAATAACCTCTTCTTTCTATCTGCCCATGTGTTTCCGTGGTGCTACAAGGAGTATGTGACCTTAGTAGCAAAAAATATCTCAATGTTAGCTTAATGGTCCTCCACTGTCCTCGGACAAAAATATAATCGACATATCCTCCAGTAGCTTGAAAGTTCTTCAGTACCTTCAAATACTGTGTTTGGCAGGCATGTGATTTGTATTAGCCAGCCACTAGCTTATGTAGAGCCTCTCACCCACTCTGAGGTCACCATCTCTTTCTCTCTCTTTTGGCTGCGCCTACTTTACGTAACCACTTCTCATCAAACAGTAACTTCAGGAGATATTAAAATCCTAAGTTCGGGCGCTTATGTTCGCAGACGTGAAGAACCCCGGACATCCTTCACCATGCGAAACTGCAACTCAATTCCTCGGAACTGTATGTAGAAGAGCCTCCTCGCCAACCCTGAGACCCCAGATGCCCTGCGCTATCCGCGCTGATTTTGAGGCATGGGTAGAAAGTCAAGGCGTAAGTGATACATGGACACGGTGGCGCATGTGTATGGTCATCGACAAAGAATGCTTGCAGACGCTGAAAGGCATAACAGCCGAAACCCTAGAAGATGACTTACGCGCCAATCCTCTCCGCGACGGCAAGATCCGATACGTCAAAGGACTCGAAGCTTTCCCTGAAATTGACCAGTATAATACATTCCCTGGCTGGATGAAAAGCTGGACCTCTGCGCTCTGGGATCTGTGGTCAAACATGGAAGATGGAGCACCAATGAGCCTTCAGTTCGAGTTGATCGATGAAGACGACGACGGGATCTACTGCGGATGAGTCGAGAAGTCATTCTTGCCTGTATGTATAAAATGCTCATGTATTGAGATCAAAAGAAGGGTGAGGTTGTTCCTCCGCCTCTAATAACAATTAGATAGACCTTCTATTGACTTGGAAAGACTTTTTGATCTATATATTTTCTATTGCTGCTATCTATCCACGGAACTGCAAGTAGCGTACTTGCATACTTTCCTGACACGTTCAACAGTGTAATTGCGGAGCGAAGCGACGCTATAAATAACGCCAAATCATCACTTCCGGCAGAATCATTTCCATCTGATTCGTCATAAAAGCGGTCACACCGTGCAAATCATGTGATATTTTCGATTACCCCGCTACCCTGCGTTGTCGACATATGTATCTCGATTTCGTTACGTCTAATGCATGTCTAATCCAGTTGGCGTAGAATAATTAGAATATCACAGACGGTCAACTGTTGAGTTATAGCAGTCGCTTCGCACTGCAGTTCCTTCCGAGGGAGGACGAAGTCTCACCCCTAGGAACACTCGTATGACTAAGGTAGTTGGAGGCTGTCTCGGTGCATTATGACGGAATTAAGGTGCCATCATCTGGATATAAGCTATTAAAAGGGTATAGCGGGCGCTTATTTCATCGCCTCTAGCCTTCATACTCAGTCCAACAACTATTCTCAATTCATGCTCGTAGGTGAGTAGGCCAGATGGCCTGGCATGCTGAGTATGGGTTGGTATAACATGATAGGAGGTACTACTCTGATAAGCGTATACATATAGCCTCATTAACGGGGTTGCATGGTTTGTACAAGACGCCTGCACATACAGCTTTGTCTGTGCTGCATATTGTTCTACCAGTCATACCGTTATAGTAGGTTGTGTTGAGACGTAGGAGAGGAGGGACGTCAAAGGTTGTTTGTGTGGTGACGCTAACTAGACTGAGATATATTTACTACCTAACCAACGGCCGTAGTTGCCGCAAATATACCATGCGCAACATACACTTGAACCTAACAGTGTCTAGCCTCCAGGTGATAAGTATGGATGTTCGATCAAGCTAAAAAACCAGGTTAGAGTGTTGATTGATCAATTGAATTTGACCACATACAAACCAAATCAGCCTACAGACCAAATGTGCGATAATATAGCTTACCACCAATGTTGTACAAAGTGAAGGTAAGAAATATTAAAGAGAGGTGGACCGGATTGATCGGGACCCGTCAGGCCGGTCGGCAAGATGTGTGTGGACAAAAAAAGAAAATCCAAAAAAGGAAATCGAAGACGCCCGACCAGGGACTCGAACCCTGAGCCTCCAGATGATCTCTTTGTCTTAAAAGTCTGGCACTCTGACCAATTGAGTTAGCCGGGCTTCCGATGTTATGTCGACACAAACTATAATATGTATTCTACATTGCATTTCATTCCTGGCGCTTGTAACCTCCGAAAGAGCTCAAGGACTTATTTCTTCGCGATAATCACAGGATACTAGCCTCGGAGATAGCCCAAGCTTCTTCCACCCTGGCCCATTCAACAAACATGGTTCATGGCCCGATGTCCATGTCAAACATAAACAACTAGCCATCACCTCCAAGCTCTGGTATACTGTGGCCATGATGAGCCAGTTTTCACCATGCAAATGCTCCAACGAATTCAATTGACGCCTTTACTTGCGCGAGCTCGCCAATGCGCGCCGGCTGGCCTCCGTTCGCCCACACCTCACCTCTACTTTAATTACCTGACCAGACAATCCTCAACATCCCATACGTATAGAAAGCTTGATCTACCGGCACTCGACAAGAAATGGCAAGCAAAATGGCTATCGCCCGACGCAAGAGCGCGACCGGCGGTAGTATCCCAAGGCGAGCGCAAGCCGAAGTCCTACGTCCTGTCAATGTTTCCATACCCGTCCGGCACCTTGCACATGGGTCATCTCAGGGTATACACAATATCCGATGTGATATCACGATATTACAGAATGTGTGGCAGGGATGTGCTACATCCCATGGGTTGGGACGCGTTTGGTCTTCCAGCTGAGAATGCGGCTATCGAACGCGGTGTGGATCCTGCTGTCTGGACGGAGCAGAACATTGCAAAGATGAAGGAACAGTTGAAGTGCATATCCGCTCATTTTGATTGGGATAGGGTACGTCTGACCCGGAGAAATTGGACATTTCATTCGAAGCTCCCGATAGAGGAGATGCTGACAAGAGGCCTCACAGGAACTAGCAACATGCGCGCCCGAGTTCTACGAGCACACGCAGCGACTATTTCTGATGCTCTACGAGAAGGGTCTGGCATACCAGGCTGAAGCATTAGTCAACTACGATCCCGTTGACAAGACAGTCCTCGCAAACGAGCAAGTGGATGCGAATGGGTTTTCGTGGCGGTCGGGCGCGAAAGTTGAAAAGCTCAACCTCAAACAATGGTTCTTTCGCATCACGCAATTCAAGGAAGACCTGCTGAAAGACCTTGATTCACTCGTTGGAGGCTGGCCTGAGCGAGTGCTGTCCATGCAACGAAACTGGCTGGGAAAGTCTTACGGTGCAAACGTCACGTTCCCGGTCACCGCTGGCCCCGATGGACAGGAGGTCCACGTGGAAGTATTCACAACCCGCCCAGACACTCTGTATGGTGTGGAATACCTTGCTCTGGCGCTGGATCATCCCATCGTCGTCAAGGCAGCCGAGACCGACCCGGCGCTCCGAAACTTCTTAGATGAAGCCGCATCATTACCGGCCGATTCAAAAGCTGGCTATCGTTTGAATGACGTGACGGCGTCTCATCCGTTACGTTTGATTGATACCGAGAGCCCTCATATCCAGAGAAAACTGCCGGTTTTCGCAGCACCGTATGTCTTAAGTGACTATGGAGAGGGCGCTGTGATGGCCGTACCTGGCCACGACAACCGGGACATAGCCTTCTTCAAAGAGAACATGCACCCGGATTTGATCCCTCTTGTCATCGAGCCAGAATGTTCGAGCAATGCTACAAATGACAACATGGTGCCTGCAAAAGATGC
Source organism: Penicillium oxalicum (assembly GCF_001723175.1). NCBI lineage: Eukaryota > Fungi > Ascomycota > Eurotiomycetes > Eurotiales > Aspergillaceae > Penicillium > Penicillium oxalicum. Next base: position 3,190,059 of record NC_064652.1, on the reverse strand, counting down.
CAAAGCCTTCACCCAGGAGGGACTGCTGACTGCACGAAGTGGAAAGTACCAAGGCCTACATTCACGAGACGCTGCGAAACAGATCGTGGCAGACTTGGAGAAAGTTGGGCATGCGCGATTTGCTGAGACATGGCGGCTACGGGACTGGCTCATCAGCCGGCAAAGGTATTGGGGAGCTCCGATTCCCATTATTCACTGCGGCGACTGTGGCCCTGTACCAGTCCCGGCCTCAGATCTTCCCGTCAAGCTGCCGAAGATTGAAGGGGAATGGCTGAAAGGGAAGAAAGGTAACCCACTTGAATCTTCTGAGGAATGGCTACATACCAACTGTCCCAGCTGCGGTGGTCCTGCCAAGCGTGATACAGATACTATGGACACTTTTGTCGACTCATCTTGGTACTTTTTACGCTACCTGGACCCTGCAAACAAGGAAGCGCCGTTCTCGCCCTCTGTTGCCCAACCGGTTGATGTTTATATCGGTGGCGTAGAGCATGCGATTTTGCATTTGCTGTACGCTCGATTCATCTACAAATTCCTCGCACAGTCTGAGCTGTTTCCGAAAATGTCCGATTCCCAAGATGTCCCAGCAGAGCCCTTCAAGACATTACTGTCGCAAGGCATGGTTCACGGCAAGACTTTCACAGAGCCTTCGACAGGGCGATTTTTGCTCCCATCTGAAGTTGACTTGACGAGCCCAGACAAACCTTTGATCAAGGGGACCCAAATTATGCCCAACGTGTCTTTTGAGAAGATGTCTAAGAGCAAATATAATGGCGTGGATCCTACTGTCTGTGCTGCAAAGTACGGCGCCGATGCGACCCGTGCGCACATCCTCTTCTCTGCTCCGGTCAGCGAAGTGCTTGAATGGGATGAGACAAAGATTGTTGGCGTCGAACGTTGGTTCGGTCGGCTCTGGAAGCTGGTCCTCGATACCCAGCAGTCTCTAAGCCGCGCAGCCTTCGCTCTCCCCACGGTTGATATACAAATTCCCACCGGACACCTCATGAACCTGCCCTCTCTCGATGATATGAGCGACCCCGACGCAGATGCGATCTTAGCGACCCACAACATCATATCATCGGTGACATCGTGCATTGAAACCAACCCCTATGGGCTAAACACGGTCATTTCGGATTTGATCAAATTGACCAACGCTCTGACATCGGCCCCACCTTCCAGCCCTCTTGTATTGTACCTGTCCATTTCGTCTCTTCTGCGCCTTCTCTCCCCAATTGCCCCCGCCTTTGCATCAGAGACCTGGGAAATCCTCCACGAGACAATCCTCAAATCCAACACGCCCGAGCCTTCAATACCTGCGGTTCATTCTTGTCCCTGGCCCACCCCACTCCTGACTCCTGAGCAGGTCGAGGCTCTCTCGGCTCGCGGTGGTCAAACAGTTGCGATCCAGATTAATGGGAAACTTCGCTGTGCGGTGACCATCCCGTGCATGGAGCAGTCCCCCACTGCGCCTTCTGGGGGAAAAGGACCATCGAAGGAGGAGCAAGACTGGATTGTCAGCCGAGTTTTGGAAACTACCGAGGGCAAGCTGTGGCTCCAAGAGAAGAATGATTGGGAGAAGAGGAAGCGTGTCATTGTTGTCAAGGGTGGCAAGCTGATGAATGTTGTGTTCTAGCCTGTTCCGTGCGTATTGCATTCCCATTCTGCATTCTGCATTCTGCATTCTGCATTCTGCATTCTGCATTCTGCATCGGGCAATGGGCTTGATGAAATCTTTGATCAGACCATGATCACTGCCCGTATCTGTAATTTTAGCTCTCCAACTCATGTCATGTATACATATATCAATTTCCAATCAATAGATTTGAACCTCCAGGACTAAGTCTTCATCAATTTTCCGGACCAGACTCAAGCGGATATGCTTGTGCTATGAGATTGTGTGCTCAATCACCGACGAAATACCGCTCCCAGCCCATTCTATCAGAGCATTCTCGTAGCTGAAATAAATGGGTAAAGTTGCTTCGTGCGAAGCCTGTTGCGGGAGACCCGCTGGAATCCATACCAGTTGGGTACTTACATACATGACACCTGACATACTGGACTGAGAAAATGCGGTCTGAAATTGTATACTGGGACCCAGATCTCCTATCTCTTTCTCCCCCTACTCCTTTCATCCATCTGCTATTGATGCCTGTGATATTGGGGCATCATGGACAAGTGGCTTCATGACTCGGAGTTTTACTTGCACTTCTTTGACTTTTTAATTCCCTTAAATGTCGTGAAATATTGGGTCCTCTAAGACATTGAGACGACTGTTTCATCAAGACTTGGGATTCTTTGATCCCGTCTTATATCCCATAAATTTTCACGTAGTCTCCTCATACTTTCATTTTATTGAGTCTGAGAATTTGGATCAATTGAGTCCATTTCATTGTCAATCTCGGATTGAACGCTTTTGAAATGGTTTGCAGGCAGCAAGAGACTCCTGTACCGATGAAAAGATAAGATCGAGGAACCCATCGCCAGATAAAATCAATAAGAGCCCCACATGCCAATAGCCTGATAGATCGATCTGCGATCCTAGAGATCCACTAGCTTCTGCTAAATCCGGCGCGACCATTGCCGGCTCTGATGTGGTGATGTACTCCAAGCTTGCCCTTGAATCTTTTTCCAAGACGAGTGAAACCGTCTTAGACACTGATGTTATCGTCTCTAATTACCAAGTTATTTCTCTCGTGACATGCGCACTCTGCCGGTAGTTCTTTCGAACGTAAACCAATCATCGCCTCTTTTGGCGTTCATACAAAAGCGTGCCGGTCAACCCTTTTACCCCGCGCCCGAAAAGCCAAGATTCGTCTTCGAACAAACCCCCAAAGTTGACTTGTCAAATAAGCCCTTAGGGTCGTGGCACCTGCTATGCTTTCCTAACACCTGTGATCTGTCATGACCCGGTAGACTGTGCAAGTTCACTTCCAAACATTATCACTTCTCGACTTGAATCAAGCTCGCAAACCCCAAGCAAAAGATCCATCTCCAGCTTCTTATTCTTGCGTCTATCGTATAGCGGGCCCACCGAATACCCATCCTTGGCAAAGCTTCGACAAGAATCATTCTCCACTTTTCCAAGATCCCCAGAATGAGTGCAAATATCTTCATCACTGGCGCCTGTGGCTACATGTAAGTTTTTACATACTTTGTCTTGTGTGTGGCTAGATAATCGCACCGGAGACTAAATTTGAATTCTCTGACTTGAACAGCGGAGGATCAATTGTTGCAAGTTTCACCCGCGTCGAGAGCGGGTTACTTCAGGACGCAACGATTCATGCAGCAGTTCGCTCGGAAGAGCAGGCCGAGAGCTTGGCCGACTTGAATGTCACCGTCGTCAGAATTGACCTGAGTAACCCATACGCCCTGGCGGGCTACATGACACGCAATGATGGTAAGCCAGGAGTCCATTTGTGATATCCGACCATCTCTGGATTCCAGTCAGGATCTTCGTTCAATCCACTCCTTTCTGGCTTTCCTTTTACCAGTGCGACATTGGAACCAGTGAGTTGACTATTAACTAAAAAATGATCCAGTCAGCGTCGTTATTCACACCGCAACATCGATCGATGGAGACATCGCGCATAATCTGATCGAAGCGTTGAAACGGCGCCGCGACGCTAATGGCAAAAAGGCCTACTTTATTCATGTGCGTTGCCTCTTCTCCGCTTTTTTCCCTTTGAAATATCAACTAGACCACCCCCTTTAATTTCCAGCGAGTTGTTGCTTTGACTCAAATGAAAGAAGCAGAACTCGGGCCTGTCCGCATTCGACGAAAGTACCGGCTGGCCGTTCGGACACGTGAAGGATATTGATCCGGTTTATTTTCTCGAGAAACAATGTACCGATACATACGTGATGAGAGAGGTAGGTCTTCTGCTCAACAAACTCGTCTGTTGGCTACGTGACTGACTCGTATCTCATCATTGGCCATTGTAGGTTGATGTACTCGTCGCCGAACAGGCAGAAGCGGCTGGATTGACAGGATTGATAGTAATGCCTTCAGCTCTATGTGAGTCCAGCTCCACAAGGAAGTGTTGATTATGGAGGGGAACAAGAAAATGAAAATTAGAAATACTGACTATACAACCCTTCACAGATGGAAGAGGGACCGGAACATGGAATAAGCGACCATCTCTGTTTCCAACTCTCATCAAAGCAGCAATCGACAATCGACAAGTGTACAAGTCCACAAGAGATATAGTAGGTTTAGTGAAATCCCGCCGTTATGATTCTGGTTCACTTTCAGATTTATGCGTTGAGAACATTTGAGCATTGAAGTGGGACAAAAAATCTTTAAAACAACGACTTTTCATCAAGAAAACATCTAACACTTTAGCAGGAAGTTCTCCTTACCCACATATCGGACCTCACTGGATTCTACACCCTGCTAGTCGAAGCCGTCCTTCAAAAAAGAGCCCTTCCGGCTGGGACATCTGGGTACTATTTCACGGTTTCCCACCCAGCCAGATGGTGGGAAATACTCGATCAATTAGCAATCGCCCTCCATGCACGAGGTCTAGTTGATGAGCCTACTACGAAAATATGGCCAAGTGATACAGTTTCAGGAGCGGCGCTCGAATTTCCTGCCAACGGTTCTCAACCCATGTGGGACTCGAGGTATGTTGAAGACGAGATTGACAAATTGATTCCATTGAAACTGATTTGTACAGCCCCAAAGTGACTTGTGTGAACAAGGATCTCGTTGGCTGGAAACCAGCCTGGGATAGTGAGGCATTATTGCAGAGTATTGACGAAGAGATTGAAACTTGGTTAGAATTGGGAAATCCGACGAAAAGCCCCGTAGAAAATTCTTGAGGCTTCTAGAGAATGTGTACTCAGGGGTTTGGGTGATAGATTGGAAAAAAGGAAAAGAAGCAAAGAAGCAAATTATTGGTTGAGGGTAGAAACTCGTCAGAAGCTGGAGTCAAGAGTCCATGCTACAAGCTGGAATATAGATTGAAAAGAATTCCTCCTCGGATATATGCAGTCGATTTTGTCGTAGACCAGACTTTCCACATTAAACTAAGCTGCGAATGGGGTACGGGTCTGAATCTACTAGGGTCAAAAGAAGGCTGGAATAAAATACATTTCACAGAGATAAACCGTATTGTGGACTGTTATCGCAAGGGATTCAGTCTCTTCGCGGTCCATCTCAACTTGAGTGCCTCCGAATCGAGATCCTGGCAATCGTCGGCTTCTTCAACGAGGCACTGGAATTCCCAGCAGGTTCCTGTTTCCTGCGCACATTGGTTCCAGAGACTTTTCAGGGTATCTGGACTGTGCACAAACATTGGGCTTTCCTTCATGGTTTCCCACATCTTAGCGGACCAACTGCCAAAATGAAGACCTGTGATCATTGACCCTTCCTCTGGAACCAGAAGCTCCATCATGCGCTTGGCCACCTCGACTTGCTTCTCCCAACCCCACAAATGCATAAACATTCCCGAGTTGACGACTTTCACTTTTCCCCTCAGACTCGTGAGCTTGGGCGTGTCCTCGAAGAAACTCTGCACCAGGAATTGCGATTGGAGGTGTGATTTGTCCTGGAATAATTCGTATCCCAGATCAACAAAGCCCCCTCGCAATTCGAGCCCGATCAAGTTTTCTGAAGGCGCACCATCATACACCAGGCGACGTATGTCTTGGCCGAGTGCGCAGCCCAGATCCAGGAAGAGGTTACCACGTCTGATTTGTTCCAGAACTAGCTTGTAGCTAGGAGAGTGGTAGAGATCGAGTTGGAGAAACATGAATTTTTGAAGCAAGGGTAGCTTTCGATATCGAATGCTTTCTTAGTCTGTAACTGGCGTCAGACTGTCTGTCTTGGTGATAGTCGATAGATGGGCACTAACAACATGGATGATATGTTTTTCCATGTTCTTGGGCTCAATCTTTGTATATTGGATCAAAAAGTCTCCAGTCTCTGGTTTGCTCAGGTCTTTGGGGAGATCAGTCCCCTCGTTCCATTGATGAACATATCGGCTTCCTCTCGTCATGATGTTTCGTGATCTATCAGTTGGAAAGGTCTTCAGATTAGCTTCTTCAAATACCGAGCGCATTCTAAAGAGATTCTCGCCACGTCCTATTGATTTCACTCACGTTCAGATAACAAGCGTAAAGGGACTATTGAGAATGAAATTTCGGCGCACAGCTGTGAAAAGAGTGCCCTTTATATAAAAGAGAGAAGACACTGAAATTACAACCTAAAAAATCATCTGGATATAAAAGGATATCCTTATCAGGGCACCTCTGACCTATCAATTCAATTAATAGGTACGGATTCGGGCGCATGAAGTTCAAAAAAATCCTACGATCATAGACGCTAAGTCTCTGGGGAATGATATTCCCAGCTGAGGCCACTCACTGCATGAACTAATAAATCAGCTGTAATGACCCATAGAAGAACCCCGGACTCTGGCTGATGGTTGGCTGCAGAGGAGAATTGGTGATTTCACGAAATTCGACTAATGGTTTAATACTGCAAAAGAATGCCACAAGCCACATTAAGCCTACCTGTCTCATGCTGTCTATTGGAAAGCCCGTGCTATGTAGTAGATTGCAGGCGGTATGTCCGAAGGCTGAGTCGTCTTGGAGGATATTCTTATTGGCTGGCAAGGCAGCCTACCCTCAAAAAGGAAAATCATGAAGAGTTGTGTATCCCAAAATATGGTGACTTGAAAAGCTGGGAAGAATTCAATGCAGAGGTCTCGTGTTAGATAGCTGAGTGATCGGGAAGGTTCTCCAATAGAGCTCTGCGTGGAAGAAAATGTGACGATCGGAGTGAGTGGCTGCAGGAGTAGATCGAAAGAAGTGACTCGTCGAGCGCACCGATGATCTTCCCGAGAGGGCTTGTCCAATGATCGGAAAAGGCTGACTGATGCAGTGGGTTGATAACACGCGCATCATACTAGACTATTGAATGCCTGCATTGCCTGCAACATAATTTTCCATCACAAAGCGCACATCCGTCCATCTTAGCTAAACGAAGTGATCTGTGGTCTCTGTCTGTCGAGCCGGAATTTCCGCCACGGGTTGAAGCTTCATTCAGATGCTCTAATATGGGGTGCGTCCAAACACTGACTGCAACCATTCCTACATTTCACCTTCATTTTATTTTAATAGTAGTCAGATTATCTCTATCACGGCAAGATAGACCATAGGGTATCACTATTGAGTTGAAAAAGTAAATCAAAATGAGTCCAGAGAGGCATTGACTTGAAGCTCTTGCTCTGACACCACCAGAGTAGTGTTGGAAATTTAAATTTGCTGCAACAGCAGATCAAATATGAAGGCTAGCTGAAGCGCTTGAGAGAAAGACAGTCAGAACTAAAATGAATCAATAGCTGACGATCTTCTAGCTCGACTGCAAGTCCACGCGCGGGTGGGTAATCGACGACCCCGAAGAGGCCCGAGGTGCATCATCACGATATGCCTCTCATGTGACATTCCTCGAAGCTTTCAATATGAAATCAAAGCATACTGATTGGCAATGGAAGTCAATTTCAGCTGTTGATGTGATCTCCCAGACATCATCATATAGAAATTGCTTGACGATCTTCATGGCCCATAAAATGAGTTCCGAACCCGCCCGGGAATGATCATGAGCGTCTAGCCAGACAGCCAATGAGTCCATTACGGGGATTTGCAATGTTCCCAAGCGAGATCGATTCATGATTCGTGAGATCTCGGACAAGGTGAACAAGACGAGGCAAAAGACATGGCAGACTTTAGCCCCCGAAAATTTTCTACTTTTGTTCTCAAGAAAAACCCATGACCGCCCAGAATATCACAGATACGAACCTTGAAAAGGCGGTCTGAGAGAGTGATTTTTTGGTTACCGATTAGAAGAGGAGGCATCTGATCAATGGGTTCTGGAAGTAGAAATTTTGTCTGAATAGGAGGCCTTTCTGCCAATGACTGTAATCACAGAGCAGATAATATTGAGAAACCGCTGGTGCCACTTAACGGTCTGATCAGCCTGAGGTTTCATACCTGATGCATTCACTCTTGATTATTTCTTTCCAAATTTTTGGCTCTGGAATCTTCAGTGGAGCTGGAGAGGTGAGCTCAAATTTGCGAACGAACAGTACCTTCCTGGGCGGAGGGTTGAAGCACTACCTATAGAGGTAAAGAGTATTTAATATTAAATCAGAGCCCCTAAATGCGACTCAAAGTACAAAAGTCAAATTTCAAGAGTCTCGAGTTTGTGAATTGAATCAAGACGAATGCCTCCTGTCTAGCCGAGGTCATCGTTCGGTATCGCTCGATACAGCCAGCCATATTTGACAATCATTGATTGTTATATTGAAACATTACTCGAGTCACATGGAATTGGCAATAACAGAATGGAAAATAGTCATAAAGACATAGGTTCAAGCTCAAGTCCGCCAGGTTAGTGTGCAAAACAACAGACTTTTCGCCTTCACTCAGGAGAATGGAAGGGCACTCATATAAAAACATACCACCTAGTGCTCACACAATAAGTTAATGCCAACCTGGACCTGTACATCAGCCCCACAGCTCAGTTTTTCTGGCAAAAGACCATTCGCATATGATGCAGAGTGAAACTGACGCCTGAATTTAACAAGAGTGTAACGCATATCATCGCATACGACGCAATATATTAAATGCTAATCCAGTCTCCGAACTGATGTCTTTTCTTGACTGTCACTCGCATATTATCCCCGTCCACAACCGGCACAAAGTAATCCTTAAACTTTGGGTGTCTTGTCGCAAAACATCAGTTAATTGTGTGACAAGGGAGACAATATTAGGGAGTCATGTTAGCTTACCCTCGATCAGGATATTCTAGGTCGAAAAAGCGAATCATATGAGCGAGACACATACACAATCGCCCGGAAAAACTTAAAGTACACCTACAAGTCAGAAAATGTACAAAAATACACACTGATACTCGCTTAGAAAGACGTGCACAGTAGGCACGACGTGTTCATGCTGGGCAAGACCAAAGACAGAAAACTCGTACCTGATAGCAGGGCATTGCCTGGGTCCGACTGCAAATGCTAGCTCCCATTTTTGCATCTCCTTGCTATTTCCAATCCATCTTTCTGGGTGGAAGACATTTGGATCTTCAAATATTTTTTCATCGTGATGGGCAAAATAGTTGCTGCTTGATACGGTGATCTGTGATGAGGTGAGTGAAGATTTCCTCAATCATTATTCTCTCGGAAACTTACTCCCTGTGGGAAATAATCACCAGCTATCTTCATCCCGCCTGGAGGAGTGACCCGGGGAGCCCTTGATAATGTCAGCTTTGAAAGTGCAAGTTTTTCTTGGAAGAAGAAACTTTACGCTGTGCTGACTCCTCCGGTGATACGTAAGGTCTCCTTAACTATAGCATTCTAACCTCACAATTAGCTCTGGCAAAGTCTTCTCTCCGCAAACGGGTGGGAGAGAACTCACCAGATAGGGTACCTGCTCTAAGATAACCCAGGAGGGACAGTCTTTCTGGCTTTCTGGCCATACTAAATCTAGCTCGCGACGCAAATTTGACAGAATCATCTGGTCGCGTGACAGAAAGTAGGTGGCCATATTTAGGGTTGTGCCAAACGCATAAGAGGGACCAAATATCATGGTAAAAGACTCAGAAATAACAGCGGTGTCGCTGCGTAAGGGAACGCGGCTATGGCCAACCACGGTTGTAAGTGCTTCGAATATCGGGACACAAATACCACCCTCGTGATCATTCGCCTTTTGACCCAGGACATCCTCTAGGAGTGTTTGCAGGTACTAGTATAGACGCTGATATCAGTATCTTTTTCGCATAGATGTTGATTGTAGTACAAACCATGATGTTTTCGAAAAGGACTTTGCTTTGCGGGTAGAAGATAGAGAAGCTCCATGGACTGAAGAAATTCGTCAATTGACGTATCCAGCTTGAATGACCCTGCATCCAAAACCCAGCCAGGAGACAGTCGGCTCCTTTCAAGGTTGGACATTCAAATTCCGGGCTGTTCAACGAGTCGAACGTGAATCCAAAGACAAACTCTGTCACAACGTTGAGTGAAAAACAGCGAAATGCCTTGTCTGCATTGACTGAGTTGCGATGAGACGCTGCGACGTTCAATAACGCACAAAGCTTTTTAGCCTATACACCCAGTAACGAAGACTCAATCAGTTACTGACGCACATGAAATCAGATATGAGATTACCTTCGAGGTGAAGATCGCTTCATTTTGAATGGTCTCACGGCGAGAAAACAGTCTCAGAAGTGGTCTTCTGTGTACTTTTGCATCCGCGTGCTTGGATGTTGAAATGCTACTCTCAGGAACGAAGAAAGCTTCATAAAAGCCCGTAGCTTTTTCAGTGGTACGAGCATGGTAAATATCCAAATACGCCTCTGCATCGGCAAAATGTACCTACTAGTTTGAATTTCTGAGGCACAAGTTCGCAGGCTGGCGGACACACCTCATTTGGGCATATTCTGATTACAGGACCTGAATATCATGTGAACACTCAGGGGCTCTATTTCAAGATCTGACTACTAGTCTCAATCAGAAAAAAAGACCACAATAGCGTGATGGACGTGGCTGGTTGCAGTTCAGCGCTATAGGCAGGACACGGCTTCGGATAACTTGAATGATTGAGCGTTTCCTTCATTTGAATCAATCAGGTTGATTTCTACAACTCTTGCTGAGAGGTAGCCTAGATGGCAGAGAAACGGCCGTGCAGTGCTTTTGGTATTTAGAGACTCAGATGGCCATGTCCTCACTTTAAGGCAGGAGCCTAAAGAATAGGGCTATCACAGCTCAATGGGCAACATAGAAAGGCTACACGCTTAGTCTAAGAAGCGTCGTTTTGTGCGAAGGAATCGTGAATCGTTGAGACGGATACATAACCTCAATTGGTGGAATATGTCATACATAACTCATTATCGCATATTTGGTCCGCGGGAAAGACGACAGAGCAGCCAGAGTCCCCATCTCATTTAGGGCCTCTGATACTCTGACCACCTTTCGTGTTCTTATCAAATGTCATCAGGGCATTATATGACTCTGTCAATGGCCACAGCAACCAGGCAAAGGCCAATGCACCAATCACCAGAAGCGCATAGTATGCCACCGTCCACCCAATACTTAATTGGCCATCTCCAACGGTGACACCGTGGCCATTCCCATCTTCATCCTCCTTTCCACGCAATGGCGGCCCTAGGGGTTCTCCAGCCTCCACGCGACCCCAGAGGCGAGGAAGTCCGCACCAATTGCAGAAACTGTGAGCGAGGATGACAGCCACCAGAGAGCCGGTACGAAGATACACAAATGTGGCATACCAGCCAAAGACGGTCGTGTAGCCAAACTGAAACAAGGATCGAAGCAGTGCAGCGAGTCCAGGTGTATCGGGATGAGTGAGTCGGAACTCATAGAAATGATGAACGTGGGCAATGCCAAAGTACAGCGGCGAAAGGAAGACGATGCGCCCCGGCGATATACGCGCGAGTACGTGGAGCGGAACCAATGCGGAGCGGAACATGACTTCTTCGGTGATGGGCCCCTAGAGGTTGAGAACATTGATTGTTAGCTGCGGCGTCAATCCCACGGTACGGACGGAGTTTGAAGATGAATCATACCGCGACGAAATTCCTCCACCCGATCCAGCCACTCAGTGACTGGGACCACGAGGTGCGACTAAACCACGAGCGCCATTCGCCTTCCGCGATTCCACGCTCATAGAGCGGACCGAGAAACAAGACAGCGGTCAACAGCAAGCTGCGCAGAATATCACCCAAATTGATTGGCCACCAGCCCATTAGACTCAACGCAGCACCGGGGGAGGAACCACCTTTCTCCACAATCAGCCATAGCACAACGAGTGAGCAGACGACACAAGAGAGTGTGACAGCGCGAATGCGCGCGCGGATGACGGAGGGCGCATCGCGGCTGAGACTGGGCGATGGCCGCGTGGTCGGAGAGAGATATAGCGGCACGACGTAGAGTAATGTGAAGGCGACCTAGAAAGGTGTACTGTTAGAAAACGACTGGGATTTGATAAGGCGTGAAAAGCGCTGGAGGCAGAAGTGACAACATACGGAACAAATTGCGACTGTATTGACTGATAATGAGGGCTCATCTGAAGGTTATTTGGGTCAGTTCGACGGGCCTCGGACTCCGCGTCTGTGCTCCCTTGGATGTGACCCCTCCATGGTCACCACCAAAGCAACAGGAAGGATGGAAAGCACACCTTGGTGTTTGCTGTACAGACTCTTGAGCCGAGCCAGGATGGTGTTTACGGGAGCCATGGCAGCGGTGGGCGGGGAGATGGAGATCTCAACAATTTGACGCTTTTTCTGGAGAGAAACGTCGGCCGGCCCGTTTATTAAGGCAACAGCAAACGGCAAAGTCCAGACCGGAGCTTTCTTTGTTGCGGAGCAATGCGGAGAGATGCAGATTGGAACATATGTATTACCGGGTTAAGCCGTAATATTGGTAGTCTAATGTAAGAGTCAGCACGCCCAGCTGGTAATTACATTACGGTATGCCGCGTCTCTTGACCAGGATCAGAGTGAAAGGCTTGATTGTTCTTCATATTGTTGGCGAAACGTAAAAGTTATGCCAATGGTGACGCCTCACTATGTATTTGCCGACTTCCGTCAGCATCCAGCGTCGGCCCAAATACTAGATGCTGATCTGGTCTGAGAGCCTCAGGACCCCAGTGTCGAGAGCCCAAACCGACATTTTTTATCCTGTTTACATCTGGCACTCGTCTAGCTCCGAATCTCAACTTCTCATGATCTTCTGGAAGAAGAGCTATATTGAACCAATGATTCCAATTCACTTTCCATTCAAATACTCGGACTAAAGCCTTGATGAGACTGCTATTCCCCGACTCTGGAGGCCATTCGCCAAATATAGATAGTACCCAATAACCACCTGCACTAGCCGCGCAACTAGATCAAATGAGTGAACTACTCATGAATATATTTCCATTCACTTCCCTCCCGGACTGCCCACTGGGCTGTGGTTTTCACATAGGTTAAGAAAGAGACCGTCTTTGACTCGCACGCGTGTTGGACTGGGCTATTTCTGCTATTTCTGGGCGTGACCATAAGCTAAAGGGCATGCTTCCCGGGCAGGTAGCCACCCCGTCACTCTTCTCGGGACACTTCCAATCATTGGATCTATCTTTCTCGCCCACTACCTGTCAATCTGAGATACTCTACCTCAGGACTAGGTGCAGATGTCACTGTACACCTTCCGGATGCTGGTGGAAAGCATTTTTCGTCCGTCAAGTAACCGTGTATAGGCTAGATGGGATTTTAGATTGTTCCGTACACTTGGGTACCTCGATGCTTCCAGGGTGCACGTCTCGCGGGCTCGGCATTTCCTGGAATCACTTCAAATTTCACCCTTGCATTCTGATCTTTCCTCCTCCATTCCACAGGGCTATTCACCAAAAAGAAGGCCGACATTGACGTAGTTACCCTGTTGAGAGACTGACTGTCCAGAGCACTTGGAATCAGCCCATTTGGGTCATCAACCCAAGATTATCTATCTACGAGATAGTATCTTTGATACCCAACATATGGAACGTTCCTAAAGATCAATAGACACACTGAATCGAACTGACGCCGTCCGTAGCATAGATCGGTGCCATACACCTCAAGTCAGTGCACTACCTGGATCCCCCTTTGTATCAGATGTTGACCAGAACCTCACCTGACCAAATCAGACCGATTAAGTGATCGATGCCCGCTGTTTCATGTAGCGAGCACCTATTGAATCCAGACCCCGTGGCTTACTTGCGGTACTGCCTACCAACACGCGTATGTCCATCGCAAGTGGAGCGACTCTCCAGCTGGTGGGAATTACTGACAAAGACTCATCCCCTTCCACGAGTACGTCATAAAGATTATCCTTGATCATTCCAGACTCTGCGCTTGCTACCAAGCCCAAACTTTGATTGCCATGATGTTGGATTAATTATACATACCTCCTCAGGTCGAATTGTAGGCTCTGGAACAGTATTCATCCTGTCATTTCGCGACCCATCCAGGAACCACGGGCTGTAGGGTTTGCACTAAACGCCATGGGCTTCAGGTACGTACGAGTCTACCCCCTTCTCGCCCCGCGCCGTGGTTCAGGTACCCTGAACGGTTCCCGTTCAAGCCGACCATGGAATCGATGGTCGCGATCGCGATTTTCAGATCGCGACGGATCTCCCGTTCATCACCACATGCACGCCCCGGCCGCCATCCCCCTGGATCTTCACTCCGAACATGCCTAATCCTCCCCTAGTCCGTCCTCCACTCTCCCCTACCGTGGCCCATTTCCCGCTTCGGTCTATACCTAGTACAGAAGGGCTAATTGACATGAAACCACCGTTCGATTAAAATAAAATTATAGAGACAAAAGATAGCATAAAATTGGATGTTCGAATGACCTATTGTATTAACAGTCAAACATATGAGCCGTGTTCGTACTGTACACTGCCTGCTTCCTATTTTCTTTTTCTTTTTTCTTTTTCTTCTCCCTCCCCCCTCTGCCCCTTTTCCCATCGAGTCCCCAGCGAGAACACTTGGCCCGAGCGTCTCGATCAGCTCTTTTCTTTGCTTTTTCTGTTCCTTTTTTCCCTGCTTCGATTCGTAGATTGCAGCCCTGAGCAAAAGCCTCGCCGACACCGCTATTTCCTGGGGGACTAAAGTCGGAGGGTCCCCGCGGTCCTGGACCCATATGATTGTGAGGTATCGGTTTGTGCGTCGTCTAGAGTATTACAGGCAGGCAGTGCATACGAGTACTCATCTAGTCGTGTACAATTCACACAGGCTGGGAGTGTAAAATATACATGTACACCGGACTGTGAGTGCAGTCCTCACTTTACCGTGTGACTATGCTGCTCTCATCCCTTGAGAAAAGCCCCGTTATTCATTTCTTATACATGTCAATGTATCTGAGTCGTGGCACGCGAGGGGGGAGTCAATATGACTCTCGGCTTGGGAAAGGGGGAAAGGAGGGAAAGACATTGAGGAATCAGAGTGCGTGCATGAAAATTCTCCGAGCTCACGAGTGACATGAGCATGAGCATGAGCTTGTTTGTGAGGAGAACCGGGCGCAGGTTTCTATTTTGATGACGGTTTCTAGGCAGGTTGCCTCGTGAACGGAGGCCTCGAAAGGGAAGAAGGGGAGGGTGTCATTTAGTACACGCGTGATGCTTTTATTCTTTTCTATTCCTTTCTTAGGTGGTGGTTGTTCGTTGACACGCACTTCGCTGCTAGCCTGGGGTTTATTGCGATATGAGTCGGTATGGAATATTTTACACATAAGAGGATAATAGGATCACAGATTGGCTCAGAAAAGGAGAATTAAAATCTAAATAACAAGTTGTTTTTTTTGGCTCAGAAATTTTTGATGCGACTATAGCGCTGACTCGCTGAGTAGTAAGTATGGTGACTATGAACAATATATTAAGGAAAATGTGTGCGGACAATCTACAGTACAGCTACATAACGGATACTCTAAATGATGAAACGACTGGTTAAATTTAAATCTCTAATCCATGATCTATCACCTCAAAGTATCATACTATGTCTATATGAGCATCTGCAGTACTGGGTCATTAGGTGGGTTCATCAGTCATCCTTGGCGACTTGCCAAGCGCCTCGAACTCATGATGAGGTCAGACGGCGACCGAGACGCATCAGGTACCGACTACCCGTACCTGGACCCATAATAGCTCCTATTGTGGTTCAGGGCAAGAGTCTGGATCCGGTGGTCCACCGGGCGCAGAGAGGGAAAAGGACCGGGAGAACTCTAAACTCCGGAGAAAGAGAATACAGAGAGAGAGGGGAAGGGAGAGAAAGACGGGAAATCAAGGATCTTCGGATGGAGCGAGATGAGGCGTCTGTTAATATGATTGTGTAGTAATAATAGCAGTGGATTCGATTCAATTTGAAGGTCGCGTGGAGATTGAGCCTCTTCCGTCGAGCCGGGCAACTCCGACTCCGAGCTTGAGCTGGCAGTAAAGGGGGGACGGGAAGTGGTGCAAAAGAAAAAAAATATCAATTTTTACAGCTACCGTGGTACAATGGGTCCTATCTCGTCAAATTTCCATTCAGCCTTGCAAGACACTGATGAGGTGTGTGTTGTAGAAGATGCAGCGGGATTCTTCAACGGTCGATGTTTTAGTCTAGAGTCTGGAGTCTGGAGTCGAGAGTCTAGAGTTAGTGTAGTGCAAATGTACAAAATACTAAGCTCTGATTTGTGCCATGGACCTGCATTTTCTACCCGGAAATCCCACGGTTCATGACCTATCAGTTCCAGGAAATCGCCAGAACGCCAACTCTCGTCTCCATGACGCTGCAGCTTGCAGGGCCTGGCGCTCGTTTCCGGGCCATTCAGAGATTTCGGAGGAAATTAGAGCGGACCCACCTACCCGGAGGGGCCTGGAAACGCGCCTTTAGGTCTCCTCCAATCTCCTCTTTGCCTGAATCACAAAAAGAATCCCAACAGGGAAATATGAAATTGATAATCTTGAATTGGGGAAAAAAAGGTGGTCAAACGGACAATTTGGAAGGAGGAAAAGCTTTCGGTGAGAATCGACGGTCGGCACGGGAGCCGGAAGACAGAGACTGACAGGCGACAGTGACACCATATCGTGCCAGGCGAGGGAATAATGCCCGTGAGAGGTGAGTTGGCGATGCACCGATCGGTTGGATCGGGTCGCGCGATTTGCGACCGCATGAGGTCGAGCACACGTTCTTCCACCCCCCTGCAGCTGTGGGCTGCAATGTTGAGCTGGGGTTGGGTTCCGTGAGGCGCTGGCGTCGAGTTAGCGTCTGGTTGTGGAGGAAGGACAACTCAGCATCCTTCAACCTGCAGTACTTGTGTGCTGCACACTTACCCAGACGGTCAGTACAATCATACACAACGAGTCGAGAACAAGAGATGATGCTGGCATTGATGGTCGATGGCTGGGGGTGGGTCGCTGCACGTGAAAGGTACGAGGGCAAGGTTTGTAGTTTGTACAAACTTTGTACAGCCCAGGCTCGGTCGTGCTGCTAGTAGCTCGGTTCCCAACGTTGAATGATAGCATTCAGAAGCTTCTTGAGGGTAAAGCTCTCAATCATATGTATTGTGCCGACTTGTCTTTCTTCCTTGAGCCCAAGGGCTTGGAACCTTTTGGCCACGCTATTCCTGTAATCATGTACAGAGGTTGTAGTACCACAACGACCAACAATAACGGCCTGTAGTCTAGGGCTACAGTGTGTACCCGACTTCGTACCTGTACTCATGCAGTACCTGCATAGGACTCCAGTATGGTGCCTGCGTACTGCATGAGCCGTAAGCACTGCCCACCTGCATGGCGTGACTTTCTCGTCGGCGCTTGACCGCTGGACAGTCAGTGACCACGCCATCTCGTCGGCGCTTTTCTTTTCTCGTCCATCGTCCACTCGTTCTACCATCCGCTTGTCTTTCTCACGCACACACACACTCTCCATCGCTCTCCCTCGGCGTCAATGCTGCCATGATGAACTTGTGCAGCAACCCATCGCGCCTCGCAAGCTAGTCAGCTCTCTCCAGCCGAGCTCGAGTCCAGAGGGGTCCCACTCTCTCTCCACTGTCCACTTTCCACCAACAATCTCTCCACTCGCTCCTCCACTTCTCACCTTGGCCCCCGTTTGGTACCGTCTTACCCAAAGGTTGCCAAATTCCCCCCTCTCTTCCCTTCCCTTGAGAGATCGCCCATTGTCTCACTTCCTTCTTTTCCCCTTCTTTTCCCCTCGCTCGGTTCCACCAGTTCCACGGTTTCCACGGTTGGCGATTATTATCTCGGTGGCTTCGGGGTGTTTGGCAAGTCGGCGGATGATGTTGTGGTAGCCGCCAGTCCTTCTGCCTACCCCGTCCCTCTTTTGAAACCGTCGAACGTCCCTCTCTCTTTTTTTAACGCTCCGTGATGCGGCCGCTGAAACGACCCAACGCCTAATTCTTTGGTCCATGACGACTTGACGCTCTTTTCGTACACATTTTTGGCTGGTCTGATAATAGGACTATTACATTCATTTTAAGCCGTTGCCATTGCCATTGTCATCGCCATTGCTGATGCCCACTCGCGACACTCCTTTTCGTGAAGAATTTGACCCGCTTCCAGTCCCCCAGCGACCGTCCGTCCCAATCTTTGAGAATCAACATTCCCGCCCGGCGGCACTTCTATCTGGGTCCCCTCGTTTCCGGCCTTGGTTACTTTATCATCCGAATTAAATTCCGGTTCCTTCGTTCCATATCAGGATCGTCCTATCACGAACCCTCCATTTTACACATTCCTTACATCGAGGGCTCAATTCAGCAAAACATCAACAATCCATTGACGGGGTGTAATTTCGATTCCCTGGCCCGTCATTGCTCGACCAATATTAGTGCCCTGCAACGTCACATTGGGGCTCGTTAATTACTACCATCGCAGCGTCCAAACTGTACAACAGAGTATTGCCCTTTACCGCAAGGTATCCAATCCACAACTGGTGCCCGGTCTGGCCCACTCAGGCTTCATTTCGACGGGCTTTCTTGCATTCTTCGCGGCGATTGGCGCTGGACCTTTCCCCGCCTCGGTAGTCGTTCAATTGCCATCTCCTTCGGAAATCGAATCATGCTTTGACCTCGCCAACGCGTCTACCTTTTCACCATCTCACCATCAGTGACAAGCGACAACGTGCAATGTCGACCTCTAGACCGTCTACGTCGCCGGGGCCGAGGCCGCGACGAGCACTTCAGGAGCGTAGCTCGGCCCACACCAACGAAAGATCGCCTACGCGATCCATGCAATCCCTCCGCATCATCAGCGGGGAGAGAGACGATGCCGATATGTACACGGCAACGCCATTTCCCACCAAACCAGAACAGATTCTGTTGCCTATTCCTGGTAGAGGACACCAAGGCCAACTCACACCGACCGGCTTATATACCAACACACCGAGAGCATCCACCTCGACGTTATCCTCACCTTCATTCAGCCAAGATGCCGCCAGCAGCACCCGCGACTTGTCGATCCGTGATAGCTGGGACGTCTCGTCCACGGTGGATACATTCAATTCGCCGCCCCCACTCTGGGATGATCCGGCGTCCAGCAAATCGTCCTTGGCCGAGGCAAGTCCTATGGCCAAGCTAGCTGACTATATCGCCGAGGGTCCGTGGGAACCCGAGTACTCGGACGATGATGAGATGATGGAGTTGCCAACAAGAACACCGACTATCAAAGCGGTCACCTCTGAACATCCGACCTCGTCAAGATCAGACGGTGACGACAACGACTCCATCGAGGGCTATTCCAGCCCCAATATTGAGCGAGTAGGCGCGCCGTCGAGCCCTAACTTTGAACGTCTGGGAGAGCCCTCGAGTCCCAACTTTGAGCCCATTGGAGCACCGTCGAGCCCAAATTTTGAACGCATTGGAGAACCCTCCAGCCCCAACCTCGAACAGATTGAGGCGCCATCGAGTCCCAACTTTGTCACACTGGCCAATTCCAGTCAAACCTGCTTACCGCATCAACCCGCCAAGTCCAATTCGAACCCACGATCCAGCTCGGTGTCCTCCTGGAACTCACGAGGAACCGCTGTTCGACACACTGGCGTCTCAGCACGTTGGATCCAGACCGCTGTCTCATCGGAGCGAGTCAGTTCCCGCTCAATATCGCCTTTCAACTCGAGCCCGCCGTTGCATTCTGTCTCGTCGTTCCAGTCAGTCACTAGGAGGGTATCTGCCGAGCAGATGAGCACGCGCTCTGGATCGTCTTTCCGCTCTAGTCCTCCTTTGCGCTCTGTGGCCTCGTTCCAATCGGTGGCAAGGCGCCCTTCGTTGAGTCCGTCACGTTCACCTAACTCATCGACGCTCAGCTTCCGCTCGGTGTCGGAAATAGTCGCCTCTATTGACAGCGGTATCCCGCTTCAGGTTGCGGCCTTTCGAGGCTCATCAACCAGCTCTCGCGTCGCTCCCTCGGCATCTTCCGATAGAGACTATACCTCGGTTCGAGATTTCACCCCTGGTCCAGTCTCCGGCCGTCAGAACCCCATTTTGTCGCGTTCCTCATCAACATGGTCCAGCGACGCTGAGGCCAACCTTGCTATACCTCGTCCCACATACGAGCCTGCCAGTCGTGTAGCCTCGAACGCGCTGACTCTCGCATCTAAAGTCAGCAGTCATTCCAGTGAATGGCAAATGACGGAAAGTGACGAGGAGGAGCGACTGGACAGTCTCACTAACCTCCCTTCGCGGCCTGGCTTTGCCCACAGTGTTTCTACCGCCTCTCGACGGAGCAACAGCATGACCAGCGTCAAACGACCCGGTACCGGCGCGTCCTCGAACACAGTGTGGCACATTTTGCCCACGTGGGCCAAGATCTATTATCGTGCTGATCCGATGAGCATCAATCCTGCTTTGTCTGTGGTGGATGTGAGCAGAGCGCCCAGCACACGACCGGGGACTTCCAACTCCAGCGCTTTCAACTTCAACTTGATGCCTACCCCACTCAATATACCCCGCGGACGATCCACAAGTCGTTCCCGTTCGCCTTCGAGTTCACGCTCACCACAGCGGATTTCTCCTGCAACTCCATCTCATTCGCCACTTCGATCCAATGCTCCTCGGCAAATCGCCCTGCCCCAGCGACCTGGCGCTATTCGGTTCGTTCCGCGCCGCATCGAAAGCGACCCGCTAGATCCGCGCGCGCACTGGGTGGCTAACCCGGCGCTCGAAGAAGAAGTGGTTGGTACGCCGCGCAGCCGCATGCGACACAGCTGGTCGCCCCACCTCCAGGCAAGACGTGGGATGCCTCGTTCGACCAGTCGATGGACGGCGCCTTCGATGGATTCCACAAATGAACCTGTCTTCGGAAGAAGAAACATCCAAGTTTATTCGTTTTGTATCGGGTTTATTTTCCCCCTTGGTAAGTTTGGACACTTATCTCTCCCCGCTGTATACTGCCTTAGTGCTCAATTAGGAACCCATAGCTGACTTTACCGCACAGCATGGATAATTGCCGCATTTCTGCCTCTTCCGCCTTTGCCAAAACTTGACCCGGAAATGGCCGAGTCTAGTGTTGACGTTGAGGCGGCCTTGGAGTCGCAGTTGATGGCACTGCAGCGTCGCCGACATGAAAATGCGCGCTGGTGGCGCAATCTGAACCGATGGATGATCTCCCTAGGCGTGGTCATCATCATTGTGATAGTGAGTGTGCCTTGTGCCAATCATGCGCCTCGAACATTTTTTACTCACAATTCGCACCAGATCGTACTAGCCGTCATTGGCACCACTACTGGATTCTAGGCATCTCGCCCCACGCCGCCCGCTTCGGCATAATCTTCCCCCCTCAATCACTCTCTGTCACTCCGCCATCATCCTTGTACACCTCGCTTGCCGAATTCGACCGTGGCTTTGCATCGTTTGCTTCCCAGCGACTCTCTCCTTCCTGGCTTTCCAATTCCACCTTGCACTATATCCCTTCTTCCTCCGTCAGGTCATGGTTTTGCATCTTCATCCACCGATTGTTCCAGCCATTTGCCATCTACTTTTGCATCAACCATAGCATATCTTGCGCAAGCGCCAGCGACCAAAATTTGCCTTGCTTA
This sequence comes from Penicillium oxalicum, assembly GCF_001723175.1. NCBI lineage: Eukaryota > Fungi > Ascomycota > Eurotiomycetes > Eurotiales > Aspergillaceae > Penicillium > Penicillium oxalicum. Next base: position 3,168,485 of record NC_064652.1, on the reverse strand, counting down.
TATTGCCATTTACATGTTGCATTGCATGTTCATTTTGGCCTTGTTTCTTTCCCCTTTTCTTTCGCTGGACATTTTCTCCGCCACGACTTCACATGACATGATTCTACGCACATATCTATATAATATCCCGCTTTGCATGTTTGACTATTGCCCTGCGTCGTATTATTACTTGTCCTCCCTTTGCCCGCAACCTTAACTTCTTCTGATCTGATCTGCCTTGATCTGATTTAGTCATGATATTTTTTCTTTCTCACTCTTCATATCTATTCATTTGTAACATCATGGGTTTTATTTAAGCTAGTGGTAAATTTAGACCTATGGCACCTCAACTTAGATCTCGTTTAGACCTCTTTTGCTTTCTTACCCTCTTAAATCGTTCACAGCCCGTTTCAGTCTCCCAGCTCATACATGAGTCTATCCGTTCTCTACTAGAACAGAGTTCAAGCTGAAGTGGATGTCTATCATTTGATTTGATGTGTCCTAGGCAGACCCAATGGCTTTCCCCGCGCAATTTCCTTGGGCAAAGTAGGTACATAGTAAGTTCAATACATCATCCTCGACTCCTCTAATAGGCTTCCATCTAATTTGCTTATCTACTCACGCCAGACCCGATACATTATACCTCCCTCATGTACGGGATCGATCCAATCAATTGAGCTTCGTCGCCTCGCATACCTGCATGGAGTTCTCTGCAAATAAAAAGTTGAGTGAATTTTTCATAGCTTTTCTTTCCTTTTCTTTTCCAAAGAGACAGGATTTGTCAAACACTTGAACAAGGATGGTGAGTGTCTAGTCTGTCCATTCCCACCCGCTCATATCATTCAAAGCTGGACGAGGTACCTGGGGTAGGAGAGTGAGTGCACATCACTCTAGCTTGATGGGGACTTTATGGATCGGCCTAGGTACTCACTGTGTAGTATTCAAGGAGAGATGGATATTTGGGAAGTACAGCGGATTTGTCTGTATTCTTGAAGGACTGGGAGGAGGAGGAGGAGGAGGAGGAGGAGAATAAAAAACCAAAAACAATTTATTCAGGTAGGTAGCATGGTGTATCACGCTGCCTTGAAGAATCGAAAGATTTGCCCGAAATGCTGACGCTCCAACGGAATGAATGCACAATCACGTCCACAAAAAACCACTAAATATACAAGCCGACACTCGTAGAAATGGAACGAGAGGGCCTGGTCCGATACAATACCGGAAGAATGCACTGGATCGAAAAAAAAGATCGAATCTCACAATCCTCGGGCTTCACCGTTCCTCGTCTCTTTCTCCTTCTTTTTCTCTTCCTCTCAAAGCTTCCGACCAATCTTCTGCTCAACGGCAATTTTCAATTCTTCCCCAGTAGGCATGGTGACCACACTGCCTCTTCTTCTCCTCGACTCAATCTCGGCCCGAATCTCCGCGGCAGCCTCATCGAATTCACGTTCCAGGTCATTGGACATGCCTAGGGTAGGCGGGTGGAGTGTTTCTTGGCTCATGGTGCGCGGAACATGAGGTCTGTTGCGGCGCTTGAGTTGAGCGGTGAGATAGGATCGGACGGGAGAGAATGAGGCAAACATCATGATGGAAGAGGCGGTGCCGATAATGCCGTAGAAGTAGACGCGGGACCAGACGGCCACGGAGTCGGCAAATCCAAGGTAGATGAATGGGAGGACGGCGAAGCCGAGAGTGAGCTGGGTTGCCAGCCAGCTGAGGATGTCATAGTAGCGTTTGTAAGGGGTGGGTTTGGTTCCATCGGGGGTCATGAAGAAGGGGCGCACGTAGCGACGGAATCCTAGGACATGTTAGTGGAATGGTTATTTTGTTTCTTTTTTTTTTCTCTCTTGATAGGAGAGACGAAGGACCTCGAGGGCAATAACAGGCGTAACTGATTGGCTGGCCAGGGGAGGAACGCTTACTCTTTGCAACAGTCTGGATAAATGAACCCAGCACGAATGTTAGGTAATAGCCAGGGTAGAAACCATGCCACAGGGCACTGGTCGCAAAAGTGGCGAGACTAGCACGGAAACCGGGCTTCTTTCCCTTGGGAGTCACACGCAAGTAGACATAATTGCGCAACCAGTGGTTGGTGTTCTTATTCCAGCTGCCAAGGTAGCCATACGAATTTTGGGCAGTCTCGAGGCTCCATGGGTCAACGTTCTCCAGTCGATTCCAGAAGACCTTTCCTGATTTGGGATCGAAGCCATTGTATCCGATTCCAGACAGGATACAGGCACCCTCAGTCAGAGACCACACACCGTAATACTTTAGGCGTGACGTGAAGCCGAGCATGTACACGGTGAAGACCCGACGAGGGAAGGAATACTCCAGAAACGCGTCTGAAAGAACAAAATCTTTGGTGTACCACCCGCCCAGTTGAAGGAAAGCCAGAATCCAGAATAGACCAATGGCGGCTTTCTTGGCAGCTGGGGTGCCGCTTCGCGGAATCTTGCGCTTCTTTCTGGTCTTGGGAACCTTGGCAGGGTCGGTACCCGGGGGGATATCGAACAAGGTTGTATCAAGCCAGCGGCGGTAGTCGACATATTCAAAGGAAGGGCCGGCAAAGAGGGACGGGAAGAACATGACGTAGCCGATGTAATTGGCAATACTCGGGAACTCGGTGATTGCAGAGTACTTCTGTGCCTCGGTCAATTGAGCCTGAGGGAGACGCCCGTCGTGGATATTCCAGCAGAAAGATGACAGCTTCATCACCATGACCATTTGGGCACCCGTGATATCCACTGCTTGGGGATCGTCGAGAATCTGGCGCTGGATATGGTTGATTGACATGTGGCCCATGAGGAACAGGAATCCGATCCAGGGCATCAACGAGCCATCAATGTAGTATGCGATGGCATATGTGCCTGCAGCACTGTACAGAATCGTCCGAAGGCCATCCCACAGATCGTAAAGACCAACGAGGTAAAAGAGCGAGACTGCAATGATAAAGGCGTTTTTCTTCCAGGGCTGCGCATCGGGAACACGCTTGAGCAGAGCGGAGAGCGGGTAGGAGACGAGGAACGAAGCCAGCAGCTTGACTGCAGGAACGGATTAGAGACGGTTGCAGTGAGATAGATCTGTGACGCCATATGTAGTCCGATGTACGTACGCTCATCCACCGAGGCGCCTGTCAAACTGGCTGGGTAGCTGAAGACTGCGGGATGGTTAGCCCGAGGTGCAAGGAGCTATAGCTTCTCCTAAACGGAGAAAAAAAAGTCCATGGGAGACACAAACAAGCATCTATATAGGGCAACATGTTGCCGAACCCGGTGGGAAACCAGTTTTCCAAAGGGAAAAAGGTCTACACGCAGGGAAATGCAAAGACTGAAGGATGAAAAGCCCACGGCGACGAGCGACGAGCGGATGGGAGAAAAATGGGCGTCCAGAGATCGACGCTGAGGACGTCATGTGGGAAAAGCGGACGTGCCAAAAGAGGCTGACCACCTGCACATGCTCCACCTTCAATCAACCCTCCCCCGCAGACCTCAACACCTCGATCGTTCGTCAACCGATCAGCTGTACCCATTCCTTGCAGAGCTTCATTCCTCTCGGGTACTCTTTTCCTTCCACGCACGATATTCTATTCCGTGATCTCTTGCGCTCAGAGCGCCCTCCTCGCTCACGATGGACGTTGTCGCGGCCGTCTCGGGCTACATCTCCAAGATGGTGACGGCCGGCGAGTCGGCGTCAGGATTATCGTCGACCAAGATGAAGATCTTGCTTTTGGATAGTGAGACAGTGGGACTTGCGCTTGACTACAATACGGAATCGAATCGGAAAGACTAATCATTCACCCTTCAGGTATCCATTGTCTCGACCGCCATCACTCAATCCGCCCTCCTGAACCATGAAGTCTACCTCATCGACCGCCTGGACAACGCCGCGCGCGAGAAGATGCGCCACCTACGATGCTTGTGTTTTGTGCGACCCTCGCCGAGCTCGATCCAGTTGCTTATCGACGAGCTTCGCGATCCCAAATATGGCGAATACTACATTTACTTCAGCAACATCATCCGCAAGTCCTCGCTCGAGCGTCTGGCCGAGGCTGACAGCCACGAGGTCGTTCAAAGCGTCCAGGAACAGTTTGCCGACTTTTGGGTCATCAATCCAGACCTTGCAAACTTGAATCTGGGATTCCCACTGTCGCGGCTCTGGAGTCATACTCCGGATCTGTGGAACCCCGACTCACTCCAGCGGGCTACAGAGGGAACCTTGGCCTTGCTACTCGCGCTGAAGAAGAACCCGTTAATTCGGTATGAGAAGAACAGTTTTTTGGCAAGAAAATTGGCGACCGAGGTCAGATACCATATCACACAGGAGGAGCAGCTGTTCAACTTCCGTCGGACGGATACACCCCCGATCCTGCTCATCCTTGACCGACGCGACGATCCGATCACACCGCTTCTTTCGCAATGGACCTACCAGGCCATGGTCCACGAGCTGCTGGGTATCAGCAATGGAAGGGTCAACCTGCGCGATGTTCCCGATATCCGACCAGAGCTACAGGAGATTGTCCTGGCGCAGGACCAGGATCCGTTCTTTAAAAAGAACATGTACCAAAATTTCGGTGATCTGGGCCAGAACATCAAGGAATATGTGGAACAATACCAGGTCAAGACGCAGAGTAATATGAATATTGATTCGATCGCCGATATGAAGCGCTTCGTGGAGGATTACCCTGAATTTCGCAAACTGTCCGGCAATGTCAGCAAGCACGTTACCTTGGTGGGCGAGCTGAGTCGGCGAGTCGGAGAGGATAATCTGCTGGACGTGAGTGAATTGGAACAGAGCTTGGCTTGCAACGATAACCACTCCAACGACCTCAAGGTTCGTAATGTCCCAGTCCCGTTGAGCGACTCGAGCTAATCAGCCGCCCCAGTCTCTCCAACGCATCATTTCATTACCAAATGTCCCCGCGGACTGCAAAGTTCGTCTGGTTGCTCTCTACGGTCTTCGTTACGAAAGCCAATCGAACAACTCCCTGGCGGTATTGCTCGATCTGCTCGTCACGGCGGGTGATGTCCCTTCCCATCGTGTCAACATCATCCCTAAGCTTCTTGCCTATCATCATTCCCTTCAAGCTCCTCCAGTGGCGGGAGGCTTTACGGATCTATTTGAATCCACCTCCTTCTTCTCCGGCGCCCGGGACCGTTTCAAGGGCCTGAAAGGGGTGGAGAACGTCTACACGCAGCACTCTCCAAGACTCGAAATGACCCTTCAGAACCTCATTAAAGGCCGTCTGAAGGAGCTGCAATATCCATTCCTCGAAGGCAGCGGACACACGCGGGATAAGCCCCAAGACATCATCATCTTCATGGTTGGGGGCACAACATACGAGGAGGCGAAGATGGTCGCTCAAGTCAATGCCAGCTCTCCCGGCGTGCGCGTTGTTTTGAGCGGGACCAGTATACACAATAGCACGACGTTCCTTGAGGAAGTGGATGACGCCGTGAGCAGCTGGCCAGAGCCTGGTCCCACGACAGCTGCGGGACGGCTGCGGAGGGAAGTTGGGCGCTAATATCCAAGCAAGTCAGGCATAGTGATCTCACCTGCATAATAATTCAATTGACCAGTGAACGAGAGAAACTTGAAGTGTATGCGTATTGCGTAGTGTCAGGAAAGAACAGGACTTGTCCACTGAAAGTGCGTCTGCCATGACGCTTGAATGTGGATCTCTGGAGAATGCGGAGAGAGATCAGCGCAAGATTTCCACCGCATACCCCTCGTCTTCCTCGTTTCTCCAACTCCCCGCACAATGGAACAGCATTCTCCTGCTCGACAAGGGCCAACTTCGCCCATTGCATCTCGAGAATTAAGATTGCATCTTCCATCGACGACCGATCCTCCTGGCCCACAGAACCCTCCAAAGCCTCTCGTATGGCTGGTAAGCATCTTCTCTACCTCCTCCGCTTTCGAACGCACGTGCGACACTAAGCTCCCCGACCATCGCCTTCCCTCACAGGCAAGAACTCTGATCTCATGTGTTTATCTAGATCTTCGGTGCTACTGGCCATATGGGCCGCTCACTCGTCAAGACCACCCTCGCCCGAAATGATCTCGTTGCCGCCGTCGGGCGCACTTTTGAAAACAGCCCCGAAGCGATGAGGGAGCTCGAAGCTGAGCATGATAATTGCCTTGGCCTTCTTTGTGATGTTCGTGCGCGTGAGACGGTGAAAAGAGTCATCGATCAGACTATTGCGCGATTTGGCCGCATCGACGTGATTGCCAATTGCGCCGGGTACGGCGTGATCGGCGCGTGCGAAGATCAGGACGAGTTCGACATCCGAAACCAGTTCGAGACCAACTTCACCGGTACCTTGAACATCATTCAGCTGTCACTGCCACACTTTCGTGAGAGACGGGCAGGTCGATACTTGATTTTCAGCTCTACATCAGGTGCGCTGGGCGTGCCGGGACTAGGACCGTACTGTGCCTCCAAGTATGCGGTAGAAGGTCTGATGGAGAGCATGCTTTACGAGGTAGACAGCTTCAATATCAAGGGTACCCTTGTTGAACCGGGTCACATGCGTCGTGATGACATTGGAGATCTGGTCTCTCCGTCGGTCATGGCAGCCAACCCGTCCGAGCATAATCTCTCCTCGCCTCTACCGTTGTACGGGCACTTTCTGGTCAAACCGCCCAGTGAGCCGTACAACACGGCAACGTCCCCCGCAGCGCATGCCAGACGCATGTTGATGTGGCTGGGCGACAAGCAGCCTGCCTCCGCCGTCAAGGCAGCGCATCTCGTCTGGGAGCTTGGGCATTGCTCTTATCCACCTCTCCGTTTGATCCTGGGTACCTATGCCGTGGAAAGCATTCGCGATCGTCTCAAGTGTATCATCGAGGAAATTGAAGACTGGAAGCACCTCAGTTTTCCCCTGGGAGAGTCACAGCCCGCACCGGCAAATCGTGAAAGATCCGCACCGGCGGACAGTGCCGACGGCGGAGATGCCGCTGAGGGCGGCAGTGGGTGACATGCGAGTCGAGGCACTGCCATGTCCGATTCATCATGACGAAGAGAATTCCTGCGTTTCGTCTCGGATCTGAGACTCAATATTAGCTCTCCGCGACCATGTCCTTCTCAAAGACCAAGCAGTGAGAAGCGCCACGATCTTGCATGATCGGAGGAGCCAGCAGCCTGCGAGTTGGTGACTCGTCATGCAATTCCCGGATTTCGTCCGTCACCTTGAGCAATTATTACTCACACAAGACGGTTGGAAATCTCCATCTCGAAAAGCTCCTCTTGTCTGAAACACGCCATGAACCAGTTTCAGACAGTGAAAGCATGCCAGCAATTTTCGAATCCAGCAGCCGTGTACTGAAATTGGTCGTGTGCCGATGATCTTTCACGCCAAGAGAACAAGTATGCAATGGGGCAATTGGAAAATCACGTCGAAACTTCTGGGATCAAAAGACACAGACGTTGTCAATTGCTGACATGTCTGTAATGGATAAAGTCTATGAAGAATCTTTTCTATCACATTCAGTTCCCACCAGATACCTGCCATACGCAACAAATGAGAAAAAAAAAGCAAGGTTGAAGAGATAAATAGAATGGTATATTATGTGCATCTAATTTGGTAAGAGCTTGGTTCAATCATCATGAAACTCTCTAATTATAGATTCTCAGTCATGGGCAAGAATGACACAACCCTCTTTCGCATGCCAGATGCGTCGACGCTTCACCACGCCCGCTCCAAAAGTATCCTCAATACCATCCTCTATAAATTGCGTAGCTGGATCAGAAGCCTCTCCTTCACCATGTTCATCCGAGTGTCGCAAAATCCGAGCTTCCTCAATGCTAGCGCCTAGCTCGTACTCGCCGCGGCAAAGGATGGTTAGCCCGATAGAGGTTTGGATCGATCCTCGGGCTGGCAGAATGGGCAATGCTTGCTGAAGCATACCGGTCCATGCCAGACGCCGCGTGAGATCTAGCGCGATGTTATTCTGTTGGTGACGAAGACTTGGCTGGAGGCGGAGAAGTGGGTGAATAGGACGAGAGGAGCGATTGTGGACGGTGACGTGAAGGGTGAGCAGGTCGTCGGTTTGCGCCTGGAACTTCGACCTTCCGACTTGTTTCACCGCCGAGGGGCTGTCTTTGGATTTGGGGGAAGAGAGAGAAAAGGCGACTTCTACGTCTTCAAGACGCATGGCCTCCACCATACGGGTGTTCAGGCGGATGTTGCGGAGATCAATGGACCCCTTCCGGCCGGTAGCAGACTCCGACCAGCCTCCAATGACTCGCTTGAGAAGCTCCTCGCGGAACCAGAAGGCTTCGCGAGAAGCTCCTTCGGCTTCGAAAGTGAGTTTGTTGGCACTGACAACGAATTGGCGGCGATTGCCCGTGTTGACGAGTGGAATGGTGGCGTATGGATTGTCCAAGTAGACACGGGGTAGGACGAGAACAAATCGCGAAACCTGACCCGGTTGCAGGTTCCCGTCAACAGTATACTGACCCGTGCCGTTATCCGTTGAAGATTCGGGAGCTTGATCAACCGAATGCTCATTGACTCGAAGCCATACCGATAATGGGCTGGGCCATACGTTACGCAGGTCCAGCAGAACAATGCAGTGATCCGATTCATATGCGCCGTGGCCCAGGCGAGACAGAATCCCAGAAAACGGATCATTTTCGGAAGCGGACAAAGGAACCTCTGGTGTCTCAGCCGATCCCGAGGAGCCAACGACATGATGATTCTTCCATGCGAAATCCCCTCCAAAGGGTAGAATGTCACAGCGTGCAACCTCTATACTCGCGTTGACGGTCACTGTTAAGGGCACAAATAGCTGCCGCGTGTAAAATACTTCAGGCAACTGATCTCGCTCTTTCTTCACGTATGAGTAGTCAATCTGGACTGTCGTGTCTTGCAGACCAGGTTTCCCTAGAACGTCCACGTTGAATGTCGCTTTCTCCCCGGCGGGGATATAACAACTATCAGACTGTGGGCCCTCACGACGCCATCTTAAGGCTGGCTGAGTCGCGAGTTTAAGCTCTAACTCGTAAATTTCAACCGGAAGTAGATTTTTGTTCGTCAATGCCGATTGAAGTTGACGAGTAGTTGAGTCTTGGAATGTAAACAAAACGAAGTCCACGGGGCAAGTGGACGTATTTTGGAGTGTAATTGAGAAAGTTTTGATCTCGCCTTCGAGGAGCATGATTGCTGACTGCGAAAGCGACATCGATTCGATGACCAAGGATGGTTGTCTACCAATGACCTTGACCTGACAAGTTTCGGTTTCAGGGCCCTTTTTCGTAGACATCTTTCCGTCCTTTGATGTGATTGAGCTCCATGAGAGCGGGCGATCATTCGGAGGCTCCTTTGCAGAGAGTCCTGTCCTCTTGAACTTGACCTCAGGAAGAGGCCTCCATAGTGCTTTGAAGATGGGGAACTTTCGCTCTCGGCAATGCCGAATCTTCACTGAGCAACCGGAGATGCTGAGACTTCCCTCTTCGTAAGCGGTACCTAAAATGAGGACGTCCTGCAGAGCAAGGGGCCCAAGGAAGATATTCTCCGCTTCAGCGACAAACCTGAGCCCTTCACTTTCAAGACGCAATGACTCGATCTCGACCTCAAACTCGTAGGGATTTTGAAGTGTCACTCGGAATGACGCAGGCTCGTCCGTGACAGTTAAAATTTCCAGCGTCTTGCTGCTCGGCTTGGCGAAAGGATTATACAAGAAGGGATCTTTCTTCGCCTTCTCTGAATCAGTTGTGACTGCGTCAAGTTCTGTCTTTGATCGACGAACGGGCCGCCGCGCATCCGGCAAGGGCAACAATTGCACATCGCGAACTAGGAAATCATCCCAATACTCGGCGGTCATGGTTGTTGCACCGAGTCGATTGCCAGCCTCGACGGTGCGCTTGATATTATTCAACAAACGAACCTGGTCGTCGCGAGGCAAGCGCGGTGGTATCCTTTCGCCTTCACTAAGCATCAAATCTCCCCGTATCGTTTGCAGTAGTTCAACCGTGAAACGCAGAACGCCACTGAAATCAGGGAGCGCCTCACAGCAATTAATACATGCCTTTAGAACGTCAACCTTCAAGTTGAGGTCACCATATTGATCAAGGGCAATATGTCGGAAGGTCCGCTCTGCAATGCTTGAAAGGGAGTCATAGGCAGGTAGTTCTCTCCCACCGTCAGAGGTAGACATACGACTCTGACGCTTCTGCCACTCATGAGATGCCGATGGCTGGGCACCGTAGATTTCACCAATCGAAGCCAGAAGAAGGCGGATGCTCTTCTCCATGTTCCCGTGTCCTATGTCTAGCGCGTTGACATCAAATGACGTATCGCTGAGAGAGCCCAACCCAGCAGCCGGATGAATTCCGGCCTCGGCAGCACCCAATTTTCGAGCCTGTATAAGGCTCGGTACGATCACAGCAAGAAGTTCGCGCAGGACAAAGGCCTTTTTACGGGGTAGATCGAGAGTGTTAAGAACCGAAATAATGCCAGCGATTATAGGAACGGCATCGGTTGCAGGCAGATCAGCTTCAGAGGCAAGAGGCAGAGCCCGGTAGAGGAAATTGGCGATGTCAGACTTGCGCAGCAACATAGTGCCGCGTGGAAGTTCCGGTTGAAGCAAGGGAAGTAGAGGCTCGTTCATGACAATATGCTTCAAGGCATTGTCGTCCAGCCCGCCGTCCCGAACGCGGGCCGACACCATCAACCTAGACAGTCGAATCACTGTTTCAGAAAATACGAGCTGAGGCAGGGGCTCGTCTGTCACATTAGCGGCCCGAATGTAAAGATTCACAATGTTGTTTGAAAGATCAGGTAGTAGGTTGGTCAGATTCTGAAGGGAGACAAGACGATTGCCAGCTGCGGATGGGCCCTGGAGAGCCTCTTTTACAGCTCTCGAGGCCTTTTCAGCAACTGGATACAGTACGGATGGAATCGAGAAATCCATGCCAGCCCATGCCAGCATCACCAGACAGAGAAGAATGTTCTCCAATGCCTTTGCATGCCAAACGTAGTCGCTGGCGGCCCGGGCATTGTTCGCGGCTTCATTCAATTCTTTGAGGGCGTCTGGCCATCTCCCTGCCTGTAGAAATAGCGTGCCAATCACTACTCCAGACCTGCCCTTGATGCGGTTTTTGGTCCTGTCAGTGGCACTAAGACCACTCACAGACATGCGATCACGACTGTGCTCTTTCGGGGACGCTATTGAAGGGCTTCTTCCTCCAGAATTTGTTCTTGTCGAGTGTATAGATCGAGTGATTTCGTCAAAAGTGGTGGGGGTTTCATGTTCAGATGGCGCGGGTGATGTAGTTTTGGAACTCAACACAGTCTCTGGTAACGACCCATTCGGATTGGATGGTAGCTGCGCCGGAAGAGTCATTCTGTTCAGCACTCGATCCACTAATCGCGATCGCAGCTCTGGTTGTCGAGTCGGACCCCACGATGAGGCTCGGGGAGAATCTATAGACGGAATGCTTTGGATGGTTTTCGCAAATTGATCCAACTCTGACAGCAAGACCGAGGTCACATCACACAGGACTGTTTTCATGGTGGTCGCCTTGGAGACCTCGGGTCGAGGAACCCAGAGAACATTCTCTGGACCATTGGTGATGCTATCAAGACCATCATAATCGAAGACCAGGAGCTGATTTACCAACGCCCGCGGATGGCTCTCCTTTAACGTTTCCAGCTCCCCTCGCAGCTGGTCCAATTCCTGTGGCGCAGGATATTTTAACGCTGTATCGGTGGTTTCAGATAGCTCTTTTCCGTCCGCAATCGCAATCACGACCAACGGCTCTCGGTACATTTCAAATGGGAAGAGTTCCAGGTGGGACGTCGGGGGAACGGAGAAGGACAAGTCGTAGAGTATCAATCCGGTAGGAAAGGCGAGCGGCGAGAACATGTCTATGGTTTTGCAAAATCAGCAATGTCCTTCTATCACTAATGAGGTAGACGGTCATCCTCCGAGGTGAGCGGCTGCGTACTTCGATTTGGTCGAGAATCGGGACTAATGTCCCCCAACCGCACCACATTTTCAGCTTGGAGTCTTGAAGCAAAGCTCAAGAAGCGCGTCCGCTTGATTTTTCCAATCGGAAGGAGTAACGCTCGAAAGCGCACTGGCGCAATTGGAGAAAGCGTATCAACCCCCATGGTAGCGTGGGAGTGTGGATAGGGTAGATAGCGGCGGTTGACAGCTTGAGGCCCGCATCCAGAGGAAATGCAAGCGCCGCAAGGACCCGGATTTCAAAACAAGCGGCGGAGTTTGACCCAAAGATCGAATACAAGGATCTGCGCCGAAAAAAACAACCGGGTCTGGGCCTCGAAATGTGCACACGGATCGAGTTCGACCAAAGACAAACACTGCGCATGGACACAGAGACCTCCGATCGATTGCGCTGGCCCGCGGAGGTGGGACGGGTACCTTTCCATCTGGTGAAACAATCAATGATTAGATAAGCAAAGCGGCAGCAGGTGACTGGGTCCAGCCGATAAGAGATCGACGCCGCCTCGATAAGGAGACGGCCCTCCGCAGTCACCGAGGCGTCGAGCTGTCGATAACAGCCCCATGTCAAATCTGGTATACCTGATCTAAGATTGATCTTTTGACTTTCAAATACTTGATACCCTACCCTTTGGAAGTTCATTTCATCTACGATATCGAGTACAATATCCCTGTGAAGCTCATCTAGAGCTTGTTGGGCCCAGCACGGCTTTGTTGTCGGCCGGAAGATGCCTGAAACGTCTTGAACGTGAACAAATTACTGCTTACATCGTCCTTCTGGAAAGGAGACCTCTACCGGAGCCTCTAACAGAGCATCAGAGACGTCGAAATGGCCCTGAATGTAGATTTCAACGCACTCAAGGCCCGGACCATGGGGTCCGGCGCTGATGAAGAAGCCGTGACGGTCGATACTCGGGGTCTTATCTCGAAAGTTCTTGCTCGGTATTCTGGAAAATGGTGCGATTATGAATCTTGACAACACGTCACTGAGAAGCACTCAATTTTTAACAGACACATTCAGGACCGTACTCAGAGAAATGATCCAAAACGCCGCCGATGCTTCCGCAACGAAAGTGACCATTAAATTCGAAACGCTACCTTCTACGACAGTGCCGTCTCCGACGTCGACGGACCCTACGGCTCTTCTCAAGCACACGATATCGAATCATACCCTTCGACGCCTCCTAATATCAAATAATGGTTCCCCATTCAGTGAGAAAGACTGGGCTAGATTGAAGCGCATCGCCGACGGAAACCCAGATGAGACAAAGATCGGAGCATTTGGAGTCGGCTTCTACAGTGTTTTTGATGATTGCGAGGAGCCTTTTGTGTCCTCTGGCACGCAGGCGATGGCTTTTTATTGGAAAGGCAACGCCTTGTTCACTCGTCGCCTTAACATGAGTGAAACACCATCGCAAGATACGACGTTTGTACTGGATTACCGCAATGATTCTTCTCCAGTTCCACAGTTAATGCAGCTTTGCCAGTTCTTGTCAAGTAGCTTAACTTTTGTGGCGTTGGAAGAGATTGAGCTGTGGCTCGACGATTGGAATCTCTTAAAGCTTTCCAAGAAGACTGCTCCTGGCGTGGATGTCCCGATCCCCCGGGATATTGAGACAAGAACCACAGACGGTCTGATGAAGATTACCAGCATCACACAGGAGATCGCGCAGGTTGATGCAGCTTGGATGCGCATCGTGGAATGGAATCCCAATGCTAGCATGTTCCGGTTGGACAACCTCCGAGACACTACAAGCTCTCTGCGCAGCTTTTTTTCCAAGTTCACGAGTCAGGCGGGATCTGAAAAGCAGATCCAAACTCCCAAAGTGGAAGGCGTTGACGAGACAGCAAATATGACCGCGATGCTAAAGGCCACTGTCTTTCTGCATATCAATACTGCATCTATTCAACCATCTATCAGCACTTCCCTTAGCAAAGAGTTAGAACGCGCTACTCGAAAGCCGCCCCCAAAGCGGGCGACAATTGCTATATTGACACCATCTTATGACGCTAACATTGCAACCGGGGCATCCGAATCGCAGTCTGAAATTCTGGCCTCCATTCTACCAACAAAGGCTGGCAGAATATTCATTGGATTCCCAACACAACAAACCACTGGTCTCAATGCTCATGTCTCCGCACCTTCTGTGATCCCCACCGTGGAACGTGAGAGTATCGACCTCAATACACGTTACATCAGCAAGTGGAATATCGAAATGCTCAGAGCAGTTGGAATCGTCTGCCGAATAGCGTGGTCAGCGGAAATGAGCAGCATCAAGTCCAAAATCGCGACCAAAGTTGGATCAACGCGTGCATCCAAGATTCGGAAGGAGGATATCGTTGAGGTCCTTCCAGAAGCTATTCACACAGCCAATCAGTTTGTCTTCCGCGAGTCAACGCCTTCCTCCATGCTTGGACAGACGATAGAGGACGCTTTTTGGATGTGTAACAAGAATGCTTCCATTGAGATTATATCAACCTGTGGTGTCATTCCCAGCCATCAGACTCGCATCGCTCCGAAAGACCTCAGTTTCATGGACTCTATTCCAGCGCTGCCGGACGAGCTGGTGCTCAATGCCAAGGAGTTTGTGCAGAAGTTGACAGATTTCGGGCTGGTGACAGAAATCACCGTGTCTGACATTAAACGAGAATTAGAATCTCACACTCTTCGACCTAATCAAATATCCGAGTTTCTATCGTGGCTGGGACAAAAGGCCGTGACTGGACAACTTGATGGCCTATCAGTCAAGAGCTTACTGCGCGTGGCAGTCGCCAATGACGAAGACAAAGAAGGAAATCCCACCCGCCTCATTGTCTTTGCGGACATTGCAGGATTTCTGAATCCTCATCGGATACCGGCTGACTTGCCGGTCCCGCCGGGGGTGATGCCTTTCAAGTTCACAAAGTCTCAAAGTAAAGCAGAGCTCGAGGCTCTTGGATGGGCTGAACTGCAAATAGTGCCATGGATTCGATGGCTTGTCACAAATGCGAACGATGAGAATTTGTTGGCAAAAGAGCAAAACATCCTGAAAACTCCTGCCTTCGCGGGTCAAGTGCTTCCAGTTCTGTCCAAAGCCTGGGAACTCTTGAGTCCCTCCTCCCGGCAAGCGGTGGTCGATATTTTGCAGCCGAATACTGTGATTCCAACCAGGTTCGGCATGAAGCAGCCGGCACAGACATACTTTGCCTCTGTGCGGCTGTTCGATGATCTGCCGGTCGTGCATGGCCTTAATGGAGTCAAGGAGAAATTTTTGGTCGCATTGGGAGTCCGTAAAACAGTTGAATTGGGCGTCATATTTGACAGACTCATCAACTCCCCCGATACCACCGATGCCAAAGGTCCTCCCGCTCGGCGATGGAACCACGTTGACCTGATTCGCTATCTCACCTCTGTGCGTGAGGATATTCCAGCCAACGACATTCAACGACTCAAGAATACGAGTATATGCACTGCGGAAAATGACCCTCAAAGCCGTGGCACTCGTTACAAGATTGCGGAGTTGTACGAACCAAAGGACTCACTTCGTGCGTTGGGACTCCCAATCATAGAGTGGCCCGGCATCTACAACAGTGCCAGTAACGAAGGCAAATTTCTAAGTATGATGGGGTTGAAGAGTTATCCGACAGGCTCGGAGCTCGTCCGGCTCATGGTCATGAGTGACTCCGAGAAGGATGTCACTAAAAAGAACAAGGCCCTGACCTACTTCTTGAATGAGTATCACACCAATGGCTACGCATCGTTCGATATCGGCGCAGTCACTGTGCCTTTTCTTCCGGTGGAGGGCTCGGACAGTCTCAGTACGCCGAAAAAATGTTTCACTGAAGAGGGCGCCTCCTTGTTTGGGCTCAACATACTGCAGAAGCGTCTCCATCCGCATAGCTCCAAATTGGGAGTCAAAGCTCATCCCCCGCTGTCCGATTGCCTACAAATATTGATTCGGCAGCCCCCCGCTACGAACAGGGAAGCCCGGATAATTTTCAAGTATCTCGCTGGAAGAGTCTCCGACTTGAGTTCTCAAGACATCGAGCGGGTCGGGAACGCGCCCGTCATTCCTGTAGCCGCAAGTGGCACATCTGAAAAGGGAACCCGTCCTCGATTTGTCGCACCCAAACTCTGCTACTTAGGAGATGGCGAAGACTATAAAGACATCTTTGACTTTGTAGACTTCGGGCAAGAAGCGAACCTGTTCCTCATGGCAGTCGGTTCGAGAAGAGAGCCCACGAAGAACGAGATTGCCCGCATGCTAGTCAGAGAGCCCGCTCGCATTTCCGCGACGTTTCAAAGCTCTGATAAGTATCTGATGCTTTTACGCACATTAGCTGAGCATCTATCTGTGCTGAAGAAGGACCGAGAACTGTTCAGTGAAATGAAGCGAGCCAAATTCCTGCTCGCCAGTCGAGACATCCCTCCTCAGGTAGCGACGCAGAGTACTAAAGCTCAGCAGGCCGAGAAAGGTACTCTCGATGCGGAGGAGGACCTGGACATTCGTGAGTGGAGCTTATCTGCTGCGAAAGATATTGTCGTTGTGGATGACTTCCAAAGTTTCAATCTCTTTAAAGAGCACATCTTGGCTGCGCCGCAAGAAGAGGCACTAGAGAATTTCTATGCAGCTCTTGGGGCTGTTCCGCTTAGCAGTCTGGTCGAAGAGCAAGCACGATTTGGAGGCGTTGCGGCCGACCAGAGCCCTGGTGCCAAATTGCATAAGCTCATTCTCGAGCGTGCACGACTTTTCCTGCATGACCAACCTGCCGACTCAATCCAACATGGTGCGAGGTGGTTAGAGACAAGCTTCGTGGTTCAAGTGGTCAATTCGATCACACTGACCCGCTCCTTGACAGGCCGTAGAGCGTCTCATACCCAGAAGCGAAGTGCAATCGTTGCGCGCTTGTCGACCGGATGGGGCTTGTGTATCTGCCCAGGCAGGTATGACATTTACGAGATCAGCCAGTCTCTTGTGCACCTGTTACTCAAAAGGCCCAAGCTTCACTCAACGTTGACGTTGGAGATGATGCTCAAGACTGACCTCTTGGAGCTCCGTGCCCGTGGTTACAATGTGGAGCGAATTTTGAGACAAAAAGCTCACGAGGCCCGTATGGCAGAGGATAAGCGACAGAAACAGATGGAGGAGGAAAGACAGGCTCTCAAGGAAAAGGAAGCCGCTTGGGCAGAGGCTCAAGCCCAACGCTCTCAGGAACAACAGTCTGCTCAGAAACTTGCCCAGCAATCGCAAAACCCGATGCCTGGCGTGTTCCCAGAGTCACCCAAGAGCAAGTCCGCCTCAAGTGAAACGCAGGTCGAGCCGGCTGCGCCCCCTGCGCCTGAAAGGGCGCCCCGCGGCTTGTTTGCGAACTTGACCAAACGCTTTGGATTGGACAAAAACTCGTCAACATCGACCTTAGAGCAATCTCAATCGCTGCTCAATCACGAGAACAAGGAATCCTCTCCACAACCGCCTCCATACTCTTCCTCAGATCCACAGAACAAGCGGCCAGAACAGACAGTCTCGGTCAGCTCTCCTCATCGACTGAACCAAGAACTCCTTTCCGCCGTACAGGCATGCCGACCTCATGGATCGTCCGATGTGTATAGCCGACCGGAGACAAACCAGATTTCGGAGAGCAAATCATACTGTGACGAACGACCGAGTCATGACTTGGAGTTTGTGGCGACGCTCCCCAGTGGAGTGAATGTACTGTTTGTTAGGACCGTCATCGATCGTTCGGCCTTCCTTGCCAATAATCGCAACGGCATCAACACATTTGCATCAGTCCTGTTGGACTGCGGCTCCATCTTCGCGATGCGGGCGGACAGCTTGAGTATCTTCTATGACCCTGGTGGCAAGACTATCGCTTTCAACCGTGCCGGCAGCATCTTCTGCAATTACTTTTACTTCCAGCAATTGCAGGAGCAGGCCTTGCTTCAGACTGGCAACCCTGACCGGACTGATGCAATTGTGTATTGGTGGGTGATTCTGTGTCACGAGCTGGCCCACAACCTTGTGGGAGATCATAGCTCTGCGCACAGTTACTATACCGAGGGTTTCGTTGCGCAGTATTTCCCCAAGGTTGCTACCAAGCTCGCCACGCTATCGCAGCAATCGCAATCATGAGCGGAACTTGATTGAAATCCTAGACTTTTGCATGGCATACTTCTCCATCTCGCTCCTCGTGGACCTTGCTACTATGAGCGAGTATGCACTGAACCTTCTACTTTTCTGATCTTAGTTCCTCACAACTTAATTTTTCTTCTTCTTATGAATTGCTCCGAAGGGGTGAACGGGATGGTCCTTCTGTCACATCTATATCATAAGACTTTTTTCGCCCCCCCGTTCTGCATCAAGTTGCCTGGATAAGGCTTTCAGTTCTCAGGCATAGTTTTGTCGAGGCCAAGCCTGAATAGACATCAAACGTGCCTACTCCGATGATCGATTTGCCCAGATCGCGCTAGCCCATCTGCACCCCCTCGATGCCCTTCCGCCTTTTGACCCACCCCCCCTCTATGGCCTGCTATATATGTGTCGTAGTAGTACATCAACGTAGTGAGTGACATGTGTCAAACTCTGGCAATAATCTCCTTCTCTTAAATTGGGCATTGCGACAGCGCCATCCCTCCAAGAGGCTCCATCGTAATCTACGGCTGTTCTAGGGGGAAGAACACAGGGACAGGTATGAGTGGCAACAATTGCCGGTCCCTGCATCACTCTGCTGTACCGCCTTCTCATCCATGGGAGCGCTCTTTACGTGATCGGAAAGAAATAAGAGGAGTATGTCCGGCAGAATGATCGGACCATCATTATCGCCCGCTGTCCGGCTATCGGCGGTACCTGCCATTTGCCTGCATGCCAACCTTAATTTTCATTTTCGTTTTTTTTTTGAGTGACCTCATGATCTGATCTCTTACAATGTATTGTTTTATGCGGACTTGTTGATTGAAATTCCTATAATCGTCGTGATACACCATGCATCATTGAGTTCCCGGATCAATTGTTTCTTCCCCGTCAGGCAGACAAGTCTTGCCACTTGCAGACCCCTCGAGGGTTCAACGAGCAAGATTAAATTGGACTAATCCACCGCTAAACACAATATTCTGTTCGCAGCATTGAGTGCACCTGGACTGTGGACGGAAAGAATTCTCATTGCAATATCCTTGTGTATACTTGGATTGGATTGTGCCTTGAGATCGATTGATCATCTCATTCACCGTCTCAAGCTCGTGACTCAAAAAAAGATACCGGGATGGCGCCACTGCTCGGCACTTGGGAAGCAGAGACGACCTCCTCGTCGTATTCTACTGCAGTGGACGATTCTTTCCTGAAAAGCATCCTCTATGTTGATGCCTATGATTCATTCTCTTACAATGTGGTCGCCATGCTCGAGGAGACCCTACACGCCCAGGCCACCGTCATGACAATTGACTCAGAGTGGCCAGAAGGCGACATGAATGGATTCCTACGACACTTTGATGCTGTTGTGTTGGGTCCCGGTCCAGGAGATCCCAATTTACCCAAGGATGTTGGAATCATGCGAGATGTCTGGAATCTGCAAGATGGCGAGCTTCTTCCAGTGTTCAGTATCTGCTTGGGGTTCCAGAGTTTGTGTCTACACCATGGTGTGCCGATTGAGCGTTTGCCTTATCCTCTCCACGGTCAGGTTCGCCATATCTCCTCAGCGGCCAAAGACATTTTTGAGGGTCTGTCCGATGTGGAGGTCACACTGTATCACTCGCTCTATGCCAATCTGGACAAATCCACTAGTTCGCGAGGAGTGCAATCGGAGGATTTAGAATTTCTGGCATGGCTACCACTCGAGCTGAAATCAGGGTCCACGACCGAAATTGCGATGGCGGTTCGTCACCGCCAAAAGCCGTTCTGGGGCGTCCAATTTCATCCTGAATCATGCAAATCAGAAAAGGAGGCATGCAAGAAACTGCTACTGAGTTGGTGGCATAAGTCACTCACATACAACAAGCTTGCAGGGCGAGGAGGGTATGGGAAGTTGTCTGAAAGAATGATCACGACAAGCGAAGACACAAGTTCTCTCCCCGATATCGCACAGCACATGTTGACATGGAGCTTGTCAACATCTCCATCCTCGGCTTATCGATCGTTGCCCCTGAAGAGCTTAACTGCGGAGTCAATCAGCGAGCTTTTCAACAAGCCTGGATCCCCGACTGTGCTATTTCAGTCCAATGGGCGCTACAACATTATCTCCATCCCCAGTTCTGGCTCCTGGCGGTTCGAATATCGAGTTGAGTCTCAAAAATTGATTATGCATCAAGTCGGTGGCGCTGAATCGGCAGTTGTCGAAGCCTCGTTCACATTGAATCAAATGTGGGATTCCCTTCGTTATTTGATGGAGAGGAAGAAAGTAAGTTCCGGCTGCTCGCAGATACCATTTTGGGGTGGCTTTCTCGGATACTTCTCCTATGAGTTGGGACTGGCTTGTCTACCTCATCCGAAGGGCTCTCCGCAGCCTGCTCCCTCAGGGACTCCCTCATCATCTGATGCCAGCGAGGAGGCGCCGGCCGATGTTAGTCTCCTGTGGTGTGAAAAGAGTATTGTCATTGACAATGAGACTGCGAGTGTTGTTGTACAATCGACACGTGACGCGGATAGCCTGCCACGTGGATGGCTAGATGAGACATCACGACTACTGCAGGAGAGGTCATCATCTCATTTAAGCAGCGAAACTGTTGAGATTCAATTCCTGGATTCGATCCTGCGAGATGTGCAATTCACATTTCCACAAGAAGAGGCATACAAACAAAAAATCAACGACTGCAAAGCCGAGCTTGAAGCAGGTGAATCATACGAGTTATGCCTCACCTCGGAAACCTCGATCACACTGCCTACCCCTACCACAGAGGAAGATCAAGCTATTTTCCCCTGGAAACTGTACAAAAAGCTCAGAACCTACAACCCAGCCGCATTCAGCGCATTTGCCGACCTTGGCCGGACAAAGATCGCCAGCAGTAGTCCGGAATGTTTCCTTAACTGGGACCGCACGTCCATGCTCGAAATGAAGCCCATGAAAGGCACCGTCCGCAAAACTCCCGAGATGACCATGGAAAAAGCTCGAGAAATTCTTGGCACTACGAAAGAAATGGCCGAGAACTTGATGATCGCCGATCTGATCCGCCATGATCTTTACGGTATTTGCGGGTCCGGCAGCGTTCATGTCGAGAAACTCCTTGAGGTCGAGGACCACGGCCGAGTCTACCAGATGATCACACACGTCAAGGGCGAAGTCCGACCGGAACGACCGGGTTATGCCGTGCGACACTTGTCACAAGCAAATTCGTCGAATATGGCTGTGCACGGTCTCGCGGCGCTCCAACGTTGCCTTCCACCTGGTTCGATGACGGGCGCAC
Organism: Penicillium oxalicum; assembly: GCF_001723175.1. Lineage (NCBI taxonomy): Eukaryota > Fungi > Ascomycota > Eurotiomycetes > Eurotiales > Aspergillaceae > Penicillium > Penicillium oxalicum. Next base: position 3,147,169 of record NC_064652.1, on the reverse strand, counting down.
CCAAAGAGCGATCGTGCGTGCATCTCCGTCGTATCGAATCGCGAAAACGTAGCATCTACTCCGGGGTTATGGGTTATCTTGATCTTGGCGGCGGTGGCAGTTTCTCGGTTCTGATTCGGACTGCGTTCACACATATATCGGGGCAAGAATCTCCTCCACAGCGTCATCAGACTTGGAAAATCGGCGCCGGTGGCGCTGTTACCACTTTGAGCACGGCCGAGGGTGAATGGCAAGAGATGTTGACCAAGTTGCGCACTGTCTGCAATGTTTTTACTTCATCGCAAACCAACTCTTGATCGTGTCAATGTTTGCGCTACGAACCCAAGAACCCAAGAACCCAAGGGTCCTGTTACGAGCTCGCTGACTTGCACTTCAAACCCTCTCCCTTCATTCGACATTTATCCGATTATACACCTAGCATGGATGTACTGTATCATGTATTCAACACCGATTTGAGTCAAGATCTATCTGCTGGTGCCAGAAAGATGACTCAGGTTATATAATTCAACAAATAGACACCTCATGTTCCGCATGCAATTCCATTGATCTCATACAAAAACTTGGGCATTTGACTCTCCAATTTATGTGCCTAATGATCGGTGTTTATATGTTAGACAGATAGTCATAGGTATAGGTGAACTATATACTAGGTAGGTGGGGAATGCTATCCTTGTGCAATCTAGGCACTCTATGTCTCTGGAATTGACCACAGGCACAGATTCAGACAGCACCTAAGATTTTGAATCAGTCAAATGGATATCAGACGAGTCCTAGCTCTAAATTCTCCAGATTGTTCCGCTGTTGAGGCAGAGCTTCCAGCATGTCCTTTCTCTGCACTTCATGCAGCATCAACACCTGGCGAGCACATATAGGCCCCAGTACAAGACATCAATCTGCATCTCCTTCGCGGGCGTCTCACCCGGAAGACATCGGAAAGATTCAATTTATGCTCGATGCGAAAGAGAGAAGAATGGATAAAACGGGTTGACACAATGTGTCGATGGCGACCTTAACTCGATTTATACTGATTTGAACACGTGCCACGCAATCATGTGCTTGTCAACCTTACTCAACCGTTGAACTTTCAACTTTTAGTTTAAATGGCAATCATCGGGCACGTCAAGACACCAAGGTTTTCTTCGATCCTCCATGAGGGCAATTGCCGAAGCAAAAGGATCATGTCACGCACTTTTATCTAACGACCTACGACACTAGGGCTCTCCTGACTTACTTCTCGACTACTAAACGCTGGAGGGCAATGTACGACCGTCCAAGCGCACTGAGCTTCGATAACGTCGCCTTTCTCATCTTCCATCAATTAATATATCCCCTTGATCATTCATGATCAAACATTGTGAATTTTCAAGTTGAAGGACTGTCTTGACGGTCGTGGAAACCTCCTGCCTACATTGTGATTTTGACTATAATTTGGCTCTCATTCCACCTTACTAACGGGGGCCTCCTGGCCCACTCGCGGCTTAAACCAGCGCGTCTCCACCTGCAACCACGTTCTGGAGACCTGTACGAGTGCTTTTACAACAAGGATACGCTGTTCGTTCCGGCCAATTCAGTACTGCAGTACTCATATTCTGGATCCGACTCCCTCCCACTCAGTGCTGCATGTTTTCGGCTACTGAATAACGCTATTTGCTGGACTTCCCACTAATACTCATGACTGGGATAGCTCGGTCGTCAACATTGTACAAGTGAGTTCCAATTCCTGACTCGGGGCGGCAACTGCTGCGGGGCATTCCCAAGCTGTCACCATGTGGCTGGATGGATCTGCTCTGTTTCCAAGTTCCACCTGCTACGGAGATTAGTCCGGTTGAATCCCCGCCAAAAGCACTGACTTGCAAACCAGTTGCAACCTGGTCACAGGAAAATGAAACCCCCTGAAGTTCACGGGTCGCTTGCCACACATCCTCAGATTCAAGAGCGCTATTCCTGCCTCATTCAAAAGTTCAACCCGTACTGAGACCCGCTCGCCCTTCCCCGCCACACTCCAAACGCATATAAGGTTTAGGTTGGCTTTCAGATCTAGACGTCCAAGGCTGGTGGTCCCATATCCTAGACTTTGTCCATCTCCACAATCCACGCCCAGTCTCTCCACAGGCCTACCAAGAGCACTATTTTGGAGTGTCAGTGTGTCGCTTCACATGCACGATCTCCGGCCTCGTTTCCGACCGATGGATCCCGCGGAGCTTTTTGGGACAGGTAATCTCCCCGACTCAGAGCCATCACTACCGGAGATCAAGCAGGATGCCAGTCCCCTCTTCACCGTTCTACCAGCAGAGGTTCGCAATCGCATCTACACCTTTTCTCTCGAATATTCGGGGGTCCTGCCGTGGTCCGACACAAAGGCATCAGGTGCGAGCTACGACGGTGACCAGAGCACAAGCACAAGCGCGCCGTATCGGGGCAACGCTTTCTACTTTCGACCCGGTTACAATCAACCAAAGCGCATCCTGACGTCTCTCCTTCAAACATGCCAGGCAATCTACAATGAAGCCTCCCTGCTCCCGCCCGCGGTCAGTGAACACACCTTCTGGTTCTACCGTGGCCCGCCACATGTCAAAGATGCTTCGTCTCCGCTGAGGTATTTCGCCAAAATGACTCCCAAGCAGCGAGCTCAAGTGCAGCACCTGCATTTCTTCACTCAGCAATTCTTTCTCGAGGACAAGATCTGGTCCACCGTTTGGAACGGAATCGAGATCGTCCGTCGAGACAAGGACAAAGCTCAGGAAGCAGGCGCCGCCGATGGCTCTGGTCATGAATCAAAGACTACCACGTCTCCCACTTCTCCTAGCCCTCCCACATCTTCGTCTTCTTCACCTCAATTTTCAACGTCGGATCTCTCCTTCTCGATCGCCGTGCCAAAAGCCCGACGAACGGAAACGATCAAGATCTCCCCTCGGACCCTCACAATCACCCTCCGCCACACGGACTGGTGGTTCTGGGAGAACGACCAACCTCTCGGCATAGACCCCTTCCGCGTTGGCCGTACCATCTTTTCCCGACCCCCATCCCCACCGGCCGAAATGTCACCAGACTCACGGCCTTCATTTCCCATGAAGAGGCCGTGGGGTGAGCAATTTGTCACCATGCCTAGCTTGGAAGAACTCACCATCGAGTTCGAAACGGTCATGCGCAAACGTGATCAACTCGACGATATTATCCAACGAGCCTTGCATTGGAGGTTCCCACTTCGTCACCGCCCATGGAAGAGCGAAATGATTTACCTAGTCCCAGAGCCCAGGTCTGTTCAGGCGTACACATGGGTGGGTGCGACAGAGAGCGAATTGAAATGTCAGGGGACGAAGCGGTCGGCGCTAGTTCCGCAATTTGCGCGCGTGAATCACAGTCCAAAGATGGGTGAGGGCACTTCTGTCGCGGCGTGGGAGGACCGCACTGTGCCCGAAAGACCGGTTTTGAGGCCGTACACGATTGGAGATGGGCCTCGGTCTGGGTTGCCGGAGGGAACGGAAGAGTATTATGTGGTTTTTGTGACCTGGAAGTGTCAAGCTGAAGATGAGGAAGCAGCTACGCCTGCCGGGGAGACTTGATATGGGATTTGATGAAGACTGAGGCTGGCGAGTGGAGATCGCGAGAAATTATGACTCTTTTGCTCCATTGTTGAGAGTTCCCTTGAACACAAAGCGAGGTATGATGGTAGTCTGAGCGGTGGTCATCTTGGCTAGGCCATAATTTTGGATGAATTGACTGGATAAAAACTTGGAAGGGACCCTCAAATGTGAATACAAACTCCACGGGCTCATGCATGGCTTCCAACGAATCCATTGGATAAGCCGTGTTGGCCTGACTACGTATATCAATAGTAGGACGAATATGTACTACCTGTTCAGTTGAATCCACAAGTACTGTACCACACTTTATACCTACCTAGTACCTACTCCCCACTACCCACGATCTACCGGACTCCTATGAGTCCCTAGGACTAACTGTTACTAGATTTGATGTGTAGTATACTGGATCCATCTTCCCTGCTTATTGATATTGAGACTACCTGGTTGGGCAATTCTCGATGACTAGACCCGGGCACGCCATTTCTTCTGATAGTCTTCTAATTTGGACCCTAGACGCCGACACCGTAAATACAAATTGAATCATCGACGATCAGTTACTACATCCATATCAGGCAGACATCACAGACTGGGGCCTTTCTTGCACACCAGAATTCAAGGATGCATCGCAAATCAATCTCACTTACATGATACAGAACATTTTCATTGGCACCGTACTCATACACAAATTGGATTCTGTCTATCTCACATCTCTAACGTAGATCCGCGCAGGCATCTAATTTTTTTCTTCTCTCAAACCAAAGCTCGGGTATCACGACGAAAAGAAACGCCAAACACAATTTCTTTCTCCTGTTCTTTTCTTTTTTTTTTGTGTGTGTGATTTCAGCGCTGGGTTCTACCGCAGATTATATTTGCAGTAGGTCAAGGAGCGTCTTCACTTTGTTCTTCTTCCTCGGCAGATTCACGCTTCAATGGCATTCTTCACCCATTTCTCCAAACCACCCTTGGCAATGATTTCCTGCACATTGGGAGGTAGCTCGCCGACCTTCTGAGTCCACTTGGAACCGTTGGGGCCCTCCTGAACTTCAATCTGGCTGCGGCGTACGTCCCAAGTCAAGGTCCAGCCCGTGCGACGGGTCAGAGCCTTGCCCTCGGCATCAGTAAAGGTTTCGCGCAGACGGCTGACCAGACGAGGCACTTCCAGTCCCATCAGGGCGTTGTTGATACTGTTCCGGGAGAAGATGTTGCCAAAGCTGCCGGAGACGACGAGAGGGATCTCCTTGGCCAGGATGGCGGTGGCAGCTTGCTCACGAGATGAACCACAGCCAAAGTTGTAGCCGGTAACAAGAATGTCGCCTGCCTTGGCAATGCTGGAGAACTCGGTATCGTAGTTGGACATGCAGACTTGGGCCATGGTCTCAACGGGAACGTTGTCTTGATACGTGTATTTACCGGGATAGATACCGTCGGTGTTGATGTTATCTCCGTCGCAGAAGACGATTTCTCCAGATACGCGCTCCGGGAACCCGGGATAAACGTCAGTCAAGGCAGTCTCTGATGACTCGGGCTCGGATGGCTCAATCTGGGTTTCGGTAGCGGTCTCGGGAGCAAACTTCTTCTCGCCATCCGCCACCAAGTCATCGAGCTGGCCGAGAAGCTTCTCCAGAGCTTCTTCGGTGGTGAGCATGCGATCTTCCTCGGCAATACCGTCACCCTCACCACGCTTCACACCAGTCCAGCCCTCGGGGGTCTTGTACCAGCCAGGACCCGAGAGCTTTCCGCTGAGAGCGCTGGCAGCGACGACTTCGGGCGAGCCTAGGTAGGCCTTGGCATCAGTTGAGCCCATGCGACCCTTGAAGTTCCGGTTCGAGGCGCTGATACCAACCTCACCGGGCTCAAGAAGTCCCGCACCCAGACCGATACAAGGACCACAGCCGGCGGGAAGGACGGTGGCACCTGCATCGACAAGAACCTGCCAGTCGCCTGCATCCTCGGCAGCCAGCTGCTCGGGAATGGAGGCGGCGGCAATGTAGAACTGGACGCCCTCGGCGATCTTGGGCGTCTGGCCACCGTTCTTCTCGGCAGCCTCCTTGAAAACGCGGGCGGCGGCGGCAATGTCTGATGCACGAGAATTGGTGCACGAGACGAGATAAGCCTTGTTGACCTTGATGTCAGCGGCCTCCAGCTCACTCAGGGGAGTAGCAACTTTGACCGAGTTGGGACCGGCCACGTATGGGGTCAAAGAGGAGAGGTCCAGGAAGAGTTCCTTGGAGTACTTGGCTCCCTTGTCCGCGGTCACCGGGTTGGCAAAGAGCTCTTCGATGGCTTCATGGGTGAAACGTTGAGCGGCAGTGCTCTTGAAAGGACCGTCAGCCAGGCCCATTGCGGCCAGAGTAGCTTTGCCCTTCATCCATCCCTTGAGCACATCGTCCATGGGGAATAGGCCCGAAAGTGCACCCCATTCCGTGGTCATGTTGGCAATGGTCATACGGCTGTCAATTGGCAGACTGTGCATGGTCTCCTCAGAGCCGGCAAACTCGAGGGCGTGGTTCAAGACATCGTCCTTGTCGAAAAGACCGCAAAGGGCCACAATCACGTCCTTACCAGTAACGCCGGCGGGGAGCACACCAGTCAGGTTGATCTTGGCAATTGGGGGCACCTGCCACCAAGTCTGACCAGTGCTCCAGACACTGGCAGCATCCGTTCGCACAATTGGTGTACCCAAACAGGCGAGCGCACCGTAGTGGTTGCTGTGAGAATCGGAGGCAACGCACAGGGTTCCCGGCCAGGCCAGGCCCTCTTCAGCCATGATTTGGTGACCAATGCCTCGTCTGTGATGGAGTATTATTATAAGAATTTGCTTGTGCGTGTCAGATACATGGATATCACATACCCTGCAGGATAGAATTCGACTCCATGAAGCTTGGCAAAGTCCTCAATCTGCTGGTACTTCTGGAGGTTCTTCTCGGTCTTGTTCTGCACGTCATGGTCTAGTGTCATCACAATCTGATCAGGATTGTGAATCTTGGAGGCACCAATTGACATAAATTTCAACGCAACGGGCCATGAGTTGTCGTGGGTCATGCAGCGATGGGGAGAAATCGTCACATAGTCTCCGGATTGGACATACTTGTCCTTGGCGAGTCCGACAGAGTACTTCTGAACGATCTTTTCGGTCAATGTCTGTGGCACAGCCTTGGAGGACAGAGATGAAAGGATCTCCGGAGCGATTGTCTCCAGCTGAGAATGAAAGCCCTGTTGAGAGTTGAAGGTCTGCAGAAAGGCTCGAGATGTCGCAAAGGTTCGGCGTAAGGATCGGAAAGGGCTGCGCATGGCCTGGCGGCCCGACGGCATCAATCTGGACTGCATTGGACAGATGATTTAGTTCAGGCCAAGTGAATGAGGCGCAAAAGGTTTGATTTCAAACTTACAGTCATGATGCTCTGTGTTTCCTTGACTCGACAACTGGGACGATTCTCGAAATTGTTTCCCCGGCTTTCGGCAAATGAGCGGCCGGGGGATGAGTGAGGTGACTCATCTTCATTCTGGTTGGCTGTAAGCTGGATGACGTGAGCGCCCACTGCACTGCTAGATCATGTGATCAGAAGCTCTTCAGGCCGACATCGGGTGTTTAGCTCTAGAGAGCCAAGACGAGGAGAAGCGTAAAGTGTCAGACAATTGGCTTATGTGCACTTCATTTATATATAATTCTATGGCTTACTAGATTCTTGATAATGAGTTACATGAATCCATCTCCATTGGTAAGAAAACCGAGTTCAACGCCACTCTTGTGTGGGCGCAAAATGCTCACGAGATTGAAGCAAAAGGCCTCGAAACTGATTCACGAGGACAGATTACCCGTATAAGAAAAAAAACAATGCAGGCCTATCGTATCACCTCGCATCCTATCAGTGTAGTACAAACTATGAAGTATTCGATCGTGAGGCAAAGCACTGCCTGTGGTCCTGTTACAATATGGCGCATTACAACTATTGCTCTGTATATACCCAATCTGGTAATATAGAAAAAAAGATTAAAAAAAGGGGATTTTCAAGTGGGCGACTCAGTTTGAACCATCGGCCTCCAATTAAAAAAGTCTGTTTGACTCGGCCTGCCCATCCCATAAAAAGTAGGTCTAAACAACACAAACCATTCTCAACAATGATGCCATTCTTGCTCATTTTGAAGTGCAGCCTTGTCAGGAATCTTATGTTTTACCTTAGTATCAAAGAAGTCTGCTAGCTTCTAGATAGTGATCAAGAGAGTCCCCGGCAAAGTCGAAAGATATGCAGCAGCTCTTGCTACCGTTTGGTGGGAATTTTGACCGATATACATCAAATTCAATGAATAATAGCTTCACAGGTGCTGGGCAGCTTCCAGCAGACCTGTCTTCCTTCAAGCTCCAGACAGTAGGGATGAGATGGCTTTCTGCGCCTTCAACCCAACCAGATAAGTTGATCGATACTGTGTATCTCTCTACCCTGAGCTCTGTATCAGAACCTTGTCTTCTTCCCCGCGTCTAGCTATGAATACATAACTAGCAGTGGCTACTAGGTAAAGCCCGCCCGTTGATGATTTCCGAAACCATGAGCTTAGGTACGTCACGAGGAAGTGTCTCCGTCACTGACTAAGGGACTTCATATCTTGTAAAGACAATGATCAGAAGATCAAGCAACATTGGGACGAACCGACAGCCTTTTGGTTCGTTGTGAATCCATGTGGACAATGGACCTTGTCTGACGCGCAGCTGAGAGAGAGAATAGACGCTGGAACTGTTTTGATTTAAATCGAAACTATTGATACGGGGCAACCGATCACGGTAACAAATCGCACATCTTACTCTTAGTGGATGATGATGACTATTTGAAGTGGTACGGCGTTTGAAAGACCGCCCAGTGTTATGGGCTGACTGTCAGGTTCTCGACTACCTTGCGTAGGCACATGCAGCCAGGCACGGCTGGCCAATGCCCCTCCACCGGTACTAGCGATGGTACCTCCCCTCTATGCTGCTTGGGGCAGCTTACCAAGTAGCCTCGAGGAGAAAAGCTGCAAAGAAATCGAAAAAAAAAATAAAAAATGGGATTATTTGTTATCTATCAGGAGTTGATAGTGATGAAGTATCGAGTCACTGACAAGTGACAACAGTATTGACCTGCACTACATCACTCGATGCCTCTTTAAGGCTGACCCCACTTCGATTGCGGCGCAATCCCGCGCGATCCACCGATGACTCGACACTTTGTACTTGCACTTTCTTTCCCCGCTCCTTCCTTTTCCTTTCTGTAACACCTCCCATCCCACCTTTCAAACTACGCACAAAATGCCGTCCAGGCAAGAAGTCTCTTATTTTGGAGCTGGCCCAGCTCCTCTGCCTACGCCTGTTGTCGAGGCTGCCGGCCAGGCCTTTGTCAATTTCAACCACTCCGGTCTCGGCCTGGGAGAAATCTCACATCGCTCCCCCACCGCGAACAAGATCCTCGACGATACCAAGGCCCATCTTGCTGCTCTCCTTGATATTCCAGACAACTATGAAATCCTCTTTATGCAAGCTGGTGGCAGTGGCGAATTCAGTGCCGTTGTGCAAAATCTTGTCCCAGTTTGGATCGAACGCCGCCGTCGCCGGGCAGAGGCCGAGTTGAGCAAGGCCAACCCGGATGCCGACAAGACCAAGATCGATGAATTGGTTTTCCAAAGGCTACAGAAGGAAGTTGATGAGGAATTGAAGCTTGATTACCTGGTGACGGGATCATGGTCCCTCAAGGCCTCTCAGGAAGCTGCCCGGCTGCTCGGTTCCAAGTATGTCAATGTTGCGGTGGATGCTCGCAAAGCCAATGGCGGCAAGTTTGGCAAAATCCCTGCCGAGGACACTTGGTCTTTGACTCCCACCAAGCGGGATGGTGGCAAAGGCTCTGCCTTCGTCTATATGTGCGACAATGAGACCGTGGATGGTGTGGAATTCCCGGAATTCCCCAAGGCGCTAGAGCCCCAGGGTCAAGATGCTGAGGACGAGCGCCTAATTGTCTCTGATATGAGCTCCAACTTCATCAGCCGAAAGGTCGATGTCAGCAAGTACGCCGTGATTTTCGTAAGTCTCGTCACTACCCGGAGTTCTGAGCCCCGATTTCTTTTTATTTTCTTTTTTGCATGCAAGACTAATGATTGTGACTACAGGGCGGTGCCCAGAAAAACATCGGTGTCACTGGTATCACCATTGTCATTGTTCGCAAAGATCTTTTGCCCCCACAGACTGCCACGCCTCCTCCGGCTTTGCTGCACCGACTGAACATTGGAGGTCTTCCTGGGCCCGTTGTGCTCGACTATGCCACCATCGCCAAAAACAATTCCCTCTACAACACCCTCCCCATCTTCAACCTCTGGGTTGCTGGCAAGGTGATGGGTGATCTCGTAGACACCTTCGGTGCCCAGAAGGTTGGCGGTCAGGAGAAGATTGCCGACCAAAAGGCGGGACTCATCTATGGCGCCTTGGACAAATACCCCCAGGTCTATCAGGTCGTTCCTGACAAGGCCGTCCGTAGCCGCATGAACATCTGTTTCCGTGTCTGTGGCGGGGACGATGCCAAGGAGAAAGAGTTCATTGCTGGTGCTGAGAAGCGTTCGCTCCAGGGTCTGAAGGGCCATCGCAGCGTTGGTGGTATGCGTGCGAGCAACTACAATGCTGTGCCCCTCGAAAACGTTCAAAAGCTGGTCGAGTACCTGGAAAACTTTGCTGCAGAGCAGTGATCGGCTCGAGGGCCCCCAAACCATGAACTTTCTCTCAAAAGTGACTTTATGAGCTGAGACAGCCAAAAAAAGAGATTATTCAGTCAGGGCGGACTTTCTAGTATCAGAGGCTTTCCCAATTGATGTGAGCAGTGGCAATTTCAGACTTACGTGCCCTTCTCACACGACTGTTGTTATCAATACGCTCCATTGTTTAGAGTCGGTATATGTTAGCGAAACGTATAATATGATACACATGATTCCCCAAATAGAATATTTCATGTGCCGGAAATTGTTGTTTTACAGCTTCCAAACCGCCCAACCTTTAGGATCCAGCTCCTTGATGATCCCCTTCAAAGGACCCTGAAGTTCTGTGCCTTGCGCCCACACTTTGGGACCGGCCATATAACTGATGAAACCCTCAGGGCCAGAGACCAGAATCAGCTTGCGAATGTCCTGGTCCTCGCCTCCACTGACGGGCTTGATAAAGCGAGCCAGATCACTCTTGCCGATAAATCGATTCTCCTCGTCCAAGAAGTAGTCCACCGTTACCTGCCCGGGATACTGTGACTTGAGCGCTTCCAGTTCCCGCACGATTAAAGAAGGCTCTTGCTGCTGAGATGCCGTCGCAACCACTTCGGCCTTTTCAGCACTGGATGACGAACCGAACCAACCCGAGAACCATGATCGGCTTGCCGATGATTGCGCCGCAGTCTTTGGTGTATCACTGACCCCGCCTAGACAATCCGCCCTCAATCGACTAGCCCAGATGATATGGATCTTGGGACGATTCTCCCTCGTTGTCCGATTGAGCAGCGAATATCCCGCCTGCAACGCAGGCGCGATTCCTGTCCCGCCCGCGACGAACAGAATCTCCCGGGTTTCCTCCGGGATTGCGCACTCAATCTTGGGCCCGCGCAATTCAATATCCGCGCCCGGCTCGAGAGTGTGCAAATACCTTGACACTTCCCCAAAGGGATCTTTGCGGATGAAGAACCGCAGGTATCCTTCATTTTCCTCGTCGACCGACAACCCGGTCGCGGCCGTTGTCGGCAGTGGAGTGTATTCGCGGCCGATTTGCAGCTGGGGTTGCTTGAACATCACACTCCATACCCCCGACCGCCATGCTTCCTCGTAGATGTCGTAGTTGCTGCTGTTGTGGTATTTGGGCCGCAGAGTGAACAGACTGCTCGAGGTGGAGACGGGCTCTCGTGAGACGAGGCTGTACTTGGTGAAGGTGTCTGGGTTAAGACTGGAAGGATCGGAAGACTGAGATCGAAGATAGGCGCCTGCACTGGCAGCTGCAACGCTGACGAACGCGATTGCTAGCCAGCGAGTCCTAGTCGGTGGAGGTGTTGGCTTTGAGGGGGAGGAAGCGGAGGAGGAGGAGTTCCTGGTGGTGGTAGATGCATAGCGGCGTGGGCGTATACCGGCCGACTGCAGAGTCGAGCTGCTGCAGCGGCAGCGCAATGCAGGTATTGACGATTTCATGGGCAGAGTATGAACTGTTCAAGATTTGAAGATTAGGCGAATAAGAGAATCACCGACGAGACGCCATTCGGAAAGTCGACGACCGCGGGGAAAGGGAAATTGAGTCGGACCACTTTCGAACTGCCGATTGGATGATCGACACCTCCTTCTTCCGCCTCCCCTTGGCGAGGCCTTTTGGATCATTTTCTTGGAGCTTGTGGACATCCACACGAACCAGTTCTTTCTTTCTGTCGCCTTTGCGCTGAGCAACTCCTGGAAATACTGACAACACCGGTGCTTGTTTTTCGCAATCTAGCGATGGAGAGACTGGTTGGCTCATCTTGAGAACCCCTCGGATTTTCCACTTCGTCATTCATCTCGACCTGACAGCTCCCTCGTGTCCCACCACGATTCTTCTCTCGGTATTCGATCTTTCGATTTCCCACCTTGGGGGATAACGCTTTTAAAGAGATATGTCGAATCGTGCCTTCGCCTCCGATCCGCGAAATGGCACTCTAGCTGCACCTCGAGATTCACTCGAACTTGCCTCCCTCGCGTCCTCTTCGCCCGCTTCCGTCGGGGGCTCCTCACGCTCGTCATCGCCAGACGGAATCTCTTCGTCGCGCAAGCTTTCTCTGGAAGATGAAGATCCGCTCGCTGGCGAACAAGGAGATGTCTTTCTCGAGACCGGTCGCCCGCGTCATCTCCGGTCATACTCGGTCTCGTCCGCTTTTGACTTTGGCCGCAACTTGTTTCCCTTGTCGCAAACACAGACTGGATATGCGCCGTTAGGGACGCCATCGGCGCTGGATCGCTCAGGCGCAAATGGATCGCTGGAACGGAACAAAACATTGACTTATCTAAATGGTCTGTCTTTGATCGTGGGGCTGATTATTGGATCGGGTATCTTCTCCTCGCCGTCCCAGGTCAACGCCAACGCTGGGTCACCTGGTGCGGCGCTCATCGTGTGGGCCATTGCGGGCTTGTTGGCTTGGACTGGAGCTGCAAGTTATGCCGAATTGGGTGGTGCAATCCCCTTGAATGGCGGGTCCCAGGTCTATCTGTCCAAAATCTTTGGCGAGCTACCGGGATTTCTTTTTACGTGGTGCGCAGTTCTGGTTCTAAAACCGGGCTCAGCGGCCATCATCTCGATTATCTTTGGCGAGTATATTGTGCGTGCGTTTGTGGGGGCTGACGTGGAACACGTCAACCCATGGATCAACAAGGGCGTCGCACTCGGAGGCATGATCGTGGTCACTTTGTTCAACTGCATCTCCACGAAGATTGCCACTCGCATTGGTGATCTCTTCATGTTTTTCAAATTCGTGGCACTGTTGGGTGTGACGATCACTGGTATCGTGGTCGCCATCACAGGATTCTCGGCCAAGGGAGCTGCCAATCAGGAATGGAAGACGCATGGTTGGTTCGAAGGAACAAATACCGAGATTTCGGATTTCGCCGTGGCGCTGTACGCTGGACTTTGGGCTTTTGATGGATGGGACAATGTGCGCAATCCCCTCGACTTCTTTCTCTCTCTCTCTTTCTCTCTTGTGGACGCAAGGTTACTCTCCTTTCATACTGACTTTCTTTTTTTTTTTTTTTTTTCGAAATAGACCAACTATGTTACCGGCGAATTCAAGAATCCCAATAGGGATCTCCCAAGGGTCATTCACACGGCGATGCCACTGGTCATTCTTTGCTATCTGATGGCCAATGTCTCTTACTTCCTTGTCCTCCCCCATGAAACCATCGAAGCCAGCAACACCATCGCTGTGCAGTTCGGCCGCAAGGTCTTTGGCCCCGTTGGTGCTCTTGTTCTTGCACTCGTGGTGGGAGCCAGCTGCTTCGGTGCCCTGAATGCTACAACTTTCACCAGCGGCCGCCTTGTCTACGCCGCAGCCAAAGAAGGCTACTTGCCCTCTTTCTTTTCCCGGATTGGTCTGGGCAACTCATCAACGCCAGCCCCCCCTGCTGGCAGCCGTCTCCGTCGACGCTCATGGGCCCGACGGTCTCTATCTCGCGTATTCGGCGACGAGACAGGCCTGGGCTTTACACCGATCAATGCCATGGCCTTGAATGCTGCCTTGGTCATGGTTTACATCTGCGTTGGAGAGTTCAGCACCCTCGTTACATTCTACGGCGTTGCCGGATATACCTTTTACTTCGTGACAGTGTTAGGGTTGATTGTTCTGCGCATTCGCGAACCCCGTCTCGAAAGGCCTTACCGCACCTGGATTACGACTCCAATCATTTTTTGCTGCGTCAGCTTGTTCCTCCTCAGTCGCGCGGTGATTGCCGAACCGCTTCAGACCCTCATCGTGGTCGCATTCATCATCACGGGTGTTCCTGTGTACTATTGGCGCATCTACCAACGCGATGGGTCCACCGGTATTTCAAGCTGGAAATTTTGGAAGTGGCGGTCGCGGTCGCGATAGACGTCTGACTGAAGTATTCCCGCATACCCTACACACCACCCACCATCTACAACAGACCGTGTCCGGTGGTCAAACAGCCAAACTCTGCGCTCCGATAGACGCTACCGAGGCATATACTATTTTTGACGCATAAGCTCATTCTTTGCATGCATCTGTTATCGAGCAAATATCACAGTTTCTAGCTCTCGCGCCTGGCGATCATTCATCCCGATCTCCCTCGCATTGCCTCTTCGTTTGCTTCTCCTGTTGCTCTTCCCAGTGCGTCTCCTTTTTTTTCGCCTGCATTGTCATACGTTGACTGAAAGAAGAAGGGCGAGACCACTGACACACGACGTGATGTTGATGATTGTAACCTTCAGGTTAGACATTTGTATTCTGGAGTGATTTATACTGGTTCCAGCCTCTTCTTTTTTGCGTTTGCCAAGCCAGTCCTGTTCAAAGGTTGTGGATACAGCTTGATGCACACTGTCGAGGTTTGGCTTGTAGGTATACTTATGTACATTTTTTTTAATCTTAATCTCGCCTCAGTGCTATATCTCTGAGTTCTAATGAAAATACTCATGCAGTATTTCTCTGTCTGGAGACAATTGCGTGTTGGCATCCATAGTTTGTAGCTGGATGAAGATCTTCTCCCGTCACCTACCCCACGGGCCTTACCTGGGCCTTCCATTGACGAGATTATCTGCGTTCAAGGGTCGGGCTGTAAACTTGAAAGTCTGCCGATAGTTTTAAAATTTGAGGATTCTTGCACCCGTACTTCCCTGCGTAGTGTCCGGGATATCTGGAGGATTTTCAGACTTTGATAACCAACGGAATTCGGGCGAATTTACTCAAAATCCATGCAGGTAAACCAGTAGAGTAGTAGTACTCGGGAGCCGTCCCGGTCTATCAACCTGATAATTGAGAGGGGAATGATGAATTCATGAACACACATGCATACGTACAGCTTGGAAGATTTACCAAGAGAAAAAATAGGAGCTGTGGAAATGAAAAGACAAGGCGTCACTAATGGACACGAGCGTGTAGCTTTGCTAACGTGGTATAACCGCTAATTAAATCACTGAATCATACATGTGCACAGTAGCCCTTACCGGCATATACACTTACCTACTAAAGGGTGGAGGAAGACTACGTCCTCTCGACCCAACCGCTTCAGTCACAGCCCTCCCTTCACTCAACGGTCGATAGGACCTCCACTTCCAGGCCGGTATCTTGGCAGCATACATTTCGTCAATTTCGAAAAATGTACGACCCTTTGTCTCGGGCATATAATGATAGAAGAAGATCATGATTGCGGCCATGCAGCCCGCAAAAACAAGGTAAAGCTTTGCTCCTAGGCCCGCCGCATCTGCAGAAGTCAATTGCGGGACGACCAGGGTGGTGATTACTGCGGTGAGACCCTGGCAGGCGATGGTGTAGGACATGGTGTGGTGGCGAAGCTTGGGGGTGACCATTTCTGCGGGCATCAGGGCGGAGAGCGAGTAGAAGGAAGAAGCCCAGAAGAAGTTGAAAATGAAAGAAAGGGCGGCAATGGCGAGAGTGGCGTGATTGTTGGAAGGGAAAAAGGCCAGGATTCCGGCGATCAGGTCGATGGTGAAGAGAATGGTCATTCCGAAAAAGGCCGTGGGTCGACGACCGGCGCGATCGATGACTAGGGGCGCGGCGATTGTACCGGCGAGGGTGCAGCAGGACGCGATGATTGTCAGGGAGAAAGGGTCGCCGATGCCAAGTTGGGTGAGAAAGACGGTAGTGTATGTCGTGGATAAGATGACACCCGAGATTTGGTTGAGAGAATAAAAAGAGCCTGCGACAAGAGTGCGTCGAAGGTGTTGGCGTTTGAAGATGTGCCAGAATTTGACCTGGGCGCGCAGCTCGCGAGCTTCTTTTTCGCTGCGCTGCATCAGACATAGTTCGTCATCGACTTGCCCGTCGGTGAATCCGCGCAGTTTGCGGAGATTGATACGGGCCTGGCCCAGGCGGTTCTTGCTCACTAGCCAGACTGGACTTTCAGGGGCTGAAAGTGTGAGGAGAAGAAGCACCAGGGGAATGGCAGATTGAATGGCGAGAGGGATCTGGTAGGATGCTCGTCCGCCGATTCTTTGCGTGCCCCATACGATGACGGTGCCAACGACTCCGGATGTGAGGTTGAGGATATTGATGGAGCTGACACTCCGGCCGCGCATCGAAGCTGGTACAACCTGTGAAAGATGACTAGAGTCAGTGCCTCGCCACCTACTTCCAACAATAATCGCCCAGTTGAATGGAGGAAGATCGCACATCAGATAAATATAGTGGGGCTGTGGCCATGGCAATGCCCATGGCAACTCCGTTGATGAACCGGCCACCAACAAAAGCTCCCAGATTAGGGGCAAAGACTTGGAGTAATCCACCACCGATGGACACGACGTATGCTACAATCAGGGGCCATTTACGACCCAGGTGGTAGTTCAAGGGTGAGCTTAGCAGTCCTCCGACAACAGCCCCGATCAGTGGCAGAGAGAACACCAGATCTTGATTGCGCGCCGTGAGCACTAATCGGCCTGTAGCCGGATTTGGACCTTGATATTTCTCGACCTGGTAAAGCACCCCAAATTCGTCAGTTCAGGTGTTCATTTCCAGCCCAGGAGGTCCACAGCCCAGTCTCGACTCACAAACGCAGGCAACGCCGCCACTGGCGAAATCAGCTTGTCATCGTATCCAAATACAAAAGACGCCGCACAGAAGACCACGCAGGCAAAAATGAGGCGAGCATTCACAGCGCTCTTGCCACAAGATGCGCCGTCAATATGCGCAACCTGAGCTGTTCCGACGGTTTCCTTGGTCGAGTTTGTCATGATAGACCGAATCGACTCGGTCCAGGAGCCGAGTTTGAATATCGGAGCACATGGCAGACCAGACGCGCCAGTTGTCGACAAGGCGGACCTCTCTCCCCGGTGTGGTTCTTGCCCAGGAAGCGCTCGGATGGTCGTTGAGCTGTTTCCAGCCATTCTGCTCAGGGTCGTCGACACTCACGCTAGAGCTTCATGACGTGCCCCATCGTGCGCGTCGCGATAGTATGCAAGTGGGTTTTCCCCACGGAGAAGCGGGCTGTAACAAGAACGGGGCTATGGATCCTTTCCCCAGACCTGATCGTGTCTGGTGGTTGACGTCCGGCGATTTCCCACGCGCATTTTTTTCTCTCTCTGGCGGAGATGCGGTTTCGCCGAAGTTTCTCAAAGCGGGCCGAGTTTTTCCAACGCGGTGGATGAACATCTCGTGGTGGTGTTCTGGTCCATGTTGAATCAAACGGAGATTATGGGGTTTGGTTTTTTTGTTCTTTTTCTGTTTCTTTTTCTTGGGAGAAAGACATATTCTGAATATGTCGTGGGAGATGGGATATTGTATATTCTGAATAGCGTCTCCATGAGCACATCCAACGACCGCTCCCAATCTTATACTTCCGCCTCTCAACTGCCGAGGTTCCACCGACGATCCACCGTCCAAGTCGCCAAATCACCAGCGACCGAATGAATCATCTGCTGGTCCGCTTGGACCGGAGAAGTCTCCGTTGATTTCTGTGCGTCCACAGAGAGGCTGCTGTCATATGCAAGTGCACAAAATCGGATCTGACAGGTCCGGCAAAAGCAAGCCAAGAGGAACGGACAATCCAACTAAAAAGCCATCAGCTGCATAAGATCCCCGCCGCTAGTCAAAAGCTTTTGTGAACAAGCAAGCCACGCCGGCTAATCAGTCGGGCTCAGTGTATAATTACCCGGCTATCCCAAGTTGTTCTCATCGTTCGTCCATGAGCCGAGGCATGTTGTTTGACACAATTTGTCCACCACGCCTGATTGACACAATTCCGCGACCATTTGCATCCTACCTGGGATGTTCGGTCCTTGGGAATCGTACCTGATCCATCAAAGCTAGATTTCAGAGAATGTCTGTCCTGTTGAGTGCTCAGGACCCTCATGGGCCGGAGATACGAGAGAAGCATGCCTCGGATGCATCGCAGCATTCTGTGAATAGTCAGGCCGCAGCAGTGGTGGCGTCAAAACCATCCTTCCATTTGACTGCCCCTAGCGGATGGATGAATGACCCGTGTGGACTCGGATATGACCCGATCACAAGGCTATACCATATCTTCTTTCAATGGAATCCCCATGGCAATGACTGGGGCAACATGTCCTGGGGACACGCCACCTCCACAGATCTAGTATCTTGGAATGTCTTTCCTGAGCCAGCCTTGACGCCATCAGCAGAGTATGACCGCTGTGGAGTGTTTACGGGATGTCTTCAAGCGACAGATCCATTGGGAAGCCCGGGATCATTGACGGGAATCTATACATCTGTCCATCATCTACCGCTCCACTATACACTTCCCTATATTCCTGGCTGCGAGTCACTCAGCCTGGCTGTCTCACAGGATGGCGGATTAACATGGAAGCGGCAGAAGTGCAATCCGATTCTCACTGGTCCACCAGCACATTTATCCGTCACTGGCTGGAGAGACCCTCATCTGACGACTTGGCCAGCAGTCCAACGGACGACTCCAGAGCGATCTACCCCCCAGGATCAGGATCAATTCAAGGGCATCGTTGCGGGAGGGATCGTTGGCAGAACGCCCGCGATCTTTGTGTACAAGGTCAAGCCGGCAAATCTCGGACAATGGGTATATACAGGCCTGCTTCTCGACCTCGGGCTGAACTTTCACCCGTCGCGCTGGTCCGGAGATTTCGGGGTGAACTGGGAAGTGAGCAACCTGGTCACGCTCGCCAATGAAGCCGGTGATTGTCGAGAATTCGCCATCATGGGCGCGGAAGGATGCTTACGGGCCGAGCGCACTCCGTGGACCACACCAGGCTCGGCCCAATATAAGCGACAAGCTCGTGCTCAGCTCTGGATGTGCATCAGACAAAGATCAGAAATCCGCAGTGACGAGGTGTTAGCAGATTATGCTTTCAGTGGACATTTCGATCATGGCTGCTTGTATGCAGCCAATTCATTCTGGGATCCTATCACGTCTCAAAGGGTTGTGTACGGATGGATTACAGAGGAAGATCTCCCCGATGGGCCTCGACATCGACAGGGCTGGAGCGGAGTCATTTCCATTCCTCGGGTGGTAGCGCTGACGACCATTCGTGGTGTAACCAAGGCCAGAAGCTCGGATTTGAAGTCCATCACTTCTATTGAGATTATCCCGGAGGATCCATTCCCGATGGACTCGAATATGGGGCAGGAAAGGCAAACCTATACGATACACACATTAGGGATCAAGCCTGATCCAAGGCTATCATCCCTCCGAAAAGGAGCCGAAAGGAAATCCAGCGCGCTTGCCAGTCGACTGCCAGTTGCTCTTCGAAATTCATCTCGCGAGTCGGTGGAACTTGCAACCTCTCGCTGGGAAGTGCAAGCCGAATTCAGAGTCAACCACTCCTGTGAACAGGTGGGAATTGAAATTACCCATTCACCGGGTAAGTTCCTTTCTCTCATGACTACCCGTTCAACCATCTTCCATCTTCACCCAATATGAAGCACACCATTCTCTCTGCAAGACATAAACCCTTGCATCCACTCATTTACCCATCTATCTTCAACCCTCAATTATCCACCCCTTCATGCGTTTCCAATCAGAAACTAACCACCAAACAGACTTCCAATCCACAACAACACTATCATGGAGCCCCTCAACCGAGACATTCACAATCCACCGACCCGCTCTCCAAGACCAAACCATCAATCATGGCTACGAATCCGCTCCCCACACTCTCTTCACCAAGAAGAATCTACACAGCCATGACGACCAAGTCAATAAGCCAGAATCTCATGAAATCGAAGAACCTCTACAAATCCACTTATTCTACGACAAGTCCGTGCTCGAGGTCTTTGTCAACGATCGCACCGTGATTTCAACCCGGATATATTATCCACCTCAATCGCAGCATTCTTCATCGGGTGAATGTTTCGGTGTAAAATTCTTTGCAAAGTCGACGACTGAGGATGAATCTTTGCCGACGACGCTAATCAAGGCTGAGGTCTGGGATGGTCTTGCCGAGAGTATGCGATTTTGACGGTTGAATCCAAAATTCTTAATCCTGAAAACGTTTTGAATGGTTGTGATGCTTGCGATGCTTTGGTTGTGGGGGTACCATTTTGACTGCATTTGCTAGATAATGACGTGATGAGTTGATGAGAATCAAACGGGCACTGAAGGTACGATTGGAAAACACTGGGTTGGGGGAGGAGATGACCCTCTATATAGATAAATAATTCTGAAGAAAAACGAGACAGATATCCACATCTATAAATGCCTGTGTGTTTTTGTTTTCTTTTCTTTTTTCCGCTGCTCCTTCTGCATGTTTTCAATATCACCCTAGACCCTCCCACGACCTCAAACGTAGTTTGCTCGGACATTGTCAAAACAACGAAACCAGCAGTGTCTGGAACACATATACCTACCTACCTTGCCAACTTACCACGAACCAGATGACATATTATTCAAAAGACAGAAAAGAAATACGGGGATGGAAGGAATGGACTTGAAATTAACAGATTCACTCTTAATCATATGCGCCTGAATTTGCCCCAAGTCATTCAATACCTCCGCTCCTAGGTTAACAGAAGTAACATGAGGTACCTAGGTGGGTAAATTAATGCGTCGATGCTGGATCGAGGTCAAAGATCGATATGTGCCCGTCCTGTACTACCTATGGTATGAGTGCAGGCTGTATTGATGTGTGATGCAGAATCTCTTGTTAAACGGCAGGTATTTACATGTCTAAGGTCTGGTAGAATATGGTCTTCGGCAGACTATTTGTAGAAGCTTCAAGTACTTCAACAGATACCTAGAAAAAGTCTAGAATTAGGCTTTCTTTCCCGGGGCTAATGGTACCAATGAATATCGGGTAGGTATGTGAGTTCGGTAGGAGTCCCTTTTAATTCCGGGTACCAGTGTGAAAGTATCGATCCATTTGACGTCTTTTACAACCTAAAAGGTGTTTGGAAGGTTAGGTTAGATATTACGAGAAGACCGAAGCGCAGTGGCTATTAGATTGTGGGGGAAAAAAGCATCACGAATTCCCAATCCATTCCAGATCCAAATGGACAGAGGTTCAACCCTTGAAACCAACCAATGATCTATTGATACATTTCCACCAATTGCCCACGCTAGAAAAGTCAAGAAAAATAAAAGCAGCCCGTAGGTCAAACTATTTGAGTGCCCCCAACAGCAAAGAACATGTTCCAAAAGGTGAACAGTATAGGTAGAGAGAGGTAGACATCATGATAGAGATGTATGGACGGATTGGGGCGCATGAAATAGGGAGGTCAGAAGGGGCCATAGAGCAGGCGGTGAGGTGGAATCTCATGTCCTCCCACCAGCAAGACCCAGAAAAGATGCCGAGAGGCTGGTATTCTTCCGCATCCCAAGTGGAGGATAAGAGTCAAAATGAGCAATCAATGCTTCATGAACTATAAAAGGCAACCCAGCATAGCTCAGCCCGGCCCGGAAATTTGACCCGACGCCCAATTCCCAGGAATCTGCAGCGCCCGCAAATGAGCCTTGAACTTTTCCACAAACGGATGATTCCCACCGCGGAAACTGGTCAACAAGAGAAGAAAATCTTCGGCCATGGTCTGTGGCGTGGAAGTCGGAGGTATTGAGTCGGAGAAATTGCCCAGCGAAGTAATTCCCGTTCCAAAGGGTGGGTTGATGTTGCAAAGGATGTCCGTGGCGCCCACGGCGATGTCGTATAACTTTTCAGTCTGTGAATTCCACATTAGCAAAATGCCACCAGGCAGCGCATGAGAACCATATGGTAAGAAAGATTGAAAGAGAGAGAGAGAGAGAGAGAGAGAGAGAGAGAGAGAGAGAGAGAGAGAGAGAGGAGAGAGAGAGAGAGAGAGAGAGAGACATGACATACAAATCCGATCCCATGTGCCTCCATCGAACTCAACCTCAGGGAACGACACAACTGAATCGTCGACTCGGCAATCGTCACCGCAAAGCGAAACGTTAATTCCGGCCGTTCTGACTGCGTCCGCAAAAGCCCGTGATGCAAACATGATAGCCAGACGCGGTTCTGGACCCATTTCTGCGTGAGAAAAACATCTGCGGCCTGCGTCTCGCGGAGTCCAATCGGGAGAAGCGCATTTGAGTCATTCGAATCACCTTTGGCTCTCTCGAACCAGTCGTACCCCTTGTATCGCTCCGCTTGACTGACGCGCTCCAGACTATCGTACATGTTTAGCGCTTTCGCCTCGGTGAATCGCGTACAATAGCCATTGCTGAGATCACAACGCCGGTTCCAGCACCAGATGAAATCCTCATCGATGACGTCGAAGATCTCCATCAAACGGGCGAGGCCCATCATGCCTTCGGCGTCTTTTTCGTTGTGCACAATGATACCTGAGACGAGGCTGTGCGTGGCATTGTGCAGGAAGTCGTGGACGGAACGCATGCTGAATCCAGGTTTCCCCGAAAACGTTACAGGGTGAAGTCGTTGCAATGCATATGCCCTATCCAGCGATGAGACGAAATCCAGTCAACGTCTTTCTCGTGGGAGCTCCTCCAGTAGATTCAATTTCAGATTAGTTACTTACCTCTCCGTGATCGACAGAACGAGATATGTCCGTAGCCGCTGCCCCTTCTCGTCCCCCGTCAGATCCCGGTACGATTCCGGGTCATTCAATCCCAACGTGGATGCCAGATCGAGAGCTTCCCGCAGTCGCAACCAAGCTGCATTGTGTTGGTTACTGCCAAACAAGCAGCCAAACAAAAAAAAGCTTGTAAGAACTGCCTCAATTGTAGGATTCTCTCCAAAGTCACACGAACTTCGCATCTTGGTGGCCTCGTTCATCATTGATCGAGCCTGTGTGGCGCGTGAGGATGTGGTTGCGCGCTCGTTGATTTCTATCGGTTGTGTGAGAGAGAAAGCACATAATGACAGCAGCATGGCGCCAAATTGAGTATTCTTTCGGTGCTCCTGCAGCATCATCCGCGTGTACAAGGACGAGCGACTTAGTACCGGGACCGTCGGATGGAGTCGGTCAAAGTATACGTCCAGCCAGGGAATCATGTTTGCCTCATTGATCGAGTTCGGCCAGAACCCTTCCGGCTCCTGGCTGCTCGATGATTGTATGGATCCCATAGCGGGGGAGTAAGGAATTCCCTGGGGGCCTGCCGAGGGCATGTTCATCGCGGAGACATCGGGCACGGGTTGGATGATGGACGGAAGTGAAGGTTTCAAATAAATGTTGCTGCCGGGGAATTCAAAGACGGGGACCTGCGCGCCGAGATTGTCGGGCAACCAATATTCGACATCTGGACGCTCATTCCAGCCCACACTGGTCCCGGATGAGTCGAGGGAAGCGGTTTCACCCGCCCAAGCCTCCGCCATGTTGGGCGGAGGGTTCGAAGCTACCAGGCCGGTTGGACTGTCCATCGGCATGGTGGTCACCTGAGGCTGCGTCGGTCTCCAGGATGCGCCAGGCATCGAGCCGGCAGACTGGCTCGGTTCCACACCCGATATTGGCCCATGATATTGAAAGGGTTCTGGCTTGGGTATCGCGGGTTCTTGGGAGTTTCGTGATATCACGTGGGTCTGTTGTTGGCGGATCTGTGACACGCGACTGTTCGAGGCGAGCAGCGAGGTGCAGGCACTTTGCGTCAGTCCAATGGTAAACTAGCCCGTGTGCGAGTGTGCATATTGGTGGTCCCGATCCGAGTCGTGGATCAGGAGAAGCTGTCCACTTACTGTCCGGTTGGTCCGCGCTTTTTCTGCGGCTGAAGAAACGTGCAGTCAAAGCCCATGGACTGACAGGCCTTACAGGGTTGCGATAGGCTACACTATAGATCACTATTAGACACGTACTTTTTTTTTGTGGATCACGTCTTTCTTGTTTCCCAGTCTCGAAGGTTCTTTCGGATCCGCTTGAATTTAGCGCATGGAGAAGATGCTTGGAATGACGCGACAAGTGGACGAGGCAGGGCGCTCGTCGGCATTTTGCTCGGCAACGATGTGACCCTCTTTGGTGAGGGGGCGCGATCACCCTCGCTCTGCTCAACCGCACCGTGTATGGTCATACCTTGATCTTGCGAAACTTGCACTGATCACAAGCGCGCTTTGCAATCGTTCCGGAGGTCTTGTTGCGTGTGCGGATGGCGCCGGTCGGACTGGCCGTCGGCGATCCTGAACTCGTAGAATCCATGGCGCCTCCACTCCATCAAGCTGCGGTGGAGGGAGGGGCAGCTCGAGGAACGCGTGGGAGAATCCTGCCCTTGATCGCACAGGGTCGAAAGAGAAGGCGCGTGAATCGGTTCGGCTGGAGAAGATTCGCTCGTGTCTCGTGGAGAAGCGGTTAGATTGAGGGCGGTCGTGTTCAGCGCAAAATGGAGGAGAGCTGCGTCGGGTGGTTGACGGTGGCTGAGTGGAGACCGGGTCGAGATGGATTTCTCTCGCGGGTTCACGGGAGTCTCCAGTCTCCACCAGGTCGGCCATTCCCCGCTTCTCCGTCATTCGGTCGAGTCAGTCATGAGGCTAACGCACCTCGTTGATCCTCCACTGTGTCAGTGGTCGTATGAAAAAAAAAACTGTCTCTCATTCTGGTAAATCATAGTGAGCGTAGTAACTTGAGTGGTTAGATCTCGCGTGGACATGAATGGTGGGATATAAAGGGAAGAATTTCCTCAACCTGAAAAAGCTGAGAGATTGGGTAGGTTTCAACGTCGATGATGACAGTTCAGCCTTGAGCTTAAAGTGATCAAACCACCAAGTGGCACAGGCTGTTTTTTCCCCTATTTCTACTTTTGTTTTTGAAAAAAAAAGACTACGTAGATTGCGCATGGCCGAGCAACAAAATGGACAGGCCCGTGCAGGAAGTTTTACTCGGAACATACGCCATCGCGGTACGGTTGAGCTGCACGACACCTCAATACTCCAGAAAATCATACACCATTGACTTGTTTTGATGAAACTCACCACCCGAAACGCCAGGGGAATTATGCTACATATGACATGAAAACCTTCGTCCGTCTCTCCGATCCTTCAAACCTGGATGGGCTTAAACAGTTCCGGCTTCATGTTGATCTTGCAAAGCTTGGCAACGCATCCACTCAGCTGGAGGAGCGACTGAACACCGTCCAAGATCCGCATGTGCGTGAATCCAATCTCCTTGATGAATTCCAACTTGGAATGCTCTGAGAGAGTCGGGATGGTCTTTGTGACGCGGAACATGGTGCTGATGATGTCGTGGGATGAATAACCCAGCGTCCTGTACGAGTAGATTAGTTTCAACGCCCAGAATTGAATCGAACCGAGAACAAGTTCTCTACGCTAAAAGGGGTCATTTCCATCATCGCCAGCGCGACTGATCTTACCAGAGCTCATTCAGAATCTCCAATGCAGCATCGATTTTTCCCCCCCACGTCATTTTCCCCTCCCAGCAAGCTTTAATCATTGCCTGTACCTTGACCGGGTGAGGGCTGTCGACCACGCGAAAGACGTTGTCTCCGCTCACAAAGCCAAAACCGGACCAAGTACTTTGCAAGTTGTTGATCGCCTGCCGCATGTCTCCCTCGGCACTGAAGACCAGTGCGGCGATTCCATCTTCCGAGTGTTGCACCTGTTCCGCCTCGCAGATCTGCAAGATTCGCTTGACGACCTGGGCGTCAGTCAAACGGGCGTAGCGTAGAATGGCACAGCGGGATTGCAAGGGTTCGATGATCTTGTTGGACTGATTGCAGGCAAATGCGAAACGGGTCGTGGTGGAGTAAATCTCCATGGTTCGGCGCAGGGCTTGTTGTGCGCCGGGGGTCATACTACAAGGCAAATTGAAGGTAAGCAATCATCCAAAAGAAACAGTCACCCTATGATCCACATTAGGGACACCCGCAGACCATTTCCATACCTATCAGCTTCATCGAGAATAACCAACTTGTGCCTCCCCGGTGGCAAAGTGACCTTTTTTTGAGCGAAACCCTTAATTCGATTCCGGACCACGTCGATACCTGGGCACGGGAGGGTTGGCAAAATAAGTACGGAACCAGCTTTGGCAACAAGAAAAAGACGACCTACCTCGCTCATCACTTGCATTCAATTCGAGTACCGCCTCCTTGTACGCATCCCCCAGTAATTGCCGAGCCAGACACTGGACCGATGTTGTTTTTCCAATTCCCGGCATCCCGGAGATAATAACGTGAGGCATATTACCATCCTTGGCGATAATCTTCAGCCGTTCTACCGTCTCCGTGTTTCCAACGATGTCATCAAGAAAAACGGGTCTGTATTTTTCGACCCTGCAATTAAGGGAAAAGAAAAGCGAAGTACAAAGTCAGCTCGGAATTTTGTCTCGCGAATTCACCGAGGTCACCAAAGTTACCGCCGGGGCCTTGCTTACCAGGGGAGCTCGTAGTCTGCAGGAGCCCCTGCTGTAACAGAGCGCAAGCCATTACGCTCGGCAGCTTTGGAGGACTCGGCTTGGACCATCGCGAGGATTCAATTTGAGGGGGAAGAGATGGATCAATGGCAAGGGAAAATGTGGGGGAGGAAAGCGGTCATGGAGAACGAGACGCGAAAATGGACGCGTTGTCGCGATAAGCAGCAAGGGTCGAAGTGATTTCACAATCGATAAGCGATAAGCAGATGAACGGATTAGAGCAGTTTAATTACACCGCCGCGGATTCGCTCGCGCAGCTACGATTACAAGCTGAAGGAAATGATTCAGCATGCATAGTACAGGACTGACAGAAGTTGAGGGTTTGATACGGGCAACAAAGCTCACTTATGCACACTGCGTAGTCAATATAGGTCCAGCTTCTGTACTCAGAGTGACACATCTTCCACTCACCCATTGTAACGAAAGACATCGGGATAGCGGAATTGACGGCACCTGGGACAGCTCGGACTGTCCGTACCTGACGTAGTGGCCAATACCAAATAAGGTGTTGCAGCTCTTCGCCTCCAGCAAGGCTGTTGATCATTCTTCAGCTACAGTAGTAGACCAACAGTTTCTTAAACGCCAACAGAGGATCACGATGATCAATAGTTCCAATATTGGCAACCCTTGTGCTCACTCCACTTGCATTCCGAGTTCCGTAGCGTCCTTGAATGTCCACGAAGCTCATCCATTGGCGTAATCTCGCATGGTCCATTCCGTCGCCGAGGCTTATCGTCCGTTCGCAGCGATTTGGATGAAACTCCACCTGCGGGACTGACAGGCTTGCGATTCTCTCTATCGACACCATCACCACTTGTTTACTCCCCCCGTCCAGGTTTTCCACCATTCGAAACGTCCGGCACCAAGCCACGACACTCGTTTGAGTAACCCTCGCTAGTCGTCTCAACGCACTCATTCCCCGAATCCCTCTTCTCTACAACATCCCTTCTACCCGATCACAGAAAAACACATCCAGCACCCGACGCACTGGCCCGCCAATCACTCGAATCCCCTCAAGTCACTCCCGCCAAAACAAAACAAAAAAAGGAAAGCTCCCTCGACTCGCCCAAAGTCAAAAGTACGAGACGATCCCAGCTCACCAATCATCAACACTACAGACAACAATCATCGTCGATTCCTCCTCGTTCACCCAAAGTATAATTAATCATCTTTCCCCCCCGGAATCGTCTTCACTCGTCACCATGACCCAGCCATCCGTTCGCCGCAACCTGTTCCATCAAACCCTTAGCCGCCGACCTGCGTCAACCGGCCCTGCGACTATGCCTCCTCCCCCTCCTCCTCCGGCTACTCAATCATACTCTCATTCTCATTCGCATTTCCACCCTCATCTCAATCCTCATCCCTCTTCTGGCCATATCCCATCCATGCCCCCACCTTCATATCCCCGTGGCGCCAACATGCATTCCCACGATCATTCTACCGGTACCGGTATCACCACAAGCCGCGCCGCAGTCCACCGCCTCAAACACTCGTCCACAGAGACGTCGCGCACCATCAAAATGGCCCCGGACAACAGGGAGATTGTGGTGCGTGACAAGAATGGCGGGTACAAATTGGAGGTGCCGCGGTTGCCACCGCAGGCGCTTGTCAGCGAGACTGGAGACGGGGAGGAACTGGATGATCTGGATGCGGGAGGGAGTGGGAATGGGGAGATTGCGTTTGGTGCAGAGTTGAGTGGTGTGGATAAAGAGAGTATGTTCCTCTGGTTTTCTTTTTCTCCCTCTTTTTTTTCTTCGTTCGGATCTGGATTTTTTCTTTTTTTTTTGGTTCTCTTCGCTCTGCCAGATTTCTGGGGACGAGGATCGGAGGGAAAAAAAGGGAAAAGAGTCGATGGATGACGTGACGTGGACCTCTGCTGATGATAGATCTGTTTGCTGTGACGGTGTAGAGTTCGAAGCTGCGCTGGTTGAAATGGTGATTCGGCATCGGAATCGTCAGTCAACTGGAGAGCCAGATGGTGAGTTTCTTGTCTTGTCCTCCTTTTTGGCCTGCCTGGCCACGGCGATGTTTTTCCTCTCGGATGGAGGGGAGGCAAAGAGCAACGATACTGATCAATGAGCGGGGGGATGGCGTATAGAAATCTTCAACATTGTCCAAGAGAGTCTACGCAAAAAAGTCGCCGCGCTAGATGACGACAATTGGATGTTTGAACCAGAAACAGATGTGCGATCCTAAGTCATGAGCAAGAAAAAAGCACCCAAGAGAGAGAGAAAGAGCAAAAAGAAGAGGAACGTGAAATCTTCGCTGTCCATGCTGATTGAGAGTCGACTGTGCACAATATCATAACACCATTATTCAGACGACGTCCGGCTTTGATACACTACCAAAGCAGAGAGCGCTCCCTCCCCACATACGACATCCACCGGCTCTGATGAGCTCTTCTCCAACGGACACCTAATCCAACTCCATGCTGGACGGGGGTGCCGCAACCTTCTTCGTGGAACGACCACCGGCCTGGCCTTGACCTTGGCCACCGCCAAAGAACATGTTCCCCATCATATCCAACAAGGGGTTTCCCTGTCGAGGAACCTTGATGCTAAAGTATTGCTCACCAATCTGAGCAAGCACATCATTCCAGATCCCCACGTCCCGAATTTGCGCGGCATAGTGCGCCGTCAGCTGCCGGAACAGATCGCCACTGGCGCGCTGGATCGTGAGCATCAGCAGACTGAGGAAATTGAGCAGAGGCAGTGCAGGATACAAGCGAATATCCGAGTTGGCACTGCTGACATCCTGGACCCCGAGCGCCGGGTTGGCAGTAGACAGGCGTGAGGTAAAGATGAGCAGGGCCTTGTTGGCGCTGCGGATGTTGCCAGTCAACAGATAGGGGAAGACGGCGCGGGAGGCGTAGAGAGCAGCGGTATGGGGCTCGTCATGCGTGTACCATTCGAATTCGAGTCTGGCCAGCGTTTCTGCGGATTCGGATGTTCCCAGGATCAGGTGCTTCTCGGCGTCGTAGGGCTCGTTGTCTACACAATGAAGACGAGTGAGTTTACAATTCCACAGGTTTCATAGTCACAACCTGTTCTCTTTGCCCCCTCCCGTAGCGTAAGACTCACCCTCAGCATACACCGAACCAGCTGCATGGTGAAGCTCCGGATCACCCCGTTCCAACGGACCATATCGACCACTCCACCCGATCATTTCCTGAATGTAGCGTTTCCTCGTCGGTTCCTCCGACGGGAATTCACGCAAAAGCTCAATGAGGCGCTCTGTTTTTCATCCCACGACGGAAATGTCAAATCAATCAGCATTTGCCCCCACACCATCACCACCAGAAGGATCAAGCAAACAAAAAAAAGGAAGAGAAAAGGGCCAAGGATCCCACTGTTGATCAAACTCACTCTTTCGTGCCCGCCCCTCCGTATCATCATCACCACCCCGAATCTCCCACTCGGCCTTGTTGTACACGTCCGTCACCAGCATGATTGCCAAATCACCACCACTAGCCGAGGCACCCTGCTGTGAACCTGCTCGCAAGAGAGCCGTGGCTCCACCGGCTAACAACTCGGCAGCGGCATCCCAATTGGCCGCCTTGATGTAGCGCGCCGCAATGACACGGAGTTGTTGGTGGGCTTCATAGTAAGCACCGGCTGTGATTCTATTCCGAGGAGATCGAGGTTAGAGAAGTTTTTTAACTGGAGAGTAAGGAGGGGCAATAAAGAGATTTGATGTAGGCGTACTTTTCTTGCTGGCGAGCGATGACTTTGTCAATTCGGGACGTCATCGTGAGTGAATTCGGTATGGGTCACGACGCTGCCGGAGAGGGAAATGATGGTCAGACGTGTGAGTGACAAAAAAAACAGACTTCTGCCGACTGAAGAACGAGTCGAAAATGAAGCGTCGTTCACCAAAAGCAAAACAGACGGAAGATGCAGAGACCGCGGGGGAGAAAGAGACAATCAATGGAGTTTGGTGGGGAAACGGGGAGAAGAGCTGGTCAAGTCGGTGATTTTGGGTGCCGAGAAAAGCTGCGCTTCCCGTGGGAGCTTTTGCAGCCTGCTTGCAAGTACCGGAGAAACCTGCCCAGGAAAAAATAACGTACATTTTATTGATACTAGGGGTGTCTTTATAGCTTGATCAATTCCTTCCAATATCGCCGACGGCACCGATTCAAAGCATTCCGTACGAAGATTACCGTGGCTTTGGAGATAGTTCAAGCAGTCGACCAGATCGCGATTCCTCCGCCATCTCCGTGATCCTCGTCCGCAAAAGAACCCGAAGAGCGCAGCATTCCGGCGCGACTGAGACCAAGATCCTTTGCGATCGCTCTGCTACCAAGGCCAGACCTTTGAACAGTACGGTGCAGCGCAATTGAAATCTTTAAGCCTTGGAGCTTAAAGACTTGTCACGGCGCAGACCATTGGCCTCTTTGCGCCAGCTTTTCTCTTGGACGCCAAGCATATCGCATCGCATCGCAAGGTAAAGCAAGGCGCAAACGAAACGGGGTAGATGATCGCATGATTCACCACTCCACTCGCCCAAGTCTCCTCGTCAAACCCATCTCTAAGCCTGTCTTCCCCTTCCCAATTAGATCTCAAGATGAGTCGTGCGCTCTTTGAAATTCAACCGATAGCTCGCTTCGGTGGAGTGAACACGACGATCCGCAGACCAAAGGTAAAGTCCGTCCAACGCAAAGCCTCTCCAATCTCCCAGTCTCCAGCCGAGTACGCCACGCAGTCACAACACATACTGTGGGGAAACAAAAAAGATCCTCCTGTCTAAAATAAATCAACAGGAAATCGCATGCTTCTCCTATGATGAAGAACGTCGGTTCTCATTAGGCGATGCATCAATTGCATACTATTATCCGCCGGCTTTGCCGGCCGATTTGAACGTCGGGTTTGATACGTTCCAAAAGCTGGATGATTCCGCTGATGAGCACCTGGATGCATTGCTCGATACGGTGATGGCGATGGAAAAGGAGACGGGCAAGAAGTGTGAAACGGATGTGATTACGTGGCGAGGCATGATGACCAAGGTATGGAAAGGACTGAGAGGAGATGACTCGGCGAGTTGGTTCTTGTGGAAAACGAGGAGTGTGCTGAACGCTTTGATGAACTTCCAGATTTTGACTGCTCCGTTTGATATGATGAATGGGTAAGTGCTCTTGTTCCACTTCAAACGTAACGATTTTTGCTCTTCGAGAAGCGGATGAAAATCGAGTAACTAATCCGCCCTCTCCCTCCTCTCTGGCACAGCTTCGAGATGAACGCAACATGTTTCCAGGTAAGACAACGAGTAGAAACCAAGCTTTGCTCCCCCCCCAAAAGAAAGCAAATCACTAAATCGAAGCAGGGAACAATGTATGAAATACCAGCCAAGATGCAATTTCATGATTGATATACATACTCCCAACCCTGGTGATCTAACAGTTCTCTTCCCCCAACAGATTCATCGAGGAAAACAATGCCTACAAGAATCGACAGAAACAAGTTCAAAAGAACCAAAGAATGCCTCCGGGAATGGCCTCGCAAGAACTCATGATGTACTGGGGTACGACCGACCTCGTTCGCGTGCATCTGCCTCCTCTCTTCATTCGCCCGCTTTTCTCCCCTTCCCTTTTGGGACTCTCACAATCCCTCCAACGTATAAAGAATGACTGACTGATCGATCGACAACAACAGGATACAAATTCGAAGCCCTATCCGTCCTCCGGAAACCGTGGGACGAAACTCCCCGGGCTGAGATCGAAGCACGTCAAGATCAAGTCGTCAACAACAGTGCTCAGTATTGTTCAGTAGTGAAAACTGGCATGGGCCATGTTCGCATGGTTCTCGGTGGTGAAGTGGATGCCGGTACGTTTGATCCCCGATCTCCATCGCTTCTTGTCCTGAAAAGGAGGAAAGGAAAGAAGACAAAAAAAAGAAAAGGAACCTCACTCAGACAAGATCTAACATCTCTCTCTCTCTCTCTCCTCCACCCGTCCAGTATGGGACTGCAAACCCTCTCGAAAAGAAGATCCAATCCACTGGGTAGAACTCAAAACGTCTGCTGAAATCCGCAACGACCGAGACATGGTCAAGTATGAGCGCAAACTGCTCAAATTCTGGGCCCAGTCGTTTCTTCTCGGCGTTCCCAAGATTATCGTGGGATTTCGGGATCAGCACGGTATTGTGCATCGGCTGGAAGAACTGGAGACGGCGAGTATTCCTGGCAAAGTGAAAAAGGTGGGACGGGCCAGTTGGGATGGGAATATCTGTATAAATTTTGCCGCGGCATTTTTGGATTGTGAGTCTTATCATTCTATCATCCTCTTGTAGGGGTTGGCTTTGGTGGGGAGATTTGGTTTCAACGAGGGGGCTAATTTTTCTTTTTTTCCCCTTCTTTTTTTAGGGCTGAAGCAGGTTGTTCAGGGTGAAGGTGTGTGGAGAATACGCAAGCTGGAAAGGTCTCATGTGATTGAGGTGGTGAAGATGGAAGAGTCTGGACATGGAGATCTTCTGTCGTCGTCGTTCAAATCTTGGCGGGAGTCTATGGCGGAGACTGTGCATGAGTCGCAGAATGCAGGTCATTGATTTCTGATATCTAACCAAGGAACTTTCTCCCACGGCGTCTATACAAGATGCATACAAGCATGAATACGTACACAAAACATTCTCTGACGGTGGGAAATGGGTAGAGTAGGCCTGGATCTCGGGGATTCAGTCACGTTCAAGGGTTGGCGCGTGACTCGGCTCCAGGACTCTCGGATGTGTCTCCCTTCTGCTGTTCCTCCATCGCTCGTTTGCGAAAATAAGCATCTCGCTCTGCTTTCCGAGCCGCCGACTTGAGTCCCCGTTTGTGACTATAACTCTTCAAATGGATCTCCCACTGCTCCTCGCCTACCACAACTTTCCCACAGACATCACAGGTAAACGTCGTCATGACCGACCCGGACGGAGCCTGCGCTTGCTCTTCTTTGGCGCCAAGCACTGCCCGCGCCAGGGGAGAAAGTGATTTGGGATCGGGCGTAGATGTGCCGTCCAACAATGCCTGAACAATGCCTTCTGACGGCGTCGTGATAAACTTGGTCCACTGGTCGACATCGCTGCTGTCGAGTAAATATAGGCGTCGAGTCATTCCCGTGTCAGCGAGTGCCCGCCATAACTTGTTCCGGATCCACTTGATCTGTGATGTGCCATATTGCCGCGTTGCGCTGCGAATGGACTCGACGCAGCGGTCTCGCAAGGCTTTCAGTTCCTCTTCACTTCGGCCTCCCTCCCGGCACGCCGTAAAGTATGGTGCCAGCTCTTTAAACCCAATCGACACCCACACGCCCCGAGTCTGGTCCACCTCCATACCTTCGGCTTCCTTCTTTTGTAAAAAATCAAACATGGTCTCCGCCTCGGCCAGCAGGCCTTGCTGGATCATCCCGTCCACTCGCGCGTCCAGGCGTTGATTGAGAACCTCCCTCTCGGCATGGACCCAAAATATCAAGGTCTTGTCAAACCGCAATAGTCCCTCTGACTGCGACACGGCTTTTTCCTTTTCCGCTTGCTGTTCGGCATAAATCTCCGAGGCCGGTCGCCCAGTTTGAAAGTATATCTCTAGAGAGCGACGAATCTTGCGCGCGTCTTTGGGGTGCCATCGTGCTGCCATGGCTGGGTCCACTTCTTTTAATTTCTCCATGAGCACTTCTGGCGAGGCGTCGAGGATAGGCCATTTCTCGGACGTGGACGATGATTCGGGCTCTGGTTTTTTCTTTGCCACATGGTCATCCTCCGCGTCGGATCCCTCACCGACCAGTTGGTCCTTGAACAAGACGGCTTGAGTGTAGTAATGGGTTCCGCCAACCAGGATGGGAATCTTGCCGCGACTTTGAATCTCGGCGATCAATCGCAGCGCTTCTCTTTTGAAGTGACCGATACGCCATGCCTCAGTTTCGAGATCGACACAGCTCAAGAGGTGGTGGGGGATGCCCTTCCGTTCATCCAGAGGGATCTGATTGGTGATGATGGGGAGGCCGCGATACATTTGCATGGCATCCCCATTGATGATTTCACCATTGAATCGGACGGCCAAGTCCACTGCGAGCTGTCTGTATCGATTAGTCCATTGTTTGAGGATGGAAGCCGGTCGACCATCCCGGCAAGGGTCTGGACCCCTACAGTTTGGCTTTTGCGCTTGTAGGTTGCCAAACTTGGCGGGGGAGGGCCTCTTCATACCTTGGATTTGCCGGTGCCAGTTGCACCTACGACAGCTATGAGAGGATCCATGATTGCTTGACGAAACGGATTGAGAGATCGGAGGGCTTTGAGCATGCCGATCTCCACATTGTGCCTCTACAAGATGGCGAGAATGGATCGACAGAGCCTCTTTGCGTGAATGACGCAGCCTCAAGGGTCGGTTGGTCTCAAAGTCGAGTGAATTTCATTCGACACGGTGAGGATGTTCCCCGTCTCGCCCGCGCAGGAGATTATTTCCTTATCGGTGTGCTTATCGGTGCCATTACCTCATCTGCGATGGGGCCCTGGCGGGATCGATTCACAAGCTCATCTGAATACACTTTGCTCGATCGATCGCTCATTTTAACAATCTCGTGACTCATCTGATTTTGTTCTTCTCCTTAAACACGTCTTTTCCCTTTTGATCTGAGAAGACTAAGATCCGTGTGTTCATTGCATCTCATTCACACCCGTCTCCAATCTCCCCCCATCTCCCCCACTACTTGTCTCCGCCACCTAAATTCCACCATGACAACGCCCACCCCGTCCATTGCGGTCAAGGACCTTTCGTACAAGTTCCAGGACGGTTCCGATGGTCTTGAGCACGTCAGTCTTGATCTGCCTGCGGGTAGCCGAACGCTCCTGATCGGTGGTACGTATCAAAGCCAGACGCAGTTGTCCGATGTCGAACAGTGAGTAGCTAACCAGCATCGGATGTAGCCAACGGGGCCGGTAAGACCACCCTCCTGCGTCTTCTGTCCGGCAAGAAACTCGCCCCGACAAACACCATTACCGTCGGTGGACTCGATCCTTTTAAAGACAGTCTCGAGGGCGTCACCTACCTCGGCGTCGAATGGGTGCTCAACAGCATCGTCCGCACCGACATTGACGTGCCCACTCTTCTCGCCTCGGTGGGAGGTAACCACTGGCCTGAGCGTCGCGATGAACTCGTCGATATTCTCGACATTGACCTTTCCTGGCGCATGCACGCCGTCTCTGACGGTGAAAGGCGCCGCGTCCAACTCGCCATGGGCCTCCTCCGACCCTGGACGGTGCTTCTGCTGGATGAAATTACCGTTGACCTGGACTTGCTTTCCCGGAGCAACTTCCTAGCCTTTTTGAAGCGGGAGACTGAGTCTCGGGCCTGTACGATTGTCTATGCCACACATATCCTGGATAACCTGGCACAGTGGCCTACGCATCTCGTGCATATGCATCTGGGCAAAGTGAAGGCGTGGGGCTCCGTGGAAACCTTTTATGGCCAGGTTCCGGATTGGACGTCGGAGAATAGTCGACTGGGTGAATTGGTGCTGAAGTGGCTGAAGGAGGATCTCAAGGCGCGAGGACCTCGAAACGATGGCTCCTCGAGTCAGGCCAAGACGTATGGAGCGATGAATCAGATTGGCGGGTATGGACTGGAGAAGCGAGCTGAGTAGATGAGAGGGATGGACGATGATTATTGCACGCGAAGAAAGCGTCGGCTTACTGATTCGACATGTTCTGTCTGATTTGCGGCTCGCATGTCCGTCTCTCGAGCTCGAATGTGCAATATGCCCTCCTCTTTCCCCCCTCATCTTCCTCTCCTTCTTCTTCTTGTCCTCTACTGTTTTCAATATCCTCCTCCACCTCTTCCTTGTTGGACCTCCCAAGAAATCTCCCACATCCCACACCTTACCGATTCTCTTCCTCACTCACACACACACACTCTCTCTCTCTTCCCCAACGGGTTTCATATTCGCCCTTTCATCTCCCATTCCCAACTTGCCCGACACCGAGCAACGTAAATCCATGCGCGCCTCGCAATCTCACCTCTTTCATCTCTCTCAAACCCAACGAACCATTTACCTTCATCCTTACCCTTCAACAACCATTCATCTTCAACGATTATTGACCTTCAACGAATCAAGGCACACGCGCCAAAAACGGGACCCCTCAACCATCACCCATCACCATAATTTCAAGATCCTTTACAATTTCAAACCAAACAAACTGCACTTGACCACATTTTCTTTCTCGCCCCTCCCATCTAATTCAACCTCATCGCAAATCCTCCATCCTCGCCCCAAATTAGTTTCCATCTCAACATCCTACATGGAGGTCTCGTTGATTCAACCACAACTGACTCACTTACCTACTCTACTACCCACCTCCTCAAACATAGTATAAACAAACAACCAAAGACCGAGAGTGATTAAAGGAGCCTGGCGAAAAAAAAAGTACAAGCCCCCTCCCCCAAAAACAAATAAAAACCAAGCAAGAGAGAAAGAGAAAAAAAAAAAGGGGGGGGGGGGGGGGTAAGGGGAAGATGAAACTTGAAATTTCAAAATCGTTATCTTATTCCATTCTATCATCATCAATTTGTGAACTCGTATTCTTTGCTGCTTTCATAGGCATTTGTTGCACTCGAGTCACCTTGTTCTGGGGTGTGTTAGTGTATTCATTAAATGGATACAGGGTTGTTATCTAGGAGGTACGTTTCTCGATTAATGTCGCCAGTTGATGATGTGCTCTTCATCATGATACTCGGAGGGACGTAGGTACTTGACAGGGTGCAAAGAGGGAGGATGGACCTACTCAGGGTGGCATACCATCTCATCCGTAGGTAGTTAGGACTGTAGGTACGCGAGGGATAAACGTTGGAAATGCGCATAGGGCAGACGGGAGCGAGGTGGAATAGAGGCGGATGTAATAGATTATATGGTACGGCAGATTGAGAATTGGATTGAAACGTGACGATTGAGGATCAAAAGGGAGAGGGAGATTCATGCCAAAAATGAGATAGGCAGAGGGAGGACTACACATAAGGTGAAAGACGAGAAAGATGCATCACGTAAAGCAGAACAGGAGAGAAAGAGGAGAGGGTTTACTCATGGAGAGAGGCTCCACTACTGCTTACAGAAAAGAGTCGATCGTGCCCGGCAAAGCAAAACTGAATGCAATCACCATTCTGGTCAATAGAGAGAAGCCACAACGAGAGGGTTCAGAAAAGGGTCCAAATTGCGAAGAGAGAATAGAATATGGCGGATGGAATATGAATGGCTTCGTCCACAGCCCCGTCTCCTCCCCACGGACTCACTCAAAAACCAGCGACACGGCGGGAGAGAAGAGACCGATGAAGTCGTTGGAAGTGAGCGGCATGAAGATTCCAATTAGACCAGACAGGTCCTCGCGAAAGATTCGAACCATGGCCCAGAGCAAAGGTCCAGAGAAACGGTTGCAGGCAATCAGAGAAGGAGAGCAGAAAGAACCAGAACGGTTGCGTGTGGCTATCACCAGCATCAGCTGCAGTATATGCATCTCTGACGAGTGCCAAATAGCCGACTACCACGGTAGACATCCCGGTTCCTTCTCAATGCCCCCAACTCATCTCCCACGAACCAGCCTCCTTTTTCCCCTCGGCAGGTGTAGCTATGCAGCCTCCAATCCCAAGAGACTAGACGTGCATTGTAAGGGTATCACTTTTTCCTCCCAAGAGCATGTCACAGACACCTCAAAAAAGTAAGATAGAGAAAAAAAAAGAAAAGAAGAAAAGAAGAAAAATGCAAACTCAAACAGGGGGGGAAGGGGGGAAGGGGGAGAGGGAGAGACGGGCAAAAGTAGAAATCAAAAACTCCAGGGCCATGGATCCCACCAGCGTGACAATCATCAAGCTCCTCCACTCCCATTACAGAAAAAAAAACCACCACTGGTCATGTCAAATCGTCCCGCTCTTTGGTGCTCCGCCGGAGTCAACACGGGTTTTCACTGGTTTCATTTCCACTCAGCCTCCGCAGAGACGTCCAGGTCCTGAGGAAAGGAGGGAGGGGAGAAAAGGACTCCTTTCTCTTTCACTGCACTCATCATCAAATGTCCCTTCGCATCCTCCACCGCTTCTTCTCTCAATCCGAAGTCCCGGTCCATAACGGTTTCGCAATTGCCAAAAATGATTGCCGTCGCGTATTCCAACAAGATGTACAGATTCCGCGTCAACAATCGAACCCCTTTCCGTGGTCGTTGACTCTGAGTGCATCCCAAAGATCAAAGGTTGTCTAAAGTGTGATGAGGCTGTTCGGATGGTGGCGCACTAGTATGCGAAAGAAGAGAGAAAGAAAAAAAAAACTTTGACAGATGTGCCTCGCGAAGGTGGTATCGGCCAGCTCAGTCGAGATGAGCCATCATCTCCTCTTTGGCGAGTGGCTTGAAATTGTTGATATCAAGACCTTGGGCCTCCAGGGCGGGACGCGCGTGAGGGGGCACAATCTGAGAGTTCAATTCGGGAGCGATGGAAAGTTCTAAGAGAGATGGGTCAGTGAGGCCTCGTTCACAGCTTTACGTCACACTCGAGTGAAGATCACGTAAGCCCTCCAATCTGAGGTCTCCGATAGACTTACCGTGTCGAGTGAAGTTGAAGAGAGCAGGCAAATCCTTGGATGGATTGCCGGGATGTCGGGAATCGGGTAACCGGGTCGCTGGATCCCGCAGCTCATCGAAGAAGGGGTGGCACATGGCCTCAATCGCCGACAATCGTTGCGTGGGGGTATATTCCAGGAGCGCCGAGATCAGGTCAATAGCCTCGGGAGGTGCTTTCCGGAAGACCTGCAACGGGATCAGTGTCTGAAGGAACTTTTGCAAGGATACCGGGAGGAGGGGGGAGAGAGGTGCTGCGATGCAGGGGAAAGAGGATAATTCCAATCACTTACCTTGTTGAAGGGATGAGGCTTGATCTGAGGGAACTTGTGCTCCATGTAGTTGGGGTTCATGGTGCGAATTTGTTCCCGGGTCGGGGTGCCAAGCACCTTGATGATCTCCACCAGCTGGTCGATACCCGACTCACCGGGGAAGAGGGGTTGGCCGAGCATCAGTTCCGCCATCACACAACCAGTTGACCACACATCTAGCCCAGAAGGAAAAAAGATCAGCCCTGACGGTCCATAGACACACAGCAACAGGAGCGAATGGCGAATGCATTCAGCAACGTACCAATCTTGGTTGTGTAGTTGGTGGCACCGAAGATCAGTTCGGGCGCGCGGTAGTAGCGCGAGCAGATGTAGGAGACGTTGGGCTCGTTCTCGATCAAAATCTTGGCGGATCCGAAATCACACAGCTTGAGAATTCCGGTAGCGGGATCCAGCAACAGATTTTGGGGCTTGATGTCGCGGTGGCAGATGCCTTGTGAATGGATGTAGGCCAGCGATCGGAACAGCTGATAGATGTAAAGCTTGACTTCCAACATCGGCATTGTCGTCTTCAGCTTGCTGAAGTATCGCGACGCGCGATAGACGGTCTCGGGAACGTATTCGAGTACCAGGTTCAGGTACACTTCATCTTTCTGCAGTCAGGAGACATGGGGGAAGATGCGGTCAGCAGGACAAGATGAGGAAGAGATGGATGGGTTTTTTTGGTTTGTGGAGCATGGACTGAGGGGCGGCAGCGTCAAGGAGACGGTAGAACCCGCTGATCCCATCTCCCATTCATGTCTTGGAGAAGAGGCAGGGAGGGAAGGCTGCCATGACGAGACACAAGAACACTAGATGAAGGAAGATACGAGGGCGAGAAGAGATAGGAGAGGAGAAAGAGCACCAAGACACCAGCACACGTACCCTATCGCCATTGGAGTAATAAAAGGCCTTGAGCTCAACGATATTGGGATGGCGTACAATCCGCATGATCTGAAGCTCACGGTTCTGTGCGAATCATGTCAGTCCACACGAGGTCAGACCAGAACTGTTGAGAATTCCTGCATCAACACCAGGCTTCCCGGGCAGCCTCAGCCGTACCTTGAACCGTTTGTCCTGCAAGACCCTCTTGATGGCAGCGTCCTCGCCGCTGGGTGCCATCTTGGTCTGGAAGACCACCCCGAATGATCCATTTCCCACGATCTTACACTGAGTGTAGGAGATCTCCTTGTGCTCGCCAGTGAGGCCATCTTGGACCTTTTCGCGGATAACCTCTGGGCGTGGAGAAAGCAGACGTGAGTGAACGGTGAGCAGAGACCGAGAGGCGCAATTGAAGCGCGCTCCGGGGGAAGAGGGAGAGGGTTGGACTTACCACCCATTCGCAAACTTGGGAACAGCCCAGGCCGACTCTGTGACATTGTGGACAAGAAAAGAAGAGTTGAGGGGGGGGAGGGAGAGAGAGGGAGGGATAGGCTATTGCAGAGAGGAAAGAGGATCCGTTTTGGGCGAGGTGAAGGTCGGGTGGTGGAGTAGCTTCGGAGGGAGGGGGGGGAGGGGGGAGAGAGAGGGGGACGAAGCGTGTGGTGTGGGCGGCAAGACCAAATGGGGCGAGGTGAGAAGAAACGGCGAACGCCAAGAATGCACGAGAGGAAGCGCGGAAGAGGCACGGAGAGAAAGGAGAGCGAGATGGCGAAGACACGAAGAGGATAGGGTGTTTTGCTGTTGAATAAGATGGGAGTGGAAAAGGGTCGCGCGTCCGGAGAGATTCTTCTGATGAAGAGGGGGATTTGTGTGTCAATTGTGTGTTTAGGAATGACTTTGTAGGGACAAAAGGATCAAAAACAGTAATTTAAACCCAATGACATGGGCGTGGAGGATACGAGCGGGTACAACTGGGGACTGGTGAGATGCTAGTGGGTGGGAGTCACGAACAGGTAGCGTTGTGACGGCGCTGAGAGCTCGAGCTGGTGCCCCGTGGTGCCCGTACAAAATACGTTCAGCCGTCTGGTGCCGGTGGTCACTGGAAACTGCCGCTGACGGACAAAGTGACCACTTGCTGCTGGTCACCTGTGGCTGGGTGAGGGCCGACCTTCCCGAATACAGCTTAGTGAGCTGGGAGGACGGTAATCTGGGTAAATGTAATACCGTGATCGTGGGTATCACGAGTGGAGACCATGTATTGTTCACGTCCTGTGTCTGGCTGGGTAAAGTGAGGTCTAGGATCAGGTGGCAGAGGAGGAGCACCGGTTTACAGTTGACCACACACTACACCTATGGCTATCAGAGAATATAAGGACATCCACAATATTGCATTGACCCTGACGGGGAAATGGTACGTGACACATGGTTTTTTTTGTTGAAGCAGTTGGTGGCCAAGAGTCAGAGACCAAAAAGGGAAACGCTATCGGCGCACGTCAGAAGGGTACTTTTAGTCTGGTCCTGGTAGCTGCAGAGGGCATGGGAGGCGGGAGTCGAGGATGACATCGATCATCCGACATCGAATCCATGTCCATTCAACTCATGTGGCACCGTGGCATGCGCTTGTGGCAGTGGACATATGCACGCAATCGAAAGGGAAAGGAAATACCAGCCCATCCGCCATCCAGGTCACTTCTTCGGGTGGATGGCCACGCCTTGACCATATCAAAGAAGAATCTCTTGTATCTAGGGAGTCGATGGAAGCGACTCGAAATGCAACCGATCTTCTTCTACTTAGGCAACTGAAGCGGAGATATAGAGACCATTCTTATAGAGATGATCTTGCCTAGACGAGACAAGTGTGCTGGTAAGCAGCATGGGTTCCATTTGTCGGATGGTTCATGGATGAAGTGTCGCGATTGGTATTCAACAATGGGGCACACACTGCATATCTCGAGGAAAAGTGGTCCTCTTCAACATGCCTGGTCCTCTTCATACGCCCATGCGATGTACGGGACTGGTCGTCAGGGCATGACCACCGACTGCAGTACTTGCTGAAGTCGGGAGGATCACTGTTCATACCTCAGCTCAACGCCAGCTCAGCTACCGTGTGAAAAAGAGACGGCATTCGATACGAGGCTGACGCACCTGCTGCCCTCACATGTTGGAGAAAGGGAGCGAATGGCTCCAACCATGATATCATCAGACCCGGTGATGGGATTCTGTCATACGGAAACCATGAAAACAGTACAGAACCGGGCAGGGCTCTTTTGGTACAAAGCGAGAGATTACACACACATATTACCAGTGGACTCCCTGGACTGTAATCATGTGCCATGCAGGAGCAGTCTAGCAACGAAAAGAAAAAAGAGAGATCAAGCTGTAAGACATCCAACAAAAGTCATTACGCCAAAACCCAGTACCGGTGCCCGCTTTTTGTCTGGTTCGGCTCACGATCAAAGCAAACATCAAGGTTGCATGCAAACTCAAACGATACCGGTCCAGCAAGCATAAGTTCATCCACCCCGTTTCTCACTCCGCTTGTTCATTCAATGCCAGTTAAGGCCATACCAGCAGCACTGGACTTTGCCAAATCACAAGCTCTCACATCTTTTTTTTTCTCTCCAACTCACCTTCCCGGGAGATTGCCCAGTTCCGTCCATCCTCATGACCCATTGGACCCTTTCCACCCCCAAAAAAGGCACTCCCCCAAACCGGAACCTCCAGTGATAGAATGACTCGGCAAGACACTTAATCCGTGCCCGAGGTCGGCTGACCTCCTGTAATTTTCCTCGTTTTCCCTCCATTTTGCCCAATTTGCCCCCAGGAGCCGTGACTATTGGCTCCAGTGGCCTCGTGACCACGATGTCATCGAGTCTCCAGTTGGGACGTCTGGTCTCCACCGTGTCCAGCTGACTTGAGGAGGAAAGAAGATGAAGCTTGGACCATTCTGGGGCCCGTGGAAACGGTCGCCCCGTTCCACCAGTGCTGCTAGTGCTCCCGTGTCGGGTGCAGAGTGGTCATTGCTTAACGGAGGGCGCTGGAAGGCAGATGGAGATGGGAGCTTCGTCACCATGGACAGAGATGCTGGGGGAAAAAAAAATGGGGGAATGGATGGAAACTGCAGGTGCTCAGAGCAATAACAAGAATAGTAGAGGAGCTGGAAGTCGGGAAAATTCACTTTGTATGGAAGCTCATATGCATTTTACTCGCCGGCGCTGCGGATGACGACTTAGGGAGCCTTCCTGGAATCACATTTTTCACACACGGAAAGTTTCTTGTGTGCCTCAGGCTCATAAGCAGCCACCTGACAGCCATCCATGCGTCTGTCAACGACTCAACACCGCACGCCAAGCGTAGATACACTGTGTGTGCTACTCTGAGTATTGTATCATATACAACGGGTCTGAATCATGGATGGTTCCTAGAGACAGAAGACATAAGCACAGCCCGATCTGTAGAAATCCATGAGGCCCTCGGTTTCTTTTTTTTCCTTCATCCTGGAGGAAAGTCTACTGTCGCATACCCCAACTCCAGTGTTTAATTGAGGCGTGATGAACCTGCGCATTCAAACGTGTCTCCTCAACAGTACTTTCCACCTGACCCATCCCCACTTCCTCTCTCCTCCAGACAATCTAGACCGAGCACGAGCGCCTCCTCCCCCCTGGACTTCCAAAGCCACATCATGTCTAGATCGTACGCAGTCTAGATCGCCGCCTGTTTTTGCTTATTGCCCAGATCATTCTATCCCAAAGAGAATAATCGATGCGGATCATGCCCACCATCCACCTTCTTCCCTTGGAATGTGAG
Organism: Penicillium oxalicum; assembly: GCF_001723175.1. NCBI lineage: Eukaryota > Fungi > Ascomycota > Eurotiomycetes > Eurotiales > Aspergillaceae > Penicillium > Penicillium oxalicum. The sequence goes on along the minus strand of NC_064652.1, from coordinate 3,103,037 downwards.
GCCGGTTCCGTGTCGGGAAAGGCCTCTGTCGCGAGGGGTTCCCGAGCTTGTCATTTGTCCGAAGACTGTAAGGGCTGGACTTGACTTGGTCTAGCGTCTCCTGTATCGGAGTTGGGATTCAGCCTCCGGTCATGGAACGGATCCGGTTCCAATCTTTCCTCATGCAAAGTCCAACCTCAATACATAGATGGTCAATTTCCTTGGGCTCTCCACGACGTTCAAGGTACAGTCTAGCCGAGGAGAAAGAAAAACAAAACAGAGACACACGGCTGGCTGCTCATCTGCTTGGACCACGATAAGCTTAGGTGTCGGATCACAACCTTACTCTCGATATGGAAATATACAAAACTGTCTTTGCTTTTTTTTTCCTTCTCTTTCTCTCTCTCTCTCTCTCTTTGTGACTCCGCCTCCCCTGTCCACCTTTTTCATCCCCTTGCTGATGGCGGCTTTTCATCCCCTGTTCACTCACTCATTTGTCTCTGTCTTTGCCTTTGGGTCTGTCTGCAGCTCACTGCCCGCAGATGGACTGAACCTACCAGGATGAAGCACCGAATCCAGGTACATCATTTAATAGGGGCTGCGCGCACTGTCCAATGCTGGAGACCAATGCTGGAGATTGATAAGAGTTCGTGACGGCCGTTGCTCACCAGGTACGGCACCATACCATGCAGTATGCACTGGATACGCCACGTCCTTCCTGCTACAGCTGTTCTCGGTGACTGGCACTGTTTTCTCCATTCAGGTCTAAATCTAGATCACTAGTAGATCAGAGTCTAGATTCCACCTGTACCCACCGATTAGTCACACCTTGTCCACACCATTTCACTCAATTCCTCGCTTTTCTTCAGTGTGAGCCCCGACGGCCATTCTGGAGCGCTCTCCTGCGTGCCAACACCCACCGTGCGAGATCCCGCACGCGCGGGACTCGACATGACCAGCCAAATTGTACATGCTTGTCCTCGATGCACTTTCAAAGCCCCCATCCCCTGTTCGCTGGCACAGCAGGCAATTGGTGATCATGGAACTGGAATGTAGGTAGCCAGCAGCCGTAGACTTTGATCATCGACCAAAAACCACCTGGATCGAGGGTCGAGGCCCTGTTGATAATCCAGCTAATGAGCGGTCCGGTCGATGCTCCAATTACAGATCATTCACCATGCACTGACAAACCAGAGGTGCAGTATTTTAACTTTGACGGACGAACCATTTTGATTTTTTCTTTTTTTTACTTTTTATCGAAATACCTTTTCTTTTTCTGCCCGGCTTTCGACCAAGATCCGTAGAGAAGCGAGGATATCGATTCAAAAAGTCACCTCAGCCAAGCCATATCACTGGCGGTAAAGAAGCGAAGAAGCGAGAAGTGATCGTCCGCGTCTATCACGGATCAAAATTACAGTATTGCTTTCGCGACTTTACGAGCTAGAGAGCCCAACTCCATCTCCGAGTCCTTTTGATATCTGGGTATCCAATCCTTTCCAGGGACAGGGCCCAAGTGTCGACACCGCTAGTTCGGACAAGAACCAAAGAAAGACAAAAAGATTCGAGCCTGGAACTTGCCTCGGAGATTTTCTATCTTTGACCTGATCCTTCTGTCAATTGCCTTTTTATTCTCTCTTTTTTTTGCCGGCCCTTAATTCTGTAAAGGGCACACCGCATTAAGGAGGTACGGTGTGGGTGTGTGTGTGCTCGGATGTCGGGCCGTGGCGGAAAGATGCAGATGCTGGTTCCCTCTTTTCCTCTCTTGTCTACTTCACCTCGACGAGTTGTAAATGGAGGAGGAGGGTTGGGTCCGTGGACGGTGATCAGGGTGATGAAAATGGGCTCAGATTCATTGATGTACATACGATATTTGTGGGGGGTGGGGGGGTTGTTTTGTGTATACTTGGTCAAAATCAGGTACACTACTAACTACTAGACAACACAAAGGTACAAAGCTTCAAACATAGGCATGTACCTTGTACATAAATATGAACCCTTACGCTAGGCAATATAATTCCATGCCGGCTAGTACTAGTGAGTAGGTACGGGTTAAAGTACACATGGATTCAAATTGCTTCGAATCTTCCAATCTGGTACGGAAACAACCCTACGGCCTCCGGCTCCATCTTTCGAAATCCAGGGATAGTCAATCCATCCCGTCTGTGCAGTATCTAAGTGGGGACAGTTTACCAAATGGCCTCACGACCTGAACTTTTGTACACACACACACAGGACATATAGAAACCGACCAGGAGGATTTGTAACAGAATTCAATCCTTCTCCCTGGATGAGTCCACTTTTCCCTTTTAACCAGGCTTTTTCACATGTCGCCAGCCACCCTCCGGTTTTGCGCTCAGAATCCGTACATGTAACCACTCCAACATGGCACATGGATTCAAGCTTTTTTTTTTTCCAAATCTGACTTTCCAGGTAATAGTAGTAGGAGTATTTAGGCACCAACCTGTAGGTTTCTGATTGGCGACAAGAGCCGATCAGGAAGTCCTGGGTGACGGATAGGTACCTAATGTATGAATATAGTATGGTACTTTGCCCGAGGGAACTGCTGCCCGGGCGAGAGAGAGAGAGAGAGAGAGAGAGGGAGGGAGGGAGTCTTTGTGAGTAGGTTTCGGGCCACTGCACTGCACTGCATACATGCCCGGGCCTAGTAGGATATGATTGATGGAAGGATACACCTGCAACAGAGGTACCCAGGATTTGGAAAATAGCGCACTTTGATCAGCTTTTCAAGTGCATCGATTGTCTCCTTTTTTCTCCCCTCCTCTGGTTGAGGATGAATCAAAATCGTGGTTGTTTTGCACTACTGGGTCAGTGAGCGAGGGATATGGATGTGTACTGTACTGTGTGGACAGTCTATTTGGTGTCAATAGATGTGTTACTTTGATATAGTAGAATTGCTCCCTGAGCAGTTTTTAATCCACATTGATTCTCCACCATGTGCTTGCTAGGTGGCGTAATTCTCTCATCGAGTCATGTCTGCCATCCCGACCCAACCCTCCCAGCTGGGGCAAAGGCCGCGGGGGCAGTGGAACTGCACTAGTATATAGTGAGTGTCAGGCACGGGAAGGGAAGAGACTAGTCAGGAATCGAAGAATCAAAGAACCACTGAACATGGATTCTGTCAAATGATGTAGCGTGGCATGCGGTTGATCAATCTTGAATCAAGGGACAATAAGTACGTGCATCCTCCATATTGTATTCCCATGAATCCGAGTCCATTCGACAGTAGCCCTGCGAGGCCGTCCCGTTCCCAACGCCTTCCCCCAGCCCCGTTGGGTGCCCAGGGGGCCCAACGATCCAAGTGAGTCCCCTCCCGTGTGGAAGAGAATCGGGACAAGTGCAGAAGAACCGGGCACGACCTGAGCTGCATCTGGCCGAAAATGGTTCATCGGCGGTTAAACCTTGAGCAGTAGAGGGTATTCACTCATGATTATGGATGATGAATTATTACCCTTACAAGGGTTTCGAAGTCTTACATATATCAGGTATGCGAATCGACCAGTGTACGGACGAGTAGTGTGTACCTCTCTGTAGGTTATGTTTGGGTATGTGGGCAGTGCACTGCGCAGCCGGCGGTCGAGGAAACGAAACGAGCGCGGAAAAGTCAAAGGCCCCACCGAAGAAACTAGTCCGCGTTGAGCCATCTGCGTCAATGGTATGGCCCCAAGCATCTTCCAAATCTTGAGTGCATCGCATCGGCTACAGGGACATCCATGCGTCTGTACAATGTGCATTGGGCAGAACAAGGCACCATCTCGGGGAAAAAAATGAAAACAAAAAGGGGGGAGGGGGACAAAAGAGATTGTATCGGATCAAAAGATTTCCTACATTTTTTTTCAAGGAGGCGTCTCATGTCCATCTTGCACAGATTGCTGAAAAGGGCGACACAGCTAGGTGAAAGGTGTTGGATATGGGAAGGGCATGACATAGTAGAGTGCTGAGTACAGTCGGCTGAGTATAGTCGTAGTCGAACATGGGTGGCACTGTGCAGATTAAGCGTCAAAACGACTCGTTTTGGACGGGGTCTCACTGGATCGAATTTCTTCTTGTTTTTTTTCGACTCGCAAGTCCCAGCGCGCGCCATGCCGATCCAATCAGGACAGACATGGTCTCTTGAGCTCCGGATTCAAATCAAACGTCTTGCCTGATTTTGCCTAGGGCCCACTTGGACTATGGACCTGACAAGCACTGCAGCAGACTTGATCGCAGGGGCTGGCAAGAGTAAAGACCCATGCGCAAATGTGGAATGTGTATACAATTGTACTGTACATGCATACCAACGCCATACAATATGTATTATATAATAATGAAGCCCTACGGTCACTGGTTTCTTGGAGCAAAATTACCACCCAGTACGGTAACTATGAAGAACTCTCTGCTTGACTCTTTCGAATGCTCATCTATGATTCCAAAATTCATCGATTCAATCGATTCCACACCATGTCAGATCTGAAATGAAGCGCATCTGCTGCGGCATAGACCACCAAACGGTCTCCCTGTGAAGCGAAAATATCAAAACAATCATCATGTTAATCGTTTCAGTCGAGAGTTGCCCATCATCTTTGAAGATCACGTCCCTGCCGCATGTCCATCCAACGTCGAATCACAAGTGATCCGGTCCCTCCTCGACCGCCCATCCAGGGGAGGGGGAGGACCTGAGCAGCATCACTATTCTACTCTTCACATCTGGTCGAGTGAATCCCTCTTCACTCCATGATTTATCGTCTCTCGGGATTTGGCTCGCACCGTGCCCATTCCCGGTAGACGTCAATGTCGCACCCGTGAGTACTGGATTTTCTACATTCAGTAATATCATAAGACTATCCGTCAATTATCTACGTGACAGTGCGATCCAGCCAAATAAAATAGTAAATATATACTGTAACTTTCCAGTCCCGCCTCTATGCTTCACCAGATTCGGCGGTTCATCTCTTACCCAGCCTCCTCTCTCGTGATGACGTCAAATGCATGGTCCTATCGAACTCGGTACAAAGTCACTACGATGAGTCGCTAGTACCTTTACCCCCCTCGTCCCTTGCCACTTTCTTTTCTACCATCTGCATCGGCACTCGCTCACAACAATAGCGACGACCAAAGCGAGTGATCCATCTCCAATCCCCCCTCGGGGCCACCGACCCACACGGGGGTTCGAGCCCCAGATATGCAGGGTAAGAGGCCCCAAAAAAAGGGTAAATTTCATCATCGACGGGCCCATGTCGATTTTGATTGTGATGTACAGTACATACAATATTAATGAACGAACCATCTTCATTAATCGGACGATGAGAGCCTGTGTGGGGAAGGGGTCGGAGGCAAGAGTCTAGTAGTGTACGGGCAAATGGAACCAAGTGAGTTGACTAGTACACTTGGGGCTAGATATACCCGCAAGATGACTCCCTGATGACTGCATGTAGAACGAGCGATCGGCGATCGATGGGGATGGATCATGTCTTTGATGTATAAAATTAACATGGGAATATTTGGGAGCCGTTGTATACAAATAGATGTAGATGTGATATACTACTACGGAATCTGTAGTACAGACTATGCGTAATACTTTATAGGACAGCACATGGTGGCGATGTGTACCATATGCGTCTGGGGCAACAATCATTTTGTATACTGTTTCAATCGTCGGGAAGGGCAAGAAGCTTGTGTGCAATTGAATATTTGTCATGAGCTTTTTTTTCTCGGGCCCGAAGACTCGGGAGAAATGATTTAATCAAAAGTTGTCTCTGGAATCTGGAGGATATTCTGTAGCGTATGGAGACTGCCAAATGAGATAGTGGTATCTCCCGGGTAGACCTTCAGGGTATATCAGGTACTCAGCTAGATGTCGCTCTACAGTAGACCATGCAGCAGTGATCACGCTTATTCCCAGTTCTCGACATCTCTAAATACACTTTGCATATGCTGAATATCTACATATACTCACCCACTACTGTGCCTTGATTGTTTTTTTTCTGAAACCATGATAGAAGAATGGAGATGCTGAGGACTTTCAACCTATATGGTCTCGGTGTATCTCATCATCTCAAAATCCAGATTGCAAAATCACTAAACGCGCTAGTCGATGCATCTAAAACTAGGACAAACTACGCGCCTCTAACAAGGGCAACATTGTAGATTATCAACGCCGGTATGCTACGGCGTAATAGGAAATTAGTATCGGCACGCTAATCCCCTTTTCCATGTCTCTAGACTTGTTGATTCGATTTTATACGCTAGGTACCTAGAGATGAGGAGGTGCAAGTGACATGAATATCTATGTAAACCATTCAACGCATGAGGGCACAAGGAATGCTAGACATCTGATATATTGTCATGCATACGGGTCGTCCACACTGGTTGCGGTCACAGATTTTACAGGTACCAAGGCAAGGGGGATATGAAAAACATTCCAGAGTGCCGCACCAGGCTTCTTCCAATTATTGAACACGTGGGCAGGAAAATCAGTGACTGGAGATGTGGTCTACTGCTCTATGGAATATTTTCGAAGAGTCAAAGCCAACACTGCATCAGCAATGGTGATTCTATCAATCAGGGTTGAAAAATATAGATTGATCAGTACTGGTCAAGTTCGAGGTCGTCAGATACATGAGCCTCTGGTGGGGGACCTGAGAGACGAACCAGAGATCACACTGACAAGGACTTGCCCAGTCAAATCTGGTGGCTATTCCAAAGTTCAATTAAAAAATAGCGTCATAGTTTGGAAACTGCATTTGTGAGCCTGTCTCAATAAAGCTACCGAATAACCCGGAGACTCTGTGAGCGTTAGATATGCGAAATATCAAATGCACACAATGCACAAAAGTGTCCACGAGGCAATCTAAATCTTGAAAATCCGAATGAGAACATAGTGATTGCAGGGCTCGGAAAACTATAAAATGAGAATCCAGCATTCAAGAATGAATGAAACTTCACTTTCAAGCCACGAATCCACGGCAAACCATTTCAATATCCTCGATTTTCTCTTAGCGAGCCACGGACACAGGGAATCTGTCAAGTTTGTAACGGACGATCTACATGAGGGTGCATTAATCTCGCCCTGCACGCCTATGAGGGGGGGAACGTGTGTATTCGCTCCTGAACCAGACTTTCTGAAACGAATGGACCATAGAATGTACCCCTGGTCAAGAATATGTCCGATTTTCGCCGAAACAACCGTGTCCGACTGTTTGTAGGTAGTGGTGAGGAATTTTAAAAGTATGCGGCATGCCGCGCCAAACCTCCTTCGGCTCCGAGAATGTTTCGGTCGTTTCACGTCCAAAGGCTCGAGCACAAATGTTCTCGAGTAGCGGCTGGGGAGGTAGGGGAAAGGGGAAAGGGGGTAGATGGGCAAGCTGGACTCGGCTGTTATTGTAAGTGGGCTTGTTTGACTGGTTTCATCCATGAAATATCGCGCCAATCTAGACACTCGGGGGGTCTTTCTAGTCTCTATGCTGATATTCTATATCATAGGTCATATCGACTTCATCCTAAGAAAGAGGTCAGGAAGTTGAGGCAGAACACCACGCTGAATAGAATGGAGCGTCTTTCATAGTAAGGTTGTTCTGTGGGGTCAAACGGGGCTGAGGTTTAAAGCTGAAACGGTCATTTATTGAGATACCATATCTGCACTCGGGCCATCGTTGAAGAGTGGACCTCTACGAAGTGGTACAGATATCGGTTGAGATAGGTAGGCAAGACAAGGCTTCTTATGTAGAGAGTGGGTACAATGGAAGAAATTATGAATAACGTGGAGGCAAACAAATAAATAATCGGGCTACTCTCATACCCTCAACATCATGTTTCTTAGGGGAAGAAGAAACAGAAGAAAAAAGAAAAATCAACAGAGCCGACCATATAATCAATGCTGACATGCCAAATTATGATCACCCATGGTACTGCAACATCATATAGACACTGACCTTTAGCGCTCAGAGCTCCTCAAAGTCAAAAAAAAGACTCTTTCCAGTACACATCCAAGTGACAGCCGCCGCGCGCAACCCGATTTGGTCCAATCAATGCAAGATCTGAGAACTCGCGTGAGAACTTACAAGTCCACTCCACTCCTCTCCGCCGGCGCCGCTCCAAATCAAATCAAATCAAATCGGTGCAGGCCATTCATTAATCTTGCGAACCAGAGAAATCCACGCCCCATCCAAGTGGACCGTTCTCCACAACTAAAATTGGATTCATTTCAAGGAAATGAGCCACCAGAGCCAACACTTGGTCGCGGCGGGGGGTGAACTGGAGCACTGCTGGTCCCAGGGACATTTGTCCTTTCTCCAGTAGTGGTTGTATTCAGTATTGTACGACTGTGGGACCCGGTTACAGTGGTTAATGTTTTACGATATTGAACGATGAATGTAGTGTATATGTATCACATACATCTCTCAAACCTTAACAAGAAACAAGTATGTAAAGGAAAATCCACGTTGAACTGTCTACATCAGATGGAACTACAATCTATCACACTCGTTGCATTTGTCCCTGCTTCTGACAGCAAGATTGCCAAAGGTACATGTGTACATGTAGAAATTCCTTATATTGAACCCATAATCCAAGCATCATCATAGAGCGTAGACTATCTTCCATGTACAGACCAGTTAGATTTTTCCGTCTTTATCTCTCCAAAGGCCTGAGATAGGCATATAGCCTTTTCATTAAGAGAACAGTTAGAAAGATGGAATCGTGGCCACTCGAGTGTTACCCTCGCCTCATCGATTGAATACACGCGTAGCCATGATTCTCGATTCTCGATTCTCTCTGACTCTCCAACATCGAAATAGACTAGTCAGTCGAAACGTGATTTGGTAAAGCACCAGGGACGGCTTTTGACGATCCAAAATAGACACTGAACAAATGACTCTCCATACTGCGCGTCGCTACCTGTTCGATTCTCAAAAACCATCAAGAATACTTTCAATGAATGTTCTATACACTCTCAATATCCCATGGATATGGGGATCTGCCACCCCGTGCAGCCTAGCGGGTAAATACTGGCTGACCTACAAGCTGACAAGGGTTGAGATAGCGTGAGTCAATATGGTTGCCAATCTGTTGAGCAGATTAATTACAGAGGGTGGAAAGGGTCATGATTGATGTCCCTGTTGTCTATATCTTCTTCTGTTTGTTTTTCGAGACACAATGCAATCATTCTTCTCATGTATACCAACGACAATCATGCTCCAGCGCAAAGGCTAGCTTGGGTGTATTCGACCGTGGAGTGAAGATGGAGGAAAGATCGAGGAACTCTCGAGCATCACCGGTGGACGAATAATATCAGCATCTGCAGAGTCGTCCTCTGGTCAGATATCAGGGAAAGGAAAGTGGCCACCAGAGGCACGCATGGTGTCACCGGCGGTCTTCTCTGCAGGGAACAATGGTCAGCGAGGACCGATACGTGAATGTTTGGACAAAAGAGAATTCGTCTGGTCTTTGTACTACGTCCATACAGCAAGAGAGACGCGTCAAGGCGAAAGGGTTCAAGGCTTCACAGCCAGTTTTAAGCACGGGAAAATTCGCTGGAATTGAGGGTTCGAAGACTGTTTTACATTGGTCCGTCTATGATGCAAGATCATAACCAGACATCATCTCTGCCACGGATATCCTGTATCCCTGCTCCTGCTTATGCCCTGGTCCGTCCACTCCAGCCTTGATAGTCCTCTTATCATGCTCCACGCCACATCAGAACGTCGTAGTCTTCGAACGCAAGCACGTACAATGTCAAAACAGGAATGGGCTATCTCAAGCTTCGGCAGGGCGAGAGAACGCGTTTGCCACAAGATGAAACCAGGACGCAAAGACGCACTGGGAGTGGCGGATATCAGACAAAAAGACGAACAAAAGAAGCTGAACTGCAGCGAGGAAACAATGCCGGGAGGAAAAAGGAAAAGAGACGGAGTTGAATTGGACACCGATGGTAACAGGAAAAACGATGTGAATCTATACAGGTCATGCGAGTACTCACCCTTGGCGCCAAACAGGTGCCGCCGATTTCAGTGACCCTGGAACAGGGCGGTCCGTACCGAGGAAGAGAGACAAAGGGGGAAAGTGACGTGCCCATGTCGGTTCAAACTATGGGGAGAAAAGGTGATGGGATGGGAGAAAGAGTACTAATAAAACAGAGTGGTCGAAAGGGGGGTGATTAGCCCTCTCGGGGCGCCCTAGCAATATGTTTTGCGAAGGAGCCCCAAGAGGAGTCGAGAATGGGCACATTTCGAAGGCGGAATGAGAAGAAAAGATTTATGGGCTTAGAAAGGAGGGGGCATCATGTTAGGGTCAGCCTTCTCCTGCTGCTCCATCAACTCCTCGCCAGCAATCTCCAAAGAGACAGCAAGGCCAACCTTGGCCGTTTGCTACAAGAAGAAAAGAAAAGTTAGCGATCACACGCTAAGGATGGTAACTCGGAGATAGTGATTTTGTCTTACCTTGGCCTGGTCAATCTCACCAGCGAAAGTCAAAGAAATGGGCATGGCGATGCGCTTCTCCAACAGACAGCTGACCTTACCAGCACTGTCAACCTGAGCGCGGAAGGAAGAGGCGCGGAAGTCGTACTTGGCACCAATAGCAGTGGTACCATCGCGGCTCGGGCCACCCATCATCATTGCAGCGGCGTTGGGGGCGAACTGGAGATTCATGTCGACACCAGCCTCAACGCGCTCGGACAGCTTACGCCAGTAGGTAGCGGCAAAGGTGCCCTGAGCCTGCAACTGAGCGGTACCAATCCAGTCGTCACCCTTATACTTGGCGCAGTACGAGAGAGCGGTCTCGGGGCGAGCATTCAGACCCTGGCGCTGCCAAATCGCCTCGAAACCGAGAGCGAGGCCGGGGGTGACGGACTGCAGGTAGCTACCAACGAAGATACCAGTCAAACCGCCCTCGAGGAAGGATGGGTTGAATGCTTTCAGAGATGCAGAGAAATCCTTGCCAGTGTAGTCATTGTCGATCTGCATCAGACCTTGGCCACCACCGGGCATGATCTGAGCATTGGTCTTGGTGACAAGGGCCTGGTTCCAGCGCCAATTGTAGACGGCGGAGAGGGTGCCGTCACTGCCGAGGTTACCTTGCATGAAGACCTGCGTTGGAAAACATGAAAGTCAGCCATCCGCAAACCAAAGGTCGAGGTTGTTGCCAATGAATCGGGGCTGGAGAGCTTCAAGCTTACCTTGGGGCTGCCGTACATCGAGGAGAAGGCGTAGGGCGGCAGATTGCCCGAGCCTCCCATTGAGAAGGCATGGGACACGCGGAAGAGAGGAGACATGCCAAAGACCTTGGTCAAATCGGCACGGAGGCCGGAGAACATGAAATTGGACAGCAGAACCTCCTTCTGCACCTCACGCGCGATGTTGTCCACAGTACCGGGGTTAGGCAGGTTCAGCAACGCCCGACGCTCCGAGAACGAGGTGTAAAGGTCGTTCACGATTGCCATCGCGGGGTTTTCCGTAAGAACGGAGAGAGATGATGTGAGGTCGGCCATGTTGCAGGGTATGTGAGTTCGATTTCGAAGGCGCTGGCACGCGATACTCGGTCAACGGGATAGATCGTTGACAACAAGGAAGAAAGAAGCAAGGCCAGAGAAAACAGAGACCAGCCCGGGGGGGTTTGGGACGAGCAAACGTCTCAGATCAGGTGAGTGTTGATGGGAGAAAACGGTAGGTGATCTCCGTTCGGAGAAGAGTCAAGGATGGTTGACTTGAGATATTGATGGTCTTGAGTGAAGCCGAGCTGAAGACTTTCCAGTTTGAAAATTGCCAATTGCGTAGCGTCTTTGGTTGCTGCTGTCCGCCGGGGCTACCTTAGGTAAGCACTCCGGGCATTCTCGGACGTGTCGCAGTACTCGGCGAAATCCTACACTTGGTATGCGATTGAAGGATTCTGCCTAGTCTAATAAAGATCATACACTCCCAGAAACCTTGAATCTATAACTGAAGCAAATAGCGCTCTTATCAAAAATATCCACTCAGACTGAATCCCAAATGTTCAGATGTTGAAGCTTTAGTACTCCCATACATTACCTACGCGCTAGTTGAGGTGAGGATCCACCCGATATCTACACCTGCCATTTATCGTTATCGTTTCTACCGCCTTCCACCAGCGCTCTTTCATCATCTGTCACTCTCTTCTTTCGGAACGAGGATCTCGCCAACTGAGTCAATCTGCTCTCGATTGAATAAATGCTGAATTGAGCGTCCCATAGGTCACGAACAAGCTCACCACATTTGACCGGTTCAATCTTTAGGCAGACCTCGGTTATCGTCGTCTATCCGTTGGCCCCGCCATCATGGATACTTTACTGTAAGTCCACCACATTCACCACAGTCCCTGCTTGTTGTGTACCTAGGCACGCTCAAGTTCGAAGAAGCGCAATTGAAATTCGTGGCCTGCCCAAATAAATTACAACAAGACCAGCATGAAACTTCAAGCTTCCCTCGTTTTCACCCGAGTTTTATTGACGTCAGTTTAGTACAGCGGAAATTGTGGCCAACTCTCCGCAGTTCCGGCGGAAGTCATCCATTTTTGTGGACGCCATTCATGACTTACCAGAAAAGGCCGATCTGGCCCCAGCCCAGTTGTACAGTACTGAATCAGGCCGGCTTTTTCACTCTGGACGTATTGTGATTATCACAGTCGGATTGCCCGCTAGAGGGAAAACGTAAGTTTGATTGAATGTCTTCCAAGTCAACATCAATGATGTGGATCTGACCAAGATCAAAATGCAATAGACACATTTCTGTGGCTTTAGCTCGTTACCTGAGATGGTAAGTTTATGTGAGACTGGGCCACAGCGTTATTCCATTCCAAGCGTCATTCTTTCCCCAACTAACACCGACGAAGGCTTGGGGTCAAGACGAGAATTTTCCATCTCGGTGATTACCGAAGAGCAACTATTCCCTTTGGTGAGGATATGCCAGAAGATTATTTCTTTGTCAATGGTAAGCGTAAACAAGTTCGCAGTCTGATGAGCCGTTTTTGTTAATATCATCTGAAGCATCCGCATCATCTGTCCTCCTTCGGCAGAAGATTGTACGCAAGTGCCGCGAAGATATCTACCACTTCCTGAACCATGAAAATGGACAGATTGCGATATACGACGCGGTCAATCCCTTGGCCTCAGGACGGCGTTCGCTTGCCAAGGAATTCGCCAAGCATGATATAGAGGTGTGCACTTGCACTCAAATGATAAAGAAGAATCGATGCTGACGGACCCACTCAACTCCAGACCCTTTTTATTGAGTCCTGGTGTGATGATGAGCGTATCATTGAAGAAAATGTTCGCCGAGTCAAGATCTCATCGCCAGATGTAAGTGCAACATGATTAGGCCAGTGATCCAGGCCACCCGCTTACTTATCAACAGTACGTGTCGTGGACACCAGAAGAAGCGGTCCGGCATTATTTGACTCGAATCTCCTCGCGTATTCCCCAATTTCAGACTATGGAGGAAAAGGACTTGAATTACATCAAGGTTTGGATTGCCTGGCTCTCTCCGCTTATCACACGCATACTGAAAGCTTCGACAGATGATCAATGCTGGACAACGACTCATTGTGAACAACGTCAGCTTCGGTTACCTATCGAATCGTATTGTGTTCTATCTACTGAACTTGCACATCAAGTCGCGACGAACATACTTTGTTCGAGTAAGCCTCCATCATCTCCCTGGGATATAGAGCAGAGCAATGCTGATTTTCTCGACAGGCTGGTGTGTCTACAGATCTTTCCTACAAGTCTGACTCTGGTCTATCCGAAAAAGGTGATGATTACGCCCGCAAGATGACGGACCGCCTACTGGCCCACCGGGAGTCCGAGAAACAAGAAATGATTCAACGTGGGGATACAGGCTATGAACTCCGGCCGCTGAAGGTTTGGACGTCAACCAGGCGTCGCACTGTTGAGACCGCAAAGTATCTTTACGACAAGGGTTACAAGGTCCGTCAGCGGTCTCAGATGAGTCAGCTCAACCTGGTGTGTGCGAGCAGATGTCGGAGAGACGAATTCGCGCAGAGTGGCCAGACGAGGTCGCCAAACATGAGCTTGACCCATACCACCACCGGTACCCCCGTGCAGAGGTACGCTGTCTCCAAGATGCCGTTGTTGAATTTGGACTGACCCTGCCCCACAGTCCTATCACGACCTTGCCGTCCGTCTTGAACCTGTGATTCTAGAATTAGAGCGAGAGCAGAATGATTTGCTCATCATTGCTCACGAGAGTGTGCTGAGAGTTCTTTACGGATATCTCATGGCGTGTAACGCAGCTGACATTCCCTTCTTGGAATTCCCGCGAGACGAAATTATCGAGGTAAGAGGACTTTGATTAATCACTTTTGAGATGTCTAGGCAGCGGACTGATTTTCAAAAAAAATCTCAAAGATCATTCCGGAAAGTTACCAGAATGAAGCCCGCCGAATCCATATTCCCGACCTCCCGGAAGAGATTATTCCTGCCTCGCCCGAAGATCTAAAGATTCCAGTGCCCCCAAGCGGAATGGTCTCCCCCATGCAAGGTCTAGGTAGTCCACTGGACGGATCGAGGACCCCGCAGAGTGGTTTGAGGACTCCAAGTGGACTTCGCACGCCTCGCGAGCCCGAGAGAATCTCTCAGCAGCACGTCGAGGATGTGGTTTGAGCCCGCTTTGGTACACTCCAGCCGCTTGGAACAGCCATGACTCGCGCCAAGGAGAATGATTTTCACCCTCAGCAAATTATTGCCTCGTTCATTGGTTTGTGTTCCGTCTCCTGGTCATGTTGCTAGCCTCCATGTAGCGTAGAGACAAATACAATGTTGTCGCCCGGTTGAATTTCGTATTTCTCTTCGCCCTCAAGCTCCCAATCGGCATCGTTGATTAAGACGAGAATTCCCGGTCGGCTGAGCTAGGGTTCAGCTGCTGCACTTGAAGTAATCATGGCAATTGCACATACACATTGTCTTCCATGATGAACATTCTTTCCGTTGATCCTGCATGAGATTCTCGACAAGATATGGAAGGAGATGGGAAATATTGGTCGGGTTACCGTCGCTCGTGCGCGAAGGGACTGAGATCTTGTGCTTTCGCTCATTGCCGAAGAGTAATTCGAGCCCGCCGCTACAGATAAAAAGTGAGTCCAAGTCGATTGATCGGGCTAGAGAATTGAGGTGTCGTACGTGAACTCCACCGTGATAGGGATAGCAGGGCTCTCAGAACCCGTGGAATGTTGAGACATTGCAAGAGAAAAGAGTTTCCGTCACTCCTCTTGTCTTTGTTCGTTCTTATAGGAAGATGGTGAGTGCTTGGA
Source organism: Penicillium oxalicum (assembly GCF_001723175.1). Classification (NCBI taxonomy): domain Eukaryota; kingdom Fungi; phylum Ascomycota; class Eurotiomycetes; order Eurotiales; family Aspergillaceae; genus Penicillium; species Penicillium oxalicum. The sequence continues at coordinate 3,087,782 of NC_064652.1, read as the reverse complement.
GTCGGCGCAAATGGAGATTGGAAAGTCGACGATGGCGGCGCGGGGGGGGGGGGGGGGGGCTGGACAGACCGATGCTTATCGATAAGCCATCTTTTCACGATTGTTCGTTCGCGGCGACAGCTCTTTCGACCGTCTGTGCAGTCTTTGGCGCTCTCAGAAAGAGAAGACTCAAGCTTGCTGGAGCATAGCGAATATGGCGTCCGTCACAACAGAATATATCAGTGTTGGAGGGAACCGACATCCGGGCGCTGCAGACTGGGACGTCCAGTCGGGCGTGCTTGCTTTCGGCGCGGACAACAATGTCGCCTTGTGGGAGCCTCTGGTTCGTTCAATCGAGCTTTATTTTTTCGCGCAAGCCTTTGTGGATATGATAGGATGGACGTACTGACAGTTGCTTCAGGATAATTCGACTAGGGGAGTCTACGCCTTGCTCGTCGGCCATTCCGATAAGGTTAGCGTTGTCAAATTTTACACATGCCCCTCCACCAGTGCGAAATTCCTCTTGACCGGTTCCGTTGATCGAACGATTAAAGTGTGGAGACAAAAAGAGAGCGACTTGCGCAATTACGAGCTCGCACTCTCACTTGAGGGACACAAAGGAAGTGTGAATGCGATTGCCGTGGCCGACGGAACAGATATTGTCGCGACGGGGGCCGCAGACGGGACCGTCCGAATCTGGAGAATTAATGCACAGGATGGGCTCACAAGCGACTTGGTAGAGACTATCGTGATGAAGCCTCGCTTCTTCCCACTCACCTTGGCGTTGAGGGTTCTCGAAGGCGCGAATGATAAGCCGTTGGTACTTGCCGTGGCCGGCACCACCACGACCGTACACATTTATTCCGCTGAGTCTTCCGTCAACAAGCCAAGTTTCCAGCGCCGAGCAGTACTATCAGGTCATGAAGCTTGGATTCGGTCGCTGTCGTTTACGAAGGATGTGCAAGGCAAGACCAATGATCTCCTGCTTGCTTCGGCCAGCCAAGATAAGTATATTCGCCTGTGGCGATTATGTCAAGGCGAAGTCCAGCTTCCAGCTGAGATTGACGAGGACGATCCTCTTCTTGGCGGCATGGAGCCTACTCTTTCCAACAAAGCACACGAATTTGAAGCAGCGGGATCCAAGTACTCAATCACCTTTGAGGCTTTGCTGTTTGGAAACGAAGACTGGATCTACACCACGGCATGGAATCCCGACCCGAGTCGCTCACAGCTTTTGACTGCTTCCGCTGATAACACGATCACGATCTGGGAGCAAGATTCTGTATCTGGTGTGTGGATGTCCGGGGAAAGAATGGGCGAGATCAGCACTATGAAGGGCTCCACAACTGCGACTGGTAGTGCAGGCGGCTTCTGGATTGGACTTTGGTCGCCTGACGGGAAAACAGTGGTCAGTCTTGGCCGCACTGGAAGCTGGAGGGTCTGGCAGCACGATTCTGAAGCAGACCTCTGGGTGCAGAGGTTCGGAATATCGGGCCACGTCCGGTCCGCGAACGGTGTGCAATGGGAACCTAGCGGAGGGTACTTGCTTTCAACCAGTGCGGATCAGACAACACGTCTCCACGCTCAATGGATGCGGGACGACAAGCGCTCATGGCATGAGTTCTCTCGTCCGCAGATTCACGGATACGATTTGAACTGCATTGACACCCTTGGACCTGGCCGATTCGTGTCGGGTGCCGATGAAAAGCTCCTACGTGTTTTCAACGAGCCGAAGCAGATTGCCGAGCTCCTTGAACGGCTCACCGGCTTCCGTCAGAAGATCGATGAGAGTGACATGCCAGATCTGGCTGAAATTCCAGTTTTGGGTCTTTCGAATAAAGCTCAAGGCGAGGAAGCTCCCGTTGAAGACGACGCGGAAACCACTGGTGCGGGTCCGTCTACCCCAGCTGTATCTTTGAACTACGATTCGCCACCGCTTGAGGATCAGCTGGCCAGGTATACTCTGTGGCCTGAACATGAAAAACTATACGGGCATGGATATGAAATCTCAGCCGTGGCTGTAAGTCACGACCGGTCCCTCATTGCCACGGCATGCAAAGCCAGCTCTGTCGATCATGCTGTGATTCGTTTATATGACACATCTGATTGGCATGAGATCAAACCTTCTCTCACTGCACATTCCCTCACCATAACCGACCTGTCGTTCTCAGACGACGACAAATTCCTGTTGAGTGTTGGCCGAGACCGGCAATGGGCTGTCTTTGCAAGAGACGAACAGGATCCGACGCTCTTCCACAATTCTGTCACCAACCCCAAAGGCCACTCTCGAATGATCTTGGGCGCAGCCTGGGCCCCTATAACTAGCGATCGCGTTTTCGCTACTGCTGGCCGTGACAAGTCTGTCAAGATCTGGCAGAAGAACGAATCTACATTCGAATGCAAGTCAACCATCTCATTGACATCTGCCGTTTCTGCGATTGCCTTCCTGTCGACTCCATACAAGGACCACTTCATCCTTGCTGCAGGAGAAGACAGTGGTGCAGTTTCGATCCACAAAGTTGCCATTACCACTTTCGAGGCGAGCCACATCACGACCGTTGATCCCAAGGTTGGCCCGTCAAAGACTATTACTCAATTAACGTGGAGACCTGTGACTACTGCTGATGTAGATGGTCAATCCTTCTTTGAACTTGCCGTGGCCAGTGAAGATGCGTCCACACGGATTTATGCAATCTCCGACATGTTGCAATGATTTTGAGCTCCAAAGATTCTCCCGATAGCCTCAATACGATAGCCCTAAATGAAGCCGTCGCTCAAATTCTTTGTATTTGGCTCATGAAGAAAAAAAAATGCGAATAAATAAAATCCTTATTTATCTTCCAACAGTGTACTGGAGGCGAATAATAGTAAGAAAGCAAGCCCTGGATAGGTTCGAGTATGCGAGTATGTTTTCCAGAGATTCTTGGGTTAGCCACCATCACGCAAGGGTAACTAGGCTCCAGACAACTTTTGTTGATTTAAGAACATGACAAGGACTCAAATGTATACTTCAATAAACCAAAATCTTGGAGAAGGCCATTTAATATAGAAAAACACTAACATATTCCATTTTTTTTTCATTCTTCACGATCGATGGATGATCATCTCGATTGGGACAACAGGAGTACAACAGCAATTCACAGCCTCAGCTGCTAGACGCATACAGCCGGAGCGGAGCATTAATTATCCGGCTTTCAGTAACATTCGGGGAAGCTCTCTCCTCCGCACCTCTGTCCAAAACCCAACGCGAGGTCAACCTCTTGAATCTTCCAGCAGTTGACTCGTCTCATTTCAAAATGGCTGACCATGATCGCCGCCACAATGGCTTCCGAGGGGGTGGTGGTGGGCGCAAGCGCCGTTACCGAGGTGAGCATCTCTCCCGCAGACGCCTGGTTTACACGCCGCTGACCACACTCATTGCTATTAGATGATGAGGATTTTGATCGTCGTCCACAGCGGAGAAGATATGAAGAGCCGCTCTTTGTACAGATTCGGCGGCAACTATTGACCATTGCGGAATCGGTAAGGATCCTTCGTGTCGCAAACAGCGAGCTCATACTTGCTCTACTTTGATTCGCAATTTTTACTGATATGGGGGCCGTTGTTGTCTACTAGGCCGCTCGCCGGGTTGAAGATGATGTTTTGAGCATTGCGAAGACTGTCTCTGAACACTACGAAGACGAGGAGCTTAGAAAGACTCTAATCAACATTTCGCTGGACCTGTACGAAACCTAGATTCCGCATGTCAAAATTGCGTCATGCGCCTACTGACGAGATTTCGATCATATGCAGTGTTCTCGAACAGCCCATGAAGATCCCCTTTGTTGCTGCGACAGCTCTTTTTGCGTATAAGAGCAAACCGGAGCTCGGAACGGAACTGATCAACAAGGCGGCTACAACTTTGCAGAAGAACATTGATTCTGGATCATGGCGCGAGGTCAAGCTCCTTGTCCGCTTCTTGGGATGTCTTCAGCCTCTGTTTGAGGGTGAGGGTATTTTCCCACTTTTGGAGGAGCTTTTTGCTCGCGCGGTAGACCTTCAAACCACTTCTTCAGAAGACGTACGTTTTTTTCCCAACCGCGGACATTCGAATGACCTTTTCTGAAGCTCATCATTTTTGACTTTGACGACTATAGTTACTCGGTCTGGAGCTTGTGAAGATCATCTTGTTCACCATTCCCTATGTGATGTCGTCTCCTGCTACGGGCTTTGAGTCTCTTGCATCCGGCATGCTCGAAAAGACGGAAATCATCGCGTCGACCCCCCATAACCTGGTTGATCTGGTGAAGACATTCGGGACCAAAGAGGACGAAGCCACCACCGGCTCGAGCTTCATCAGTGTGCTGCAGAGTCAATTGCAGGGAGAAGCTTCCAAAGGATGGGAATTGAAGTGTCTGCCTCGTCCATGGAAGGACGCACGAGACTCGGAAGGGGAAGAGCAACCGCCCTTTGAGATTGCGACCAAGATCGCCTTCCCCCACATCACGGTCCCCAGTCCAGTTGCTTATGGACCTCGCGCGCTTTTCCCGGAGGTGTATCTTTCAGTTTACGCGAACCAGGAGGTCGATACGGTTCCTCCCGTCTCGGATATCACGTCCTCCCTCTTGAGGGACGCCATGGTCGATACCCTCAACAATCTGGATTTCAACCGTGTTGCGACGGCCAAGTACTTGATTGACGTGGATTGTTATTACACTCGCGACACATTCGTCAAGCGTGCTACGCCATTCGATCGGATGCGTGACATGGCCGGGGACAACAAGGCTTGGAAGCCTGAAGACGTAGCGGTTGATGCAGTCTTCTCTCAGCTGTTCCAGCTTCCAGCCCCAGAGCACAAGCTTGTCTACTACCACTCTGTGCTGACAGAATGCTGCAAGATTGCTCCTGCGGCTATTGCCCCCAGTTTGGGTCGTGCCATTCGATATCTTTACAACAGCCTCGAGACGATGGATCTTGAGCTCTCCAGTCGGTTCCTCGACTGGTTTGCGCATCACTTGAGCAACTTTGGATTCACGTGGAAGTGGAGTGAATGGTAAGGATTTTCCAAACAGAAGAAAAAAAATGAGATTGAGGGGGGTTTCATGCTGACGATGTTGTTTCGAATAGGGTCGATGATTTGGAACTCCCAGCCGTCCATCCTCGGCTGGCGTTTATTCACGGAGCTCTGGACAAGGAAATTCGTCTGAGCTTCGCGCAGCGTATCAAGGGTACTCTGCCCGAACCATATTTGCCATTGATTACGGAAGGCAAGGAGAGAGACACGCCCGAGTTCAAGTATGCTTCAGAAAGTACGTATCGCGGTACTCAGAGCCAGAATTCCCCAAGGAGTAGGGTGACCTGGGTAAAATGTGGTCTCTATGGGTACTAACTAATTTGAACAGCAACCCCCTACGCCAAGGAAGGTCAAGAGCTTATGCAGCTCATTCGCAAAAAAGCAAGTGACGACGAATTCCAGCCCGTGTTGACTGCGATTGAGGAGCAGGCCCAAGGTCTGGGTGTGGATGAACCCAAGGTCCCGTCTACGGACGCCCTTGTGACCTCGATCTGCTTTGTGGGCTCCAAATCCCTGTCGCACGTCCTGTCGTGCATCGAGCGTAACAAGGATCGGCTATTGGCCATTGGTGCCGCTTCTGAGAAAGCTCGTTTGCAAATCATCACCTCGGTGATGGAATACTGGAGGGACCAGCCCGGTGTTGCCATCAACATTATCGACAAACTACTCAACTACACCATCATCAGCCCCATGTCTGTTCTCGAATGGGTCCTCACCGAACACATTGCCGCGGGCGCGATTCTCTCCAAGTCCCACATCTACGAGATGGTGTTTGCCACGGTGGGCAAAGTGACCAACCGAATGCGGCAAATCGTGGCCGCTCGAGCCCAAAAGAATCTCTACGAGCCTCAACTCAGCGTTCTCGAAGAGACCCTCCTGCGTGAACGGGCGGAGATGCAGAATCTGTTCAAGTTCATTGAGGACTCGCTTGTCTCTGTCGCATCGGGCAGTAACGACGAGTTGATGGAGCGTGGCGATGGATCGGGTGACCTGCCCGAGGACGCCATCCTACGACAGTGGGGTCGCCGCTGGCTGCGTGTTTTCCGTCGCAAGGCGCTGGTGGAGGAGGCTTTTATTTCGGGCGCTCTGCTGAATGCCACTCCGGTTGGCACTCAGGCCCCGGCAGAGGAGGAAACCGCGGATTCCGCGGCTGACGGGGATATTGCCATTGCCGATGCAGCCGAATAGTTCAAGAAGGAAAGCTAAGAGGGGTTTTGTAGAGTATGAATTTTTTTCAATCCTTTTTCATTCACGTTTCTTTCTCCTCCCTTCATCCTCGTCTTGCATTTAAAATGGCAGGGCCGCAGGGGCAAAGAGTTTCGTGTGAGATCAATTGGGAAAATGCAAACAGAAAACCCTCCTCATGAGCTCAAGGAGGAAGGATGGAATCCGATCTGATGTCCGAATGCATAACAGAATGGGTCTATCAACCCTAGGTCCCAATTTATTTGCTTGTTTTGGTTGCACCTCATGCTGCACTTAATACTAAGGTTGTCAGCATCTGAATGCCTCTCGATGTCCTTTTGAGTGGGTCAATGCATACATGGTAATTTCTTTTTTCCTGCCCGTAATCTACCTAGCTCGATGGACAAGTATTTATAGTGCATAATTACTATTACCAGAACTGAGAATTTTCAATGAATCTATAAGACTCTCTTCTTCTCTCTTTTTCCCTTAGGTCTCTCCCCACATGTACCACCTTAGGGCTATACCACCAGGCCAAACCCTGCATAGAGTTTTTTTTCAACCCCCTCCCCCCCCTTTCCATTATAAACCCAATCTCTCACTCCCTAGGTCCTAAATGCCCTATCAGAAAATATCCCTGGTTCATCTTACCTACAGCGAATATAAAAGGCAGATCGCCTGCGACGGCAGTTTACCTCCAAATCCATCAAATTTCCCCTTATATAGTGTATCTAAGAACCTCAATCGCAAGGAGGGAAAGACATGAAGGTCGGGTGTTTCAAGGTTAGCTTTCAGAGTAGGGTAGCGTTTTTTTGTTCTCGTATTTAGTTTACTTTGACTTACTCTGCCATGCCCTAGAGCCTACTGCGTAGATCCTTAATGAAAGGCTAACGTAATTCCCGGCCAACCTGGCCACCCGGCCGTCCTGGCCACCCCATCTGAAATCGCGTCATCCTACCTATACACCAATTTCAATCACCTACCATGCCACCAATTCGCTCTGAATCTCGGCAGAAATTGGCTAATCAGGAGGGAAAGATCTTATTAGCCCTTGATGATCTTCAAAATGGCCGTGTCAAATCTATTCGCGCAGCAGCTAGCCTATACGGAATACCGCGATCAACACTGCAAGCGCGCGTACACGGCCAATTATCTCGCGTTGATTCTCGCCCATCAGGCCATAAATTGACCTAACTAGAAGAGGATGCCCTTTGTGAGTGGATTCTCTCTATAGATACGCGTGGGGCAGCCCCTAGGCCAGCTACTATAGGAGAGATAGCCAATATCCTCCTAGCTACGCGCGGTACTCAGCCTCCGCCTACCGTTAGCAAGAATTGGCCATCAAAATTTATTGAACGTCGCGAAGAGCTTCGGACACGCTTCTCTACACGCTACGATTACCAGCGCGCACTAAATAAAGACCTAAAAGCCCTACGAGCCTGGTTTGCGACCGTACAACGCGTGATTAACGAGAACGGGATACAACTAGAGGATATCTACAACTTTGATAAGACAGGCTTTGCAATAGGTCTTATCTCCTCACAGAAGGTAGTAACCCGAGCGGAATTCTACAGTCGGAGACGTCTTTTATAGCCAGGAAATCGCGAATAGGTTACTGCTACTAAAGCGATTTGCGCAGATAGCTATTCGCTACTACCATACATAATTTTCAAGGGCAAAGTAGCTATAGCGGATTAGTTCAAAAACCTACCACAAGACTAGCGTTTCGAGGTCTCTGATAACGGCTAGACTACCGATGCAATCAGCCTACGTTGGCTACAAAAGCACTTTATCCCACATACAAATTCGCGTGTGCGCGGCCAGTTTCGCCTATTAATTCTTAACGGCTACGGTAGCCACCTTACGCCCCAATTCGACTAAATCTGCGCAGATAACGATATTATACCTTTATATATACCTTCGCATACATCGCATCTACTACAACTACTAGATATTAGCTGCTTCGCAGTAATCAAGAGGGCGTACGGCCGTTTCGTCAGCGATCTTGCGCGCTAGGGATATAACTATATCGACAAGTACGATTTCTTAGAGAACTACCAAAGCGCACAGCTAGAGGCCTTCCAATCAGCTACTACAATCAAAAACAGCTTTATAGCTAGTGGTTTAGTACCAGTTAATGCAACAAGAGTGCTTGATAAGCTTAATATCTCTCTACGAACGCCTACACCAGCAAGCAGCCGGCCGAGTAGCAGATCCAGCTAATTTACGCCTAAAACGCCTAGAACCGTCGTCCAGCTACAAAAGCAAGTTTCAATACTTAAGAATCTACTACACCGGCGGTCAAATAGCCCTCCGAGCCTATTAAAAACTATATTAGATCGGATTATCAAGGGCCACTGCGAAGCGCTACACAACACTGCATTACTTGCGCAGGAGAACGCGAATCTACGCATAGCGAACGAGAAGATCGTTAAGAAACGCAATCGGTTAAATAGGCAGATACCCTGCGAAGAGGGTTTAACCGTTGAAGAGGGCCTACAGCTAGTTGCGCAGCTATATTTGCCAGCAGAAGAAGCTAGAGTAGATTCGCATGCGCAGGGCGAACTGCCTTGTCAGGAAGATAGGCCGGCAACTAGGGCGCCGCCTAGGTGTAGTGGGTGCAGGGAGATTGGCCACAGGATTACTTCATGTAAAAATCGTATTATCTAGTTGAATTAATGGGCGTTGGTTGAGATAATCGATTTTGAATTTTTCTAATGGTGGTGGGTGGCCAGGTCGGCCGGGAATTACGTTAAAGCCAATAACCCTTTTTTTTATAAAAAAAAAAAAAAGAAAGGAAAAGAGAAGAAAAAGGGGGTAGTTATCGACCGTAATGTATCTATTATATGTACATGTTCAATGTAAGCTTGATCTCAAGCGATATTATCACCAACACAAGATTATATATAAAAAGGTTCGTCGTCTTGACGCTGCTCTTCCCTTCTCTGACTCCGTCCAGACGCAATTGATGCAAGAATAAACAGAATCAAAAAAAGGATTATTATTACAAGGTTCAAAATTGGACCCCCCATACCTGCATCTGCAATGAGCACATTCCCAAAGTCATCATCATCGGCATCACATCATCCCAAATCAACATCACATCCAAGGAGGCAGGTAGGACCATCAAGAGTGCATTCGTCCATCAGACGAACCTCCTCTCCAGATAATATGCGCCCGATCCATCCACTCCACTTCCAACATCTCTCTCTTCACATTCCATTGCGTCGCCCTCACTGCTGCATGACATGGAAGTCCCTCGGCTCTCGTAGCCCGGGTACATGAGTCTTCCATCTTCATCTGACTCCATTGAGGACATTCTCCCCGTCAAGATCCGAGAATGGCCACGGTCATAGTTTGATCGAGACAGGGTGTTGTCGGGAGAGAAAGACGCAGAGGAAGAGGAAGAAGAAGATAATGAAGATGGGGAAGTAGTGGAGGTGGCGCCGGAAGAAGTGATGGGCGTTGAAATCCGTCGATCTTTGCCTCGGCCTTTGATTCCCTTGTTGCTGTTCTTGTAGAGTTCTGCGAAATACTCCCACAGTTCACGGTCAGCTGGGTTGGTAGGGCCGGCGTCACCCATGGAGGCGAATCTCAGGGTGAGATTGCGGAGGGTGGAGGCGTGGAATTTGTTTTGATGGGACTGAAAGAAGAGGAAGGAGCATGGGTTAGAACGGTTGAGTGTTTAGGAGAGCGTCAAAAGGAAAAGTAATGACGGTGTACGGAGGGCATCTGATATAAGGTTGGAGGGATGATTGGAGGGGAGCAATGTGGATAAATATAGAGAGGAATGGAAGAATGGATGGATGGATAGATGTCATGAGAGGCTCACCTTCAAATTACCCAATTGGGTAAATTTTTTCCCGCAAGAATCCAACAGGCAGGTAAATGGTTTCGCCTGGAGATGGGTGATTTGATGAGCGCGCACGTTACCACGTTGAGCAAAACGTTTATTACACAGGTCGCATTTGAAGGGTTTCTCGCCCGTGTGGCGTCTTTGATGGGTCTGAGGAGAGCAGATAACGGAGGTGTCAGTCTTGATCGGTATACAATTTGTTCACATTCGGCTTGATAATTTCTTTGTTTGTCCCTTCCCCTTCTTTGCAGGTTGTACAGGGGCTGACTCGGAGAGTGGATATGGTTGCTTTGACTTACCTTGAGATTGCCGAGTTGGGAGAATCGCTGTCCACATGAGGGCTCCTTGCAGATCTGTATAGCGAGAGAACGAAAATCAGCATGGACCAGCCAATCATATCAGGGCGAAAAAGAAGGTCGATTCTGCAGAGAGTTGCAGTTTGTCGGTCTCTTCCAACGTATACACTTGACCGGAATCATGTACGACAAATCCCGAACCGATATACGATCTGCTTTTTGCATGTGGAAAAAGGAAAAGGGGAGGGAACAGACAAAAATGACAAATGAAAATGACAAATCTCAGTACGGCATCGAGACTTACAAAAGGCTTCTCCCCCGAATGCGCCCGGTGATGAATATCCAAATGTGTCTTTTGGGCAAAACTCTTGCCGCAATTCGGTAGTGTGCAAGTATACTTTCTCTTCTTGCCCGACCTGGACAGCTGTCCTTGTTCTGGGCGACTGAGACTGTGAGATGAGGAGACGGGCATGGGATAAGTCCCCGATGAGGTGGGATACCCCAGCCCGTGGGGGTGAAGTTGCTGCAGAGGAGGCAGGACCGACGCCTGTTGAAGCGGCGTGGGGAGAGGAATGGAAGTAAGTGCCTCGGTGGGCTTGGATTGGATGGCTTTCATGAGAACATCGACTTCGGTGGAGAATTCGGTGTCTGTGCTGGGCGCTGTGCTGGAGCTGGAGGTGGAGCTAGAGGTTGTGGAAGAAGAGTGACTGGACCTGGGGGCTGAGTGGGAAGAAGGCTGTGTGATTGACGATGAAGATGATGCAGGTGGTGTTGCAAGTGTGGATGATGAGGACGCATAGTTTGCAGCACGAGCGGTGGGAATGGGATTGATGGCGTTCTTCGCGGGTCGAATCTCTGGGAGAATCTGGAGGGTGGTTGATGGTCGATGGGGCTGAGTTGGCTCGAGGCGATGATTTGGAGGTTGAGATTGATGTTGAGGCTGATGCTGATGCTGATGGAGGTGTAGGAGGTCTTGCGCTTTTCGATGTGGTTGTGATTGGGGCTCCGCATGATGCTTCAGCGACGGCTGCGCATGTCCTGAATAGTGTGGCACCTGAGCTCCATGGGTGGACTGCGTCTCTGTCGAGACTCGACTGGGTGCCGTCAGGGGTGGCTGACTGGTCATCAAGTACTGGTAGGGATGAGATGCCGAACTCAACGCCGCAGCCCCGTAGCTATAACCGGCCGACGTGGATGGTTGATGATAAGGTACTGTGTATGATGCCGGGGTGGGATGAGTGTAGTAGGAGTAGAGAGACGTATCCACGGCCCGACGATGCGAATAGGGGCTGATTCCATGGCCGGCAAAGTCATAGGGCATTGGCTCGATGGTTTCCATGATGATGATGCCGGTGATAATGATGGATATCGTCTACACTTGATGTCGGTTGGAGGAGGGGGAGAGATGGCCGTTGAGCGCTCACCCGAGAGCGAGGATTATTGACCCGAGGTTGCGAGGACGATGAGACCGCACGAGGTCACGATGAGGATGATCTCAGGAAGGATGAGACTTCACGTGGCGAGGTTGCCGGACCGATGCCGAACCACTTCCTCGGAATGATCTTGATGTTCCGTGGGCAACGAGAAGATGCTCTTTGCTTTTGCTCTTTACTTTCTGTGCCGAAGGCGGGTGCTCCTCGTGAGTTTCCAAGTCGACTGTGAGGGGCCCCAAAAAAGCCAAATGATCTGCTGGGATGATCCCTCTTCGAATTTCCAGTTTGACCCTTTCGAATCCGTCGGCAGGTTTCTTGCCGTCTGGTTTGCAATCCAGAGGCAACCAAAAAGAAATAAAAGAAGGCAACCCTAAGAGGGGAGGGGAGGGTGGCAGGTGGATGTTGGAAAGGCAACAGAGAGCAATGATCGAACAAACGTAGGAATAAGAAAAGAAAAGAAAAACAAAAAAAGCGAAGCAAACGATCGACGAAGCAAAATGCACTCTGCGAGATCAGGCAATCCGTTCAAGATGTTGCAAGGCACCAGCCGAATAGAAGCAGCCAGAGTCCAGAATATCCCAATGAATGCAGAGAGAGAGAGAGAGAGCAAACTTAACGTGGAACAATCAAGTCAAGTGCAGCAGCAGTTGGTGGAATTTCCCGAATTTCACTGATCTCTCGGATGTGATGTCGAAAAGGGACTTTGGTCGGATCTATATAGCCATGATCCTCGTCCTCTTGGGAGGGGAGAGAGAGGTAGACCAGAGGCATGAGACGGGATCCACGAGGTCCCCGCGGATGTTTGATAGAATCCGAGTGTCAAAAGGTCGTGAGGCGACAAGCCAAAAAAAAATAAAAAAAATAAAAACAAAACGGAACGAGTCGAATTGCGGATGAGGCGCAAAGGGCCAAAAATTGACAGCCACGGGCTGAGACTCGAACGAAAGCATCGATGAAACGATTCCAAGAAAATGAAAATGAATAATCATAAAAGCAATTTCTACATAGGAACTCACAATCCCGAGACTGCGGATCGACTCCAGCGGGCAAGTCGTGGGTACTCACATTTGACAGGGAAACCCCCGGGCCAGGTGAGGTACCCACTACCCACTCCTCGCAGTGCACGGCTAGAGGATCACCCGCATCGAGCACTGTCAAGAAATACAAGAGAATTCCAAGATAAGGAAATGATATTTTGATTATTTCTGGCATATCATGAGGTTCCTCGGGATTTTCTCTTATTCTATTTCTTTTGGGGTTGGTTTTTTTGTTGTTTGTTGGGGGGGGGGGGAGGAGACATTCTCACTCGATTTGGAGTACATTAGTATCTTCTGTCCGTCAGAGAAGTCCGGGCAGCAAAAAAGAGATCCATCGAGCACAGCTCACTTGGAAAAGAGTGTGGATATGCCGATGCACACGAGACTGGGAGATCTTGTGGTCCTGCCAGAAACAGAAAGAAAGTGCGAGAGAGAATCCATGAATGCGGATTTTCTTTAAAAACCAAAATAAGATCCAAGGATGACGTGTGCCTGACAGGCCGAGAGAGTCCGAGAGAGAGGAACAGACAGAGAGAGACAAGAACTGGAGCCGGTCGAGGCGCGGCGCAGTGCCACAAGGGCGATCTGACAAAAGCACCAGCGATGGGGGGCAGGGAAGAATTAGGGAAATTTAGTCGAGACGAGGTGCCAATCCTGGACGAGGATCATGCATGGCGAAGAGATGAGATGACACATGGAGGTGATGTACGTGGGACTGTGGGACAGCTGGATCCACCCCCATCGAGGATGAGAGTATCTAGTTTTCCTGTGACATGCAAGTATCGTGATGCTCGAAATGATCCAGGGTCTCCCGTCTACTAGACCGGTGTCGACTGTCTAGGAGACATGGCCTCTGTCAACAGACACTCGAACACTAGACGGGTGGATCTTGCACCGACAGGATCCGACGCGAGAGTCAGGGAAACGCCAAGGCGTGGAGAATGATCTGCAGTGGGCTCAAGTGAGACGCCTGGGACTCGACCGGGGGAAAATGGAAAAAGCCATGATTGATGATGGGCTGGGATGCACTGCTGCTGGAGGGTCCAGACTGTCGTGACGGAGCTGAGAGTCTGGCTGGGTATATCCAAACCCCTCCCAGAAAGCTTTTTTTGAGATGTGGAAAGAGACATTTGATATCTATATGTTCCTGTCCATGTGTACTGTACGACTGCTGTGCTGTGTCGTGGGTGTGGGTGTGTAGACTATGACAGGTATAGATTGGAGAGTGTCGAGACTGTCTATACTATGCATGAATCTATTGATGATACACCCTTCTCATCTGAGAAATAGTGTCCTGGATCCAAGGCGCCCGACCCAATCCAACCGACCAGCTGAACTAGATTCCCCCAATATTTAATGCGACTCTCCTTTCTTCTCGTCCGCGATACCTTGGACCTTTCTCTCCTTCCCCCTGGGGCACTCTGACTGTTCCAGTGTCCTGTCCCACCTGCAGCCTCGCGTGTCTCCACAATCTCTGCCCGCCCCAACCCGTAGCGATACATCATTGACCTTCCCGCCTTGCGACCCAACTGGACCGGGGTCAGCAAGCGAGCCTAAAATGACCCAAAAAAGAAGTCCCCATAAATCTCCTTGATGGAGATCTACTTCGGAAAAGGTGGTCATGAGGGCATCTTCCTCCGGGAGAAAAGTTCTAGCCGAGTGTCAACTGTCTAGTGTCGAACTATGAATTTTCAGTAACGACTCTCGGTGAGCCAGACGGATGCAGGTGAATGGGATATAGTCGAATCACGCCGGGGTTGGAACGGTCAGTTCGTGTTGATGGGCCTCCTCCTCCGATTGCTGGTAATTAACCATCAGAGCCGCGACTGGCGAGGATTATTTGAGAGGATCCGGCCCGGTGGGTTTGGGGCGTGGGGACTTTCTTGGGAAGACTTCGGCAAGAGCGCTAAACCCAGTTGGTGTAAATGATTAAACCACGCCCGTGACACCATCGACCAAGAGAAGACAAAGTACTACTTTCAAAGTACTACTTTGAATGTAATCCCACGGCTGTACTGGAGGAGATGTGTTGAGGTACCTCCTCTCCCAAGGCAGGTTCCATTTCTCTCCATTCAAAAGTCCCCTGCCGCAGGTCAAGCCTGTCCTCGACTCAACATCTCATACCGCAATGGTAGCGCGGCAATCAAATAATCCTCTGCCAAGGTGATCGTTGCGCCTTGACCCTGGTTCTTGTTTGGGGGAGGGTACCAAATCTCTGGAATTGGGCCTCTCTCTCTCTCTCTCTCTCTCTCTCTCTCCAATCTACCGTTTTGAAGTATTTTCCTCTCAACCGAGACGCAAACTCTTTGTGGTAGACCTTCTTTGCACCCGTGCGGATAGTTGTAGCCCGGGCCATGATCGACTAGTTCTTTTTCTTTTCCTCTTTTTTTTCAATTTGTTTTTTCTACATGCTGAAAGCCCAGTGTACACTCTCTAAGATATTGTGATGAATGGAAAGTAGGATCGATTTAAGTTTGTTTGGGGAATGAGTTGCCCTCTTTTGTTTCTTTGCTAGGGGGGGGAAAAACAGTTGCAAAAAAAAAAAAAAGCAACGACCCTCGAGGACGGCCCGGGCCTTCGGATGTCCCATCGGAATGGGAGTCGGGGAAAAAGTATCACGATGAACCACTTGCTTTTCATCTCCGGTCGAGCTGGATCAGAGCGAGAAAATCATGCATAGAGAGGACTGGGGAATAGGCAAGAGAGAGAGAGAGAGAGAGAGAGAGAGAGAGATATTTATTTATTAAAAAAAGAGAGAGAAAGAAAAGAAAAGAAAAGGAGAATAGGAGAAAAAAGGGGGAGACAGAGAAAGAGCCTCTCTATTTGATCGAAATTCGATCCGAGCCTCGACCCTACGAATAGGATGCACAATGCATGATGCATGATGTATGAGCGGAATACAGGATCGAGGAGTGCAGTACATATACCGACAGTCAGGATTCTATCGATGGTCACTTGACGGGAGAAGAGGCATCTCGGGGTGGAAATTGGTCGCGCTGGGTCTCTGTTTTGTCCATGCCGGATTGCGCCCGGAGCAGGGATCTTTTTCCCCCTTCTTTCTCGCGTGGCAGGTCAGCCTCGGAACTCTGCAGTGATGCACTAGTCTGGCTGTCGGAAGGTGGAGCCCTGAGCCAATACAAGAGGGAGTGATTGGATGAGGTTAGATTCGAGCAGATCCGATCAGGGTAAAATGACTGCGCTTGGCGACGCTATGTCGTTCAGCGTCGTGGGAGGATCATCCTCGTACTTGTCCAACGAGATGATGGATAGTTGGTGGAGCTTTGGACGATAAAAAATCAAGTATATCGATCCCAGTAAAATGAGTTTTTTGTCCCGAAAAATATGTATATATACTGTGTATATATATACTGTACATGCTATCTTAAAACAAACCCTCTTCTACGCATCACCAGACACACTTTGGGAAGAGGCCAAGTGAATCTCAGAAGTACATCTCTCTCTCTCTCTCACCAGTCTCCTCAAGTGACAGCACTGTCCATCCCCCGTACGCAATACTGCATCGTCTCTCCACTCTGGAACAGACGCTTCTGGTCCAATGAATCACCGGAGCCCGGTATGTACAATTTACGCCTGTTCGGTAGTCAAAAGGTGGGAATGTATTTGATGTCTTGCGCTGATTGGACTCGGGATCCGCGGTGCCACTCCGATAGTTCACCAATAGCGTCTGCTACGTTGTATTAACACGAACACGGATCAGCCCGAGTCTCCTGCTTGGATCAACTCATGTGACGGGAGTTGGTCAACCCGATCTCCTAGATGACTACTACTGATGACTAGTGGGAGTCACTGGTTGACAAAAGTACTATATCCTGGACTATGATTTCCTGGACTGCTGACTCTTGAGATCACACCAACCAATGTCCAGCCTCCCGGTAGGGAGAGGGATGGTATGTTTTCTTCAACCTATCGTATCTTCTTCTATCCCGTCCAGTCAGAATGCATCAGACTCATTCATTTTTTGTTTCCTCGGTCTCATCACCTGATCCAATCTCTTCTCGTCTCTTCACCGTCCGCTCTCCCGGCTGGCGCCCACGTTACTCTCCTCCTTCCGCCGTCCCGTCCGCGTTCCGCTCCACTCTGCGAATAAGTGATTTATCCCAGTTAGCCGCCCAGAAATTCCTTTTCATCCCGAATAGTACATAGCGCACGTATACAGTCGATATTGATCCAAAATTTTGATACCAGATACCAAATACCCCCCCCCCCCCCCCGGGTCTCCATCTTCAGACTCTTCCGGTGAGATCCTCGAGTCGACCAGTTTCAGTCTCGGCTGCCTCCCGACTCTTAATAGAGGCGTTATCATGTACTGTACTCACTCTCTGTCACACAGATACACACATACTCTCTCTCTCACACAGATCCAATCTGAAAACAAAAACTCTTACCATTGGTTCTTCTCCTTCCCGTCCCAATCCTGCAGAAGAGGCTGTATAGGGGGAGGGGGGCTGTTACGTGGGCGAGGAGGTGCAGTGGGGCCGGCAAGATCGGGGAGTCGGGGACTAATGTCGAAAGTACCTTGTTCGTGTATGTTGCTCAGCTTGGTATAATTCAACCAAAAAAAAAACAGAATTATTACCTGAATTGGCCATGATGATTACGATGATGATGCTGGGAAGTCTTGGTGCGAGTAGCCCCCCCCTCCCTTCCCAGGAAGCCAGGAAGAGGGGGAGGAAAGAGTACTGGAGTAGCTGTATGTACATATGCATGCATTCTTAGCGTGTGACGATTTCCAACGAACGCCTGCCTGATACGGACTTGCAGCTCTCTTGTGATTGGAAGGGGGCGAACGAATACCATGGCTAAACATGGATCATCAGGTTGTGGATTTTGGTGGTGAGGGATTTGGGGGGGTTAGAAGGATTTTGGATTTACTGATTTAATTGATTTCCTCTTATTGATTTTTAGAGGGGGAGGAAGAGGAGGGGTACTGTTACTTTTGTATTGACGGTGCGGACTCGAGCCACGATGAAATACCTACTAGATATAGTCAATTGAGTGGTAGTTTGGAAGTGGAAGGTGAAAAGGGGAATCGTCATTGGGTGCTTGTGAATTATTGATGATTTATCATTATCAATTATCATCCTGGTCAAGTCGATCGAGTTGGGTATGTAGATACGAGGGGTGCCTTCGTCACGACACTTGGGGTTCGATCTGGTCGCGTCGAGGGGGCCAAAGAGGGGAGTAATGTGGGACTCAGCCTGTGAAGTCTTCTTGTGTAGTAGTGGTGTTGTCATGCGTGCTACAGTGTCGTACTCGGTGTTGTTGGGCTGCTTGATCCAATATTGATTTCTCTCGCCCCGAGAAAGTCTCGGTAAGGACTCCTAGTAGTTTAGAACTACCGGGTAAATAGATAGCATTTTCAGTGTATATTAATGAATCAGATCATAACTACCAATACCTTATGCTGCTTTACTTGATATTGGAGAAATCTTATATTGACTTCTACATACATCCTGCATGCAAATCATCTCGACGCTATCATGTGCTTTGCAGATGCAGAAATCTCAAGATGAGACTCGGGCACCTCGTCCCATTGTTTGAAGCTACGGTACCTCTATCCTCGTTCCCCTGTCACGCCCAATCAACGCCAAGATCGACCCTTTGATGAACGAGTTCCCTGACAATAGCTTCTCCAGATATGCTTGCCGAACCCTCCACCCCCAAGAGAACAATTAAAAATAAATCTAAATCTAAATCTGAAACAAGGAACATAAAATTAACAACCCCAACTTACTGTTCTCACGTCATCCCATCATCCACTCCTTTTTTTTTTTTTTTTTTATGATTTGTCTTTTCCCTTTGTTTCCCCCCTTTCTTCTTCCTCCCCCTCCCCCTCATCTCGGTCTCATTACCTAACGCCTGATCCGGAGACCTCTAGTGGATTCGAATCTCAAGGCTCCACTGAAAACAGCATAGTGTATGCTATTTATCCGAAGCGCACTGTAGATCAATCCTTGGTGTGCCGCCCTGTTCCACAACTATTCATCTCTCGTCCAAAGCCACGTTTTTTTCTTGTTTCTTTTGGATGACGGGGCGCGTAGGATGGAGCAGGATCAGCAAGGCTATTCTTCAAGGTACAGTATACCTGTGTTTTGGTTGGTGTAAGCTTGTACATTGTGGATTTACAAGCCATCGTACTTACTGACATAGTCCAGGAGCTTGGGCGGAGTTGGTCAGCTCCTCGGGCGCACAAAGGTCCGAGCCCTAGCAATTTCATTTGACATTGGGGCTTGGGATTCGCGGTGTCAAACACCTCGGGCCGGGCAACGTGCACGATATACATATCAAAGTAAATTTACACTATACACTTATACCGGGAAATAATTCATGCATAGCAATTCTCATGACATGTCCGGTTATTCTTTTCGGTTTTTGTGTGATTCCCTGGTTAGACACAGACCGGTCCTGCATCAATTCTTTCATAGGAGTCGGAATCGAGATGATCAGAAACTCGGGGCTTGCTTGGCTCATGTGTACATTAGCTCCTATCCGTACTTAAGTCCATGACCATCGACATTGCTTAATAGCGCCATCGCCCAATCACTGAGCGTAACCGTGTACCGTAGGTTTATAGATTAGTGTACCTACATGTAGATCTCTAAGGGTTAATATCGAGTCCCAAGCACATCCGGCACTCGACGTTATGAGTTCTGCATCCTGGAACTCCTTCAGCTGTGTATATGAATGATCAATCGGGTAAGAGTTGATTGAAGCCTCTGATGCACTATCATCCAACCGTATATCATTCCCAATTGATCCGTCCTACTCCCATGTCTGCATTTCGGTAAACACCTTACCTGCACCTTATGCAGTATGGACATGTCACGTCCAGCCACCTCAGGGTATGAGATCTTCAACCTCATCCCCTGCTCCAGTGACCTCAGTTCACCGCAGTCATCCCAGGTCCCAGGTCATCTTATTTTAGGGGGGGGGGCCGTCAGAGACCCTCCTTTTTTTCAGCCCTGGCCATGTGGAAGCCCGTCCATAGGTGCTTAGATCCTTGCACTAAATCTGCAGCCGTGCGATAGTACGGTCGCTCATTTGCCACATGAGAATACTAGACTCGTTTGGGGAATTCCTGCAGTTGTCCAAACATGTTTCTACTGTAGTTTTCTACCCCCCTTCTTTTTTCTTTTTTTGCTTCTCCCAACTCAAACATGCTACATGCTATATGATTCACAGTTGGCACGGGGGGATGAGTAGGCGGATTTCCAAAGACGCGCGGTCACTTGTCGCTTGGCGCTTGTAAGTGGCCACTGTGGCATGCCTTTAATTGACAGGTGAGGGCTTGACCCGGGCCGGGGTTCCTACTCGAGCTCATATTGCCTTACAATAGGCATGTAGCTGCACCTAGGTACAGGCTTCACCACGGTCCTGAATGGTATATATATACTTGGTCATGGTCGGGTGTGTTTCGTGAGTATCCTAAATTATCCCGTGGCACTTATTTATTGTACTCAAGCCTGTATTCAAAGTTTGTCTGTTTGAGGTGTAGAGTCCGATTGGGAGTTCAGGATATTTTTCCATGGTCGGTCTTGAAAAGTTTTCTCTTTCCCTCCCCCCATTCGACGACAAAATAGAATAGAGGACCAAAGAAGTATCCCCGGCCTTTTTTTTTATTCTAGTCCGGAGCCAACAATACTTGATAAATCTATTCAATCAAACAATCCACCCCTTTAAATCTAGAGTAAACATTGCAGAGCGTCTTGAGCCTCGATCGGCCTCAGTCTCATCGGCTTGCTCAGGCATACTCGCTCGTCCAAATATCAACGATATGTTACACAAGTGCGATTCCACTCACTAGAATCTAACACTCTGACATTGCTTAGCTCAGCTTGGCCAAGTAGATCAGATTTCTACCACACTTTTTGGGGGGGGGGGATCAAGCAGACCAATAGTTATAGACAGTCACAAGTTTTCTCAGCTAAAACCTTTTCAACAAGCAACAAACTCACAGTTTGTCCCAGTAGCAGTGTACCTGATCACTCGTAAGGTTACTCTAGTACTGTCCCAGCTGGATGGAATCACGCTGATCACGGCTGATCGCCCAGTATCCCATTATCCACCAGTCTATACCTCCTCCCTTCAAAAAGCAGTAAAGTTCACCTAGTATGCCCTGGGATGAATTCGACTGGAGTCTCGATTTTCGAAAAGAGAGGGATCGAAGAGAGAGAGAGAAAAAAAATAAAAGAATCTGACAAGTCAATTTTTGATTCTGACGAGATCCTCATGACATTTTTGAATCTATGGAGAACAGGCATTCTATTGAGATTCACCACCTTAGACATGTGAGTATGTACCGGCGATGAGTAGTAGAGTATGTACACTTTAGTCGAGACGTTTGCACGATAAACGTGATGTACATACTACGCACCACATAGATAACAAGAATCAATCTGATTCAAAGATACCTAGGGGTGCTGCCTATGAGTCCTAGGTCAGTGGACGTAAGAATAGAAGCAAGGGCAATATGTGCACATGCCTAGATCTACTACATATAGTCGACACTAGACCCGAGTACTCGAGGGGACCTTAGGTAGCCGACAGCCCTCCGATACCCTTGATCTTCTGAAGACACGATGGCCATGTTGTGCTGGGAATGGACGACTGTCTACCGTCCCGGCGATTTGGTATCAGGACGGGATTCGTACATCGCTGCGAGTGGTGATGCTGTCGGAGGTGTGGATCGGCGGATATTATAGCCCTACTTTATACGACCTGGGCTATGGTCATATGGTACTTGAATTGCGCCTTCGTCAAGGTCTTGAATATGCATTCAAAGGTCTCTACATCAAAAGTCATTGCGTGCGTTGTAGCAGGTTGATATCACATCGGCAAAGCCAGCCCCCCCGAGCAACAGATCAGTATACACTATACAGATCAAACGACAGCCACGTCAACGAAAAATTCTATGAGCTTTATCAATCACAAGACACCAAGGGCAGCTCGATCATCGGCGTGCAAAGATTACACTTGTCCATTGGAATCACTTCCCGCCAGTGTTATTGTATACGACATAATCAAATGCGCAATAGCGCACAACATACTTCGACATTGATCACATATTGAAGATATCAAAAACACACGACGCAGGGAACATGACGCACACACAAAAGAATAAAATCTGATAACCGCACAAGCAACGTGAGAAGAACAAAGACACCGTCGAAGATTGAAAGCCCCCAACTTGGCTACAAGGAATCCAAGCAAACAAAGTCATTTTACGCCGTGGCTGAGCCGAACCCTTTTTACCGTCCTGTGTATGTCGAGTACCTGTTGCAGAGAAAGAAGAAAAAGTCAGTCAAATATCACAATGAAAGGTCGGCCGGGTGTTGGGCTGTGAGAGGGAGCAATTCGAAAGCATCCGGCGTCCCGCTCTAAGATCGAGTCCCAAGCACATGCTCTCGTCTCCCGAGGCTAGAGCATCAAAAGGCGAAGTTGAGTAGAACAGGGTCAACGTCGGGATTTGCTTACCTCCAGATACGTGCACGCATATCTCCACTGCCAGTGGCAAAGAGGTTGCCGGTCGGAGCGGGAGCCACCGAGATAACTGATTAGGTATTAGCACACGAGCAGGGACGTATATGGAAACCTCGAGATGGTTGCCTCGCTTTGGGGCACACATCGAGTGGGTAGGGAAAGCAGAGAAGAGAGGTGAACGGCCTCGACTGATGCGACACCACTCCCAACCTCCCCTGCCCCTGTCCCCTCAGGGTTTCAACTGTCAGACAATACACTCACCAGAGTTCTTGTGACCCTGCAACATCATCTGCGCATTACCGGTCACGGGATCCCAGAATTGGACTCCGCGATCCTTGGAACCACTCATAACCCATTGCCCATCGGGCGTCAGGCAGACACTGAGCACAAAGTCCTAAGGGGGAAAGAGCAAAGCAGTCAGTCTCCCATCTCTCATCAAATGATCCGCGCGACTCAACATACCTTGTGACCCTCGAAAGTGCGAATGCACTTGCCACCCTTGTTACCATTGTGGGGGTGCATTCCCCGGGGAACAGTGAGCTCCCACAGCTTGATGGTCTTGTCAAGACTGCCACTGACCAGGTCGCGACCGTTGGGCGCAAAGGCAACCGAGTAAACGCTGTCCTTGTGGCCATCGGGATTTTCCAGACGCTCCACCAGGTAACCGGTGGTAGTGTCCCAGACACGTACACTCTTGTCAAGTGAACCAGCTGCAACATAGTGTCCATCGGGGGACATGGCCACGGTGGTAACACCGTCCTCGATGCTCAGAGTGTAGACAAGCTTGCCATCCAAGATATCCCAAAGACGGACAGTCTTGTCACCACTGCCCGAAGCAATGTAACGACCATTGCCGGCGAAGTCGAGCGAGTAAATGTCTTGTTCGTGACCGCTGAAGATGTGCTTGATGGTGCGCGCAGCAATGTCCCAAACCTAAACAAGGAACCGTCAGTGTTTTGACTCTCGTGAGAATGCGCAGAGATCTCCTCCTCGGATGATTTGCGTTCTGTCGAGGCCCTCCTCGCAGGGAGGAAAAGCTCAAGCGGCTCGGATATCAAAAGTGAAACCTACCCTGATTTGCTTGTCCTCTGCACCAGTGGCCAGGTACTTTCCGTCCGGGCTGAAGCAGACGCTGCGAATGTACAGATCACCATCCTTGTCGACATTCTCATCTTGCAGGGTTGCCACGTTTTGGCCGGTAGTCACATCGAAAATCTGCGCTGAGCGGTTGCATCCGGTCGCCAAGTATTTGCCATCGCGGCTGAAGCGAACACAGCACACGACACTGTCGTGGTTGAGATGGTGGACCAGCTCCACGTCCAACACACGCTGAACCTCGGGGTTGAAAACAGCGTACCAATCAGAGCCCTCCCGCTTTTGCGAGGCAGGAAGATCCGCAGGGTCCCAATTGGCAAGCATGTTACCGGGGCGATCGGCGCGCACAAGATTTTGAGTGGGTGGGGTGGGACGGGGAATCTGAGGCGACGCACGAGGGTCGGGATACGCGATTTGAGTCTGCTGAGGGGTGGCTGGTCCGGGAACCGTGCGACGACCCTTTCCGGGGCCGGGCGAAGCGGTAGGAGGGGGAGGGGGTCCATATCCTGTTCAAATCGAAAACACCGACCAAAAGAGTGGTCAAATTTCGTTAGTCAAGTCTGGTGGCGCGTAAAGAAAGTAAAGAGAAAAAAAGGGGAAAGAAAAAGAAAGAGGCCAAGACAACGCGATCGGATGCACGGAAATGCATCTCCGGAATTGTCGATGCGTGACTGACGTACCATTCACAGCACCGCCAGGCTGATAGCTCCGGGGAAGCTCTGGGGGGGCTGCGGCGCACCCGGCTGGGTGGCCGAAGCAGGCTGTTGGAGGGTGTGCTGGGGTGGCTGCTGTTCTTGGGACGGGGGAGGGGCAAGGCCTGGACCACTACCAGCTGGGTTGGTCATGATGCCACCGAACAGATTGCTGGGACCATGGCCCAATGAAGGTGGTTGCGCCTGGGGGCCGCTGTGTTGCGAGGCAGCAATGTGCGAAGCGACAGGCTGAACGCCGCGCTGCTCGAGCTCGTGTCGCAACATTCGGATCTCAGCCTCGTAGCTAGATAGCTCAAAGTCAGTCACATGTACAACCCCAAATGTATCACAAACGACGTGTCATCTGATCTTCGATCTTCCATGTACCGCGCCGACGCCGGGTTCACCCTGTGGCGCACTGGCCATTGGGACGGGAAGACGGCCGCTTTCACAGTGGATTGGCAAGACTCGCGCTCAAAGGAAAACGTACTCTGCCTTCATTTTGATCTGGGTTTGCTCCAGCTGGTACACCTTTTGACGGATCATCTCCATCTCCTGGAGTTGTCCGGTCACTGCGTGATCTGTCAGTTAGAAACAATTCAGTAACTTTCGCAACTTATACGAAAGACAGGTGAAACGCGCGACCAATCGATGTTCATCTGAAAATTGCACGTGGAAAGCGAAATGAGGCCAGCAAAGCTATGCGAAATCGATCCGGGGAGGGGGAGGAGGAAGAAGAAAAGACCGAGACAGAGCGAAACCAGGGAACGAAGACGGCAAGTCCAGGCTATTTGTCGACAGGATACGCGAGAATATAGGGAGAAAACGTACACTGGTGTTCATATTCGCCGGTGCTTCGGGATTGACTCTCAAACTCCTGGCGCAGCTGATCGAGCAACTCCGTCAGGCGGGAGTTGGGTGCAGGCACCATGCCGCGGTGCGTATTGTACATGGCTATTCACGGGATAAATGAGGCGATCGCACTTGAATCCAAGCTCTCTACCGGACGAAAGAATCGGATCAGCGATGGAACTTGGTGTAAGAGAGAGGGGGGCGGGGAAGGGAGCGTGGTGGGCGATTCAATTTGACTGACACTGCGATCGGGTTGAGGCGCAAGTGCTGCTTTGGTGGAGGACACCAGGCAGCTTAGCCCGACGGTCGTGGGTTCAGCGGGGAAGATGGGTTGGCTCAACCGAGTCGAGAGAGCGAGGACCGTAGCGGTGGGAATTGGCGATGCGATTGTGATTTTGGGGATCGATAGAGGATAACCAAGGCCACGAGCGGACGAAAGGTTGCAGGGGAGGAGGAGGGGGCAAGAGGAGAAGGAGAAGGAAGTGGCTGGCAGCGGGAAGGTTGAGTAGAGTTTGGGGGGTGGAGATGGGACCGGGGCGGCTACCGTTTGGCGCGAGAAGCGAGACAAAGAGCCGAGAAGCGCAGCAGACTGGGGAGTCCAGACGGCGACGTTCTGGAGAGGTGAAGGAGTCCTCAGACTATGCCTTCTGTGAGAATTCAAGTCGCATTAGGTAGATGAATGTACAGCTAGAAAGGATATTGGGGGTGGTCGCAAAAAATCAAAGAACAGGGAAAGAAGAAGAAGCAGACGGTGGTCGCGCCAGCCTCTCTGCTAGTGAAAGCGACAACAGAGCTACTACTACTACTACTACTACTACTACTACTACTACTACTACTACTACTACTACTACTACTACTACTATTACTACTTACTAGCATCAGTCAAAGCTCTATCATGTGTAGAGAGTCCGGAGACGCGACTTGGCATGGTGACTGGGGCGATGCTCGCACCCCTTTGCAACTCGTTCAGAGATACCTCTTCTGCGGAGCTCAGGTCGGCCATCCTGTGTAGCACTGGAGTCAAGTGTACTGTACCTGTACCTCCAAGGTGTCTACCACACAGCAAGGGAGAAAGATCTCAAGGTGTTTTTTTTTTGGAACCATCTGTCACACCACGTCTGGTATCCAATACTAAACATTCTGAAGAGCAATTGATGCTCAAGGTGGAGTGTCTCTTTCGACCTTTCTTGCCCTTGGATCCGAACCGACTGGTGTTCGTTGGGGTCCATCCTTTCCACGACGGCAATCGTGAAATGGGGGGGGGGGGGCAACGAGAACTGATGTTTCGTTTCATACTTTGGGTCCCAGTGGGTCATTTTCAAGTTGCACCAGCACAGGTCGCCGCATCTGGACTGGCAAGTGGCAGCCTGAGAGCCTTAGGCGGAAGTTTTCTCTCAGCCTTATTGCCTGAGTGTCCTGTGGCCTGAGCATGGTTCGACTTTGTGAGCACATGCCGCTGCATTCCTGAGGCGACAAAACTCCAGCCCCTGACTAACCCGATCGGGGCTAGTGTCTTCGTCCATCGGTGTCCTCCAATCTTCGGCGTATTTTGCGTCCTTCGGTGGAACATGTTCAGTGGTTCATACTTTTATGTAAGGTACAGCCCCATGCCAGTCATTGTACATGCCCGCGTACAGTGCTGACTACCTACTAGAGGGTTCACCTTGGCGAGAAATACACCAGGAACCGGTAGACCCTAGTGACACGCGAGTGGTATGATGGCCTTTGGTGCCCACCTTGATCTCATGAATGGTCCGATCGAGTTTGGAGATGCTAGAGGCAAAGTACCAGGGACCTGGTTGAAAAGTTCCCAGCGGATTAAGATCCACCCGGCGACATGCGGTGCCCTGCCCAGAAGTGGACAACGGCTGGCCCCGTTCCGCGCTGGTGTGATGCGGGCAGAATTCAATAATTTGTTCGATTCGCCGCCTGACACAGAAACCCGAGATTCCGAGCCAAATCATAATATGATGAGGATTTCCCCCCTCTCGGATTCTTGAACTTCACCATCCCTCCTCTCGTCCACCCTCGTATCCAAGCTCTCTCCCTCCCCTCCTCAGCATGGATATCATCCTGGAACTGTGGGACACCTTCGTGGGTGATCGCCTCTACTCGGCTCTGCTGCCGACCTCCTTATCAGCCTCCGCGGGTCTGCCGGCCTTTGTGAATGTCGCCAACAGTACTCTGTCCCTCTTTGGCGCGACAGAGCCCTTTGTGTACGAGCCCGCCACACAGTTGATCCACCTGGAGCCTTCCAAATATGCCTACCTCAGTGCGTGGCCGCGCAATAACATCTACCGTCAATTCACCAGTTTCTTCCTGATCACATGGTACGTACCTCTTGATCCCGTGGACAATTCCTCCTTGTCGGTCCTCTCCACGTCCTGGAAGGACTGGGGGAAGAGAAAGACCACCCATTGCGCCCATTGATATTAGAGTCAATGCTAACAATAAGATGAACGTGTTTTTTTTTGTGTGTTTAGGATCTTTGGCCTCCTCGTGTACTTCATTGTCGCCACCGCTTCCTATGTCTTCATCTGGGACAAGACCACTTACAATCACCCCAAGTTCCTCAAGGGCCAGATCAAACTCGAAATGAAGCAGGCCATGTCTGCGATGCCTCCCATGGCCCTCTTGACGGCGCCGTTCTTTGTCCTTGAAGTTCGGGGTTACGCCAAATTGTACGACAGCGTTTCCGACGAGCCGTTCCCCTACTACAGCATCCTCCAGATTCCTCTCTTCATCCTCTTTACCGATTTCTTCATCTACTGGATCCACCGTGGTCTGCACCACCCGATGGTCTACCGGACGCTTCACAAGCCTCATCACAAGTGGATCATGCCTTCACCTTTCGCCTCGCACGCTTTCCACCCTCTCGATGGCTGGTCGCAAAGTGTTCCCTACCACGTCTTCCCCTTCATCTTCCCGCTGCAAAAGGTCGCATACGTTTTCTTGTTCGCCTTTATCAACTTGTGGACCGTCTTCATTCATGACGGCGAGTATGTGGCCAACAGCCCCGTCGTCAATGGAGCCGCCTGCCACACGATGCACCACTTGTACTTCAACTACAACTACGGCCAGTTCACGACCCTGTGGGACCGCTTGGGTGGGAGCTACCGCAAGCCCAACGAGGAGTTGTTCCGTCGCGAGACTAAGATGAGTCAGAAGGAGTGGCAGCGCCAATCCAAGGAGATGGAGACGATTCTTAAGAATGTCGAGGGTGATGATGACCGAACCTACATGGCCTCTGAGAACAAGAAGAAGAACCTATGAAAGGGATCATCGCCTCGGTCGATGTTCTCTTTTTTTTTGCTGTCTGATTCTTTTGTCTCTCACCTTCCATTATATTTCTTTCTCTCTCTCACACACACATACACACTTTGACCGATGCATCACTTTTGAAAAGTTGATATGAAAAGATCTCCTCGATTGAGAGAATCACGAAGGACCGCATAAGATCTCCAGGTCCCACAGCGATGGGTCCTATTGTTTCCTCCTACTTGTCGTCTTGACGTGTATTGACGCTGCCAATTTGCGCATACCTCCCGACATTATGTTTTTAATACCTCTTTTTTTTCTCTCTCCAAAGTGCGGGGAGGAGAAGAGCTTGCTTGGAAGAAGAAGCGCTCTTTTTGACACAACTCCCTCGCCCTTTTTCTTTTTGTACATACTACATACTGTCTTTTTTTTTTGATGTTCAACTGAATGCATTCTTATGATCAATTAACTGTGGATCTTTCTGTAGGGAGGCCATGTACTTGCCTTGACTAGATTGAGCAGGTCTTTTGCGCAGACATCGCCATATCAGTTTCATCCCACTGGATATAAAGCAACAGATCCAAAGCGTTTTTCCTTTTCACTCTTCATTCCCTTTCTTCTTCATAGCTTTTGTTTGCGGGGTCTAACCCGCTGCCAACCTGTACCAAACCAGACTGTGACGATGACGAACGGCTCAAGCAAGAGAATCCTAACGCATAACGGCCTGAAACCTTAATCCTTAACCGTTGACCCTTCCACCCTTTAAACTCTCGGCACCGAGAGTCCAAAGGACGTCTGCGATTGGACGTGATCATTGATCCAGCTCCTGATACACAAGAGAGGGCGGTATGGAACGAATTGGTTTACAAGATTGTTCCTCCAGCCTGTATGTGTATTGAGGAAAGGGCGCTGGGGACTGAATGGTTAGATAGTACACACTATCACCGATCTTTTCTAGGGGAGAGGATCTTACCCAGGTACTGACGACATGATTACCTCTTCAGTACCTATTGAGGGAGCTTGGAATCTGGTCATTTCAATGAGGTCCTTATTGATCTATTAGTAGGTAATGTCATACTATCGCCGAGTCCCTATTTACTATCTAGTTACCTATAGTACGTTGAACGTCTTCAACTGACCTAGTCCACGTTGGAAATGAGGCAAATAACTTCAATCTCCATGCACGGGTAGTATTTTCTGGATTATATCCAATTCACTCCCCACCTATACGAGTATCTTCCTAGCCTGGTCTAGCCTAGCCCCCGGTACCCTGACTAGGAAGTAGGTAGACAGATTTCCATTTTGACACAATCCTCCCCCACCAATCATCTCCTCTGAATAATCACACACCGCGATCCATCTCGTGGATGGAATCCATTCGCGCAAAGATCTTCCTCTCTCGACGGCCAAATCTCCACTGCATATGATCCATCCGTGTCCGTCCCCGGATCATGTTCATCCATCCCGTCCAATGACGAGGATGAAACCACCTTTCTCACCGTCTCCCGAAACAATCCCACCACTCGTTCGGCCTGTAAGCGATCACCGCACTCGAGCACGGTGATGCCGGCCTGGACTTTGTGCGCCAGTTGCAGGATGTGCCGGTAGAAGATGTCTTCTGGGTGATCTAGTGGTTGGGCGTGGGCAGGTTCGGTCCGGAGCCCCTTGAACTTTTGTAGATTGATGTGGTTTTTTTCGTGTGGGCGTGTGAGGAGTGGTGGAACGAGGGCGAGTCGTGGCTCGAAAAGTCGGACACTTCGTGCGGTGGTGCCGTTGTGGAAATCTGATGCGGAGATGTAGGGGGGATTGGAGATGAGCAGGTCGATTTTGGGGAGAGATTCTTGTTTGGCAGTGGGAGTGGTGGTCGAAGGAGAGGGAGAGGGAGAGGTAGAGTGAAACGGATGATGGTGGAAAAATGAAGAGAGTAGATTCTCCACGCTGGGCACATGACCGTCACGATTGCCTGCGCGAGATGAGGGTCCATTCGAGGTGGCCGTACGTGTGCTCGTGATCTTTGTGCTTTTGATCGGACGAGTGTGAATGTCACCGAGATCGACTTGGGCATGGGCATTCTCAATCCCATCACCATTTTCATTCGAATGCTCATGCCCCTGTTGATGTGCATGTTCATGTTTCGCATTCGATTTCAGTACATCACCTCGCCGAAACTCAACCTCTTCTCGGGCCCGAGCCTCGAGACCATTCAATCGCACATTATGTTCTCGATTCCGCCGCGCGAGACGCACCGCCGTGGGACTGAGATCGACCCCCAAGATTTGCAGAGGTCGCGGGGCTTGGGATGATCCCGCCAACAGTGCGTGCAGGAGGAGGGCGATGCATCCGGTTCCGGTACAGAGGTCGAGGATGCGGAGTGGTTGAGGAGATGATGTGCAACCTGGAGGGATGGTGGGATCATCCTTGTCTCCACGTTCATTTCGATTCTTTTGCATCTGCCTCTGCTTCTCACTCTCCTTCCATCGCTGCTCGACCAGCCGTGCAGCTTCATATGTGTACGCCTCTGTATCAGCCCTGGAGAGTTGGACAGGATTAGTATCAGCTTTTGTTTTCCGGACACACCCTGCTCAGTATCCAATTTTTTTCAAGTATTCATAAAAGAGGGGTTGAAAAAAAAGAAAAAGAAAGAGAAGAAAGAGAAGAAAAAAGAATCACACCAATTGGTAGGATCGACCTTTCCAATCAAAGTCATCTCGCCTTTTCTCTTTTTTTTTCTTTCTCTTTCTCTCTTTCCTTCTCTCTCTTATCCCTCCTCTTCTCACAGACTCCATCCAGCTCCTTTTTCTTGATAGTTCAAAAACAAAAATTCAACCTCCCCAGCAAAAAAAGAAATTAAACAATAAAAAAATAGAAACCAAATACATCCCCATCTCCTCCATAACTGAGTACCAAACAGACACCAATATCAATAAAAAGAAAAGAGAAGAAAAGAAACATACCTCGGAATCAAAACCCCCCTCTGACACAAAATCTCCAAATCCCCAAACGGCTGATCCCCCAAAATATACTGCAGCGGCACTCCACTCGCTCGCCGCTGACACATTTTCCAAAGCACCTGAAGCGCATCTCGATCTCGATCTTGAGAAAAGGGCCGCCCATATAATCTCCGTTTACTTTTTCTTTTGCTTGTTTTGCTTGTTCTTCTTCCTCTTCTTCTTGGTCGTCCTTCCTGTTCCCGTACAGATACAGGTACACATACCGATTCAGCATCCACATCCGCGTCTATCCCCAACTCTTTCCCGAGTCGCATATTCTGCCCCTGTCTCGGCATTCGTGCAATTGGATCTGCAAGACTAGGAGGCTGCGTGTAATCGCGCACGACGCGCTCGCGCAACCAGCGCAATTCGGCACGGGCCGAGGGTAAAGAACGGCATTCTTTGAGGAGAAGGGGTAAGAGGGGATTTTCGCGAGAGGCTTGGAGTAGGAGCAGGGTGGGGAGCCGGGGCATTTGGGTTGGACTGCGCCCGGAGCAGAGAGGAGAGAGGTGGACTTGAAGGGATGCACAGAGTTTGGACAAGGTGAGTGTTTGCGGTCGGTTTTTCTTAGGGAAATAGGTGAGGTGGCGGGAGGGATTGGGGGTCGTGGAGATTGAGATTGGAGAGAGGGAGAGGGTAAATAATGGATGTATTCGGATGTAGTCTAGTCTGGTCAAGGTGATATAGAAGAGGGGATTGAAGGGATCAAGCTCAAGTATAGACTATAGAAGACATGATTACATACTATCACTATCACTGCCAAGTCTCCATCAAGACACTGACAAAGTCCATGGTTGGGTACCCAACGATAGTTGTGCCTCCCGTCTTATTGCGGTCCACGAGCGAGACGGGAGCGGGTCTTTGCGACCCAAGATTGTGGAGAGAGAACTCGCCAGTTGACTGTTACTCGTGGAGGCGCATGATCTATACACATGCACACCTCCTTTGGACTCGTCCCCAACTGGGCGCGCTCGAACTAGGTGAATAGCAAATGGAACGATCAGAATATATACTGTAAATGCCACCAGATGTGTATTTATTCACATATGTAGAATCTTCTAGAGTCGTATCACGTTATATTCCTGGCCGATCCTCCCTCCCAATAGAGCAAAGCAAAAAGGAAAAGCCCCCGGAGCATGCGTGGCCACCCCAAAGTCCTGGATCATCAAAAGAAAGAAAAAAACACCTTTATAGCACCTACCCGCGCCATTTCCAGTAGAGTCAATTTGAAAACAGGCAAAGAGAAAACAAACCAAAAAAAAAAAGAACAGGTCAAAAAGGAGGTCGGATATAGATAGACTGGGGGAGTCTAGCAAAAGGGTCTAGTCGAGTCTACCTGCATCAAAGATCCATCAAGATTGCATCACATCAAACTCTCGAGTATGAACCGAACCCCAAGAAAAGAGAGAGAGAGTTTTCTCTTCCGTTGCGTCTGTACATTTGCAACTCGAGTCTGTCCGATAAAGTGGAGAGAGAAATGAGAGAAATGGAAAGAAGGAGAGGGAGTGGGGGGGGGGCATTGGTCTCTCCAGTCTAAATTACAATGCGAGGAGAGCACCAGCTCCTGCCAACCCCAACGCTGCCCACGACTTCGGCACACTCGTCGCTCGAGGTATCGCACCACCACTCGAAGTGGCCGTCGCGCCCGACGTCGCCGACGAAAAGACCCCCGTGACGACGCCACTGGGCCCGCCCCCGATGCGCTGCCCGCCGCCCAGAGCCGGCGCGTCCGTCACGGGGTTCTGCACGGCGGTCGCGCTGGGCACGGCATCAGTGCCCGTGGTGATCTCCAGGATGCGATTCTCGGTCGAGTTGAAATTGGTCTTGGCCAGGGAGATTTCATTGTTGGCGAGATCATAGACGACGTAGGCGCTGCGCAAGAAGGTGTCGCCCAGCACGGAGATACTGTTGCCCGCAGGGGCGATACCGAACGCGCAGGCACGGTCGCCGTTGCGGAACGTGTTCTGGGGTCCGAGGTCGATGAGCAGTTCGGACAGGTCGACTTCGATCGTGGGCGAGGAGAAGGTGAAGACAATCTTCACATCCTCCGAGGCCAGGCGGCAGGGGAGGTAACCGGTGCCGCTGGAGTCGATGGAGACACCGAGATCAATGTAGATCTGGCGGACGATCGTGTTGGGGAGGTAGGTGAGGGAGCTGCCCGAGTCGAGGAGGACGGCGACGGGCAGGTCGTTGGCGCGGTAGGTGGTGGTACCGGAGGAGTTAGTCAAGGCGAGGCCAGTGAGGGCGATGGTGAATTCAGCGTAGATGCCGCGGACGGGCTCGATGGGGAGGGTTTGGAGGGGCCCGTGGAATTTCCCGGTGTTGATGCCGCCGAAGAGGATGGAGCCGGTGTTGGCGTCCAAATCATTGAGCCAGAGACTGTAGGCGCGGGACTTGATGAGGCCGCTGTCGACCATGGCCTGGGGCAGGTTGGCGTAGGTCTCGCGAGTGGTCTGCACGATGGCTTCGTTGGAGGCGTATCCGATGCCGAGAACACCCACTATTCTGGGGGATCAGTAAACAGCAGAGAGAGAGAGAGAGAGAGAGAAAGACAACAAAGGGATTGTTTGTAACAAAATGACTGGAACATCAACCGTCCACGTACCATCCGAACTGGAAGTATATCCAATACCAAATTGGAAATCCTTCAAGGTAGCGTCCCCAATGTGCAAGGTATCGGTGGCATATTCGCCCTCCGCCTGAGACCCATCCGCGTAGGTGATATTAAAGTACGGGTTCTGATAATTGTAGGTCGACGAGGAAGTGGCATCATACGTCCCCGAGATGGAGCAGTCGTTGTTCCGACTCTCACAGAAAGTTGAATTGGGCGCGTTGACCCAGAGATCACTACTGCCGGTGTCGAGAACCATGCGCAGGTCTTGTTTGGGCGTGCCCAAGCTGATATTGGCAAAGTATAGTGTTTCCTATATCAGAAGAACCAACAGAAACAAGAGAGTTAGCGAATAGATATGCGTCGGAATCGAAGTCCCGGTCAAAGTCAAAAAAGACGGGGGATTTCTTTTTGAGAAAAAAAAAAAAACAAATTGCAGACGTACCTCATTGTCCAACGTGACTGAGACGGTATTATCTCGTCTCATCCGTCGCCGTTGATCGCGTGCCACGGGATTGACGCTCGGATTGCGCTGCGTGCTCATTTCCACCACGGCGGGCAGATCGCGCTGCACCAGGTTGAGCTTGCCCAATGCCGGAGCGGCAAGAGATGCCACCCACCACCAGGAAGATTTCATCTTGTGATTGAGAGAAAAGGGAGATTATAAGTGGACGCTATAGATCGAGCTCTGAGCTCTGCGGTTCTCACTTCCGGGACCTATAATGAGTCCCCTTTGGCCTTGCC
Source organism: Penicillium oxalicum (assembly GCF_001723175.1). Lineage (NCBI taxonomy): Eukaryota > Fungi > Ascomycota > Eurotiomycetes > Eurotiales > Aspergillaceae > Penicillium > Penicillium oxalicum. Next base: position 3,053,200 of record NC_064652.1, on the reverse strand, counting down.
CACGGATTTCGCCCGTGAAATCGGTCGGAATGCGGGAAGTCTGTAGATCGGCAAGCCGTCGGAGTATGTACCTTACGAACAGGAGCCGGTCGCGTTTCTGGAGTGATCGTCGTGGGTTGTCAAGCGGGTGTTTCACGGTGAACAGAAGGTTGGAATTGGACCGGGATGGAAAAAGGTTGAATTCGGAAAGATGGGAGTCGCAGGTGCAGAGCTCTGCAAATTTGTATGACGAGATCACCTCGCGGAGCTTCTCGGTGGGGGGGGAATGAATATCGGAGAAAGAGGAAGTAGGGAAAAGTAAGAAAGGATTGATAAAAAAGAAAGATCTCAAGTGTCTAAATTCGTTCCACCAAGAACTTGGTCATCATTTGGATAGCTATAGTTTATGACATCTACGAGAGAAAGAGAAAAAAAAAAAGAAAAAAATGGGAAAATGGAGATGTCGTATGCAGTAGGCGCTCTATGCAGTGAGGCCTCCCATCATCCTCCATGAGAACCAGCGCGTAGACGCCAGACGAGTGGAGATGGGAAAAGATAGGTGGACCTGCTTGGTGCCGGACCAGCCGGCTCAGCCTTGCGCCGTTCTGGGCATGAGGAGGAGGAGTGGAGAGTGACGAGTATGAGTACTACGGTACTTGTACTATTTCTTGGTAAGTACGACTCCTATCCAAGTATGTACACAGAATAGTACTACTCCTTCTATTACTATTGAGTAGCAAGTACTCATTTGGTCCTGTCCCCCTATCCATCGAGTAGTCAAGTGAGTAAGTAGCTCCGCGAGGAAAAGGCCAAAGAATTGGAATCGCTGCTGCCTTCTCGGAGAAGCATTTCGTCACTGGGCGATGGGCTGCCGGACGCAGTGGGCCTGACGGGGCTTGGCTCAGTTGGCACTGACGGGCCAAAAAAAAAAACACGCCCCCCCGGTGAACTTTGAGCTTGGGGGCGGGGCCAAAAGACATCGGCTGTGCAGAGGAGCAGATGAATTTTTATGAATCACTGGGGAGTGGAGAGATGAGGATGAGGAGTCGAGTTTGGAGGATCGAATATCGAGAATAGGGTTCGATTGCGCGTCCCTCAAAGATGGAAAAAAGGTTCTTGCCAGTCATGATTTACTAGAAGGACTACACCACTGGTACTAGGTAGCGGTACTCGATACTCAGTGCTTACATCGGTACTAACCCAGCCTCGTAGGTCACTCTACATACCTCCCCCGACACTAGATTCCTTTGGAGATTGCCGGATATGACAATAAGACGTGTAGATGTAGGTCTTGAGCGTGAAGGTACGGGACGAGACGATGAGATCTGAGATAGCCGACCAAGTGCCATTGTCGCGGGTCAGAACAGAGACGCATACGCGGTGAGTCCAACCCGTGAACCCCCTGAATCCTTTCTCCTGAGTCCTGTCTCCTGGACAGTATTAAGCACTTACTGTACAACCAGTAAGAATAGCACACTTGGGGAGAAAAGGTCCACGTACGCACCTGGACTCCTACCTCTCGGGGTTACGTCGGTCCGATCGGTGATGACGCGGAGAGATCCTGTCACTCTCCAGGAGCGGATCCACTGAGAGAGACCACCGCGGACTGTGCCCAGAGCATTCGCATTCGCATTTGGCACCGTCACTGCCATGGGACGCAAGAGTCCGGTCCAGATCAACTTTTGATCTTGGAACTCATGTTGGGGAGTGCATTTACCCATGACCTGCACGGGCGTGGAATGGGGAGGGGGCTGGCTCTTGACCCTCCAATTGAAAAAGCCGAGTCCCCGGCATCTGATTACTTAAACTGCAAGTGCCAGGCCAGGTGCAGTACTGCAGAAACAAGAATTCCGCCACTCCCATAGGTATGTCCCCCACGACTCAGCCACCGCCCCCAGCTTAAACCTCTTTCAAGTTACGACATCATATACTTTTCTTTTTCTCTCCGGCTCTCATTAGCGACCTCCTGCACCACTGCAAAGTTGCTCAAAAGGGTAATCTCGGAGGGAGGGAGGAGGGACTCAAAAGACCCCGAACCACGTGCGATCGACCGATCTTCATCCGATCTCCCGTCCTGGGCAATGGTTCATAGTTCTCTTTCCCGGATCGGGTTCGCTTATGGGGGAGTACATCACGATGTAGGACGTAGCGCGTACTACTGTACTTATTACTTGTACTATGTCGTGATATGAATATTCCAACCCAAAAATAGAAGAAAAAAAAGAGTACACAAAACCACACTCGCACAAACACGCGATAGGTGCTTCATCGAGAAGCGAAAACGAGACACGATGAAAGTGGGGGGGCGGGGCGGTTGGTGTGTTGGCGTATATAGGGGGCCTAATTCTAGCCAAGAGCGATGATCATATCTCGCTTTTCAAGTCAGTTTTGATACGACACTTGAATATGTGTAGGGACCTGTGCATTGTATATCTGAGTCACCTGTGGTCTAGTTGACAATTGAATGTTTTGTCCCATATCTATGCGGAAGGCTTGTTGACTAGAGCTTCAGTAGTGGACAGAGACTGTGGGTAAGGATGTAGGTAGGTATTAAAAGGTAGGTAGTGCTGTAGTAGGCGTCGAAATTGAAATAACATTCGGGACATTTCCTCGATGAAATGAGAAAAACTAGTATAGCTGTCATGTCTGACGCTTTGACTATGCAGAACCCGTCAAGCTGCGGACTCTCCGAAACAGGTCTATACCTGAAGGCATTGGAATATCATCCACATCAACCTTGAACATGTGCATATCGTACAGCAGAACCATCAGAACTCGCTGTAGCCCTCCAGCTCTCACCGGTAGAAACAAAAATAAAAACAAAAAAGACAAAATAATACAGGCTGTCTGATCCATGATCCTCACCCAGCTCACAGAAGAAAAAAAAGAGTCACGCTCTCCACGCCTCGACAGGTCAAGGACTCGAATGTACCGACCTACAAAATTCCTACATTTACTTCCCCGCATCGGCTTAATCCCCGCCCCACACGCTCAGTCACAATTACAGTCCCATCGCATCCCGAACCATCCTCATCGTCTCCTGCGCGTTCCCCTGCGCCGCCTCTGCGCCCTGCTGTGCCACCGCATCCAGATACCCCGTCTGATCCCCCATCATCGACTCGTACCGTTCCCGAATCTCCATCAAATGATGGCTGATCCGCTCGGCGACGTGCTCTTTGAGCGCGCGCAGACTCGCTCCGTCAAATGACGTGGCGATCTCCTCGCAGGACTGACCCTCAAAGTGGCTCAGGATCTCGATCAGATTGGAAACCCCGGGCCGGTGGGCGGGATCGTAGGTGATGTTGGGTTGGGAGTCGGTGAGGGCGACTTTGATCTTTTTCTGGATGGTGGTGGGCGAGTCGGTGAGGAGAATGCGGGATTTAGGATCCGAGTGGGATTTGGACATTTTGGAAGTGGGTTCTTTGAGAGACATGACTCGTTTGGCGGGAGCTGGAGGTGGAGAGAAAAGGTGAGTGAGTCAGTGAGGCGTGTCTGTGTGTGTTTATAGACCAGATAGTAGGATGATCGGGCATGACGAGAGAAGGATTTAGGGGGGAAGTGGACATGAGGGTGTATAAGGTGGTCGTGTTCATCTCGTCACGTACAGATTTGAGCCTCGGGAATAGGAAAGATGGATCCGTAGAGATGGTTGAAGCTGTTGGCAGTGTATCTGGAAAACTCTAGATGTTGCCGTTGATCCTCCCCCACGGGGACATGCGTTGCTCTGTGCGAAATGGTTAGATATCAGCTGCTTGAGTCTGGAGCGTTGAGCCCTGTATGTCTCTCTCTCCCTCTTTCTTCACATACCTGTGCACCAGGATATCGGCAGCTTGAAGCACTGGATAAGAAAAGAGGCCGAGGCGCAACTGGGCTCGCGCATCGGCCTGTTCCAGCGTCGTGTCTTCTGGCAATTGAAGTTTGCTCTGGTAGGGGGGAAGTGGGTGAGCTTGTCTTTCGAGGTAGATACAGAATTCCTCCAGCGAGGGTGAAGACCAGCCATCGGCAGGTCTTCATCCATTTTCTCACTTGATTAATCTGCCCTGACGGAGGAGTTTCCAACTCACCTTCCATTGAGTCATTCGCGATAGATAGCCCATCGACGCAACTGTACTCAAGATCCACATCAATTCGGCATGAGCCGGGACCTAAAAAAAAGACCAGAGAATATGATTAGAATTCACAAAAAAAAACCTCCTCTATTTCGATCATCCATGAACCTCTCTCTCTCTCTTAACGTTGTACATCAAGTTCTCGTCATCTTGCAGACAACACAATCACAGCAGTGACCCCCCACCCATCTTCCTCCTTCAATAGATAAGGGACAAGATCCTCATCATCACACTTCAAACATACCTCAGATTGATAAAAGATGGTTGAACGCTTCGGATCCAACCCCACCGCCAGCAAAGTCGCAAACGCCTCTTTCCTCCATTTCCTCAACTGTCTCGCCTCCTGCGGCACCGTCAGAGCATGCAGATCCACAATCGAGAAAATCAACTTGGTCCCTGCCTCGGCCTCATTCTGCAGTTTGACCCATTCCCGCAGCGCCCCGAGGTAATTTCCTAAATGCGGCACTCCCGTCGGCTGGATCCCGGAGAAAATCACGGGTTTACCGCCGTGAGAGGAATTGGAAGCTTGTGTGCTGCTGGGTCGATGAGGTGCAGGGCATCTCCAGAGGGAAATGGACTGGACGGTTGAGATGGTTGGGCGTGGACGGCTGAGTTGTCCACCCGCGCATCTCAGTTGGGTGATGCCCTGCCGGAAGGGTGTGGACATCATGGGGTTTGTGCAAGGGGTCTCGTTGTTTTTGAGTCACTTTTTTGGGCTCTGCTTTTGGGGTTTGAGGAGGACTCTTGATCTCTCTCTCTCTTTTTGTTTGTTCTAAATTTTTTTTCTTTTATTTGGGTCCGGTGCAATTAGAGGGTTGCGATTCGGTGCCTGGCGTACGCTGGCAGAAGAGATATCTGTTGGTATCACGTGATTTGATACTGACGGGAGGTAGCTAGTCCATCGGCAGGAGAGGCGCAGATGGGACTGCTTAGACACCCTTTGTCGATTAGTGGGTATTCAAAGGATCGCGTTGGTATCGACGCATCTATAATGGACATCCAGGGCAACTTCCATTAAGCCGGGCCCGTTGACAGTCGAGAAACAGCGACTTTGTGTCTTTCATTTGGAGACGATGGTATGTAAAAGTACAGGACAGGACAGGACAGACAGCGGCCGGGCCAAAAGCCATTGAACAGGCCAGTGTGGAAGCACAGACAGACAGATCCAGAGCTTGTGATGATACAAAGGTGACATGACGCCCAGGTGTTTTCCCAGATGAATCAAAAAAATTAACAACGCGGAGAAGTTTGAAGGAAAAAGAAGTGAAAAAGGAAGGAATTGAACTATGCCATGTCCCACGCGGCTGCCGCCAATCATCCCGACTTGCTTGTTGATTATTTTAGAGATTCTTCGGCTCCTCATACCTTGCGTTATCCAGCGAGTCGAAGATGGTGTCCTTGCGCGAATTGTCCTCTCTTTGACCGAACTGGGCGAGATGAGGACCCACGACCTTTTGAATCTCGGGGAGGGAGGCATCGAGGGCTTTGCTGGCATCTGTTTTCCCACATGTTAGTTGGTCATCCGCCAGGATCAGGGGCCACACCGTCAACAATCAAAATTGGATTGGTTCGCATACCCAAACTCTCATGCTCCCACACGTTGGCCTTCATACCAACCCCGTAAAAGGCGTGCTTGCGGAGGAAGGCCAACCAGGCCTGCACCGCCTCCGGGTGACCATCCTTGATCTGAATCAGACGGCGGAGGGTGATCCGCTCAAAGTTCTCCTTGCTCTTCTTGTGGACAAAGTTACTGCGGATGACGGTCCAGCGTTGAGTGATGCGGGGAAGAGGCACGGGGCCCGAGACGGGGAGGTTGAGGTAGTACGCAGCGCGGAGGGCAAAATCGGCAAAGAACTCGAGGTTCTCAACACTGTAGGAGCGCAATTGGAGATCGCAGACGGGCAGGCCGTGTTCGGCCTTGCGGCGAAGGGGACGGAGGTATAGCGCCTGAACACTCCGGGGAAGTCGGGCGTGTTTATCGATCGCTCCCAACCGGTCGGACCTGAAAATGCCATGTGAGATTTCTTGCCTCTCTTGTTGTCTTCTGCCGACACCGGGCGGGGATTTTCACTGACCATTCTTTGACCGTGGGCTCCGCGGGTTCGGATGATGCTTCGACGGGCGTAGAACTAAAATGGGCCACCAAAGTTGCTCGTTGGTTATTCTGCTCCGCACATGATGTGAATGGTCCCAAGTGTGCAGGGTCTCTTACGCCGCAGATGTGGGTATCGATGTGGGCGTGGGCTCAGCCTTGGTCTGGGGAGCAGCGGTCGTTTTCTCGGTGGACGGCGGCGCGTTGGGCTGGCTCGGGGTGGATAATGAGCGGATGGGGATTGGGAACTGTAATGGAGTCAGTCGGCACGAATTGATGGATTCCAGAGGCACTGCAATGTCTTTGCATACCCGCAAATGCTTGCTCGCCCCGATCAGGGAGCGTGTTGTGCTGGAAAACATGGTTGGAGGCGTGTGATATGGTCTGTTCGGTGCGGGTTTTTTTCGCGGAGTTGAAAGTGATGTACACTGACCGCCTTCAAGTTGAGGTGTCGGCTGTCGGCTGCCGTTCGATGTTTGGTCCGTCTCTGCACCCACGGCTACACCATCACCGTCTTCCAGGGGTCGTGTGAGTCGAGTGTGTTTTTCTCTTCTCATGGATATTGGCTCAATGGTACAGATAGTCTTTTCATCACAATTGAGATCCTGATAAGCAGGGCGATATGTGGTCTTGGGCGATGCGATCTGGAACTTGGTTCGGGTATACATATTCTCAGTAGATAGGTCTAGTTGGTAGACTACTTTCCCCCGAGGTTTCTGGTTCACGTCAACTGTAGACCGATAATTCCAGCTGATTGATGTGTCTGTAGATACTTCTAAACTATCGACCCCTTGAGCCTGGAACTCAGACCCTCCTCGAATCTGACATGACCGGCGACTTTTAAATCCCCCATGAATCTCCCTCGACATACTTTTTGCCCAGACGAGGATATCATCGGGCCCTGCAGCGGAGAGCCAATGAGACTCGCCCGCACGTCGATTCTCCGCAGCATCAGAACAGCCTTTCCCCCCCACATGCAACCAAATTATTCCCCTCCTTCACGTGGAAACTTTTTTTTTTCTTTCCTTCTTGTATCTCCGTCTGATCTTCTCTCTATTCCTTTACTCTGTGCATCGAGATAGACTCTATTCGTGGAGCGGTGGAAGAATAAAAAAAAAGACACGCAAGCACAATGAGCAACGCAGACATATCTTCCTTCGACCGGGCCAATGAGGCCGTGACCTTCCTCCGAAGTACTCTCCCAGAGGGACTGCAGGCGCCCAAAGTGGCGATTGTATGCGGTTCGGGACTGGGAGGACTGGCTGCTACCGTCCAGAAGGAAGGGCGGGCGGAATATGACTATGCGTCCATCCCGCATTTCCCTCGTCCGACGGGTGAGTGGATGAATGAGGAGGACTACATGACAGAGGCGTCACATAGTTGCTGACAGGAGAAATGGGGATAGTTGCCGGACATGCTGGAAAGCTGGTCTTTGGCTTGCTGGGCCAAAGGATTCCCGCAGTGTTGATGGTTGGTCGTGCGCAGTGAGTTTGCCAGGGCAATATCGACATGCGACGTGATGTGGTAGACGAAGACCAGACGGAGGACTGACGACGGTGCAGCTTCTACGAGGGCCATGAGATGGATAAAGTCACCTTTCCCATTCGAGTGTTCAAGCAGTTGGGGGTTGACACAGTTGTGTGTAAGTCACAAAGAAAAGAGAACTGTTGCCGAATGCGCGGCATGGACACCATCTACAAAAAGACAAAAGGTTTTAACGGGAGAAATGACAGTGACCAACGCGGCCGGTGGCTTGAATTCGGAGTACAACGTGGGCGATATTGTCCTGCTCAACGATGCAAGAACTACCCTACCCCACAACCCTATTGCTATCTATGATGGTATTTAGCTAACGGGCTGATCCAACAGCACATTTTCATGGCCGGTCTGGCGGGTGTGCATCCGCTGCGTGGACCCAACGATGAACAATTTGGCGTTCGATTCCCTCCCCTTTCCGATGCATATGACCTGGAACTTCGTCGTCAGGTTCATCAAGCATGGAAGGACATCATTCCGGCCGAGAGTACGAGAAAGCTGCACGAAGGTGTCTATGCCTTCGTCAGCGGACCAACGTGAGTTGCGTCCTGGGAACAGGCAAGACATGTGATGCACACGGTCATTTCTAACCGTCAGACAGGTACGAGACCAGAGCCGAAAGCCGCATGCTGCGTATGCTCGGCGCCGACGTGGTCGGTATGTCTACCGTTCCTGAGATCGTCGTGGCACGTCACTGTGGGCTGCGAGTCTTGGCATTCAGCCTGGTCACCAACAACGCGGTCCTGGCACCCGTGACTCGTGGCGATGAGCAGTTGCTCGAGGGCAAGGATGCCAATCAGCTCAACGCGCTCATCGAAGAGGGCAAGGCTGGCCACGAGGAAGTGTTGGAGGCGGGACGCAACGCGGCATTGGACATGCAGGTGAGTCTCCCCAGACCCCCACACATGAGGGAAGCCGTCGAACTGACATTTGGCAGAAACTGGTTTTGCAAAGCCTGGTGAAGGTCTTCGGAACAGCGTAGACGGTCACCCGATCATCGACACCCAACTTTAAAAAAAGAAAACCGGCATAGAGGACTCAATACGCATGTACAGGAGTTGGAAGGGATAACCCCCAGTGCAACAACGTGAACAACGCATAATGATAGAGAGTTTTAGAACTGCTCTCATTTGAGCTTGCGGTTTCTTTTCGCTTGCAAGTCTTTGTAAAAGGCCTTCTTGCCACTGGTCTTGTGGGCTTGGATGTCGCGGTACTTGGACTCGAAGCGCCGATTCTGGCGCTCCACAGCCAGGACTTCCTCGACAAAGTTCTTCTTGCGATCTTTTTTGGTGATACGACCGCTGAAGAATTCTGTCGGACCTTCCACGATAGTGCCGACTTGAGAGAACTCGGGGATCTTGGCCTTGCCGTTTTCCTTTTTGTAATGTCGCTTAGGGTCCAAGACTGAACGCATCCGAATGAGCTGAAGATCTCTCTTGAGCTCTGGAGTCAATTCGGTCTTAGGCAAGTTGAACCAATCGGGTCCGGCAGTGGCCTTGTCCTGAAGGGTAGACTCAAGTCAGCGATCCATGAGCTTGATACCGTCATCCATGAAAAAAGAGATTTCCAGTAAAGAAATGTGTATGCTCAGAGTAACTATGAAAAAAGATGGCTCTCACTAGTGCAGCACAGCCCAAGACGGACTGAGGACGCCGCATCAAGCGCTTAGGCGTTGGGATAATTTTCCTCATAGCAAACAAGAAATCTTCCGCGAGGGAAATCAAAAAATAGAGGGGTGCTGTTCTTACCTTCTTGGTGGTGGGCTTGGTAGTAGCTGGTCGGAGGATGTTGGACAACTCCTTTTGCTTTGAATCGATAAGCTGGGCCGAATTAACGGTAGCAATCTTCTCCGCGTCAGGGCGCACGTAAGGCTTCAATTCAGAGCTGACAGCCAGCTTTGGAATTCTGTCAAAGCATTAGCACATCATTCAAAGGGCAGAGGAAGGTAGACAGTGCGACGTACTTGATGGACGAGATATCGACCGGAGTGATCTGTGTGGTTGTGCCACGCAGGCGGCTCTCAGCCTCGAGGAGAAGCTGTTGAATCTGATCATCAGACAGATCCACCTCCTCCTGAGATGGAGTGGATGCCATAACTGTGGTATCACTCATCCCTGCAGAGTCAGGGTGGGAAAACCAGAGATTGTTGGTGATTCGATGAGGTAGAAGGCTTTATAGGATTTTTTTTTCAGTGCAGCTCTGTCGGCGCGGACAAACTTTTATGAGGGACATCTTACGGGTGGCCGGTGCTCCTGTAAGTCAGGTGACCTTTGGGCTGACTGTAATGTATTGTACTATACACTTGATGCAGTACCCAAATTACGCCGTGGAGGAAAGCCTGTCGCCGACTCTTTTTTTTCGTTCCAACTCGTGTAGTTGTGAAAGCGAATTGGCTCAAAAATAAAACCAAAGCAGCAAAAAGACTCAACCAGTTCTAAGCCTAATTTCCAGTAATGGTGTAGGTCATAAGAGGCTGAGTGTTGTGTAGCAGCATCATCCCTCTGACTCTTAGCGATCGCCTCGAGTGCCTCGAGCAAAAGGCCGACACGCGCGGAGCTGAAAGAGCGGGGGGACCTGAATCCCAAAACGTCAGACAGCTGCGCAAGCGCATCACTTCACATCTTCACGTCCGCAACTGCTCCGACGAGCTCCTGAACCCTTCCCCACGGAAAAATTGACTTTCAGGGATCACTGAACATAGTCTGCTCGTGCGATTGCATTTTGATACCCCTAAAAGGCCTTTGCGCATTACCTTACAGTCACGATCTACCGCCCGAGAGTCGGCGCGTCGCATCCTCGAAGCCTACCTCCGAAAGAGACCAGTTGACTGCAATTTTCTTCTATCATCCTCTCACAGAAATCACATTTGCATAGCAATGGATCAGACATCGCAGAATGCCCAGCAGCAAGCTAGACAGCAGCAGCAACAACAGCCGGTGTATGATGTGAGGAATGGTGGACACTACGGTAATTGAAACTCCCCAAGTAGAAAATCCTTGAGTGATGTGGATGAGCATCGGGCGCATCTCCCTGTGAAGATAGGCGAGATGACTGCGGAGCCTATCGCAATCCCCTTTTCGTCCGACACTGACTGATCGGAATTATAGGCGCCAGTGCTGCGGTATGCTTTCGTCCCGACCCCCAAATACCAAGCTCCCACAGCTCTCGATTCACACCAGTCTGGATTCAAGCCGACTAACTTGGCATTGGTTCTGTTTAGCTCTCCGCACAAGGATATGCGCCCGTCGCTGAGCTCTACACTGGCACGTGGGCGAACGTGAGTTACAGTCTCTTGCATTGTGATCGGTCCGATCGCCATTCATACTGACACAAAAGTCCAGGTGAACCAAGGCCTGCAGGGCACAGCCCGTGACATCCTCACCACCTACTGGCAGCACGTCATCAATCACCTGGAGACCGACAATCACGATTACAAGATCCACCAGCTTCCCCTCGCGCGAATCAAGAAGGTTATGAAGGCCGATCCCGAGGTCAAGATGATTTCTGCCGAAGCGCCCATTCTGTTCGCCAAAGGCTGTGATATTTTCATTACCGAGTTGACGATGCGTGCATGGATCCATGCCGAGGACAACAAGCGACGCACTCTCCAGCGTTCTGACATTGCCGCAGCCCTCTCCAAGTCAGACATGTTCGATTTCTTGATCGACATTGTTCCCCGTGAAGAGGCCACTTCCCACGCAAAGCGATCGAGCCAGGCTGGCGCCGGTGGTGCTGGTCCCGCCCCTGGTCCTGGCCAAATGCCGCCTACCCAGCACAGCGTCCCGCAGCACATGGGCCCGGCGGACTATGGTTCCCTTGGTCAGCATGGCATGTCCCAGGAGCAGGAGTATCGTCAACAACAGGCAATGTACCCTGGCACTGTTCAGCAGGATCCCACGGGCGCGTATGGCCAGCCGCAGCCTCAAATGTTTGAGGGGATGTATGGCTACCCTCACATGCCACCTCAGCAGGTTCGTACCCACCATACTGCCCTTCATACCCAATTCGCAACGCCAAATGCTAACCAAGCCAAGTGAGATGTGAATACCAAGATCATGGATCATGGCATCTTGCAATAAATTGATTTAAGTGTCTGGCGTGTATGCTTCCTGGAACCAATTGGGGTTCTATCTTGGTGTTTTGATTTTTTTTTCATCTTTTCTGATCTTTTCATCTACCATTAGTCGCCTTCCATCTAATGAAGATGGTGGGTTTAATGCCACTGGATGTTTCAAATTATGTGGTATGATGGAAACATTGTAGGCTCTGAATTGAGAATGGCAACTCTCAATGATCTGAGAATTCAATACTTGAACTGGGAAAATGAGAGTGCCATATTTTCTGGTATTTCGTCACTGTTTGCCCTAGAATGTCAAAGTAAAAAAAAACTTGAACTGGGTATCGGATAGGGCAACGCAGGATTTCTACGGCGAAAGTCTCTCTTGGCAACATTTCACCATAGCGAGCAGATCAGGTCTTCTTGAAACGCGACGACAAATTGACAAATTTGTCCACCTTGCTTGGTACCTGTACCGTTCGAGTCAACCTAAGAAAAACAGGTTAGCATTATGGCAGCTTGGGTGAGAGGAGCGATCAATTGTACTTCTCAAGCAGTATGGGGCCCTGCATGGCATCCACTCGGCCGTATTTCTTGTTCCTGGTGGAGATATCGTAAAACTCATCCGCGTTCTCAGCCTGCATCAGTTGGACTGTTTGTTGAAGCTCGTCCAGATTCTCACGAAGAATTGGTACATTGAGACTGTCCACAAATTGGGCCAGGTACTCGACATCCTTGGCAAGGGCAGCTACACCATTAGGATTGATCGTTTTGACTTCTGGGGCCAGAGGTTGTGCCTGAGAAAAAAAACAGTCAGACAAGATTTAGTTGAAAGAGGGCATCGAGGGATTGGTGTCTGACCAAGATCATGTTTGCGGCATGGCTCAGCGCGTCGAAATAGATCAGCTCCTTGATTTCAGTGGGCAAACCCAGTAAAGTAGAGTTCATGATGTTCGATAAGAAACGCGTTAGGGTTTGCATATAATTGCTGGGTTCACTGGGGGGATGAGGAGCCATCCATTCATATTCTGCGGTTTCGACAAGATCGTCGATCTTGGAATTGACCACTTCGAAAATCCGTTTTTCGGCGGCTTTCTTATTGTTCTTGAACTTTTCGGTGGCTCGCAGGGCAATTGAGGTACTTGTCGAGTTCTGAGATCTTGCAGCCGCAAGGAGCAGCTCCAATTCGTGGCATGCCGATTCGAAATGCTCGAGATTGATCAAGATTTGCACAATTTGTCCGAGATATTGTGAGGAGAGACGCTCGACGAGAGTGTCACAAACTTTGCGACAAAGAAGGTCATCCAGCGCCTATTCAAATTCATTAGGAAGACACCTTTGCGAACCGGGGATCCAGACTTGGCTCACATCTTTCAGTGTTTCATCAATGACATTAGGATGTGAGAATTCGTCATTGGCGAAAAAGTAGAACTGGTTGAGGAAATTACGGATGTCAATGCAGCATAAAGGATACATCCTGGAGAACGGTAGAATGCAGGGAAATCTGGGCCAAGTTAGTTCAATCCACAACCAGACTCGACTGAGATGTTGCGTACGATTGTTCCTCCCTTGGCTTCTCAGGAATATACCAGCTGACGTTGAGTACTTTTTCGTATTCCTCTGGGGTTTGTATTGGCATTGGCATGTAATCGTCGGTTGAGACGATCTTGAACTGGTTAGGACCACAAAATATGGTTAATGAGGTTTTCGAAGGCTTACCTCTTGGAAATCGTCACTGAATCGCTTCTTGAGAAGCTCAGCATACTTGCTGAATAATTTTAGTAGAAAATCGTCAAAAACACGGACAGAGAACCCCCAGGTCTGTAGCGATGATCCAGGTCAGCATCTTCAAGGGAGCCAGTTCTGAACTGGGGAGGAAATCTCATACATTCATGGTCTGCATAAAGAGTGCGATCAGGTTCTTCGTCTTCAAAATACTCTCTGCATTGTCCACTTCATGGAGTGCCTTTGAGATGACACCAACCGCAGCTTGGCATGATGAATCCCATAGTTCGTCGATCTATCACGCTTGTCAGCAACCTAAGCCTACCCGATTTTGCACACGTAACCTGTGGAAGACACCAGAAAGACACCAGAGTTGGCCAACTGCATACCTCAACCGGAGATCTCAAGTCTGGAACCCTCTTCATCGTCGCCCGCTCGACGATGGCAAACCCAGCCATCTCCTCCAGCAAGTTATGGAGACTCGCGCCATCTTCGTCTACGAGGGTCACGGAAGCGGGGAGTAACAGGTCTTTTTGTCGACGCCGTGTATTCGCGTACTCGATTCTAAATTTGTCCATTTGCCCCAGGGATTGATGGATGTGCAAACACTCAAAAAGGGGCGCAAATGGCACTTGCAGGTCTTCGTTTTGCAACAGATCATACTCTTCGCCTTCATCTGCCACCAACTCGATGGCAGAGTTCAAGCTGAAATTCTCCAAGAACGGGATTTTGTCCGCGCGTTCTTTGAGCCTCGACTTGCGTTGATCCGTATGGAACAGCGCCAGCTCGCCCAAGAATGGTGACATCTCTCGAATGCGGTACAGCCACGTGTTCAAGTCGGACATGACAGCCTCTGCAATCGCCCGTTGTGTTGCCGGTACCGATCGTTGAATCATTTCTGCAATCTTGTATTGTGTCACGCCCTTCAAATGAACATTCTGTAGCTCTTCCAACGCGCGCAGGGCCGCATAGTGATTCTTCTTGGCCAGCAAATCATGGACTTGGTTGGCCAAGCGCAGGACTTCAAGACAGTCTCGGATTGCTCGTGAGGTTTCATCAATATTCTGCCGATGACTCCGCGACTCCACAAGTGCCTTCTTCTGTTCGGCAAGACGTTCTGTACTGGTCTGAATTGACTGGTTGAGGTCAAGAATCTCGGTTGTGAGGGAAACAGTTCCCTCGCGGATCCGAAGAAGAGAATTGACCGAGGAGACGAAATCCTGGTGATTGGTATTACATATGCTTTCGATCTCGGCCTCCTTGTCACTTGCAAATCGCGCAAGGGATTGGAGTAGCTGCGGAGTTCGGTTGCCAATGCTATGCTCACGAATCGACGGGATAAGCTGGTCCAGATAATCGGTGTCCGACGGGGATATGATGATCTAAAAGCTCTGTCAGTATTTGACATGCCCAGAGGCAATATGAGTAGAGCTGACTTGGTTCAAAACACCGGATCCGTTGAGCGAAGCCATCTTTGCCTCGGCTCCCCCACAATGTGGTTGATCGTCTTGGACTGTCGTCAAAATTAAGCTCACGCGGAAGAGTGTTATCGTTATCGCGGTGCCGATAAGCCTCCAGCTTTTCGCCTGTTCGGGAATGGCTTGGCACGGGCCATACCGAGTATGTAAGATGACCTGAACCGAACAGCGATCTTCTCACTCAGAACTAGAAACGCACGGCAGGGCTCGAATACCTCTCTTCGTCCTGTATCGCGTAAAGATTTTCCTGTTTTTGAAACGATAATGCAGTCAGCATATGCTATTTTTCTGCTCATCTCAGTGAGGTTTTCTTTGATGATAGGAATGTTCACTCATCAGGGCAGTATCGGCAGTCTTCTCGGCGATCTTTACCGGAGACTAACAGCCCGTCGTTAATGGAAAATTCGTGAGAGCTTTCAAAGGAAACATTCATAAAAAGACGAAATCGTGTGAGACAATCACTGACCATGTTAGTAGAATTCCACTCGCAAGAGCGATCAGCAATACCTATGGCGTCAGGAATGCTTTCGCTCCGGCCCACCCGAAGTCTGTGAATGTGATGAACGTTGCCTTTCTCATGTTGAACTAAATTCTGCAGAGTTTGATTAAAGCTTGAGTTTGCACTCTGTCCAGCTTCAAGCGGCCTTCATCTGGGCGGAAGATTGCAGAAATCTCGAGGACACAGACCATTCCGGCATGGGACATCATACTCAATGCATCAACCATCGAGACGTTTGAAAAGGTGCACTGGCCGGAGTGAATTTGGCACTGTCTGAAACTCTGGCCATTCAGATAGATAAAACGTCATTTTATGGACCGAGGTTCCGTCCACCTTGGCCGCTGCCTGATTCCCAGTTCACTGAGCCTTGCGATTGCTAGATGATGTCGCCGTGACAAGCAATCGATTAGTCGTGCTGTCTTGCTCGAGTGATCCAACATAGCTTTGCTTGAGCGCTGTGTTGTTGACGTTTTATACTCAAATCTGATCGTTGATTCACGTACCGTTGCCTTTGACAGAACCTGCAACTCGAATATAAACAGTCCTTCTGAAACCACACATCTCTTGCTTTCTTTGAAATCCTCCCCTCTGAACCATCTTCCCTATCGCAGTTTCTCTAACCATTCTATCAATCTGACTGGTTCTCAGTTATCCTTGCACCTGCAGGATTACAAGTTCTCAAGGATATTTGTTCCCATCATCCATTTGTTCCCATCATCCATCTGGTCGTATCAGCCCATCCTTTGGCTCAAATCATCTCTTCGAATTGCTCTCACCATCCAACCATTCCTTCTCACTCAAAGAAATATTGAACTCCGAGTCTAAGTAAGCTCTGTTCCGACTTCTTCTCTCTTCTACACCTTCCCTTTCCAATAAACAAAGCTCTTCTACAGCTACACTGGTTCAAAGACTCATCACTTTACTCTCTTAGTCTCACCAGCATGATTGACCACATTCGCCGTCATGAGAGTTCTTCTCCATCGTTGTCCACTAGCTTCTCGGTTTCCGAACATTCCAATGTTCGATCAGTCTCTCCCTCACGACACTATGAGGATAGTCTCCGGTAAGTGCAGCCTCGGGCATGCCCTAAGCCTTCGCGTATTTTATAATCTCCCCAGCCCAATATATTACTCAAAGATGATGATCAAAAATGACTTCGTTCCATGGAAGGTCGTCTCATTGAATGCATCTGTTGATTGATAATCCTCGAGGTCGGGCTCATGGACAATTGACTAATGTTTTTAGAACGTCTCCTCGTCAAGATCCACCACAAGACGCACGACAAAATGCGCAGAAAAATGCTAGTGTCCCTCCTCGCTCTGATGGTGTCCAGGCACAGCAACAGCTGCACAATGAGAATCGCCCCGAGCTTGTCTCTGATTCTGGATTGAGATTGATCGATCCCGAGCAGCACCAGCGCTTTAGTGGACGTGCTCACAGTTCCACGTCCGAACCGAGGAAGTCTTTCCGAAAAACACGGTCCGCCGGAGCAATTGAAGTCCATAATGGCATTGCATCAGGCGAGTATGGCAAGGGGAGTTTCGATGATAAGCTCAAAACTCGGGTCCAACCACGGCGTCCACCAGTCAATCTTCGTCAACGCAATCTTCTACGGACTGGACAACGATGTTTCCAGCATATTGACGATCGTCAAAAGCCTCTCCGCACCCAAGACAACAACCAGCCTACCTTGCTACCTGCTCGTGCTACTAACAGCCGGCCCATTGCTCGCCAAGCGAACAGCCGTGACAATGTCCAGTACCCAGGGCTTGTCGATGAAATCAATTTTCCCGCGCTTCCTAGTTCGTCATCAGTGACTTCAAACAGTTCTCATGCTCAGAGAAACGCTCATGGTAAGCGTCGAAGTTCGTCGCTTGCCAATAAAACCGAGTCATCTCAGCTGCTGGGTGACGCAGAAGCAACTCCGGACTATTCCCAGGCAATTGGTCATACCCACCGCCAACACTCAGCGCCTGTTAATGAAGCGCCGCGTGGTGTAGCAACGAGTTTCAACCACGCCCAGTCAAATGAGCATGGTCCTCATCAGCATGCAGGGCGTCCCAATAGACTTAATCTCGCATTGCCGCTGCGTCCTGCAACAGCAGCTTCATCCAGTCCCAATGTCCAGAAAAATCACGCACAGACAAATCGTGCCCGAAAAAATCGAGGCCGAGTGAATTATGCCCGAAAAGATCATTCCAGACCAAACAATGCCGAGGTAAATCGTCGTGGTCACGGCCAAAACCCAGTGCGCGCCAACAGAAATGATTTGCGTGCTACAATGGCGGCTCAAAATGGTGTTTATGCCCAGGCAAATCGACATGGTCATCGTCAAGACCCAGCGCGTGCCAATGAGATGTTCCCTTTAGGGCTGCCACATCATGTGGCAGCAAGTCTCCTAGCAAACAATCAAAGTCATCTGCCACCTACAGTGTCTGTCAACAGAATCTACCTTCCTGAGCCACCTCATATTGCAACGGCAGCTCGCAATACTTTCAACACACTGATAAACAACTCTGCCCATCCTCAGTACCCACTGCCTTTTAATGGGAGTTACTTTCCTGAATCACTTCGATATGAAACAACAATGTCCGACAATTCTCAGACCCCGCAGGGCAACAATCATTATCGCCAACGCGTCGAGCAGGCTCAGACCATTAACCATCCGGAGCTCCTGGCTGCCCAGTCATCTCTTGGCCACCAACCTCCACCTGAGCTCATTGGAAACGAGATTTTACAGCATCGGGACTTTCCTCAGGCTTTTCTTCAAATGGATCTACCACCTGTTCATTTAGGCGATGCCCACCATTACCCTTCTAGGTTGAATGGATATGAGCATCAACAACGCCAAACGCGTGCTCAGGCCTTCGGTCACGAGAACCTTCCACCTGATGAATCGCCTTACCCACATCACCTTCCTCCTGGGCTGGCAGAAAATCAAAACAGACAACACCAAAGGCTTGATAGGGCTTTGAATCCCCAGGACTTCCCACATGCTGTATTGCGTCATAATCCTGATCTTCATGGACCTCCTGGACGGCATGAATCAGCTGCACGGAGTGGGCATGGGGATCAACGACGCCAAAGACACATTCAGGCTCTCAACCATGAGGAGCTTCTGGCTGCCGAATTGTCTCAAGCCCACCATCCTCCAACCAAGCGGCATGGAACAGCTGCATGGAACGAGGTTGAGAATCAACAACCCCAGAGACATGTTCAGGCTTTCAATCATCAGGAACTGCCACCTGCCGAGTTTCCTCGTGTTCAAAAGCCTTCTCGTGAGGGCCACAGGGCCCATGAGGACTTCCTGACTACTGGATGGTATCACGATCACCACCCTCCTCAAAGATGGAATGAGCCCACTGAATGGCAGAGGCCAGCTGCATGGGATGAGCATGGCAACCATCAACGTCAAATGCACGTCCATACTTTCGATCACGAGAAGTTACCACCTGCTGAATTGTCTCATGTCCATCACCTCCGCCACCCTCCTCCAGGGCTGAATGGGCCTCCCGAATGGCGTGGACCTTCTGAATGGTATGAACCAGCTGGATGGAACGAGCATGAGGGCCGACAACACCAAACACATTTTCAGGCTTTCGGTCGTCAGGAGTCACTACCTGCTGCACTGCCTCGTACAGACCACCGGTCTTCCCCTTGGCTGAACGGTCCTCCTGAGTGGCCTGAGCCAGTTGCATTGAACGAGAATAGGAACCGACAAAGTCAAAGACATGCTCAGCTTCTGAGTCCCCGGGAGTCACGACCTTCTGAATTGCCTCATGTCTATCACCCTCTTCCCGAGCGGCAGGAGCCTTCTGTATGGAATGGAATTGAAGGTCAACAACGTCAAGACCATGCCCAGGCTGTCAATGACCAAGAGCTACCATCGACTCAATGGCCTCATGACCGTCAGCCTTCGCCTGCATGGAACGAACACGGGTATCACTCACAACCACGGCAAGCGCGTACTGTCACTTATCCGGAGCTGCCATCTACCGAAGTGCCTCATGTCCGTCGCCCTCCTCCCCTGTGGAACGGTCGTGATTATGGTCTGCTTCCACTACGACCTCAGCGGCAGGCACTCACCTTGGATAGTCCGAAAGTACGGCGGGCTTTCGAGAACGCACCTGGTGGGCCAAATCCCGATGGGATCGTTCCACCTTCTCGCTTTGCCGGACCACTTCTCTTGGGGGCAGACAACATCTTCAGTGTGCGGCCAACGTACCAGCTACCGCCGCAAGCTGCGTATGACTTTGCCTCTGGTGTCCCGCGCGGGTCCGTTCCTCCTGTGCCCGAGCCCGAAATCCCGTCCTTTAGTGAGATGTACTGGGGCGGGAATGCTCCAGTCGGCGGCTCGTCCTTGAGAGCTTCCACCCGCCCCCCCAACACGTCCCCGCTGCTAGACGCAGACGATGTTGACACCCGGGATGAGCGGCAAAGCCACCCTCGGAATCGACGGCCAAGAGGATCGAACCTCATCTCCCCGACCTCTCATATCCGACTGAGTGGCGAAGAAAGTTGTGACGAGCGAGCGGAACGACCATCTCACCAGTCATTGACTCCCAGCTCTCAAGTGAGGCCTCGTCTCCGGTGGGACCCTATTAATGGTCTCCAGTACCCTGTGTACTCTGAGAATACCAGTACGCAGGCTCTACGACAGGGAAGCTCCCCTACCCCCGCAGAGGCGCCTGATGAGAGCCTTTGCAATTCATATTCCTCGAACTTGACCGACTGGCGTACTAGTTCTGCAGGAAGCTCGGCTGGGAGCGATGTCTTTGTCTCGCCATTACAGGAGGGCCCTTGAGTAGCTCATACGGCGAGAGCTCCTGGAAAAGCCGTTATTGGCGCGAGGGGATGGCTGGACCGGGTGCAGTCTGTTCTGATAGCCCTGAGAAAGGCATCAGTGTGTGAGTAACGTCTTGACTTTCCCCTGAGAATACCTCAATTGTCATATTTCAGATCTTGACTCGTTCAAATTTTTCTTTTGCAACCATGCCCTCAGATAACTGCACCGGCCGTTGCATCAATGTCTAATGTTGCCAATTTGAGCTTCACTTGTCAAAATCTCCTTTCCGCTTTTCCTTCTAAATGGTCATAGACATAGGCTGCTACAATATCTGGAGCTCATTTCCGTTTAACTTTCTTTGTACCTCTTCCACCCTTTTGATCAACACCACGCAGCCATCGACGCTTAATTTGTACATTAATTAAAGAGATAGGTAAGAAGTAGGTAGTCCTGCCGTAAGCCAAGCGGTCACAAGTCCATAACGTAGCCCCTGCGAAGTTCTAACTAAGCCTTGAATGATTTGCAGAATCATGATGGTATCTTCTTGGCTCGCACGTCGGTGAACTGGTTTTATGAGAGCCCCATCGAAGTAGGCACGAACTGAATTTTTCCTCGTCGTCCATCTCTTCATGGGGACGAACGAGAGGCTTGGATTCCATAAACTCATCGCGTGGACTTGGCGCCTTCCACTGAGCGGAGCCCGCCCGCAAAAATTGGAGAACTCCGCCAAATTTCTCCCCAACTCCGACAACTTCTCCCGAGGACACTACAGAGTCTGTAGTAGAGACTGCAATTGCACGACTCCCTTTCCACAAGTCAAAGAGCACAGCCATGGACACTCAAGAGATTCTTGCGGTACACGATATCTTGCATCTTGTTTACCACCGCAACAAGAATCAACACCGTCAAGCAAAATGGTGGAAGTGGTTGTCGCAACTCAAGCGTACTGCGCGGGATCTCGCGTCGCGGGATACAGGGATCGCTATTCCGGTCTCTCATAAGGAGTATCTATCGACGCATCTGATTCCCAGGTGTTATTTGTATGTATAGGTCCCATGACAATCTGGCAAGGTCGGCCGATTAGTCCCACAGCGGACTGCTGACGGTTGTGCGCCGCTGATTTCGTCCGTAACTTGAACTTTTTGGCTGACTCTTGTCCGGACAGAGCATTCTCGACAGTGGTCGCTGAAAATCAGTTCATGGCACTGGGCATTGTGCTGATGGCGACATTGTCCCGCTTCTCCAGGGCGGCGGGCATCAAGCTTAAAGAAAAAGAAGAGACGCGCCCAAAGCCACAGGTCAAGAAGACGCTTTTGGTTCCATCGACTCCCACTGAAGATCGTGGAGAACGCGTCAGTCGCACTGATATCTCAGGGCCGGTCTCATCTCAGCCTGAACCCGAGTCTCGAGTTGTCAAATCCAGCAAAAAGTCAGAGAAGTTGGGTATGGAAGTAGATGTGCCTACTCCTCCTGCTGCTGCTACTGCTACTGCTACTGCTACTGCTACTGCTACTGCCCCGCCTCCTAAGAAAGCGAAGAAAAGCAAAAAGAAGAAAAATGCCATTGATGATTTGTTCAGTGGTCTTCTGTGAAAATTACATGGGAGACATGCACGGGATACCGTCTACCTGCATCAATTATTCGAAATGAACAGCCAAGCCGTGCGAGAAATTCAACTGATCTAACGACTATCAAAAGAAAAAGTCTACTTTCGAGACTTGAGAAGCGAGAGACCGGCGCGCCCAAGCAGATTCACTGCAACATGGTTGGCGGTTGCCCATGCGATCGTATACAAGTATTTGGGCGAAAATACCGTCCAGATGAACAGATGTGTTCGCAGCGCAGTGCAAGCTGCCATGACAGATAATGCTGAAGTCGCAACATGGAATGTGAGCAGGGCAGCCGCATCGTGGCTCTCTCGGGACGCATCTTGCTGTGGTCGCAGCAAATGATCCACGGATATCCACCAAATGGGGCCCGCCCAGTTGCTGACAAAAGTCAAAATGCCGACCATGGCTACGCTATAGCTGCCAACGCCGTTATACGCGCTGGAGAGGTCGACGGATGAGATTGCATTGGAGCCTCCAAATGCGAAGAAGCTTGTGTACTGGAGAATCATGGTCGTGATGGTCACCTCCATACCCGAAAGCTTCATCGAGGCCAACGACCCTGCCGCGACTCGAAACACCAGGAAGAGAGGAATATTGGTCGCTCGAGACTGGGTCATGAGGAACAAGTGAAGCGCTTCGTGAAAGAGGTCGCTCGAGCCTTGGACACATTGTTAGTCCGGTGCATGAATTGAGCGAATGAAACGAGAGGGTCATCAAGGGAGGGAAAGCTTCTCACCATGCATTCTATTTGATCGACCTGGGACCATCGTTGCCAGCACTGCACAGCAGACGAGTCCACCGAAAATCAACCTTGCCTGCAAGACTAGAGAAGCACTTGCCGGCCACCCATCTGCAATCTTGGACATAACTGTATCAACCAGCAACTCGGGAGAGTCGTTCGCCACAAAGTTGAGCTTGAAGACACAAGCCAGCGCCGTCAACACGACTCCGCCAATCTTCAAGATTGTAGATGGCAAGTTTCGTGAAAGACGAATTCCCGCGTCCGTATAAGTCAACAAGAAAAGTGTCCAGAAAATCATCGGGTGAGCAGGGAAGAAAGTCCGAGCAATATCGGGCTCGGCGGCAAACTTTTGGCCCGTTTGGTTCCACCGACGGGTCAGTCGGTGAGCAATCGCGAAACCGAAAGTCGCGAATTTGCCGCGATCAAGAGAGAACAAGGTAGCTCCGGACGAGGGAGTGTTTGTGGTGTAGCGGGTATGCAGATAGAACATCCAACCAGAGCAGATCCAGTACCAAAACTGCTGCTCTTCTTCAACGTAACTGCTTGCGAACATCATACTTCCGTAGCCAATTATCAAAAAGGCTAGAAAAATGCCAGTGTGTGCTGACTGTCTACATTCACGGTAGATTGTGGGCAAGACAAGAAGCGCTGCCATGGTCGTGACAAGCAACCCCATTGATAATCTTGATACATCGTAATTGCTCGCGGTGCTGCTCATCAAATCTTGAGCGATTCGACAAAATTTAAGAAGGGACGCCTCCAGAGTCTTGAAATTCTCATGCGGCGAGTCGTCACCCGGGAAGTCTTGGAGTACTCGGAACCATGCACATTGGGCACCTTGAATCCCAGAATCAGGGCTTGATGCGCAGCTGTTCTCAAGACTGGCTGGAGCAAACGTGACGCCTGGGAACGTGGACTGGACCGTGTTCAGAAGTTGCCGAGCATTGCGATACAACACATGAACCTTTGTGGACTCTTGAAACTACGCGTCAGTACACAAGGTCACTCCACAACTTGGAGCAGCGTATGGCGGTTGGAAATCTTACCAGTGTCCCACAGATCGAGAAACTCGGGGATGAACACGCCTAGGCTATTCAGGGGTATCGGCAAGCCTAAAAGACCTGCCAGAGTTGGGGTAATATCTGCTTGTTCGACAGTGCGATAGTATTGCAGATCATTAAACGGCTCGGTTGGACTGTCCAGGCTCGACCCAAGCGTCGCAAACTTGGGAGAAATGAAAAGCAATGCCGGTGACGTTTCACCCGCTGAAGCGCCACCGTGATTCCCGGCTTCATTCATACCGTGATCGCCGCACAGTACAAACAGGGTCGATTGAAGATGGGACTGTGAATCCATTTGAGAATATACTTGGCTCACTATCGAGTCCATTTCCTGCTGTTTGGGAAGCATGTGTGAGCTAGACGAGTTTGTTAGCTTCGACCCTTTCATAAGAGCGAATAAAATGGAGCGAGAGCATACCTTTTAGGCCCTGCTTTATGACCGATGTGATCTAGTCCCAAATAATGCAAGATCATAGCTGACCAGTCACTTTGCGCCAGCTCTCTCGGAACGTGGCGGGTGACGTTCCGGTCAACTTCCACAAAATCCTGCGAGGGTTTAGTTCATCAGATTTTAGGCTTCGACGAATCCGAGTCACCCTATATTTGGCAAGAGCCACGATTATATCACTCACCGAGACGTAGAAACTGGTGGTGCCATCGGACCGATCAAACATCCCAGGGAAGAGCTTCAGCCAAGTATCGTCCCCATACATAACGAGCTGATCGCCTCGGGCTTTCAATTGAGCCAGCCAGGTATCCTGGAAAGCCAGAGTGGATGATGTGTCCGACTCGGCAATATTTAGAATTACATCCAAGAATGAGGGGACCGAGCCGGTAGTCATGGCCTTCAAACGAGGCATGGTGACCGTCGGTGAGCTAGCATGTGCTGTAAAGGGCAGTGCCACCCCAGAACGAATGAGACTGATTGCAAAGTTAGCAATGATCCATATTACCCTTTGGAGATATATGCGTGCTCCTGGACGTCGAAAATCCACCTCGTTCAAGTCCATCAGACTCGTTCGAGAAGCACATACCTTTGTGTAAACGCAAATCCAGATTCATTCGAGTATACAAAATCACTATTTCCTTGCTTTGTGAGTAACTTGATCAAATAGTGCCAAAAAAAAGAGCTGATCATCAAAAGCGGTCTTTGGCCTACCTTCGTAATGCATCCACCACCATAAATATAATTTTGTCGAAAACCGGAGATACGGCATCCTGATCGGCTTGGTTGAAAGTGGCCAGACCCGGAAGGAGTGGCTTATAGGGGAAGAAGCCGGACGAAAAGGTCAGGATACCCACGAGAATCAACAAATTGGCAAACAGAGTCGCCCAGCTCCAATTTGGAACACCCATTTTTCCTGCCTCGCTTCAATGTAAGAGACACTTTTTGCAATTACTCGTCTCCATTCAAGGCCAACTGGCATTGGAAAAGCGCACTTGAGTCAAATCGCGTGTGGTCGTTGCTCAGTCAAGGGTTCGCGCCTACACCGCCTTCACCCGCTGTCTACAGTCACTCACTTACACCTCTCCTCCGTGCCTGGCATCGGTGATTAATTTCTATCTCGTCTCGAGAGGATGGACTTTGTGGGCAGAGAAGTCCAGACAAACAAATAATGTATCTCATGATGCGTCAATGGTTGGATGTCAAACAGTTGGAGATAAAACTTTCGATATGGACCCGGAAAACTCCCAACGCCGTGGACAATCTTGTTGCATTGTCACCTTCATAAAACCGCACAAATCTTCAGCATGCAACCCTCCCGATTTTCCTTCTTGGTTTTTCCTTTTTCCTCTACTTCTTCTTAGAACCACCCTTCTTGTTCTTGGAGCCGGGCTTCGAGAAGACGATGGAGGGACGGGTTCGGCGATTCTTATGTTGCTTCTGCACACGCCCGGGCTTGGAGGAGCGAGTTGTGGACGACTTGTTGTCGATGTCCATGGCTGTACCACTGTTAGATCTCGTTTTGAGCGATCCTAGGATCCCCTCCAGGTAGACTCACCCTCGTCGGCAGCGGTGGCCTTTTCGTTGTCGTTGTCATTCTGAGCCGCTGTGGGGAAACAAACAGTTAGAGAAGGATAGGAAGATCAAACACAACAATGCATCCATACCGATGTCATCGTCCAGCATCATCTTGCTCTTCTCTGGGGCCTCCGGCTTGGGTTGAGAAGCAATCTCTTGCAGCTTGGCTGCTAGGCGCTCAGTGCGGGCATCGACGATGGGACCAAACACCTTCTTGCGGAGGTTGGCTCTGTTGCGCTTGGAGACGCTGGCACGGACACTTTTCGCCATGATGAAATGACAATTTTCTGAATATCCAATTCGAGAGGAAACTGAGGTGAAAGGCACAAATTGTAAGGTGACCGTTGTTGTTGTAATGGACTAGGTGGGGAATGCGATTGTAGGTGTTTGCTCTCAACTAATTTTTTTTTTTCGTTATCGCGATAGTCCGACCGAGGCGTCTTATGTCATCCGCAACGAGGGTCTGGCGGAGAATTGCCGCTTGAACCCAATCGCCGATGCTCTCCGCAACTTTGACCTCGTTCCATCGAGGCAGCTTATCTTTTTGTTTTCTTTCTGTCTCTCCTGCGATCGCTTTGCCGCCTGTATCCTGGTTTCAGCAATGTCTTTGTGTGGCGCTTCGGTATCCGGCTCCGTGACATTGCACTCTGCCTGAGAGGTGCTCTTTCGGAGCCTTCGATAGTAACCACACTCTCTATCTCTACGACCACTACCTGGACTCACTCGCGCCGGGCGCTCTTTCGATCACCATGGCGTCCGCCGGTCCGATGCCGGAAATGCAGAACTTGGTTGCTCATATTAAGACTCTCACGGTTCCACAACTGAAGGAACTTCTCCGTTTCGAAGGACTGGCAGTATCCGGCGTCAAGGCGTCTTTACAGTTGCGCATCATTGATTGTTCGTGGGCTCCCCCTGCGCCTGGCTCCCTCTGTATTTGCCGTGGAGGGTATGAGGTGATTGCCATCGCTGGCGATGGCTTCATCTTGTCCTCTTTTGTCAAATTCCCCCATGGTCTAGAGCCAGCGCGCGCATTGCCGTTTCCAGTCCTAGTTATACGGGTGACTAACTACTGTCGTGCTCCAGATCTCGAGCGTCTCGCCAACTCTGACGGCAATGGGGCTCGCTACGATGCTTTGAAAACGCGTATTCACCAGATCGCAATACCAGGCGCTTCTTCATTCCAGTCCTCGTCTCCAGGCTATCATCTCCCCCCACCACCCACAGCGTCTTCAACGCCATCGCAGCCTCGAGCACATCTAATGGGAACAGGCGCACCTTTCTCTAGTTCCGGGCCCGGTATGCGCGACCACCTTAACACAGCAATTTGGAATTGGGTGGTTGACTGATCAATCGGTGCAGGTCGTCTCTCATTTAAAGAAAGCCCTTTTTTCACCGTTATCATGCCCCTCACGTCGGTGATGGAATGCAAAGGTACACATTTGATTTTGTGAGGGCGTCCATTTGGTGCTCTCTCCATTCGTAGCTGAAGAGACCTTGGCTGATGGTTTCCAGTCCGAGAACAAACCAGAGACAGCGTCGAGCTGAAAATCACTCTCAATATGGCCACGGCGACCGATTTGCAAAATGATCCCAATCTTCGAGTGATGATTTACTGCGCCGCGGACTCTGGGCTCAAGCAGTACACGAAATCCGACATTGCGTTTCCGCACCAAGTGGAGCTCAAGGCCAACCTGGATGAAGTCAAGGCAAACCTTCGCGGGCTGAAGAATCGTCCCGGGACGACCCAGCCAGCTGATGTCACGACTCACTTGCGCAAAAAGGCCAATTACCCCAACAACGTGGTCATGACTTATGCATTGACGACCAAGGTGAGTGGATGAGTATCCAAGCGGGATCTCGTTGAGCAAGCTAATCGCTAACTTGTCCTCGCCGTGAAGAAATTCTTTGTGGTTGCGAATCTCGTTCGCCAGCATCCGGTGGATGAGCTTGTCGCGGAACTGAAAACACGAAAAATCATTTCCAAGGAACAGGTCATTCGTGAAAGTAAGGCGCCCTTGACTTCGTCTGCCCCCTTTCTTGGGGGCGTTGGGACTTGCCCATAGCCAAAGTTACTGACCCGGGTGATGGATCAGTGAAAAACCGCGCCGATGACAGCGATATCGTTGCAACGTCTAGTATAATGTCGCTCAAATGCCCTCTCTCAACGCTGCGCATCCAGGTACCTTGTAGGTCCATTGTATGCACCCACAACCAGTGCTTCGATGCAGCTTCCTTTTTGGAATTGCAAAAGCAGGCGCCGACATGGACCTGTCCGGTATGTTCCAAGTCAACGAGCTTCGAATCGTTGCAAGTCGACCAGTAAGTTTTCCCGTATCACTCTATCACATGGGCTCGCGGCTTCATACTGATCGCGCGCGTTTCATGCCAAAAGATATGTCAATGATATTCTCGATTCGACGTCAAGAGATACCGAATCCGTGGTGGTTGAACCGGATGGAGTCTGGTCCGCGCCCAATGAAAATGATGCAGTGAACCTTGGAGGTCGCACCCCGGCCAGCGATGGGGATGGCGAGGACGACCTGATTGAAATCACCGAGCCAGGTGCCCCTACCATCAAACGAGAACCCAACTCCTGCACTACCACGGCCATGTTGGAACGCACACCCGCCCAGTCCAAGTCCCGCGAGGCGTCAACGCCGTCCTCCGCCATACGCTTCTCCAGTAAAAAGCGGCCTGCAGCCCCAGTCATTGACCTGACGGGCAGTGATGATGAGGACGATGAGTCTCCTGTGCCGCCGATGAAGCGTCCCGCCTTGAATCTCGGCATCCGCGGGATATCTTCACAAGAGTCTCATCAACCGCTGATCAATAGCCCTCTGAATGATCGAGCGCTTCCGCCTTCCTATTAGGGGAGATAGATCCAGGTGATCCTGGAAAGATGAGATACCTCGAGGGTCTCTGGATGATCCCTTTGGCTTTTGAACTCCCACTCGTCATGATTCACCTGCCGTGGAGCTCTTGTTCTTTCCTTCCACCTCCTTTTTCTTCCCCATATTGTTCTTTTATTTCCCTGTGGACTCTCAATTATTAATTGTGTCTCTTTTCATTCAATTGCATCGGGCCATGGTGTTCCTGGCGCGGTCATGCCTTTACTTGGCAGTCACAGTTCTCATCTTTTCTCTCTCTCTCTCTTTTGTTCTTATTTCATGGTTTCTCTGCGGGCAGACATGAGACTGTTCGATGCTAGCGATTATAGTAAAGAGCATTGGTACCTGGGAATGAATCTGGAAAAAGGACTCTCCGGCAACGCGTGATTATTTGAGCATACTCGACTTTAGAAAGATGAGTTGGTGAATCGGTGCTGAATGAGAGAGGACCCGCTTCTTATTCAAGATACTTTCTTGATGGGTGGCGGCTTCTGTGAAAATGCATGTATGCTTGAATCTTTTGAGGTCTCCGAGTGAGTTTTGTATTCTTGAGTCACGGGTCATTGTGGAGAGGGGATATTCAACCTAATCTAGAAGAGGTCTTTGTTCAAATAGAAGGTAGCCTGGTCTATGTGATTTTTGGTTCTCGACAGTTGACATCATTGCCAAAGTATCAGCAAAAGCAAACCAGTCGTCCCTATCAACCATATCATACGTATTACACTATCTGTACTTTCTGCTCTTTCTAGTCACATACGATTTCAAAGTTCCAAATGATGGAGTGACCACCTTTTTTTTTAAAAAAAAAAAAAAGCTTTATATAAAAAAAAAGAAATTTCCTCCATTCCTCAGCATCCAACGGCCCCTAGACTTCGCTGGAAATTAGCAGCAGACTTCAATTATTGAAGTTGTCTCTGTACTTCTTGCCTTTTGCTCCCCGACAGTCCGCCCGCGCGCACTTCTACACTTCTTCCCGTCCAGACTCCAGACCCGCTCGACTCCACCCACGACTTTCATCGCATAGACACACCTCCACCTCCAGCTTCACCCTCGTGGCTCTCCAAACGATCCCAAACCCACGCTTCATCTTTCTACCTACTCGCACGACTCAAAAGTCACCCAGATACTCAACCTCAATATAACCTAGATCAGTACAGATCACCCCCCCCCACACCTCCCCCAGTGACCGTCCCTTTTTATCGCCAGCAATCACCAATCCAATCTTGAGATTCCTTGCGCCCGTCGACATTTGCGGAAAGACCGCGGCTTTCTCTCTATCTTTCCTTGCTCTCTTCTTCTCTCGCGCTTTCGCACTCTCGTCGCCATCATGTCCTTCGACGCCTCGGCCTCATTATCCATCTCCGATCCTAATGCCCGCGCCCTCAGCTCCTCATGCTTTGACTTCTTGTTAATCGAACTGGTACCCATGGCTGAACGTCTTGCGAAAGAGCTCGCTTCCCACGAGAATCCTGAGGATCCTGAAGTTCGAGAGTCGACTTATTTTCGTCTGGAGTCGTTGGGTTATCGGGTTGGTCAGGGTCTTGCTGAAAGGTGCGTGAAGGTGGTTGTGGGGGAGGAGGGGTCCGAAGGACCAAGTTATACATGACGATGATATGGACCATTCTACCTTGTCCTACGCCTTGCAAGACTTTCGGAGGAGGTGTCAATTCACTTGGGGTTGACATGGAGGCTAATATCCTTATGTCTTTTATTTCTTTGGGGGAAGCTACAGATTTTCGCGTGATCGACCCCGTTTTACAGATAACTTGGACGTGATCAAATTCCTCTGCAAAGATTTATGGACGGTGCTGTTTCGAAAACAGATTGATAATTTGAAGACGAATCATCGGGTATGTCTCTGCTCCTTTCCCCCCTCTTTTTATATGAACTCTTTGGCGTGTTCTCGTGGAAACACAAACCCCCTCTCTCGGTGTCCTTTTCCATCTATCTTGAAAAACGCCATCTCGGGGAAAAGTGAGCGCTAGAAGAACACTCGAGCTGCTGGGCTCTGATCATCACTACTCAACACACGCGGACGGGATTGCTCATGGGTATCTAGGGAGTCTACGTCTTGACCGACAGTGCATTCAGACCTTTTGCCCGGATGAGTATGGCTGCAAGGTCCGACGCTGTAAATATGGCGCAAGCGGTAAGTCCTTCCAAGCATCCATGCTTCTTCCTTGGGCAGAGTCGACCATGGGGGCCGTACCAACAGGTGTAATTTGAAAATGCTAATCGATCTCTGGTCCACAGTACCTGTGGTTTCCCTGTGGTGTGATCCGAGGAGCTCTGGCCAATCTGGGAATCACGACGACCGTGCAGGCAGAGACTTCGGAGCTCCCGGGGGCGACGTTTCAGATCAAGACCGTGCAGACTCGGCCGTAAAGTACATTCACGGACCGAGGTATATTGGGAATCGACCCGGCGGAGGAATCGGTGACTCGAGGGATGACGATGCAGGACACAGCGAGCCCTTGGAGAGATTCTGCCAGGATAGAGGCCAATGACAGACCGAACTAGGATAGGAGACCGAAAGGGCAGGGGTTGATCGCGTACAACGGACACTGCTTGGGACTCACCGGCGGGCCCGGCGGGACTGGGTTGATCGAGTCTGTTCCGCAGCTGCACCTCAAGCTGGCCCCGTCGACTGCGGATGATGATGAATGTGCCCACGATCATTTGACACACAAACCTACAGTTGGGGTTTACGTGGCGAGAGATGGCCCCTCTCACATCTTCGTCAAAGCAGGTGGGTGGAAATGAGGCACGGGGTTCAATGTATTTTTAATTAATTCGTAATCATGCCAACCTTCCGCGGGTGGGAGGACCATGTCATCTCAGCTAAAAGAGCACTTCCACCGCTTATTCTTTCTGAATTTGTTCGTGAAACTCGTTTCAGGGCGCTCAAAGCCTATCTTTCCACCAGGAGAATGATTAGCGAGGTCCTGCAATTTCCGAGGCCAAAAGAATTTGCTGAAACAAAAGGGCCTGTCGGGAGAGTATGAAGCGGTGTGCGACGGGGGAGGGGCCAGCTCGATAGGTAAACGAGGCAAGGCTCAAAGTATTGGGGGAGAAGACAAAAAGCAGCGGGAAGGAAGGAAAAAAGAAAAACGAGAGGCGAAAAAAAAAGAAGATTCTCAGTGAACAGAGACGGCTCTTACTTTGGTGGGGGGTTCTTGACGAACTCGACGCCCTTCTCGACATTACCCTTGAGACCCTTGATGCAGGCCTCGAGGAGAGACTTCTCCTTCTCGGTAATGCCATCGAGGATGTTGACGGCCTTCTCAGCACCGTTGGGCTATAGGAGATAAGAACATGGATGTCAGTTCGACATTCCGGTTCTCCGCGAGCAGTTCAGGAATGAATGGGGGCAAAAAGAAAACTTACGCCAAGCTCAACGGGAGTGGAGAAGAACTCGACACCGGTGGCCTTCACAATCTCATCACCGCCGGGCACACCGGGCAGGTAGACAAAGGTGGGCTCAACGACGCCCTTCTCACCCTTGGAAGCCTTGATCACAGCCTCGGCGAAGCTTTTCCGAAAACCATGTTAGTACGCGTCAACAAGGCATCGTTGGACACGGAAAATACGAACCGGAAACCGGCAAAGGCCATGGACAAAGTGGCGGAACCGGCACCGTCCTTGGCCTTGACAACCTCATCACCACCGAATTGAACACCTAAAGAGAGAGAAGAAAAAAGAATCCCGCTTAGTCAACCAGGACGCTCAATTAGATACAAGCAATGGTAGTAGTGGACACTTACGGTTGACGAGAGCATCGTAGCGGTCAGCGGGAATCTTGAAGTCGGGAGAGACCTTGCTGAACAGGGGGACAATGGTCTCGCCGGAGTGACCACCGATGACGGGGACGGTGGCCTTGGAGGGGTTGGACAGACCGGAGAACTCCTGGGTGAAGGTCTCGGCGCGGACAACGTCCAGGGTGGTGACACCGAACAGGCGCTGGGGGTTAAAGACACCAGCAGCCTTGAGAACCTCGGCGGCAATGGGAACGGTAGAGTTGACGGGGTTAGAGATGACCAAGATGAAAGCCTTGGGGCAGAACTCGGCGATGCCCTTGGTCAGGTCACGAACAATGCCGGCGTTGATCTTGAAGAGATCATCACGGGTCATGCCGGGCTTGCCTACAAAGACAATCCGAATTTAGCACTGTCTGTTCTGACCGTCTCAGGGAAGGATCATGAGGGTGAGACGAACGAGGAATGCCGGCAGGGATCACGACAATGTCAGCGTTGGTCAGGGCGTGCTTCAGCCCATCGTCCTTGGGGAGGTAACCTGTGAGTTTCTGCAGAACCGGTCAGCCACACTGGACGCATCCCACGAGACCAGAGGTTGAGGGCGGATGCGGCCCCTCCCAGGTATTGGGGGGCGCGCGGCCGGACGAGTGCAACATGCGTCGCAGGATGAGGATCACGTACAGCGGCGGAGGAGATGTGGGACAGGTCGGCGGCAACGCCGGGGGTGTTGACAACATCGTAGAGAGCCAGCTCATCGACCAAGGGTGAGGCCTTCAGCAGGAGCGAGAGGGGCTATGGTTTCGTGAGGAGCCACCGGTTAGCGCAAAATGAACTTTTCTCGGTTGCTTCTTCCTGGACAGAGTGCCCGCGAGGTCGTCTTACCTGGCCAATGCCGCCAGCAGCACCGAGGACAACTGTGCACCCACGTTAGCTTTCCGAGCACCCCCCAGGTCCACCCCACGCTCTCCGAGCGGATCACCGAGGTCGGCCATGACATACCAGCTTTGACCATGATGTCGAGTGAAAAGTAGAGATGGGAAAAAGACGGAGCAGGAGAAAGTGATGTGAGTGGAGATGGAGAAAAGGGGAGAGGAGAAAGAGGAGGGGACAGGGTCCTGTATTTATTTGGGTTTGTCGGGAAGCAGCTGAGGAGGGGGAGGGGCAACCCCGGAGTGTCCATCGGGTCAGATCTCTGGTGGGAGCGACTGTTACAAGATGGGTCTCGGTCTCTGGGTCACTGGACTGAACCGGACGGACTGGATTCAAACAGTAGGCTTGATTGGAGCTCTCGTGGCCTTGAGAAGTGAACCATCTACCGGGCTTACGGTCGAGAAACACGCTGATTGACAGAGTAAAGTCATTTCTTACTGAGTATTGTTCTTGTCCGCCCCTTTTGGTAGGCTGTTCGAGTACATGATGCAACAAGGACATGCTATTTTCATCTACAGTAGCTCCCTGAAGCTCCAATTACACGTGCTCGGTAGAGGCTCGGTACTGGAGAATTAAGGTACAGGGCGGTATGTACACCAAAAGTACATTTCTATCCTTTGCATAAGGTAACTCAATCTCCAGTCTTTGCCTCGGAGCGAATTCGAGATCATCGCGACTCTATTCCATATACAGGACCTTTTCATATATATGACCTTTGAATCAACTCAGTCCGCAGCTTAGGGCTGATCCCAACAAAAAAAAAAAGCGCATGGGGAAAAAATATAAATAATCGCGTTCGCTATTTTACTACATTTGGCCGCCCGGTCTGCATGTCTCCATGTTTCCAGTCCCCACCAGTCTAGAATAATCAGTCATGAGGAACCACAAACGGAGAGGCTTTTCCTGCGTCTCGGTCCGTGGTACGGTGGTACAGTACCTGAGTACCGCCTGGACACGACTCTTTGAATGTTCCTCCCAGGTCAATCGGTTATGGGATGTTGTACCGAAACCATTGGAAATGTACAGGCATCGTATGCATCCATCTTATTATCTCATACACCCCGTGGTATATTGTAACATAGTCCAAGCCGTACGTAACTAATTGCATGCAGCTGTGTCTGGGCATAATTACAGGATCCTCGTCGAATGACAAAGGATTCTTCCATTATTAATTGGGGTTTACCGTGTGTCTTTTATTAACAGGACATACTGTCCCCCGACGGACAGATGGTCAGATGGCCGCACGCTCGTCGGTACTCGGCATGCTGGCGCAATCAGTCAGCCTATTTGCACGACAAAACAAAACAAAAAAGGCACAATACATGTATATATGGTCAACGATGGTTCCGCCCGATGTCGCACGTTTCAAGATCCAAGACCGAGCTAAAAGGGCATGTCATGTTGGAGTCCATACGTACTGTACTACTACTGTATGTATATGCGTTCGTGACCTACACTTTCAATCCATGACTCAATATTTAGCCGGGCTTGTGCCTAATGAGGTTCAATCCGGTGGTGCCATGTGCCAGTCCAAAATTTACAGTCTCGGATTTATAAGATATCGCCCACCTGCATTCTAGTCTCAAACTGGTCCGATTTGAAAACCTCTTCGCGCCCCATGCTCATACTTGATGAGTATACCAAGGCCCAGGGACTGCGATAACTTGAACGTGATCCACCATACTGCACCGTAGAATTTACCCATCTTTCACCTATGATCCCATCTCTACGCTCGACAACCCGGAGCCTTCCGGCCACCTTCTCGTGTGCTTGTGATTCTCGGCATCTCGCCAACGGACTTTGGATGGACAGTCGTCCTCATCACCCGCCTTTTTCCGATCATTCATGACATCGCCCGGACAAGAGATTGCGTATTCCACGGCAAAGTCTGCCACGAGCTGGTGGGGATGGACAATGGTAGTAGGTAGCTCATAGGACCGGTCGCCAACCGTGGCCGAGAATTATGACATAGCTACATTCTATACCCATATCTTCTTTGCCGAGATACCGGTGCGCCGAAATGACGAGCAATCTTAGCTCGCGAGGTGCGCAGGTCGCCGGTGTCAATGCGACGTGCGAGCTAGCATACGTTTTTGGCTTGCCCGAGGCTTAATCTCGAGTCGGTCCGACAAATCGGTTGAGCTTGGAAAGAGGGTCCGTTCATGTCGTTCTCACCGTACCCGCTGATTCCAGAGCCTTAGGAGACTTGTACAGTCGATAACCTAATTCTGCACTTCCCGAGGCACATACCGGGACATAGATAGGTGAAAGGCTATAGTTCCTGCAAACGCCCTCACCCAGAAAACATCGTGACCGCAATAGTGGCCTTTTCGTTACGTACTCATTGGCTATCAACGCACTCTCACCAATCTTGAGAGAAGTTTGTTTTTTTTTGGAAGAAGTTTATTGGAATTGTTTCTTTTTCCCTTGAAAAAAACGACCGGGAATCAGGGATTTCCTCCCATTGAACCCTGTCCCCAGAGTGTTGGTCAAGCTTCAATTGGCTAGAGTACATGGATTCTCCTTCCAATGCGTTCCAGCATCAGGCGCACGCGCACGGCTTGCCTTCGGATGCCCAGATCCGATCTCACCACAGGTGCGCGTTTCACCCCTCCGACGTTCCTTTTTTTTTTCACTCCCATCGGACGTGATCACCCTTTTAATGAAATGGACTTTGAAAAAGAGGACGGAGTAATTTACTCGGACTTCTCAGCCTGGCGGGCCTTGGCACCACGGGGCTTGGAGGCGGGGTCTCCTTCTTGGGGAGAGCGGCGCGGCGGAGAGCGCTCACACGGGCGACAGCCTCCTCGCGGACGTCAGCGCGGTAACCGTGCTGGGCAGTCTTGCTGGCAACACCCTTGTAGACCCTGGAGAGCGCGAAAGAAGATGTTAGTCAGTAACTGGTTTCGCCTGAGCTAAATGAGGGCCTTATGACCCCCGCCCAATTGGAGACGGCTGCTGGAGCATAATCCAAGCTCCGTATCGCATTTCCAGGAAGCAAAGGCGGGGTCGAAGTGGGAGCGATTCCGTGGGGGAAGTCTCAAGGGTTGCTTACTTGCGGGTAGAGGTGCTGGGGCCGTAGGTGGTGACGACCTGGTTCTTAGCGGGCTGCTGGGGGTTGGGCTTCTTGGTGATAACAACAACGTTGCCGTTGTCGTCGGACTGGACACCAATGGCCTGAAGGAAGAGAGAGACGTTCGAGTCAGTTGCCAACGTCAAGATTTCAAGATGAGAGATCACAAAAGGCATGTCGATAAACCGGCACGATCTGCGTTTGCCTTTGCAAGGTGTGAACAGGTTGGATGGACGAGAGAAGAAGATACCTTGTTGTTGGCGAAACCAGAGTACTATATAAAACAAAATGTCCATTAGCCAAGATGTCGCTTGCTTTCGAATTGGTCGCAATCGCCTCAAGCGCATAGTCTCTCATTGTAAGTCTTATCATACCTTGAAGGAGTGCTTGTTGACCAGGTTCAGGGGGTCGCGGGAGAACTGGGAGCCACCACCGGTGTTACGGCGAACCAGATAGGCATTCTGGTTACCTATTATGATGCCGCAGCTCGGTCAGCTACGGATGCGCCCAGGAAAGCTTTCGGATCATTTGTCCTCGACGGAATTGGGTGAATTCAAAGACGTACGGGTGATCTGCCAGATCAGGTCGTTGGAAACGTTGGGGCGAGAGACGGACATTGTGACGTGGATGCTGGATTCGTGGGAATTGCAATCGTGAATCGCCCTCTAGGTCGTGGCCGACTTGTGTGATGGATTTCTCGATTCGGTGCCTCGCTAAGCAGGCCATTTTAGGAATAGTGCCCGTCGTCATTGATGCTGTGCTGCCTGAAGCTCTCTTATCTAATCGGGCATGACCCCCCGCCGGTCTGTTTGAGGGGCTTGACTATGTGAATGCCTTGATGCCTGTAGTCCAAGATTCCTGGTTGCCTGGTTGCCTGGATGCCTGTCTGCCTGACTGAGTGCCATCCCCCGGACAGTTCATCCGAGATGGACTTAGTGGCCTGACTTTCGAGGCATTAATCTGGATCTCGTGAGTGAATGAGTGGACACTTGCTGCAGCCTCCAGCTCCGCCCTCCCCGTCAGCCTTCCCCATTCGGAGTTCGGGCATCGCGGATGACGACTCCCTCTACATTTGGTGCTTCTTCACTGCGAGCAACCTGGTGACTCCAACGCTCAAGCTGCGAAGCTTTGCCTCTATTCACACTACGTTGAGATACATTCAACGTCCGGTGTGCACCCTCCCTTTCAAGGATTACGCCCATCATGGGCTACCTGCTCTTTTACTCCCTCGTGCTTTCCGTAATCATCGCAGGAACGGGTAAGTCGCGATTTTCTCTCCCCCTTGTCCTCCAACAGCCGGCCCTTCCGTGGGGAATGATTCGACTGACAAGATCTCTGGTCAGCGCTCTATATCACTCGTTCAAGATGGCTTCACCTACTGCCAGTCCCCGATTACATCTATGATCGCCTCCCGTCGAGTTTCACTGCCGATCTCGAGGCCGGGATGAGCTCCTCTCAATTCGACATTTCTGCCAATGTCGCAGACGGAGACACTCGAGCGGGTCTGGATCAAGCAGCCAAGCGAGAAATCCAGAGAATTATGAAGACCCGGCGAGTGTCTTTCGATGAAGCTCGCCGGATCTATACGGAACAACGGTTCGCAAGGAACAACATTGGCCCCGATGGTCGGCCGAGGGACCCTAAATTTGTCTCCTTCTCATAATTCTCCTCGTCATCACAGCGCGCACCCAACCTTTTCTACGTGCACTTTTACACACTCATTCTCTGTCAACCTCTCATACCTTTCTTTTCTCGACATAATCTTGCTTTGGTAAAACCTCGTGTCATTGGGGACGCAACGCAAGAGTGCAACATTGCACAGATGCTATAACCGCATTACGCTGCGGAACCTCAACTTAGGTCGAAGGATTTTCGTTATCGTCCATGATTGGCCTGTGTAATCCCGTCGAGGTCTCTAATGTAAACAGGGCTCTCGGACTTGGCAGTAAGATTTCACACTGGATAGTATCAATTATCCACTAGGCTGAGCACGCACTGATCGTTGAGATGACTTTGCTGCCTGACCAATCTAAGCTGTCGAACGTACCACATCCCTTTTCCTGATCTTTCTGAGAGGCGACCTGGGACCCTTCTCTCTCCGAAAGACTCGTGATGTTCACTCTTCACCGAGCGGCGCAGACGAGATCGAATTGACGACGGTGTGTTCTGCTGAGCCTGAGGGTTTCAGCCCCTCGTTCGATCTTCAAATCGTCTCTGGCTACGCGACGAATTTCATGGCCTATCCAATTCAATAGATATGGGAGTACGTGTTGATCAAATCCAGGGAATTCCCATCTCTTTCAGCGCCCAACTCCATATCCTGGCGGCTGAAAGCCAGGTGGAAGCGTAGGGGGTGCACCCGGGGCCACCGGGCCTCCCGGGGGTGGTGCGAAACCAGGAGGAGCAAATCCTGGCGGCGGTACGGGGACCCCGGCCGGAGGTGCTGGGAAGGCAGCTTGGGGACCGGTACCATTGTATGCGGGTGGAATGTAGGCCTGTGGCCCGCCATATCCTGCTTGCGATGGCGGAGGTCGGGCGGGTAGACCGGGGGGAGGATTCGTCAATGACGATGCAGGCGGGCCACTAAGCCTCCCTTGTTGAGGTGGGGGAGGAGGCACGTTCTGGTAATTCATCGGCATAGGCATGGGCATACCTCTGCCCATACCCAAGTCGGGCGTCTGCGGTCCGGTGCTTATGGGTCGTGCTGCTTCGCCATTGAGAGTGGCCGCTGGAGGAGCGCCAGGGCCAGTAGGAGGAGCTGAAGCGGCTGCCCCCGTTGCGAATTGAGGAGGCGCCACTTGCTGGGTTGGTGGACGTACATTGTGTTTTCGGGCTTGGGCGGCCAGCGTCCTCTCAGCTTCGTCACCGTGTCTCTCTCCCTTGCCATCCTTTTTGTAGGCATATTGCACTGAAACCTGCTTGTTCATGAGGTACTGGCCATTCATGTTGGTGATTGCCGCATCGGAGGACTCAAAATCAGCAAATGATACAAATCCGTAGCCCTTGGAGAGGTTGTTGTCATCCCGCGCCACCTAAAAGAGGGTAGGAACCCTTTTGTCAGACTCTTTGATTGATGAGGATGTAGATGGAGGGGACGAACCTTGGGAAGATTCGTTAATGTTCCGAATCGACTGAACGTGTCATAAAGAATTTGTTCGGAAACCATAGGATCGAGATTTCCAATGAAGAGCTCGGCGCCGATTTCGACTGACTTCTGCTTGTCTGCGGAGGCCTTATTCACACGAATGGGCTTTCCGTACAGACGAATTCCGTTCATGATCCTCGAGGCGTATTCGGCATCCTCCTCGCTGATGTACTCGACAAACCCGTATCCTTGATGTGTCTGGGTCACGCGGTCTTTGGGAAGGTGAACATTCACAATGCGCCCAGCCTGCAGCATGAGTTCCCATACCAAGCTGTCCGTCGCCCGCTCGTCCAAATTGCCAATATAGACAGTGGCTTCTTTGTCCTGCTCCCTGTGCATTTGTCAGCTCAAAAGATGTTTCAATGCTTGTCCTGCCGAACCTGAATCAGAGTGTGTCGTACCAGTGTCTTGCGCCGGACATCTTAGCGACTGCGCCTCAGCAAGGGCAAAGGCAATAGCCGAAGGAAAATGATTTGGGGGATCGGTATCGAAAGCTCTCAGCCAATAAATAGAGAGTTTGTGGAGTTTGGAAGTATCACGAGCAGGCAGAGCAAGAAAGATTGCGGGTGGGAAGAAGGTCTGGCGGAGAGGAACTGCAGCGGCGGCAGCGATCGGTGATCATTGGACCTGCCGACCTCCGAAAACTTTGAGCAACTCCTCGCGCGCTCCCGCGACTGTCCCCATTCTTACAACTCTACCATCAACGATCAACCCGCCCTCCCACCTTGAGCTTCTTCGTTCACTTGGCTGAGATATCTCGGGATCTACATTTGAAGATCTGCTCGGTCATCTTTTAACAAGATTTTTGTTCAACTCCTTCCACAAGTCCTCACTATGGTTCAATTCTCCGAAGAGACCAAGGTACGCCACTGCGTTTCAGCTGTCTACTACATTCTGATCCTTGAAGACTAATCTGTTCTGTTTTTACACATTAGGAGCGTGTCTCCAAGGTCATTGATATCTCCCGTGTTGCAATTCACTAGTAAGGATCTTGCACGGCTGCGCCATCCGATTATCACCTTGTCGGGCCCATTATCCATCCGACAATCACTAATCATTTTGGCAAATACAGCGGCTACCTCCCATTGATTGTCTATCTCGGTATGCTAGCTCACGAGGCATCGACCTAGCTCCCTTTGCCGAGTCAAAAATCAGAATTACTGACTGATCAATTTCAACTATGCAGGATATTCCTACAGCGAGCCCAAGCCTTCCCTCTTCAAGTACGCCCTTTCCTACACAAGCATCTGCCGCGGCTCGCATCAAATCAACCTTGACTAACTCTCAACACAGGCTTTTCTCGCCCCTGGCATAGATGCCAACTCTGACCCATCCAACATCGAGCCAGACCAGTCGCTGGATGCCGAGCCCCCCGAAGTATCCTTCAACGGCTTCTCGAACCGATCATCCTGCCATTTCTCTATGTCGGACCTCCGTCATACGAGAGTTTGAATTCTTGTAATCAAACTGCTAGAAGCTTGACTTGTTCAGTTCACAAGTTGCGCTAAGGGCAGCGCTATGTATTTTTAGAGGAAGCAGCGGTAAACATGAACAGTCGATCTTATTATCACTCTATATGTATTATTCATGTGTGTCTACATTTGCATTTGTTTCAAGTCGACTTCCCCTTCAGTCCCTTCCCTGCGAATTGGCTGCTCTCTTGTTGTATCTTGATTCATCTTGAGATAATCGTGACCGCCCATGCCAGGCGGTGAGAAGGTGTTATTCAACAATAACGGAAGATTTCTTAATCCGTCCTTTTCTGCCCCGGTGCTTCGTCATATCATTATCGCGATAACGCCTTATCGGCCGTATACAAATATCGTTTACCGCGGCATCAGTTGTTTGAAGCAACATCGCCAGCTAGCACACATTCGCTACTGCCGCCCTCTTTCAACGCTCCTTTAGCTTTCTTCGAGCTCAGATCCGAGTTCATGACTGGTAAAGATGGGCTCTCGTCGTCGGTTGTGGAGACCGTAGCAGGATTCACCGCGGGGGTTGTCTCAACCCTCGTGGTCCACCCGTTAGACCTGGTGAAAACGCGTCTGCAAGGTGAGATAGCAAAAATGGCCCTTCCATTTTGCCTGCCATCCTGTTTCTATGGGGCTGCTTTGTCACATTTTGACTGTCAACACTAATATCAATGTGAAAAAAAAGTTGATCGATCATCTCCTGCTCGGTTCGGCAACTCACTTCAAATCATGCGTGCAATTTCCGCAAACGAAGGTGGCATCCGTGCCTTTTATCGTGGTCTAGCGCCAAACCTCATTGGAAATTCCACCAGCTGGGCTTTGTATTTCCTGTTCTACGCGAGCCTCAAGGACATGGCTTGTAGCTTCCGCGGCCAACCAGCGCATCTTCTCAAGTCTTCTGATTACTTCTTGACATCCGGAGCAGCAGGTCTGTACTCTCCCATTAAACCAGTATTATTTTTGATCTCTGACCAGCTATCTCTAGGAGTTCTTACCGCACTTATGACAAACCCAATCTGGGTGGTCAAGACTCGAATGCTCGCAACTGGCGCGAACTCTCCTGGAGCCTATCCCTCGGTCATTTCTGGGGTCAGACAAATCTACCAAACCGAAGGACTGCGTGGGTTCTATCGTGGCCTGGTCCCATCTTTGTTTGGTGTCAGTCATGGTGCCTTCCAATTTATGGCGTACGAGAAACTGAAAACCTTTTGGTCGATGGACTCTTCAACAAGCGAGACACAAGGCAAGGGTCGCCCTGGAAGCCAGAGAACTTTTGGTGTCCTGGATACCCTCGCCCTCTCTGGTACGTCGAAACTATTCGCCGGGTGTGTGACTTACCCATATCAGGTCATCCGGGCGCGTCTCCAGGTCTTGGAAGCTCAAATGTTGTACCGCGGAGCTATGGATGCAGTCCATCAGGTCTGGTCCCGGGAGGGTATTGCAGGATTCTACCGAGGTCTGGGGCCAAACTTAGTCCGAGTTTTGCCGAGCACTTGGGTCACCTTTGTAGTTTACGAAACAATCAAGGCGAAGTTGCCTACTTCCACCGGGCAGGCTTAAAGCACCCCATGGATGGACTCACTAAGAGACAAAATCAGAAACTTAATATTCCTTGCCTCTCCTCCCATTAATCTTTTCCAGTTTGGATCTCTGAGCCATGATCGCACACTTTGAGAATCTGTCTTTATGGATCATCTAATATCGCTGATAAATAATTTTACAACATAAAAACCATCTAAAAATACAGCACTGAAGTTAGTGTATATGAAAGCGATACCTAATGAATAAAACAAGATGATAATCCACCTAATAAGAAACAAGTTAAACTTGCTGAAGTTGCTGATTCTGAATTTGTAACTTAGGAAAATCAAGTACTGGAACTACAACTACATATTTATGCCTTTTATATTTTAATATTGGCTTGAAAATGCAATTCGATCATATATCGTAGCCTTTAAAGCACTGCTATAATATTGCGATCATTGATATGCTTTGATGTCGGCTTGTTATATTACAAACGATCGGATAGGTTAGACGCCTGGGGCTGCATCGTGACAACGCAATTTCTAGATTCGACGAAAGGACGAAACGGAGATATTTTAGCAGAGTCACTGAGGATTGGCTCATAGCTAGAAACTGTACGGACATGCATTCGTATCTTCATGTTTGTCGGTTAACTATGGCGGCGAAATCAATTATTTATGATATGATGGAGTATATACATGAGATTCATCCTCTTACTTCGATGTAAATGGGAACTTGAACATATCCTTACTCTCTAGCAACATAAAAGATTTATATCGAAGTCCTCTGTCAACTTGCGGATGCTCAATGTCGCGAGTGACATTCGCCGAAACTTCCGCCCATCTCTCCCAAAGAGCTCTCCAGTAGCATGCCTCAGCAGCCGGGGTGAGGTACTATTCTTGGAAAGTTTTAACACTGTTGTTGGCTATATGCTCTGCCTTCTCCGGGCTCTTCAATAATTTATCCATGCGTTTCGGGAGATCAGAGAAGTCTGTCTCCACTTCTACATAGTTCTGTTGCGGACCGGATGACACGAGAAGGTAATGGTGGTGTTGAATGTATTGCAGTTTGTGCGAAACGACGACGGACCTGCAGGCTTGTCGATATTCAAGAGATGCTGAGTATACGCGACCTGGATACCCGCGATGTTCATGAGACTTGTACAGTGAATTCGAGTTATGGGAAGAAACCAACGTACCTTCGACATGCCCGATAAACATGTACCTGCAGTGATCTTCCATCGATAGGAAGTTGGCCTTCTTGCTCCAGTCCAACTCCTTCATATCAATCCAAGGCTTTCCCCGTGCAATTTCCAAGAGCGCTCGGCGCAGTTTTGGTGCAAAAGCTCCGAGATTATATATTGAAAATTGATGTTCGTTCAGGGAAGAGAAAGGCAGGTAACGTAATTCCCGGCCGTCTCGGCCACCCGGCCGTCCCGGCCACCCTCTCCTATTAGAAAAATTCAAAAT
Organism: Penicillium oxalicum; assembly: GCF_001723175.1. Classification (NCBI taxonomy): domain Eukaryota; kingdom Fungi; phylum Ascomycota; class Eurotiomycetes; order Eurotiales; family Aspergillaceae; genus Penicillium; species Penicillium oxalicum. The sequence continues at coordinate 3,009,247 of NC_064652.1, read as the reverse complement.
CGATTATCTCAACTAACGCCTAATGATTCAACTAAATATAGCGATTTTTACATAAATTGATCCTGTGGCTAACCTCCCTGCACCTACTATACCTAGGCGGAGCCCTAGTAGCCGGTTAATCTGCCTAATTAGGCGTTTCGCCCTGCGTATACGATACTACCTTACTAACTCTAACTAGCTAATTTAGCTGCTAAGCTAGCTATAGGCCCTCTTGAACGGTTAAACCTTAGTCGTAGGGTATCTGCCTAGTTAACCGTCTGCGCTTCTTAATCGCCTTCTTATTTGCTACGCGTAGATTAGCGTTTTCTTGCGCTAATAGCGTAGTATAGTATAACGCGATATAGTAGCCCTTAATAATCTAATCTAGTATCGTTTTTGATAGGCTTAGAGGGCTATTCGACCGCTATTTTAGTAGATCTTTAAGCATCGATGCTTGCTTTTGTAGCTAAATCACCGTTCTAGGTATTTTTAGTATAAATTAGCTAGATCTGCTACTTAGTCGGCTCGTTAGTAGTATAGGCGTTCGTAGAGAGATATTAAGCTTCGAAAGCACTCTTTCTGTATTAATTAGTACTAGCCTACTAGCTACAAAGCTATTTTGAATAGTGCTTAATTAGTAGGCTTCCTACTACGCGCGTTAGTAGTCGTATAGGAAATCAAACTTATTGATATAATTATAGCTCCTACGCGCAAGATTACTTATAAAGCGACCGTATAAGCGTTTTAATACTACAAAATAGCTAATATCTAGTAGCTATAATAGATACGATAAATACGCAGGTATACAGAGTAGTATAATATCGTTTTTGGCGCAGATTCAATCGAATTAAGGCGTAAGATAGCTACCGTAGCTATCGAGGATTAGTAGCCGAAATCGGCCTCGTACGCGCGAATTTGTTAACAGGATAAATAGCTTTTATAGCTAACGTAGGCTAATCTTATTAGTAGTCTAGCTATTATTCGAGACCTCAAATCGCTAATCTTACGGTAGATTATTAAACTAACTAGCGATTACAACTTTGCCTTTAAAGATCACACACGGCGGTAGCGAATAGCTATTAGCGTAAATTACTTCGATAAGAGTAACCTATTCGCGATTTCCTAGTTATAGTATTGATCGCCGACCGTAGTATTTAGCTCGCGTAACTACCTTCTGTGTAGATATAAGACCTATTGCGAATCCTGTCTTATTAAAGTTATAGATATCCTCCGGTTAAATACCGTTCTTATCGATCACGCGTTATATAGTCGCGAACCACGCTCGTAGCGATTTTAGGTCTTCGTTTAGTGCACGCTAGTAATCGTAACGCCTAGAAAAGCGTATTCGAAGCTTATTACGCTATTAGATAAAGGTTAATAGCCAATTCTTGCCTACGGTAGGTAGTAGCTAGCTACCGCGAGTAGCAAGGAGGATATTAGCTATTTCTCGTATAGTAGCTAGCCTAGGGGCTACTCCGCGTGTATCTATAGAGATAATCTAATTAATAAGCGAATCCTCTTCGTATTAAGTTAATTTATAGCCGGTAGGGCGCGAATTAACGCGTAAAACTACCCCTCTTGCGCGGTCGATAAGCGTTAATCTAGGTATCTCGTATAGGCTAGCTACTGCGCGAAGAGATTTAATACGGCCATTTTGAAGATCATTAAGGGCTAATAAGATCTTGCCCTCCTAGTTAGCCAAATTCTACGAAGATCCAGATCGAATTAGTGGCATAGTAGACGGTTAAAGATAGTGTGTAGGTATGAAGACGCGATTTTGGAGAGGGTGGCCGGGACGGCCGGGTGGCCGAGACGGCCGGGAATTACGTTATAGGGTGGACTTAGAGGATAGATCCACAGAGCGCTTTGCTAGGCCAAGGAGAGAATCATCTGAAGAGCTATAACCCTATTTCCGCGAATTTACTTTGCTACCACCCTGGCGTGTGTTGAGGTTTCAGCCGTCTTCAATACTATCAAGGCTTTACTAACTAGTAACGTGGCATCCGGGTATACAAAGATCGATGCTGGATATCACCTGGTCTCTGACCTCATGCTGATCCTCTTCCTAGGCCCATCCATCATCCCAATGTGCGCATGTGTAGCTGTAAGATTTACAGAGAGTAGCTGTCGGCCTCTCGTTCTGCAGGATGTTCAAACTTGTTATCTTTCTTGTGTTTGAGTGATTCTCTTTCACAATTAATGGACAGCATTAAAAGTCCTGGTGACTTGAAGACCTTTTAAGAATACTGTAGACGATGGCCCTCCTCCCAAGGGAGGCACCATTCCACAATCAACACGAGTGGTACAACCAACGATGGCTCCGAACCTAGCTCCATTTAAACATGAGCACTATCCACCACTAAGATAGCACCGGCTGCTAGTTGTAACAAGAGCACTAACTCGAGACTCTTGTCCAATATAAGAATTTTTCGGCGTCAAAGTACAACCAATTAAAGGCGGACGACCCCATAAAATCGCTCCAGTCATGCTCGAGGCTTTGTGCGACTATCTGATTGAAGAACCTGCCCTATCCTTGGACGAATGGCTGACTTTCCATGGGACGAGTTCGCCCTTCAAATAAAGGTATCGAGCATCAGTCGCGCTCTTAAGTAAGTCCAAAGGCTGGTCGAAAAGGACTGCTCGGGTCAAGGCCAGAGAACCCAACCTTCATCTCCGGAACGAAGAAATAATTAGACTACAAGTGTTACCGCCTTGTCTATGTCGATGAATTTGGCTATGCTTCAAGGATAGGTTTCAGGCCGACGGGTTAGCCCGAATGAACAAGATAACAGTAAAATTGCACAGTCATAACGATATATTCTCCGGTAGTCTTGCTGTAGCCTGGAAGCAGGAGATAAGGAAAATGTATATTCTAAGCACGACCTATGATTGCTCCGAGACGTCATTAAGCTCTTCCTCCCCTTTTTTTATCATCTGCTCCCAGTTTCTGTCCGCCAACCATCTTTCAAAAGACTTTGTCTCTACACCTAGATGCTCAGGACTCACAACCTTGAGGGAGCCGGTGTACCCAAACTCAGCAATGAATTGCGGCGCATCCAAAACCTCCCACGGAATGTTGTGGCGCTCATGCATCACCTGCACATCGACCTCTTCCGTCACCACCTCATATCCGGTAACCTTCCTCCAGACATCCACTACCTCCCCCATTGTAAGTTGACTATCAGAGCCCAACACCCACTGTCCAGCCGGGTTGTCAATAAGGGCCTTGACGAACGTCCCTGTCGACTCCCCGGCAGCAATGATCGGCATCAGGAGCGATCTTTTCCCAGGTATAGTGAATTTCAAGGTCTTCTTGCTCTTGCCTTCGCTCATCAGCCGAGGGAGGAACAAAGGGTTGTTTGAATAGACGCCCATCACCAAGAAGGATACCTTTCCACTCAACCCAGGCTCTGCATTCAAGATCTCTGTAACCTCTGCTTTCGCATCCCAGTGGTACGAATGTACGTACTTGCCACTAGACAAGGTCTTCATTCCGGGGAGGGTGGAGTACACGAGGCGCTTGAGTGTGGGCACCTGTGCCGCTGCAATGGCTACGTTGCGCCCATGGAGAACCTCCGTTGCGTATGCGAGCGTACTATCGCGAGAAGAGAGGTAGGGGCCCCAGAAGTCGGTGTTGAGAAAGATGGCCGTTGCGTCTTTAAAGCCCTCGCGCAGTGATGGCAGGTCCGAAAGGTCGGCGCGCATAACTTCTGCGCCGGACGCGGCGAGGGCCTGAGCGGCGGGTGATGAAGGGTTTCTGGTCAGACAGCGAACGTGCCACGTTGGAATAGCAAGGAACGTGTGAGCTACAGAAGCACCTTGGGTCCCTGTGGCGCCGGTGATAACAATGATGTTCTTGGACATGTTGAGATTGTCTCGAATTCGGAGGCCCGAATGATTGGAAGACTGGCTTTGATAGTTTGTAGATGAATTGGTGATTGTTCAAGCAGAGCAGGTTTCTACCTTTATAACCATCAGGTGGTTGTCGATCCTCTGTCCTCGGGTACACTGGCTTATATTTGGCTCGTGCTCGGCTTATCGGGTGGGTTGATGTGAGGCTATTCGGATACCAATGATGTACTCCGATTGGTTGACTTGGCGTAAGCCATCGGTCAGTCATTCCTCCGTTCATTCCTCCGACTCCCTCTCTCTGCCCCCTACTACCCACCCGAAGACTGCCCTAAACGACCGCCGCTATGCAATTGAACGCACAGCCAAACGCTCGATCAAAGAAGAGGAGAATAGTCACACCGGCGCGCCGGGAGCAGAATTGCCGCGCGCAGCGAGCTTACCGTGCGTATTGGTCTGTGCGGGGTTGGGCTGAACTATCTGTGCTAATATGATATAGGCCAACGTCAGAAGGGGGTTTACACGCTAACGCTGCGACCAAATGCTCTGATACAAGAGGTCGAAAAATGTGATTCCATGTTGACGGTTCATGTTCGCGAGGGTAGTTTGGATTTGGCTCGAACCACAGAGACGCCGGTATCCGTATTATCTATGCTGACCGGTGATCATTTCTTTGCTCCGAGTAGCCAAAGTAGCAGGAGCGAGGGTCAAAAAGGACCAGCAAATGAAGTGATCATATCGCCGGATGCCCCTTTGTATAGTACATACACCCGCCTCCTCGCAGCCTGCGTCTACAACGCCGCAGCCCTCGGCATCAACGTGGACGAGTTCTCGAGTTACAACTGCATGTCCCTATGCTCGCCTTTCTATCGTCCGAATATTGACATGTCGGATGATCCGAGATCGCTCATAAAAGCGGTCACTAATTCAGCCATTCCTGCACTTCTTCAACCCACTCTCCCGCAGATTCTCTTCCCACATCACCCGCTCTTCGATCTGCTGCCTCTGCCTGCACTGCGAGCCAGAGCAATCACTCTCGCTGCAACCTCGCCATCACTATTCGATCTATTGGATTTCAAACGGGACATCGTCGAAAAAGGGGGCATCCAATGCTCGACGACTTGGGGGTCTCAACCGTGGGACGTCCGCACCTGGACTATCGCCCCATGGTTCTCCACGAAATGGAGGCAAGTTTCTCAAGCTCTAGGGCCTGATACGACTAAGGGGTGCATCAGCGAGGCAGAATATTAATAGCTATTGAGTGACCGTGTTATCTGTTGGCCGCGGTCGAAAACGATTTAAGATGTATCTCACCTCGCCTGTCGGGCTTGTGATGGACTTTAGATGGAGACAGAAATGGTTGTGAAACTCTGCAAGAAACGGGTATATAATCATTCAACAAACTTAAAGTCCACGAGCTCACAGCTAAAATGTTTGGATTACCTGCCGCGTGCTCATCTAATCGTACTCGTTAAGAATAAGACCCAAGGCACCATCATTAGCGGAAAGCCCAATCGCCGTCATTGAGTTTGCCAGTAGCTAGAACTCAGGGCAGTACAGCCAATTTTCTCCATATATTCTGTATAGATATTGGTATCGGTAATGTTAATATAGGGAGTTTTGCCGGGTGCCGATATCGAGACGAATAGCTTCCAATAACAAGTTGAGTATTGTAATAAATAGGTTAATGAGTATTCAAATAACAAGTTAAGTATCGTAATACGCAGGTTAATGAGTATTCAGCAGGCACAGTACAGTATGCAAGTAGTGCAAGCCAATATTCTGTAAAGTCTGGTGCTCAGTAGGACCCCCAGTCCTTCACTTAGACACAGGAGTGGCGGAGGTATATGCCAGGTTACCAGATTCTCGAGGCAATCCACAGACCCAGTGTTTGACATGTTTACATTACCATGGGAATTTAGGTCCCCTCGGGTCGCCATTACAGTTACGAAACAAGGCACCGTTTTCAATGAAAGTAAATGATGGTCTCAAGTCTGATACAGGAATATTAATACCCCGGGCTGCTCGTTATGCGCTCTAGTGTCTCTTGGCAATGGGCCTGAAAAAGTGTCTGAGAGTATTCTTGTTGCACCGGTTTCGAGACGTACTATATCAGCAGTTACTATTAAAATAAAAGATTTACCTCGGCTCAGAGCCTCTTGTGTTAGATTACATGCTACTCTCGTCGGTGCTAATACCTCACCCTCTTCAATTGCACCCTGCCTAATTTTCGCTACTTACACCTTATTATATAATTTCAGATAGCTAAAAGTATACAGTAAATAACTACGAGCTTATTTAATTGTCGATTTGATTATTTATTCTGCTTCCAATACGAATTCCTAAAGGTAAAGTTTCAAAATAGTAACGTTTCAAGCTCCACGTTCCACGGTGTTTGCAAGGTGCAGAAATTCATCCTTCGGCTATATAAGCAACGTTTTCGAAGAGATATTTAGCCTACTCACTTCGATCAGATGCTTAATACTTTGTTTACTATTAGTTCTTCCCACAAATCTGGATGCTAGTAGCGAAAGAGGCGGTATAATCAAGTCTAGGTTCGGCTCGTACAATAGAGCCGTACGATCGCTTAAGAGGACGATAATCGAGCCGAGTCCTTTTACGTCCTTCGAAATAAGTTCTAGTAGGTGTTTAAATAACAAGTGTTCCCCGATATTTGCTAAAATTAGTTAGCTCTATCGGAAGCATAAGACTATTAAATATACCGAGTTTAACCTCGCCTTGCTAAGTAATAAGGATATTGCTAAAATCTAGTAATCGGTACGTAACCTTTAAGACAGTATAAATATATCCTAGCTCTTCAAGGACTTCTTTGCAGATTATTGCTATATCGGCTTCGTTAAATAAGATAGCTCCTACTATATAACCGAGACTTATAGCTATATACTTATACTCATAAATTAATTAAACTTCACCTCTAGACTAAAAGTGATTAATAAGGGAGACAATATTTTTGTGGCTAGCAAATTATAGCTTCGAGTATGACTACTCTTTTTGAAGTTAACAATACTTAATAAGACAAATTGGCAACTTCTTAGTATCTTTTAAGGCGATTATTCCCGGCCTAGCCGAATTAATATAATACGATCTGTGATACCTGCTTAAGAGACTGCTATTCGGATAGTTCGAACTCCTTCCAAAATTGCCTGACTCGTTAGGCTCACCGGGGTAGTACGCGGAACGTTATTCTCGAAATTTTGTTTGTAAACTTAGAAGCTCCGATTGTGCGCCATCTCGTTTGGGCTATAGCGTATGCAATTGATGTGGTAGAATAGTCACTCGCTTCGGATCCGTGGTCATCTCAGATACTGCAAAGATAGTAGTTATATATCAGACTAGGCCAGCGTCCCTGCGACTGGACTATTACTTCGCTAATAGAGATTCTATATAGGCAGGATAAACTTGTCTAGGTCGTAGAAATTTCTTCACGCCTCTTGATGAAGCAAAGGTTAGGAAAAAGGTCCGTTGCCCAGAAATGCATTCGCAGAGTATTATAGTTTTCCGGGTCAATAGCCCCATTAGCTTACATTTTTTACGATAAAGCGCGATTCTTTTGCCGTAGAAATCTATTTTGGTACTACCCGCAGGGATCCGTTTTTGTTGTTGTAGTGCTTCTTTTCGTGGAAATTGATTAGGTAAATATAATCACTATAACTAACGAGAGACTACTACGGTTCAGACTAGCTTAAGATATATAGGATTTCGTTCTGGGACTTGAGCCTGAAAGGTCATTCTACATTATCAATACCTTTACTTATATACTCATCTTCAACCTGGCCCGAATTCGCTTTCCCCTGTGAACATCCGACCTCTATTACAATGCTCTCTGCGCTCAGTAAATATGGACACTCCTTTGTGGCTGGCCTGGTTCTGGTAGCCATTTCTCCAGTGGCATTCGCACTAGAGCAAGTTAAATTCGGTGACGAGGACATCACTCTTATCAGAAGTATAGCGTACAGTAGCGATATCTCAACAAGAGATATCGCTCCTTCTAGGTACTCCACTCTCGGACCTAATCACGAATATTTACAAATCGATAGAATCTTAGGGAAAGCGTGTATAGCATAGGAGTTGTTTCTAAATTGTGGGAACGGATTATAGGATAATCCAGACTGGACCAACATTCAGGATGCAATAGGTGAGATTGTGTCCGAGGGTAGGTAGTTAACTAGCTCGAACGCTAGGGCGTGGAATAGCACGCTCCTCACGGCGATATATTTGGATCGTGATACTACCTTTTTCAATTTCCTCTTTGCACTTGTTAATATAAAGACACCTACAATTTACTAGAGTCGCAATAACGCGTCTGTCCAGGTAACTCGTTTCCCTCGTTATCTTTAATTTCCTAGATGCTAAAACACGAGATATTATGTATCGGCGGATTCCAAGCTTATTCTCTCGGACTCCCTATATCTATCATTTCTACTGTTTGTCAAATATTTAAGGTTCTCTAGGAAGGTTCAAGTACGTCCCGAAAGGCTGAAAGGAACAAACCGACCTATACTCTTCAATTAAGTTATTCCCTTTTGTATACTCCAAGAGAAACTAGTTTATCTATATAATCCAATCAAGCTACATTTATTTTCTTCGTATATAGACCTCGCTAATTTAAGATACCACCGTACCAGTAACCAGAGCAACTATGGCAACCACCAGTATATACTATTATAACCCTCTGGGTCATAATAGCTTTTTACCCCTAGAATAGACCTAATTTATACAGTCATTCTCGAAATCGGCTTTACTATTACACACTTCGACTATCTCTCTTAGCCCCACTACCAAGGCTTTAGCGCATAATATATAATAGGCTAGACGCGTTAAGTTCGAGGCCCCCGCTTTTTGAACATTACTATATTAGCTCGGGGAGATCACACCGAACCGTAACTTAATAAGGTAGGCCCAATCAATAAGTCGCGCTAAAGGCTTAGTAGTAGGGCTAAGAGAGATAGTCGAAGTGTGTGATAGTAAAGTCGATTTCGAGAACGACTATAGCTTCGTTTGTAGGATATACCGAACAATTCGATTACAGAGCTTTTATTTAATCCTTAGCTAATTAGACTTGTGATAATCGCTATAAGCCATAAGAAGTGTGTTACGGAAGCGTTCTGGGCGGACACTAACCAACAAGACCATAAAAGATCATTAATATCCGCAGTTGCGGATACTGCCCAGAGTCCGGTATATATAGTATGGTATCGCAACTTGTTCGGCCACGCCGTAACACAGTGCTAACGAACTATAACCTACGTGTAAAGACTTCTAAGAATAGCTACAATCTAAAATCATATCGCAGGAGCTAACTAATCGTTATTCCCGCGACGCTATTTCTATTATAGTGTCGCAGATTTATTTTTCGAATTGAATCCTAGTTTTGTTCCTACCTTAAAAGTGACAAAGCGGGACGGTATATAAAAGTCTTGATAGTCTTTTATATTATCAACCTTAGTACTATTATTATCAATTCCTTACATTGTCTTTATCCAAAGATAGTTTATTATATCCACGTTATTAGCAGATAGCATAGGATTATCTCGGGCTAAATAGATCACTAAATTAGGCGCCTAGAGAAGACTATTAAACTCGTACTACCAGAGGGCTCCTAATAGCACGGAATATATTATTATCAAGGTCGAAAACGGGTTTACCAGTCCTAGCTCCGAAAAGAAATTATTTTTGTATTCTCGGGCTATAAAGGTCTTAAGCGCTTAGACAAGATTTAGTATTATATCTAGATATTAGTGCTAAATCTAAAGATCGAAGGAAAATTTAAGGAAGATCTTATACGCACGCTCTTACGGCTAGAGATAATAGTAGAAAAGATAAAAGGTACAGACTAGACCTTGTAATTACTCGCGGCGAGCCGGTTCGCACTTCTGGCTCGAACTCGCGAGTCTTCCCGCTCGTACGGTATTGTAAAATCGAGCCGGTAATTTATTATTATATATAGCGAGCCAGAAAAACTCGCGGTTCGATTGGCTCGATTACTAGTGTATTACCGTCGTACGGCTCGCGAGCCAGACTTTCTGACTCGAACTCGCGAGTAATTGCAAGGCCTAGTACAGACGAAAGGGGGCTTGATACTATAACAGAGTATATACTCTATTTAAGAAACAAGATTCCGTGATGAACGTAGGCCTTGCAATTACTCGCGAGTCCTCGGCTCGCGCTACTCGCGAGTTCGAGTCAGAAAGTCCGGCTCGCGAGCCGTACGACGGTAATACACTAGTAATCGAGCCAATCGAACCGCGAGTTTTTCTGGCTCGCTATATATAATAATAAATTACCGGCTCGATTTTACAATACCGTACGAGGGAAGACTCGCGAGTTCGAGCCAGAAGTGCGAACCGGCTCGCGAGTCGAGTCCAAAAAGCCGGCTCGCCGCGAGTAATTGCAAGGTCTAGATAACGGATAGGTAAGCTATAAAAGAAAATTATAATAGCTACTAGTATTTTAGGGCGTGGTTTAAGATTAGAGGGTATATCTAATAGGGAATTACTATATATTTAGTTCTATAGTATTGACGAAGGAGATCTAGAAAAGAAAGGTATAAGAGGGATCTGTAACAAGATCTACTTGCACAAAGTAGGAAGACTTGATCGTTAGGGAAGAAGAGGTATATCTTAGACTTCTGTGCTCGATAGGTTTTATGTAGTAATCGCTAAAGTCTAGGCGTAGACTTCTAACCTAACAGAAGATATACCCTAGTTATTTTAGATATATTAGCTAAATTGTTTATTACTATAGCTACTATCTATAACTAGAAAAAGGAATAGTAGGATATAATTAGAGCCTATCTTAATACTATAATTAATAACTATATAATATTTATAAAGTAACTATCACGGCGCAAGTCATGCGTAGTGACTCAAGACGATTCACGATCGAATCGACCCCGCGTCGCCTTAGGGTAACAACCCTAAGGGCTCTATTGTTACGACCCAGCCGCACTACGCACATGGGGCCTATAGGCCGCCGTAGTACTTTTGCGCAAGATGTAGTTATGTCCCGCCGTACCCGCGGGCCCTAACTACTGCTCACAGGAGCAGCCACCTTAGTTCCTCAGCGATTAGTCTGAATCATATACTAGGGGTCACCCTGGGACCTTCACTCTGATCCGAACCTCCGCAGGACTAGACAGGTAGTCCTAACATCTATGTAGGGCTATAGGAACTCGGTACGCGGAAACGCTATATATATATTATAGGAACTAGTGGAGACTACTAGACCCTAAGATTCAGTCTTTGAAATCAGACCCTATAGACTTAGACTCTCTGCCTAGCTAATAGGTTCTCTGTCCTACGATACAGACCCCCTAATAATTACTAAATCTTCCTATTTAGCTACCTAGAGAAGAAATATCTATACCGACGACCTATTAACGATCCGCTCGTCTTACGGTAGCGGAACTAGACCTTGCAATTACTCGCGGCGAGCCGGCTTTTTGGACTCGACTCGCGAGCCAGCTCGTACTTCTGGCTCGAACTCGCGAGTCTTCCCGCTTGTACGGTATTGTAAAATCGAGCCAGTAATTTATTATTATATATAGCGAGCTAGAAAAACTCGCGGTTCGATCGGCTCGATTACTAGTGTATTACCGTCGTATGGCTCGCGAGCCGGACTTCCTGACTCGAACTCGCGAGTAATTGCAAGGCCTAAGCGGAACGATCCCGACGAGCTAGTAAGGGACTTAGATAACCCTCTAGTAAGCTTAGCCTACCCCTTAGGACCTAGAAGATAGGTTTAGCTACGAGATACGGTCTTCTGAATAGGCTGAACAAAACGAACAAAATACCCTCGATCGCCTTCTAGCGCGGATCTAGTAACTCGAACGTAAAACTACGATTCGGCGACGAGACACCCCTAAACTTTAATCCGCGTCTCCTCCTCCCTATTAATCCCGAGATATAGAGATCAAGATTAATAATATCTTATACTAACTAAGCTCTATATTAATCTTAGAGTAATATATCTAGTAGCTCGATAAATTAGAGTATATCTTCGAAGCGAGTCCTAACTAATATATAAGTAATTTATATAAAATTCCTATCGGATTCTTTATATTAGAACTAACCTAATAGACCTAGTAGACGAATTATAAGAAGACTAAGTTTATAGCCTAATAGCCTACCTAGGATAATTTTGTTAACTAGATACTCGAATTTATCCGGGGTAGTCGATTTACTAAGGCTAATATTACGGAAAAATATTATAGCGCTTATTAGCTCGAGGACTAAGATCTACGCGCGTTTTATAACTACCTCTAATCTATCGAAAATTATATAAATATTTAGAAGAAAGAGCGTATCCTTAGCTACTATATAAAGCTACGCCTAGTCCTTAAAAATAAACTTAAAGTATTATACTAGAACGACCTCCTAGAGAATCGTACTAATATAGTTTTAGCTATAATTTATATATAGGATAGCTAAGGTATAGAATACCGGAACCCTCCTTTATCTAGGATAAACCCGAAGAAGTAAAACTAGGAAGACTAGGATTAAAAGAGATAATAGGAAAATACTAAGAAGTACTAACCCTTTTTCCGCAGGCGAGAGACTACGAACCCTAATTAAAATACTCCTATCTTACCCTATTATTAGCTTTACAGAAATAGAGACCTAATCTTAGTTACTTATTAAATATATAGGAAAAAGGGATATTTTGCTTCTAACTATCCCTAGGTAAGATCTAGCTAGGGATATCTAAATACGCGTATTAGCGAAATTACCGCTAACGATAGAATTATAGAAGACTAGGGAACGCTAGCGAGTCGGAGTAAACTCTATAACCCCGACTTAATAGCTACTTATAGAGATCCTCCTAATAATTAAGACTACTACATATATTAATAATACTACCCTTAAAATTAGCCTAGATACTAGCGCGAGCGTAAGCGTTATCGACTACGATCTTGCAAAATCCTATAAACTATAGTAAGCTACCCTCCGGATACCCGAGCTCTGTAACTTCTAGGATTAATATAGTAACGCTAAGGGGGCTTTCTATATCCTAATTATAGTAACCGATTAATAGGGAATTATAAAGACCTAGATAGTAGAGTATTATACTATTAACTAAGAAATAGGACCCCCTATACTACTAGGGATACCTAGTTTATATATATAAGGAATCGTTATTAATATAGGTATTATAGTGGGGGATTTGGTTGTATGTACTTAACGGCGGGTGTTTAGTAGTAGGAGATACCTAAGAGCCTTACCGTCGAGAAAGGTTGACTAGGACCTAGCTTGCGGGATCGATTATTATTAATATACTTAATTAACAGTTTAGACGGAGGATTCAGGATAGTCTTTATAGTCGGATTCCTTACGCTCGTAATATTATACTCTTTTTGATTCCCGCCTTTAGTACTTGATATCGGATCTTACGATTACCTTAGAGGATTCTAGGACTTACGTGCTTATAGGTTTAGTTTATTTCCTCTATAACTCGACCTATCAGTAAGATTAGACTGCCGTAAGTATTCCCCTCTTTATTAGTAACTAACGTAGGGGTTTTGTAATAAAGGTAGCTAAGATAGAGGACTATACTATTCCTACGATATAATTATAAAAGAATCTGCTATTAAGATTACTGTTAGGGGGTCTGTATTAGACCTTGCAATTACTCGCGGCGAGCCGGCTTTTTGGACTCGACTCGCGAGCCGGCTCGTACCTCTGGCTCGAACTCGCGAGCCAAGGACTCGCGAGTCTTCCCGCTCGTACGGTATTGTAAAATCGAGCCAGTAATTTATTATTATATATATAGCGAGCCAGAAAAACTCGCGGTTCGATCGGCTCGATTACTAGTATATTACCGTCGTACGGCTCGCGAGCCAGACTTTCTAACTCGAACTCGCGAGTAATTACAAGGCCTATTATATATAGCGTTTCCGCGTACCGAGTTCCTATAGCCCTATATAGAGCCCTTAGGGTTGCTACCCTAAGACGACGCGGGGTCGATTCGATTATAAATCGTCTTAAGTTACTATATATAACTTACGCCGTAATAACTATTCCCCCCTTCTATACTAGTCGTCCTAACTAGGGATATTTCTATCTAGGGAATATCCTAATCCGGACTTTATCGTAGTACTTAGGGAAGGAATCGTAGGTATATCGTATACGGAACGCTATATCCTTAAAATTAGGAGATACGGGTGTAAATAAAGGATTCCTATATTGCGTAGCCGTACTTTCCTACTACTATCGGCGATACTATTCAAAAGAAAGCGCGCTAGGGCGTTTAATCCCTGTTCGACGGATTAGCGTCGGTTAGGGAGCTAAGAATCTATCCGCGATAGAGTATTTTATTAACGATTTGCTCTCGAAGATTTATAGAATCGATATTCCCGCGGATAAGGATATTTTAACTTTAATCTATTTCTCTTGCTTAAACTTAGTTCTAGAATATCCTATCGTTATCGGAATTATTATCGCTACGAGGCTACTAGCGGGATAGGCTATATACCTCCTACGCTAAACTTCGTAACTATAAGCCCTAATTTTCTCTAGTATCTAAAGTATTTCGGTAGGGCTAAGGTAGAGTATAACTATCTAGTTACGATAGTCTCTTTCGCTATAGAGTACGAGTTTAACTGCTTAGGGTCGGTACTCTATAATACCTATAAGAGTAACTATAATATATATAAGACTATAAGTTTTCTACTCTTTCCCGAAATAATTCCGAATTACTAATAGGTCGTGAGACTCCTATATTAATAATCTAGGATAGACCTTATAATTACTCGTAGTAAGCCGGCTTTTTGGACTCGACTCGCGAGCTGGTTCGCGAGTTGCGCGAGCCGGTTCGCGAGTTGCGCGAGCCGAGGACTCGCGAGTAATTATAAGGCCTAATCTAGGATATATAGGTATTCTATTTTCTCTTAAAGATTTATTAGGTAATCTTTAATAGTATCTAGGAGATTATTATAGCGCCTAGGCTATCGTACGTTCTAGTTTAGCCGGTTAGTATTTATTCTAATCTATTTTAGATAAGTAAGGACCTTACTATAACTTTCTTAGGGATCGTATAGGCCTATAAGAAGGAGTATATTTTCGAAGGTCTAAAGTATATATAAAGGGTACGGATCGCCTATAATTCCTTAATAATTCGTTCTAATAAATTCCTTTTATAGAGGTACTATCGTTTTTATTCGGAAAAGATAGCGTTACGTCGCTAGAACCTTATTATAGCTTTCGGTCCTCTCTTAATACGTACGGACTAATATCTCGGTCTTAAAGAAGGAGATACTAGGTTTATATTATAGTAGACTAGGCTAGTTAACTTTGCTAAGCGCTTAGAGACTATAATAATAGCGAATAGTAGAAGTTATAAAATCTAAGAAAGGATTAGACCTTCTTAATTATAGATAGTAGTAGCTACTCCCGAATTAACTTAATATATAAAGGGTCTATTAATATTCTAGTAGTATTAATAATATAGTCTAGGAATTCTACCTAGTCTTAGTAGAAGGAGTATTTATTAGGATTAATATAGAGTTTATATTACTAGAGTCTTTTAAGGATAAGTCGGACGTATTTTATATATAATTTAACGTCCTCTAAAAAGATTAAAATATTATCTAGATAGGCTACGTAGAAAAGGTCTAGGTATCCTTATAGTATAATATAGATATAGCTCTAGAATATAGCTAGAGTATTAGTAAGACTAAAAGGTATAACTATATACTTATAGTAGCTTTATTACGTTTAGAATACGGTTTTCTACTTATCGTCTTTCTTAATACCGATACGGTAATAAGCCTCTCGAACGTTAATTTTAGAGAACTTCCTAGTACGTAAAAGGCGATTAAGGATTTCGGAGATAAGTAGAAGAGGGTAGCGATTCTTTACTAAAATATGATTAAGTCCTTAGTAGACTATATAGAGTTATAATCCGCTATCTTTTTTTAGTATAAAGAGGATAGATACGCCTATAGGACTTTTTAATAGGCGGATTCGACTATTCTCTATATTTACACGAATATATTCTCTAAGTTCTTAGAGCTTAGCGCGAGAGAGGAGGTAGATAGGCCTATAGGATAGAGTAGAGCCTAGGATAAGGTTAATTATATAATTAGTCTTCTTATACTAGGATAGGGTCCTTACCCTTTCTGCTAAGTATAAGTCTTCGAAGTTATAAAGTTCTTTAGGCTAACTAGCGATTCCTATATAATTTGTGGTCCTTTCGGGGTTCCCTCTAACGCTAGTAGATAGAAGCGAGCTATTAAAGAGCGGATTATTAAGAGTATTAAGATCTATCTCTAGGTTAATCTAATAGGGTTAGACCTTGCAATTACTCGCGGCGAGCCGGCTCGCACTTCTGGCTCGAACTCGCGAGTCAAGGACTCGCGAGTCTTCCCGCTCGTACGGTATTGTAAAATCGAGCCGGTAATTTATTATTATATAGCGAGCCAGAAAAACTCGCGGTTCGATCGGCTCGATTACTAGTGTATTACCGTCGTACGGCTCGCGAGCCGGACTTTCTGACTCGAACTCGCGAGCCGAAGACTCGCGAGTAATTGCAAGGCCTAAATAGGGTACTACCGTAAAGATATATACCTTATTACGTATATATCTCGTGAATTAATAGGGGGTAAGTAAATCGAGGTTTCGATAGTTAACCCCGAAGTACTAATAATATATACCCGTATTAATAACGATTCCTTATATATATAAACTAGGTATCCCTAGTAGTATAGGGGGTCCTATTTCTTAGTTAATAGTATAATACTCTACTATCTAGGTCTTTATAATTCCCTATTAATCGGTTACTATAATTAGGATATAGAAAGCCCCCTTAGCGTTACTATATTAATCCTAGAAGTTACAGAGCTCGGGTATCCGGAGGGTAGCTTACTATAGTTTATAGGATTTTGCAAGATCGTAGTCGATAACGCTTACGCTCGCGCTAGTATCTAGGCTAATTTTAAGGGTAGTATTATTAATATATATAATAGTCTTAATTATTAGGAGGATCTCTACGAGTAGCTATTAAGTTAGGGTTATAGAGTTTACTCCGACTCGCTAGTATTTTCCTAGTCTTCCCTAGTTCCGTTATTAGCGGTAATTTCGCTAATACGCGTATTTAGATATCCTTAGTCTAGTCTTACCTAGGGATAGTTAGGAGCAAAATATCCCTTTTTCCTATATATATAATAGGTAACCGAGGTTAGATCCCTATTCCTATAGAACTAACGATAGGGTAAGATAGGAGTATTTTAATTAGGGTTCGTAGTCTCTTGTCCGCGGAAAGAGGGTTAGTACTTCTTAGTATTTTCCTATTATTTCTTTTAATCCTAGTCTTCCTAGTTTCGCTTCTTTAGGTTTATCCTAGATAGAGAAGGGTTCTAGCGTCCTATATCTTAGCTATCCTATATATAAATCGCGGCCGAAACTATATTAGTACGATTCTCTAGAAGATCGTTCTAGTATAATACTTTAAGTATATTTTTAAGAACTAGGCGTAGCTTTGTATAGTAGCTAAGGGTACGCTCTTTCTTCTAAATATTTATATAATTTTCGATAGATTAGAGGTAGTTATAAAACGCGCGTAGATCTTAGTCCTTAAGCTAATAAGCGCTATAGTATTTTTCCGTAATATTAGCCTTAGTAAATCGACTACCCCGGATAAATTCGAGTATCTAGTTAACAAAATTATCCTAGGTAGGTCGTTAGGCTATAAACTCGGTCTTCTTATAATTCGTCTACTAGGCCTATTAGATTAGTTCTAATATAAAGAATCTAATAGGAATCTTATATAAATTACTTACATATTAGTTAGGACTCGCTTCGAAGATATACTCTAATTTATCGAGCTACTAGATATATTACTCTAAGATTAATATAGAGCTTAGTTAGTATAAGATATTATTAATTTTAATCTCTACGCCTCGGGATCGATAGGGAGGAGGAGGCGCGGGTTATAGTTTAGGGGTATCTTATCGCTAAATCGTAGCTTTATATTCGAGTTACTAGATCCGCGCTAGGAGGCGATTAAGGGTATTTTGTTCCTTTAGTTCGGCCTATTTAGGAGACTATATCTTATAGCTAGACCTATCTTCTAGGTCCCGAGGGGTTAGGCTAAGCTTACTAGAGGATTATCTAAGTCCCTTACTAACTCGTTAGGATTATTCCGCTACTATAAGACGGGCAGATCATTAACGGGTCGTTAGTATAGATATTTCTTCTCTAGGTAGCTAAATAGGAAGATTTAGTAATTATTAGGGGGTCTGTATTATAGGACAGAGAACCTATTAGCTAGACAGAGAGTCTAAGTCTACAGGGTCTAATTTCAAAGACTAAATCTTAGGGTCTAGTAGTCTCTACTAGTTCCTATAATATATATATAGCGTTTCCGCGTACCGAGTTCCTATAGCCCTACACAGAGCCCTTAGGGTTATTACCCTAAGACGACGCGGGGTCGATTCGATCGTGAATCGTCTTAAGTCACTACGTATAACTTACGCCGTGATAATTACTAAGACTACTACCGCTACTAAGACTAAGACGACTAGAACGACTACTACGACCGCTACTATTACAACTATCGCTATAATTAAGAAATTCTGTAATTTTCTGCAGAAAAAGTAGGCAACGCGTTTAACCCTAACGAAAATTGAGAGAAATTAGGACTATTATTCGAAACTAATACCTTATATTATAGCTAAATACGTAACTCTTAGCTATATATAAGGGGATACTCCTATAGAAGGTCTTACGGCTAATACTATACCTTTATTCGACCGGTATACCTAGCTCGTTCGCGGATTATTAGCTAATCGATACTAAGAGGATCGAGAGATATTAATTCGATTACTAAAAATATCTCTAGACTAATTATATTAATAGATAAACTTAGTCTATCCGAACTTCATATAGAGTTAGTTTATCGCTTTAGAAAGATTTCTATAGGCGGCTAATATAAAGACCTTACTAGAAGAGAATGCTATACTAAAACAGTAGTTATAAAATTCTTCTGCAGAAGAACACACGAGAAAAATATATACTAAATAGACTAGGCCTTGTAATTACTCGCGAGTAATTTTCCGCGGGCTAGGGACTCGCGAGTCTTCCAGCTCGCGAGTTCGAGCTAGAGGTACGAGCCGGCTCGCCGCGAGTAATTGCAAGGTCTAAAATAGACGACGAAAAGCGATAAAAAAGAAAGGAAACGGCTATAAAAGAGAGTACGAAACTAGAAGAAAAATCGAAAAGAATTAGGAACTACGCTACTATCTAGACTAGCTACTAATTTTACGACTTCGTTAAATTTAAAGAGTTAATTACCTTGCGAATCTTACTATATCCCTCTAGATACTATTATACCTAAAAAACCCTAAAAATATCCGGACTAGACAGAGCCTACGAAGCTAAAGTAATTATCGTAATCTAAATAACTAAACGACTATAGAATATCTTTAGATATACCTACGAATATAACCTCTTTCGATACCTATCGTAATCCTAGTAATCGAGCCCTTCTAAGTCTGCTAAAGGATCGCCTAAAGGGTTTAGCGAGAGAGTATAGCTACCGCCGCCGCTACCGCGAGACTAGCTCCTTCGCTAATACTAACATAAGTTTATACGCCTAATTCGGAGATATAAACTTTGCGATATATAGTTAGGACTATACCTAAGCTAGGATCCCTAGTACGCTACGATTCGAAGGCAGAAATATATTAGAATTCTTAGATAGTTTTAAACGTATATATAAGCGCTATAATATAAGAAATAACGCGCGAATTTTAGAGATCCTTCTAGATTACTATAGTTAGCTATAGCGTATATAGGTTAAGGCGAATCTAACTAGTAAGCGAAGAATAAGAAGAGTTTTTCTAGGACTTTAAAGATTAGTATCGCGATATAGATAGCCTATAGGCTACCTATATATATCTAGCTATAGATTTCTATAGGAATCGTATCGAATAGGAACGACTTTTATATATACTTAACTACCTTTTCGTCTATTTCCTTATATCTAGTAAAGAGAGGAGATATTAGCGATTTAGAACGATATACTTAGTTTATCGAAGGACTACCTAAAAAGTTAAGATCGAAATTAATTAAGAAGGAGAAAATTAATATTAACTACCCTTCTAGGAGTAAAAGATAGATCTCTTTCGATTAGATCGAAAAAGCTACTAGGGATCTAAATTAGGACTAGAAGGATTATAATCTCGCGATAGGCTATATAGTACCGAGAAAGGAATCTAGGTCTAGATTCTAGAGAAAAATATATAAGGACGGAAAATAATAGATACTCCGAAAAATAGAGATTCTACGATTAAGAATACGAGCTCTCTAAGAGGATAGGATTTAGAAAGTTTAACGAAAGCTTTTAATAGTCTATTAGTAAATATACTAAAGGTTATTAAAGACTAGCGGAAGGCTACTAATAAATAGAGAGTCTTAGTTTAGTACCTAATCGCGAAAAATAATAACCGAAATAATATACTTATATACCTATAAGATAGATATCTAATAGTTACTACTAGTATAGGAATAAAGGGTATTAGGTAATAGTTATCCTATCTATCTAAGTATATAAAATAAAGGACTATACTACCGGAATAAACTAAATAGGTAGTACTTAGAAGGGTTAGTAAGAATAGACTAGAGGCGCGTAAAAGAGGTAACTAATTTTAGAAGGATATAGTTCCGGACTAGTACTAGTAGTAGAAGAATTAACGCGTAAGCGTTAACGCTATCTCTACTATTACTACGCCTTAATTATATTTAGGGTCTATTCTTACTATACTCTATAAATTTATACTACTTAGGTAGATTTAGTAGGGATTTCTCTTAGAAAAGACGCTAATTTCGAAGGATTAGAAGGAAGCGAAGACGAAATATATAAGAGAGAAGTCTTCGCTATTAATAGATAACTAGCTAGTCGTAAGCGCTCTAACTAGTCTAGAAATTATAAAAATATAGTATACGACTAAGCAGATACTATCTAGCGACTATTAATAAAGACGATATAATAGGATATAGTACTAGCCCTTTACGAATTTCTTCTATAGAAGAAATTTATAGGCGGAACAGGATCGCTAACTAAATAGTTAGCCGCGAGATTCTTCTATAGAAGAAATCTAAGACTAGGGTAGTTAGACCTAGAGAGCTAGTTAAGACGTAAGATTTTCGACCTACTTACCTATCTAGACTAGGAAATTCGTCGACTATCTAAAAGCGCCTAAAACCTTCCGCGGATACTACTATCTAATATAAGGAAGAAATTACTAGAAAATTGCTAGCTATTCCTATACCGCCTACGATTATACTAGGTAATCTGATATTATATTACCGTAACTACGTAGCTAAGTTAGAAATATTGCGAATTCCTTCGAATCTTCGGTGCCTATAATTACTACGAATACTACGAATACTATAATACTACGAATACTACGAATACTACTACGCCTATATACTTCGCTACTACTTAGCGAGTTATAAAAGTAGATAAAGTAACCGCGCGGGTATAGGATCTTAGGAGATAGTACGAATCTCTGCGCCGCGAAATTCGGGTACGTTTAAGGAATATACTAGAGGGCTCTTGCGTATAAAGGTATACGTATATAGGTATAAGCTTAAAGCTACGATTAATTAGGGATTATTAGTTAATCTTATTTCCCTAGAAACGGCACGTATTAAAACCTTAATATTCGAAAAGATCTAAAGCTATATATAGTACCTATTAATAGCTAAACGCGTCCCTTTTACGGAGTTACGGAAACTTACCTATTTTAATCGGCGATATTATAACGTACTCTTACTATATAATTATAAAGGATTATATAGCAGAGATTCTCTAGGACGAATCTAGTTACGCGATATAATAGCTTCTACTACGGAGAAAATTAATAGTTCTGTTAAAATAGTAGTCTTTTCGGAAGACCGGACTAGGAAGTTAGTCTTTAAGGTATATTCTCCGAGTAAGAAAACTTCGGTCTAGGAGTATACTAGCTATAGCCTAAAGATTTTTAGAACCTACGAATAGAGATAGATTTTTTAGGATATCCGGAAGCCTAATAGCGATACTTCGGTATAATAAATAAGATACCGATACTAAAAATAGGCTATAATTTACTATATATTTTAATAGTGCCCTCTAAAAACGCTATAAAAGTACTAAAAATATTTAAAAATATAAGAGACGGAAAGATATTAAAAATTTTAGATAAATTAAGATTTAGCTACTATAAGATTCCGCGTAGGTAGCTATAGGATATTACTATAAGATTTCTACGACTAAGGTATCTTTTAACTATAAATCCGAGCCCTAACCTATAGGTATAGGTATACTAGTTTATACTTTTTAAAAGAGTAGCGGATAAGATTAAAACTAGTTAACGCGACCGAAAAAATAGATAGTACTAACTAGTTATACGAATTAGAAGGAAATCTAAAAAGAAATACTTTACTAAATATGCGCGTCTAATATTAAAAGTAAATTTAATAATCTACTAATACCGCGGATCTCTATAATTATAAGGATACGCGTCTAATACCTAAAAGGGAGTAGAAAATATTAATTAGAAAGGATCTTCCTAAAGAAAAGAGGATTATTACGCGAGATACTATTTAAAAGAGAAGGTTATTTTACGTAGGATTAGTCCTATATATCTTTAATTTTCCCGGAAGTAATACCGCTATAACGTATTAAGACGATTCGGTATAAGGCCTAGTAGTATCCTAGATTTCGAATCTAGCGCTAAAAGGTATAGTTAAAGAGATATTATAGGAAAGATTATAAAAAGGGGTCCTAGAATATTACGATAGTCCCTACCGAAATCCTTAGTTTTTAGTACAAGAAGAATAGAAAATATTATATAGTAAACGCTATAATATATATTAATAAAGTAATAGTACGAGATACGAATATACCCCCTAATAGACGAATTCGTTAAAGAATTTTTAGGTATAGTAATATCGTCGCTATTAATCTATTTTCCGGGTATAACTAGATAACTCTAGATAGTCGCGATCGAAATATAATAGCGATTTAGACCCTAATTAGTTTACTAAGGCAGACTATATTATTATAAGGGCTTCGAATTCTACGTAATTCTAAAGAGTAGTTATATAGATCCTAGCTAATATTCTATATATTACTAAACCTTTTATAGATAATATTCCGGTTAAAGGACCTAAGACCTAGTATAATAACGAGTTTGTAAGACTAGGGATTAGGAGGTTTATCTTAGAATATATAAAATCTAGATAAGACCCTAATCTTTTAGAACTTACGGGAGCGAGAGTTTCTGTAGAAAAATCGTAACTTATAATATCCGGCCTTGAAATTATAGGCTAGGTATACGATTCTAACGGGCGTAGACCTAATAAGCGGAAAATTTCTAAGTTAGCCGACTAGCTAGTCCCTATTAATCGCGATAAGGTACGCTCTTTTATTAGTCTTACGGTCTACTTTCGAATTCTAGTAAAGGATTTTTAGTATATTATAGCGCTATTATATATAATATTACGGAAGGATACGATATTATAGAAGGATACGATATTATTAGGGTAATAATAAATAGAATACCTTTAAGAAGATTAAGGAGATACTATATAGTTTTCTAGCGGTTATACTAGTCGATTATAGCTAGAATCCGTTAGACCTAACGCTTATAGTAGACGCGTTAAAAATAGGATAGGGTAGTTTTAATATAGAAAAGAGAAGGGGTATAACGAGTAGCACGATATACGAGTTAGGGGTTTAGTCTAAATTAGAGTAAATATATAATACTAGAAAATTAGAATATCGAGGAGTAATAAAGGTATTTAAAAAGCTACGGTATTAGCTATATAGGGTAAGGTTTATATTAGAAACTAATACTAATATTAGTTATATAGTTAAATCGACTAGCTTAGACTTACCTAGCCTTAGTAACGCGATAGCTTACTTAGATTCGGCTTTCGATTTTGATATAAAGTATATTCCTAGGACGAAAAATAGTACCGCTAATAGCCTATCTAGGAAGCCCGCTACGCTAAAGAAATAGAAGAGTAAGAAAAGAAGAGAGGTTAATAAATTTATCGTAGCTAAAATCTCTTATCTTCGCGTTATAGTTCCCTAGTAGAAACTATAGTTTATTAAAATTCCTATTTCTTAAGAGATTTCTTCTATAGAAGAAAAACTATTAGTACAGAAATTCTAGACGGATTATATTTAGAAGAATCTTAGAAAATTATAAGATTCTTAATAATACTATATAGGCCTACTAAGATATCTCGTAGTAAATTTAGTACGTTT
Organism: Penicillium oxalicum; assembly: GCF_001723175.1. Classification (NCBI taxonomy): domain Eukaryota; kingdom Fungi; phylum Ascomycota; class Eurotiomycetes; order Eurotiales; family Aspergillaceae; genus Penicillium; species Penicillium oxalicum. The sequence continues at coordinate 2,985,145 of NC_064652.1, read as the reverse complement.
AAGAAAAAGGCTTTAAGATTTATAGTCTAAGATCGATATCTATTTTATAGAGGTATAGCAGAGATCTAATTATAAAGGGTTTTAGACAATACTAGGATACGAAAAGAGACGCTATAGCGCTTATATAAAGAATTAGGCTATAAAGGCCGCGAAGCTACTTATAACCTATTAGCTACGCGGTACTATTAGCTAGGAATATATAACGAGACTAAAATTTGTGCGAGTATACTTCGAATACTAGGCGCGTAATCCTATTAGACTATATAAACCTACTAGAAGTAAGACTAATACGAATCTAGGAGAAATAGTATATTAATACTACCTCGCTACCTAACGAGGAAGTTAAAAAGGAGTTATCTAAGTAAGAGATTTAGTAGTAGATAGCTAGAAGTAAGGATTCTCTAGAAATAGATAGTAAAAGCGCTACTAGATTCGTTTAGGAGGATATTATCTATAGGTATAGGGTACCTTAGGAGATTATTATTAATTTTAGTCCTAAAATACGTTCGGAAATACGAAATTTTTTAAAATCGTACCGCGTTAATACTATTTTAATTTCGGTATATAACCCGTAGGAATAGGGCGATTAAGAGAGTAATACGAACGCTAAAAGACGCCTTATCTAAAATAACGAATAGGTATAAACTTAGAGGTATTAAACTAAAATAGTCCTAAAAGCTACTAGCCGCGATACTTACTAATAGAGCGACTTTATATACGTATACCGATATCTTACCCTTCTAATTTATTTATATAGATAAGATACTATCTTACCGGTAGAATTAGATATATCTACCTAGTCGATACTACCCTAGGAAAAGTAGAGATACGCGCGAGCTAATTATATTATAAGCTAAATAAATTAAAAGAAGACTAGGATATCTCTAATATAATAATATAGCTATAGAGGCTAAGAGCTTAGAATAAAGAATATTATAACTCGTATAGAAACCTACGAATTACGCCCCTAAAAGAAAAAGATTTAGTCCTTCTCTATAATACTAGGTTAGAAGACGATATAATATCTAGAAATAAGCTCTGATTTAGATAGATAGGGCCGTATCGAATCAGAAAGATCTAAAAAATAGCGTATACGAAATTAAAGAATTAGATAGTACCTTACTAATAAATAAATAAGGAGCGCTAGTATTAATAGTAGTAGGCTAAAAAGATTTTATTACTAGGCGCTCTAGGATAAAAGAAATTTAGATAAGGATAAAAGAATAAGGCTAAGAACGGATTACTCTACTACGTAAAGGCGTAGAAGAGGATAGCTACCGCGAGAGGGATAGGGTTAATTTAATTCGATATTTTTCTTTGTTAAAAAGGTAGTATATTAATTAGTCTATTTAATACGAATATTCGGATTTATTTATATTTTTGTTAATTTCTCTTAGAAGCAGATTAAATTTATTAGATTTACTAAATTTTATCTTTATTTAGAAATTTAGTAGTTTTTAAGACTATTTTGAAAGGTAATAGAAAAGGAACTTACTAGGGACGGTAAGATTTTTAGGAGGGGAGAGAAGTCTCCGGAGAGAGCTTAAATTATAATAATTTTCGCTAAGTACTATAAATTTCTTCTATAGAAGAATTTAATATAACGAATTAGGCTACGATATCCGCTATAAGCTAGTATCTTAATATTATACCTTCGATACTAAGTAATTATTTAATATAAATTACTTCCCCTACTAAGATTATCGAAGAATTACGTACGCTACCTACGGACTAGGTCTATAAGATAGTAAAGCTCTATCTGTATAAGATTTACGAAAAAGGATAGGTATTTTTAGACTTAGTCGCGATTAAACTCTATACCTTTATAAAGAATAGCGAATTTTAGAAGGGATATAAGACTTAGGAAGATTTTAAGGATAGCTAGATAGTAGCAAGAGAAGTAATTAATTATCGCGAATATAACAAGAACTATATCTAGTAAGTAATATATATAGCGCTATAAGCTTAGAATAGGAACGCTAAAAAGATTATAATTAGAGTCCGAATAAAAACTTTCGCTAAAAAGGTTAGTAAACTAGTAAGAAGCGGGATTAGTTTCGAAGAGATATAGCTCCGAGTTAATAACGCTATTCTCTAATGACTTAAGAAAGGAATATATAGGCGGGGGATCTAAAGAGCTAAAGAGATTATATAGGGTAATCTCGATAACGCCTATAAATTACTAGATTTAATAGAATTAACGCTAGAGAGACTATTAAGGTAATATCTATTAATTAATAAGGATAGATTTATATACGAATACTATTAGATACCGCGAATTTTAGATAAGGTAGATAAGGATTAAAGTATAGCTCTAGATAAGAATAAAAGCTAAGTTTCTTCTATAGAAGAAATCTAATTATAAAACTAGGATCTAGAAGGAAGCCGAGTTTCTTCTATAGAAGAAATCTAACTAGGTAAACGAAACCTAGAACTAAGCGATAACGATTATAGTAACAATAAGCGATCCTAGAATTTAGAACTACTAACCGAGCCTACTACTAAGAAACTAAAGATATCGTAGAATCTATCGGATTCGGTATCCTATAGATACAAAATAGGTACTTCTAGGCTAGCTAAAGCGATTATAAAGACGAAATTAGTCATTAAAAGCGAACGCGAAGCTCTAATAATTTTTCGGCTTATTAGTAGGTCTATTCATAAAAATATAACCGAAATTAGTCCTAATTCAATTTATAAGAGGTATATAGCCTAGCTAGTATATCTTCTATATATTTATACTAATAGTATTAATTATAAGACTCTAGTATAACGCTTATAATACCTTTACGCTAGGCTTGGTTACTAGGATAGTGCTAAGAAGGAATTTAAGGTATAGTTTAAACTATCTTATAGAAAAGAACTTAGGAGCTATTTTCGATTCTCTCCTAAGATATAACTACCGCTAGTATTAAATTTCTAGAAGCTATAGTATCTAACCTTTTAGGATATAAGTTTTCGCTATTTTAGAAGGGTTCTACTAGATTTTAGGAAGAAAATAGAGAGAGATTAGAACGTTAATAGAAATATAGTAGTACTAATCTTTTTATAGCTATATAACGATTAGGACGGCTATTATCCTCGCGGTCTAATAGATATAATCGAGGAGGAATTTAGTATATATAACTAGTATTAATAATCGCGAAAGTATATACTAAGGGTTAGGTAGGCTAAAAATATATAGTATAGTAGTATCTAGTAATTAGTATAGCGCGACTATACCTACTATATATTCTACGTTCTACTACGACCGGATTATTAATATCGACTAGTTTCGTTTCCTTACTACGCGAAGAGTGCGTACCCTAGTAAATAGATAGCTTTCCGCTATCTCGATATTAATATAATAGATCTTCTCGTATTTTAACGAATAGCGAATATAATTTAGGGGACGGTTTCTTTAACTAATAAGGAATAGCGAAATTATACTAAGATACTACTTAGGATATAAAGGTACCTCGCAGAGTAGTAGTAAGATCTAGATAATTATAGTTACTAGAAAGATAGTCTAATCTAGACCTTGCAATTACTCGCGGCGAGCCGGCTTCTTGGACTCGACTCGCGAGCCGGCTCGCACTTCTGGCTCGAACTCGCGAGCCGGAAAGACTGGCTCGAACTCGCGAGTCAAGGACTCGCGAGTCTTCCCGCTCGTACGGTATTGTAAAATCGAGCCGGTAATTTATTATTATATATAGCGAGCCAGAAAAACTCGCGGTTCGATTGGCTCGATTACTAGTATATTACCGTCGTACGGCTCGCGAGCCGGACTTTCTGACTCGAACTCGCGAGTCTTCGGCTCGCGAGTTCGAGCCAGAAGTGCGAGCCGGTTCGCGAGTAGCGCGAGCCGAGGACTCGCGAGTAATTGCAAGGCCTAGTCTAATCTATAAAATATTAGCTACGATATAGATAGTAGAAGATAAGAAGAAATTTAGTCTCTCCTAGGAAAAAGTTATCTATAAACAGGAAGATATACGTATTTCGAAGCTATACCTTCCTTATAGATTAATAGGTCTGGCGACCTATCTTTAGCGAACGGTTTTACCCTAGTTTATTAGTATTAGGGAAGATTATAAGACCCTAGATAGTCCTAAATTAGGTACTTAGTCTAAACTTTCGGCTTATTATCGCGATTTTTTGTTACCTAAAAAGACTCCTTTAGGATAGTCTAGTCAGAAATATAGTAGTCGGCTTATATATCCTTTTTCTATATTAATTCGGTTACTAGAATTAAGTTCGATCGGAGATACGCTAATCGGTCGCGAAAGATAGGATTCCCCTGCTATTACCGAAGAATTAGATATTCTTTTTAGCCGGAAGTAGTAACGAGCGTATAGATTAATCTAGGAGTAGCGCGACTAGACGAGATAGGCCTACCTACTATATTTTAAGATAACGATAAAGGCCGAACGGTAGTAATTTAGCGTATACTCTTATTTTCTACAAAAAGAGAAGGGCCTATCGGTTTTACTAAATTTTATATAGCCTAATAAGTTAGCCTAAGGGTCTTAGGAGGTCTAGCGTTACTATCGAAGGATATAGGAAAAGGATATAGGAAATTAACTAAGGGATAGTAAATTATAGGAGGGGAGGTTATATAGTAGGAGATTTAGTTATATATACTTAATAGCGGATATTCGGTAGTAGGAGATACCTAAGAGCCTTACCGTCGAGAAAGGTTAACTAGGATCTAGCTTACGGGGTCGATTATTATTAATATACTTAATTAATAGTTTAGACGGAGGATTTAGGATAGTCTTTATAGTCAGATTCCTTACGCTCGCAATATCACACTCTTTTTAATTCCTACCTTTAGTACTTAATATCGGATCTCACGATTACCTTAGAGGATCCTAGGACTTACGTGCTTATAGGTTTAGTTTATTTCCTCTATAACTCGACCTATCTAGTAAGATCAGACTACCGTGAGCATTCCCCTCTTTATTAGATACCTTTAATAGGCTTCTAATCTAGGGTTCGCGATATAATAACTAAATAGGCGTAGTCCTTAGTAGTATAGCCTTTTCTTCTGTAAAAGAAGTAGTTACTATTCGGGGTAACCTAATTTAGGCCTTTAGTCTATTCTTTTACCTATTCCTATAGCGATTTACCTCTTAGAGGTATATACTTTAATAGGAGGTATTTATATTTATCTAACGAGGGGTTTGAAGATTTTCTAGTTATCGTAGTTATAACGCTCGAGAATTAGTAATTTATAATTTCTAGTTTATAGATTACCTTAGTAAAGGTTCGGAAAAGGTCTAGTACTATAATCTTTATAATATTTTCGTATCTTTTAGAATAATCTACTAGTCTAGTAGCTATAAAGGTTAGGATATTACTTTATAATTTATTAAGAAGTAGGGAAACGATTATACCTAGAGTAAGTTAGACTTCTTCTGTTACTTTAGTATAGGTACTACGAAATTTATATATAAAATTAATTACTGATAGGTAGTTAGCTTAGTAGGTTCGTAGAACCCTAGTTACCTTCTTTTTACTAGGAATAAAGCTAGTAGTATAGAGGGCCTTTTTTAAGCTAATAATATATTTATTAGCGAATTCGTATCAGAATCTTATAGCTTTAACTATAGTATTAATGTCCTTCGAGATAGACTATTAGAGCTATATCTATATAGTATAGGAGTATTCGACCTAAGTTTCTGCTTCGTTAGATATTACTTTAGGCCTATTATATTTTAGGTTAACGAGGCGATAGAGTCCTTTCTTTTTAAGGATTTAGTATATATTTCTAAACTAGTCCTCGAAGTCTTCTATTCTTTCTAATAATTTAAGTAGGTTAAGGGTAAATTCTTTAGGGGCGCTAGTAAGTTAGTTTACTAGCTAGCCTCGGGATTTTAGGGTAAAGAACTTATTATAGTCCTTACGAGATATAGGGAATTCTTTAACCCTAGTCGCTTAGCCGAGATCTTCTCTAGCTATAGTTAGTATTTAGGAATATAATTAAGATTTAGGTAAATTTAATAATTTAGGTAATTTAGATAGGATTTAGGGATAGAATTTAATAAGAAGGGAGGTTTATAGGGGATATAGTATTATTATTAGTATATTATAGTAGGGTCTGAAGTAAGAGATATTAATATTATAGTAGTCCTAAAAAATATTAACAGACGTGTCTTTCTTTTGTTAATATTAGATTTGGCTTCTATAGCCTAGTTAATTATATTATATTTAGTGAATTTCTGGCTTCTATAGCCTAGTTAAGTTTGTTAAATTTATATTAGGTTTAATAATTTAAATTTGAATTCAGTAGTTTAGTAATTATAGCTTCTATAGCCGAATTTGATAGATTTAGTAATTAAAAATTTAAGAACTTACGCTTTTCATAAATTCAAGCCTTACTATTGCGATCGGGCTTATAACCTGATAGACCTATAGGTCTATAAGGCAAGGAAGCAATCTAGAGGCGAGATAACTAGGATTAGGAAGTCTAGGGAGAAGAAAGAAGGGAGAGAGAGAAAACCCACGATAGGGGAAAAGCCCTCAAGACACATAACCGCTACTAGGCCTAGCAAATATCTAGAGAGGGTAAACTCTCTTAAGTAGTATACTTAGAGGGTTTAGAGCGACTTAGGGAAAAATTCCTCTATCGCGTAATTCTAGGTCTTTTAGGAATTAGACTAAGGGAAATAGGAGATCTTATTCTTATCCTTCTCTCTATTAGAGAGGTAGAATTTTTAGAGTATAGGAATGTTATAAAATTTAGGTATTTTTATAGGTATCTAGGCTTATATTAGAGAGCGAGTAAGTATTATATTCGGTTTCTTTATAGGTATCTGGGCGGATAGTATTTTAGTTAGGCCTACTTAATTATTTTATAGTTATATTAGTTATCTTTTTAATATTTTAGATCTTTATATTATAGAGCCTTTCTTTTATAATCTATTTAGTAGAAAGGTTTCTTTTAATTAAAATTATAGTAAGATAGGATTCGAGGTAATTAGTAAAGTCGAATTCTACTATAGCGAGAGCGTAGTACTTATCTTCTTCTTTATTAATTTATATTACTATATTTATATCTATATTATCTTCTTCTTTAAGATTCCTTCTATATAGTTTAGATTAGGATAAGGATTCCTTTAAGATAATTAAATTCTTACTCCTATTATTCTTTCTAGCAGAAATTAGCTTTAGCTAATTTTAATCCTAGCTACTAGTTTTCTTAATCCTATTATTATACATTATAGTCTAACTATTTAGCGCTATTCTATTTAGATTATCTATATTCCTCTATAGGGTATTTACCTAAATATCTTTAATAGGTTTCTACTTTACGGTTTATAAGATAATAACTAAATATATATATTCCTGAGTAGTATAGCTATTTCTTCTATAAAAGGAATAGTTACTATTTAGAGCGATCTAATTTAGGTCCTTAATCTATTCTTTTATCTATTCCTATAGTAATTTACCTCTCGGGGGTATATATTTAAATAGTAGGTATTTATACTTAGTTAATAAGGATAAGGATAAGGATAAGGATAAGGATAATAGTAAGGATAATAGTAAGATTAGTAGGGAGCGTAGGAGCTTAGTAACTATAAGGGCTAAGAATTAGTAACTAGTAATTTTAAGCTTATAAATTATCTTAGTAAAGATTCGGAATAGGTCTAGTACTATAATCTTTATAATATTTTCGTATCTATTAGAATAATCTACTAGTCTAGTGTTACGCGGTACCGACTGGTTACTATGAGTTAGAACGTCCCGGGCCGATACTTGCCTGCTATCCTAACTTCCGATCTTAAGACTTAGTCTCTTAATCGTACCGTTACTTCGTAAAGCCTTACTACGGGTTAGATCCTATTAATTGTCTTACAAGATATGCTAGAAGTACGCGCTAAGTAGGTTAATCACTAAGCGTTACTACCGAGTGAATCCCCTCCCTATAGGTTAGGTTTATCTTAGAGTTAAACCGTGGAGTATAAAGTGCTTCAAGGTAGTAACTAAGTAATAATATATAATTAATCGCGAAGAATTAAATATATAATACTAAAAAGAGCGTCCTTATATATCTAGTCCCTCCTATTAACGTAATTCCCGGCCGTCTCCGCCACCCGGCCGTCCCGGCCACCCTCTCCAAAATCGCGTCTTTATACCTACACACTATCTTCAACCGTCTACTATGCCACTAATTCGATCTAGATATTCGCAGAATTTAGCTAACTAGGAGGGCAAGATCTTATTAGCCCTTAATAATCTTTAAAATAGCCGTATTAAATCTCTTCGCGTAGTAGCTAGCCTATACAAGATACCTAGATTAACGCTTATCGACCGCGCAAGAGGGGTAGTTTTACGCGTTAATTCGCGCCCTACCGGCTATAAATTAACTTAATACAAAGAGGATTCGCTTGTAAATTAGATTATCTCTATAGATATACGCGGAGTAGCCCCTAGGCTAGCTACTATACGAGAAATAGCTAATATCCTCCTTACTACTCGCGGTAGCTAGCTACTACCTACTATAGGCAAGAATTAGCTATTAACCTTTATCTAATAGCGTAATAAGCTTCGAATACGCTTTTCTAGGCGTTACGATTACTAGCGTATACTAAACGAAGACCTAAAATCGCTACGAGCGTGGTTCGCGACTATATAACGCGTAATCGATAAGAACGGTATTTAACTAGAGGATATCTATAACTTTGATAAGATAGGATTCGTAATAGGTCTTATATCTACACAGAAGGCAGTTACGCGAGCTAAATACTACGGTCGGCGATCGATACTATAACTAGGAAATCGCGAATAGGTTACTCTTATCGAAGTAATTTACGCTAATAGCTATTCGCTACCGCCGTATATAATCTTTAAAGGCAAAGTTGTAATCGCTAGTTAGTTTGATAATCTACCGCAAGATTAGCGATTTGAAGTCTCGAATCATAGCTAGACTACCGATAAGATTAGCCTATGTTAGCTATAAAAGATATTTATCCCGTTAACAAATTCGCGCGTACGAGGCCGATTTTAGCTACTAATCCTCGATAGCTACGGTAGCTATCTTACGCCTTAATTCGATCGAATCTGCGCCGAAAACGATATTATACTACTCTGTATACCTACGTATTTATCGTATCTATTATAGCTACTAGATATTAGCTATTTTGTAGTGTTAAAACGCTTATATAGTCGCTTTATAAGTAATCTTGCGCGTAGGGGCTATAATTATATCGATAAGTTTAATTTCCTACACGACTACTAACGCGCGCGGCAGGAAGCCTACTAATTAAGTACTATTCAAAATAGCTTTGTAGCTAGTAGGCTAGTGCTAATTAATATAGAAAGAGTGCTTTCAAAGCTTAATATCTCTCTACGAACGCCTATACTACTAACGAGCCGACTAAGTAGTAGATCTAGCTAATTTATACTAAAAACACCTAGAACGGTAATTTAGCTATAAAAGTAAGTATTAATACTTAAAGATCTGCTAAAATAGCGGTCGAATAGCCCTCTAAGCCTATCAAAAACGATACTAGATCAGATTATTAAGGGCTACTATATCGCGTTATACTATACTGCGCTATTAGCGCAAGAAAACGCTAATCTACGCGTAGTAAATAAGAAGGCGATTAAGAAGCGTAGACAGTTAACTAGGTAGATACCCTACGACTAAGGTTTAACCGTTCAAGAGGGCCTATAGCTAGCTTAGCAGCTAAATTAGCTAGTTGAAGTTAGTGAGGCAGGATCGTATACGCAGGGCGAAACGCCTAATTAGGCAGATTAACCGGCTACTAGGGCTCCGCCTAGGTATAGTAGGTACAGGGAGGTTAGCTATAGGATTAATTTATATAAAAATCGCTATATTTAGTTAAATTATTAGGCGTTAGTTGAGATAATCAATTTTGAATTTTTCTAATAGGAGAGGGTAGCTAGGACGGCTAGGTGGCCGAGACAGCCAGGAATTACGTTACTAATAAGTCGAGACTTATAACTAATATACTAGGACTTATTACCGAGAAGTCTATCCTATTACCGATAGGATATAGTTACGTAATAAGTTACTAGTTACTTATACTTAGGGTATAATTCTAGTACCAGTAAAATAGCGGCTATTTCCTACGTCGCGCTAACTATCCTATAGAGTAAGAGGGTATCGTTCGTATTAGTTAGCTATAGGTCGTTTCTAGCTCCTACCCTAACTATCCTTACCTTAGGTCCCTAGGGTATACCTAAGTATACTAAAATATACGTAATAACGCTAATCCTTAGTATCTATAGAATAATTAGTCCTCGGTTATTACTTAATTAACTACGGTTCTTATACTTCTTTAAGGTCTATAATATTATCCCCTTCTTCCCTATCCTTTATCCCTAAAGGATTTAAACGTTAGTATCCTCTTTAGTTTTATTTACTATTTTTTCTATTTTCTCCTTATTTCTTTTCTTATAGCCTATCCTACTAACTATATCTTCTAAGGCTTCTATTCGTAAGAACGCCTTAACTCGTCGTATTAAAGACGAATGTTTTTAATCTATAATTCCTTACGAATATTATATTCGCTAAAGACGAGTATATATTCGCGCTAATTATTCTGACTACTATAGTAATTACGTGCGCGCTAGTAGTAGTTTAAAGTATATAATACTATCTCCTTTATTTACTAATACAGAGTAGCGCTATCTAGTTAAGTCCTAAAATTAAATTAAGGAGGAGAAGGAGGCTATCCTAGCTAAGCTCTTTTAGCTCCGAAAGTAGAAACGTTTATTATAAAAACGTACTAGTAATTTTATCGCTCGAGACTTTAAGGAAGTTACTAAGTTAGAAGAGTTAGAGTATCGCGAGATTAAAGAACGCGAATATCTTAAAAAAAAGAGGCTTAAATAAGAGCGTCTTAAATCTAAATAAAATAAGCGTACTATAGAGAGTACCTATATCGCGACTAGGGTTCCTCTATCTACTATAGCTAGTAGCTAGATTCTTATAGCGTTATTAGAGGATCCTACTCTAACTTAGTTATTAAATAATCCTTTCTTTTCTTAGGTCGATCTAGATTCCTCTTAGTTAGTTAGGAATACTAGGTCGCCCTCTCCTATTAGTAAAACTATCGAACTAGCTAGTAGTAGCCTCTTAGATTCTTAATAGATTCCTATATATTTTCTAAGATATTATATCCTTTCTACTTTACTAAGTAGTAAGGCTTTCCGCTAATTTTATTAGTATCTAGAATTTCTTCGATCTTATATTTATTTTCGGTTTCTTCTCCTATTTCTATATTAGTAGCGATTTTAGCGTTCTTAGGTACCTTTTCTAATAATAAGATATAAAATATAGTATAGATATATTATATACTATTAGGTAGCTTTAATTAGTAATTAAGCGATCCTATTTTTACTTTAATTTTAAATAGTCCTAGTTTAAGGTAATCGAGTTTTGCGCTAGGATATTTAGTACGAATATTATATCGTAAAAGGTAAACTTTCTTCCCCTTTTAAAAGTCTAGCGCCTCCTAGCGCGACTAATCGTAGTAGTTTTTTATATATAGATTAAGAAACTCGATATCCCTTATTAGCTATAAATATAGTTACCTAAGCCTAGTTACTAATAGTCTCGACGACTCTATAAGTAGCTATTTTCCGATAGTTCTTCTAATAATAGTAGGATTAAACCTATAATTAATAAAGAATAGTATTTCTCTAGTAGTAGCGTATAAAGTATTATTATATATAAACTACGCTATTAGTAATAACCCTACCTAGTTATCCTATTAGTAATTAATATAGTATCGTAGGTATTATTCTAGAGTCTAGTTAACTCTTTTAGTTTATCTATTAGTCTATAGGTAGTACGCGGTAGAGAGTCTATACTTAATACTAAGTTAATCTACTAGTAACTACTATATATTCGATATAAATAATTTATCTCTATCCGAGATAATCTTACTCGGTATTCTATAGTTAATAAATATATATTTAAGTAGTAGATTAGCTATCTATCGTATATCGATAGTTTCTGTTATTAGTATTATATATATATACTTAGTTAGTCGATCGACGACTACTATTATTATATTATTTCCTTCTAAGATAGGTAGCTTTATAATAAAGTCTATTATAATCTATTCCTATAGTTATTATAGTACTTCGGCTAACTCTATCTCTCTATATAGTATATATTATAATATCTTATTTCGTTAATAAGAGTCGTATTATTAGATATACTTTCGGACTTTTCTATATAGCGCTAGAATATAGTAATTCCGCGTAATCTTTTCGATAGTTTTTTCGATACTAAGGTATTCCTATATTAGTTCGTCGTGATATAGGTATATAATCTATATCTAGAGGTTTTTAGGAACGTATACTAGTCTATAGATATAGACTAAGCCGTTATTTATTAGAGCTATATTATTACCTAGAATCTTTTATAGTAATTCGTTAGTTCGTATACTATCTCGAATCTTTTCGATCTATTTATCGTTCTAGACCTTACTAGTCGCTACGAGCGTCTAGTAATTATAGACGATATTTCCTTTATTATCTTTTATTAAGATTACTAGTACTACTTCCTTAGTACCTAGTTTATAGTCGGGTCGTCGACTAAGCGCGTCTACGACCGTATTTTCGGTCCCTTTATAATATATAATCTTAAAGTCGTATTAGGCTAAGGTCTCTGCCTATCTAGCTTATCGTCTTATAAGTTTCTTTATAGTTATAAAGTACGTAAGATAATAGTAATTAGTTCGAACGATTACTATATACTTAGCCTCTTCTAAGTAGGCTCTCTATATCTAAGATACTAATACTATAGCTAGTAGTTCCTTATCGTAAATATCGTAGTTAATTTCCGCTAGTATTATCTTATAAGACTAAAAAGCGATAGGTCTAAGCTTACCGTCTTATCCTAGTTATATAAGCTAGACTCTAAGCACGAAATTAGATACGTTAGTTTCTATAATAATTAGTATATCGTAGTTAAATATAGCTAGGATCGCTTCTCCTGCCTTTTTATTATATATTTCCTTAAGTATAGTAAATAAATTTTCTGCTTCTTCGTCCTACTAGAATAGTATCCCTTTTTTAGTAAATTAGTATAGTTATACTATATACTTTAAGTACTATAGTATTAATTTTCGATAGTAATTCGTAAGTCTAAGAAAACTCTATATATCCTTAATTAGGAGAGTTTGCCCTCTCTAGATATTTGCTAGGCCTAGTAGCGGTTATATATCTTGAGGGTTTTTCTCTTATCGTAGGTTTTCCCTCTCTCTCTCTTCTTCCTTCTCCCTAGACTTCCTAATCCTAGTTATCTCGTCTCTAGATTACTTCCTTGCCTTATAGACCTATAGGTCTATTAGGTTATAAGCCCGATCGTAACAGTAAGGCCTAAATTTGTGAAAACTATAAGTTCTTAAATTTTTAATTACTAAATCTATTAAATTCGGCTATAGAAGCTATAATCACGAAAATTACTAAATCACTAAATTCAAAATTTAAATTATTAAATCTAATATAAATTTAATAAATTTAACTAGGCTATAGAAGCCAGAAATTCACTAAATATAATATAATTAACTAGGCTATAGAAGCTAAATCTAATATTAATAAAAGGAAAGACGCGTCTATTAATATTTATTAGGACTACTATAATATTAATATCTCTTATTTCAAACCCTACTGTAATATACTAATACTATATATCTCCTATAAACCTTCTTTCTTACTAAATTCTATCTCTAAATCCTACCTAAATTAGTAAATTTACCTAAACCTCTATTATTATATTCCTAAATACTAACTATAGCTAAAGAAGACCTTAGCTAAGCGGCCGGTATTAAGGAATTCCCTATATCTCGCGAGGACTATAGTAACTTCTTTACCTATCCTAAGGCTAACTAGTAAACTAACTTACTAGCGTCCCTAAAGAATTTACCCTTAACCTACTTAAAATATTAGAAAGAACAGAAGACTTTGAGGACTAGTTTAGAGATGCATACTAAATCCTTAAAAAGAAAGGACTCTATTATCTCGTTAACCTAAAATATAATAGGCCTAAAGTAATATCTAACGAAGCAGAAACTTAGGTCAAATACTCCTATACTATATAGATATAGCTCTAATAGTCTATTTCGAAGGATATCGATATAATAGTTAAAGCTATAAGATTCTAATACAAATTCGCTAATAAATATATTATTAGGTTAAAAAAGGCTCTCTATACTACTAGCTTTATTCCTAGTAAAAAGAAGGTAACTAGGGTTCTACGAACCTACTAAGCTAACTACCTATTACTAATCGATTTTATATATAAATTTCGTAGTACCTATACTAAAGTAATAGAAGAAGTCTAACTTATCCTAGGTATAATCGTTTCCCTACTTCTTAATAAACTGTAAGTAATATCCTAACTTTTATAGCTACTAGACTAGTAGACTACTCTAATAGATATAAGAATATCGTAAAGATTACCGCTCTAGACCTTTTCCGAACCTTTACTAAGATAATCTATAAACTAGAAATTATAAATTACTAATTCTCGAGCGTTATAACTACGATAACCGGAAAATCCTTAAAACTCTCGTTAGATAAATATAAATACCTCCTATTAAAATATATACTCCCGAGAGGTAAATCGCTATGGGAATAGGTAAAGGAGTAGACTAAAGGCCTAAATTAGGTTACTCTGAACGGTAACTACTTCTTTTATAGAAGAAAGGGCTATACTACTAAGGACTACGCCTATTTAGTTATTATATCGCGAACCCTAGATTAGAAACCTATTAAAGATATCTAGGTAAATATCCTATAGAGGAATATAGATAATCTAAATAGACTACCGCTAGAAGGGTAGACTATAATATATAATAATAGAATTAAGAAGAACGGAGGTAATATCTAGAATTCTACCTAAATATTCTAAAATCCTTAGAAGAGCTAATAAAATCTAATAATACTAATTTCTATTAGAAAGAATAATAGGAATAAGAATTCGATTACCTTAAAGGGAACCTAATCCTAATCCTAACTATATAGAAGGAATCTTAAAGAGGAAGATAGTAATATAGGCGATAACGCGGATAATAATACGAGCGTAAATATAGTAATATAGATTAATAAAGAAGAAGGTAAGTACTACTACGCCCTTATAGTAGTAGAATTCGACTTCGCCGATCGCCTAGATCCCTAATTTACTATAGCCTTAATTAAAAGAAATCCCTCTACTAAGTAGATCGTTAACTTAGATATATTACGCTCGATTTATATTAATAGAAATATAATTGTAAGATTCTAAAGTAACCCTTATAGCTATTAATACTAGACCTCTAATAGAAGAACTATTAAATCTCTTAGAAAAGTAATCGCTCGAATTAAATTAATCCTCCTAGAAGGCACTAAAACCCTTAATATATAATACGAATATATACTAATAGGTAACTTTAACCTCCTATCTACGACCTAAATATATAAGGACTATAAAATAGGCTAGAAAGACTAGGAGAATATTTTTGTTAACCTAGATAATAAATAAAAGATTATAGTATATATATATAGGAAACGAGGTGTCCTATTTCTAAAGGCTACTTTAATTAAACGATCTATAGCGTACGAAAAGAAGGTCCCCCTAATTATAGCGACTGTATATCTCTTTACTATAATTTTACTAGAAGTAGCCTATTACTATCTAGGTTATATTAGATAGCCTACCGTAAAAATTAACTATTATAAAATCGGTAAGGAGGTCTATAGTAACGAATATTTTAATTATAAAGCTTATAAGATTATAAAATCTAAGAGGATTGTATCCTACAGAAACCAGACACGCTCTAAGATACTATAGGAATTCATCTATATTAATATCTAGCTATACACCCCCCTTAGAATCGGGAATATATTATACGTCCTAATCGTAGTTAACGATACTACAAGGTTCAGATAGGCTATTCTAATAAAGATAAAAGGCTAAGCCTTAGATATCCTAATCTAAATACTAAAGCGTATCTTCACTTCTACTAGCACTTAGCCTTCCGAAATCCGTATAGATAGAAACAGAAGTTTCTTTAAATTTAAAGAATAGGCTAAGCAGAAGGGTTACACTTTCTTAATAAGCGCCCCGTATACCTATAAACAAAATAGTGTTACTAAAAGCTCTAGATATCTTATTATATAGGGGGCCCGAACCCTTATAGTAGCTACGCCCTAAGCTGCCGTATTTTTATAGCCTAAAGCTATAGTTACTACTACCTATATTATAAACCGAATCCGTAAGCTAAATAAAAAATTATCCCCTTTAGAAAGATAGAATAAGTACTAGTATAATACTAATAGCTCTAGGGTAAAGTAACTAATCGATTTAGGGTTTTTACGTATCTAGTATTCTAAAGCCTACATCTATATTCTAAAAGAATAACGAATCTAAGAATAAAAGATAGTCCTAAGAGTATAGATTAGATACCTAGTTAGATATAATAGTAAGAATAGCTACTAATATAGGATTTACGACCTAAGTAAGAGACAAGTTATAATTAGAAGAGATATAGACTTTTAGGAAGAACTATCTATACTACTATTAGACCTAGATAATTAAATTAAATAGATTATATAAGAAAGGTTCGATAATATAAAGATCTAAAATATTAAAAAGATAACCGATATAACCGTAAAACGATTAAATAGGCCTACCTAAAATACTACCTACGCGAATAACGACTACTATAAAGATCCTAACTATAATACCTACTCTAATATAAGTCTAGATATCTACGAAGAAATCTAAATTTTATAAACTTCCTTTACTCTAAAAATTCTACTTCTCTAATAGAAAAGAGGAAGGGGATATAATCTTCTATCTTCTTAAGTCTAATTCCTAAAAGATCTAGAATTACGCAAGGAACAAATTTTTCTCTAAGCCGCTCTAATCCCTCTAAGTATACTACTAACTATACTAGAGAACTAAAATATCCTAATTTTATAACCTTCCTAATATCGTAAAATTTTACTAATATAACTCAGGAAAAGAGCCTCTAATACTTAACTAGATCCTAAAATCTAAATCTCTAGAGACCTAATTCCTAACTAGAAAGAAATTTTTTTACGCTAGAACCTAGATAGTCTAATCCCGTTAATTAAGAGAAGGACTTTATGATAGACCTACAGGTCTAAAAGGCAAGGAAGCAATCTGGAGGCGAGACAACTGGGATTGGGAAGTCTAGGGAGAAGGAGGAAGAGAGAGAGAGGGAAAACCCACGATGGGGGAAAAACCCTCAAGACACATGACCGCTGCTGGGCCTAGCAAACATCTAGAGAGGGAAAACCCACGATGGGGGAAAAACCCTCAAGACACATGACCGCTGCTAGGCCTAGCAAACATCTAGAGAGGGCAAACTCTCTTACACCCCCCCAGGACTAGCAGTAATGTGAATAATAACATACATAGTGGTGTGACATAATAAAATTTGGAAGGGGAGGGTTAGTTAGGATCTCTTATGCGCAATAATTTGGTACGATCATTTTGAAAAATCCTATTGGGCTTGGTTTTGGTAAGCATGTTAGCGGCATTGTCCTTGCTCGGGATACTAGTCAGTTGGATGAGGTTCTTTTTAATAAGGTCTCTGATCAAATGGTATCTCGTGCTGATCTAGGATAATTTTGTGCTGACTTTGGGGTTCATGACGGTCGTGATAGCATTGTCGGAATCACAAAATAGGGTGATTAGGATATTTTTGTCGAATTCTTTATCTTGGTTCAATAGGGGCATAAGTAAAAGGTTAGTAGCAATTTTGGCAAGGTAAAGTCCCTCTTTCGCTACGATCGCAAGGGCATAGTATTCGGCTATAGTCGATAAGGCTACTACGATATCTTGTCTTTGAGAGCTCTATGAGATTAGGGTACTAGCAAAGAACTAAATATATACTTCGGTAGATTTTCTATCCTCTGTATTAGCGTACGATAAGTCGACAAATCCTTCTAGACCCTTTAAGGGTTCTTTTCCAAATAGGATTCCTAAATTTGTGGTACCTACAAGGTATTGCAACAAAACTTTGTACGCTACTATATTATCTTTTCTCGGGTGTGCGTTGCGGCGCTATAGTTTGGACACGGTCGCTATAATATCCGGGCGTATTTTGATTGAGAGCTAACCGATCTTTCCTATTATTTTGGTATAGGCACCCTGATCGAATGCGTTATCCTCTGTTAGATTATTTAGATAGGGGATTTTCTAAGAGGGATTTATTAGAATTAGCGAAGGATTGCAATTTTTATAGCCCTTATTATGATTAAATTTGTTAAATAAGCCTATTAGCTTATAAAGATATAGCTAGAGGGTTCTTTAATTATATTATCCAAGGAATCTTTTGAATAGGAGGGTCTTTAGTTTTCTTTTGTTTGAAAGGCCCTTTTTTATAGAGTTTAATTGATCCTTATATCTAGTCGCGAGGATATTATCTATATAGATTATAACAAATATAGTATAGTCCTTGTTGTGAAGATATAGTTCGGAGGGGATTAGAGAGAGGCCTAGGCTAGATAGGTTATCTTTGAAAAGTTTATGCTAGAGGTATCCTGCTTGTCGCAATCTATAAAGCGCCTAGTTTAGTACGTATACTAGATCTTCTCCTTTTAGGCTAAATTATTTATATCTAGTTAGTTGCTTTATAAATATAATGCGGTTATTAATAGCGGTATTGAGGTAGGCTCTAATTACGTCCTACTGTTCCTTTTTCTAATTACGGATAGTAGCTATAGTAATAAATAACTTGGCCGATATCTAATAACTAGGGTATATCTTTCGTTAGGTTAGAAGTCTACGCCTAGACTTTGGCGGTTGCTATATACGACCTATCTGGCACGGAATTCTAGGATATATCCTTCGGTATCCTGTTTTATTATAGACCTATTTGCCTAGAAGGATTTTGGTACCTTTTAGGGGTTTAGTTACTAAAGTTATTGTGTTAGATAATTTAAACTTCTTTAATTAGGTCTCTTCGGCTTTAAGCTATTAATCGGCAATTAGGATTTTATAGCTTCCCTATAGGTTTAAGGGATTTTAACTATTACCGACCGTATTATCTTAGTAGCCGTGCTTGATATGCTAGGTCTAATTAAGTTATCTTTGGTAGACGTAGCGAAGTATAAACTTCCTTTCGTTCTCTCTTTATGCTCTTCCTTAACTAGTCCTTTTATAGTGTATCTAACTATTCCTTCTATAAGTTATCTCGGAGCATATCTCGCAGGCTTCTTCTTACTAGAGAGATAGAGCGTCTCCTCGCTCGTGAAATCTAGTTAATTTATCGTAATAGTGTCGATAGGGTCCGCTAATAAAGCTTGTAATATTAGGTAGCTACGGAACCTCTAAGGAATTACTACTAGAGGGGGGAGTTATAGTTAAATTATTAGGATAGTATCTTAGACTTTTTAATAGTAGGATTTAGGTTAGATTCTAGCGTAGGTAGGAATTATCCTAGTATAGTCCTTCTCTTAATTAACGGGATTAGACTATCCGGGTTCTAGCGTGAAAAAATTCCTCCCTAGTTAGGAATTAGGTCTCTAGGGATTTAGATTTCAGGATCCGGTCGAGTATTAGGGGCTCTTTTCCTCGGTTATATCGGTAAAATTTTGCGATATTAGGAAGGTTATAAAATTAGGATATTTTAGTCCTCTAGTATAGTTAGTAGTACACTTAGAGGGATTAGAGCGGGTTAGGGAAAAATTCGTCCCTCGCGTAATTCTAGGTCTTTTAGGAATTAGACTTAAGGAGGTAGAAGATTATATCCCCTTCCTCTTTCCTATTAGAGAGGTAGAATTTTTAGAGTATAGGAAGTTTATAAATTTAGATTTCTTCGTGGTATCTAGGCTTATATTAGAGTAGGTATTACGTCGGGATCTTTATAGTAGTCGTTATCCGCGCGGGTAGTCTTTTAGGTAGGCCTATTTAATCGTTTTACGGTTATATCGGTTGTCTTTTTAACATTTTAGATCTTTATATTATAGAACCTTTCTTGCATAATCTGTTTAATTCGATTATCTAGGTCTAATAGCAGTATAGATAGTTCTTCCTAAAAGTCTATATCTCTTCTATTATAACTTTTCTCTTGTATAGGTCGTAAATCCTGTATTAGTAGCTATTCTTACTATTATATCTAACTAGGTATCTAATCTATGCCCTCGGGGCTATCTTTTGTCCTTAGGTTCGTTGTTCTTTTAGAATATAGATATAGGCTTTAGAATACTAGATACGTAAAAACCCTAAATCGATTAGTTACTTCACCCTAGAGCTATTAGTATTATGCTAGTACTTATTCTATCTTTCTAAAGGAGATAATTTTTTATTTAGTTTACGGATTCGGTTTATAATATAGGTAGTAGTAACTATAGCTTTAGGCCACAAAAATACGGGAGCTTAGGGCGTAGCTACTATAAGGGTTCGGGCCCCCTATATAATAAGATATCCAGAGCTTTTAGTAATACTATTTTGTTTATAGGTATAAGGGGCGCTTATTAAGAAAGTGCAACCCTTCTGCTTAGCCTATTCTTTAAATTTAAAGAAACTTCTGTCTCTATCTATACGGATTTCGGAAGGCTAAGTGCTAGTAGAAGTAAAGATACGCTTTAGTATTTAGATTAGGATATCCGAGGCTTAGCCTTTTATCTTTATTAGAATAGCCTATCTGAACCTAGTAGCATCGTTAACTACGATTAGGACGTATAATATATTCCCGATTCTAAGGGGGGTGCATAGCTAGATATTAATATAGATAAATTCCTATAGTATCTCAGAGCGTGTCTAGTTTGTGTAGGATACGATCCTCTTGGATTTTGCAATCTTGTAAGCTTTACAATTAAAATATTCGTTACTATAGACCTCCTCCCGATTTTGTGATAGTTATTTTTGCGGTAGGCTATCTAATAACCTAGACGGTAATAGGCTACTTCTAGTAAAATTATGGCAAAGGAATATACGGTCGCTATAATTAGGGGGGCCTTCTTTTCGTACGCTATAGATAGTTTAATTGAAGTGCCTTCAGAAATAGGATACCTCGTTTCCTGTATACGTATACTATAATCTTTTGTTATTATCTAGGTTAACAAAAATATTCTCCTAGTCTTTCTAGCCTATTTTATAGTCCTTATATATTTAGGTCGTAGACAGGAGGTTAAAGTCCCTATTAGTGTATATTCGTATTATATATCAAGGGTTTTGGTGCCTTCTAGGAGGATTAATTTAATTCGAGCGATCGCTTTTCTAAGAGATTTGACAGTTCTTCTATCAGAGGTCTGTATTAATAGCTATATAGGTCACTTTGGAATTTCATAATTGCATTTCTATTAATATAAATCGAGCGTAATACACCTAAGTTAACGATCCACTTAGTAGAGGGGTTTCTTTTAATTAAGGCTATAGTAAGCTAGGGATCTAGGCGGTTAGAAGTCGAATTCTACTACTATAAGGGCGTAGTAGTACTTATCTTCTTCTTTACTAGCCTATATTACTATATTTACGCTCGTATTATTATCCGCATTACCTCCTATATTAGTATCTTCCTCTTCAAGATCCCTTCTATATAGTTAGGATTAGGGTTAGGCCCCTTTAAGGTAATCGAATTCTTGTTCCTATTATTCTTTCTAATAGAAATTAGTATTATTAGATTTTATTAGCTCTTCTAAGGATTTTGGAAGGTTTAGGTAGAATTCTAGGTATTACCCCTTCTTCTTAATTCTGTTATTATATATTATAGTCCACCCTTCTAGCGGTAGTCTATTTAGATTATCCATATTCCTCTATAGGGTATTCACCTAGATACCTTTGACAGGCTTCTAATCTAGGGTTCGCGATATAATAACTAAATAGGCGCAGTCCTTAGTAGCATAGCCTTTTCTTCCGCAAAAGAAGTAGTTACCGTTCGGGGCAACCTGATTTAGGCCTTCAGTCCATTCTTTTACCTATTCCTATAGCGATTTACCTCTCGGAGGCATATACTTCAACGGAGGTATTTATGTTTGTCTACGAGGGTTTTGAAGATTTTCCGGTTGTCGTGGTTATAACGCTCGAGAATTAGTAATTCACAATTTCTAGTTCATAGATTACCTTAGTAAAGGTTCGGAAAAGGTCTAGTGCTATAATCTTTGCAATATTTTCGTATCTGTTAGAATAATCTGCTAGTCTAGAGCAGCTACAAAGGTTAGGATATTACTTTGCAATTTATCAAGAAGTAGGGAAACGATCATACCTAGGGCAAGTTAGACTTCTTCCGTTGCTTTGGTGTAGGCACTACGAAATTTATGCACAAAATCGATTGCCGATAGGTAGTTAGCTCGGTAGGTTCGTAGAACCCTAGTCACCTTCTTTTTGCTAGGAATAAAGCTAGTAGTATAGAGGGCCTTTTTCAAGCTAATAATATTCATTAGCGAATTCGCATCGGAATCTCATAGCTTTGACTATCGCATCGATATCCTTCGAGATAGATTGTTAGAGCTATCTGTATAGCATAGGAGTATTCGACCCAAGTTTCTGCTTCGTCAGATGTTACTTTGGCCTGTCACATTTTAGGTCAACGAGGCGATAGAGTCCTTTCTTTTTAAGGATTTAGCATATATCTCTGAACCAGTCCTCGAAGTCTTCTGTTCTTTCCAACAATTCAAGTAGGTTAAGGGTAATTCTTTAGGGGCGCTAGTAAGTTAGTTCACTAGCTAGCCTCGGGATTTCAGGATAAAGAATTTGCTATAGTCCTCACGAGATATAGGGAATTCTTCAACCCCGGCCGCTTAGCCGAGATCTTCTTTAGCCATGGTTGGTATTTAGGAATATGATTAAGGTTTAGGTAAATTTAATATTTGGTGATTTGGATAGGATTTGGGATAGAATTTGGTAAGAAGGGAGGTTTATGGGGATATATGGTGTTGTTGTGTTGTGGTATAGTTTAAAGTAAGAGATATTAATGTTGTAGTGGTCCTAGCAAACATCAACAGACGCGTCTTTTCTTTTAGTAATATTGAATTTGGCTTCCACAGCCTGGTTGAATTTGTTGATTTGATGAGTTTCTGGCTTCCATAGCCTGGTTGGATTTATTGATTTGTATTTGGTGATCTGGTGATTTTGGTGATTATGGCTTCCACAGCCGAATTTGGTGAACTTGGTGATTGGAAATTTGAGAACTTGTGGTTTTCACAAATTCAGGCCTCACTATTGCGATCGGGCTCATAACCTAATAGACCTACAGGTCTACAAGGCAAGGAAGCAATCTGGAGGCGAGACAACTGGGATTGGGAAGTCTAGGGAGAAGGAGGAAGAGAGAGAGAGGGAAAACCCACGATGGGGGAAAAACCCTCAAGACACATGACCGCTGCTGGGCCTAGCAAACATCTAGAGAGGGCAAACTCTCTCACTTTACTAGGATAATTCCTATCTATACTAGAATCTAACCTAAACCTTACTATTAAAAAGTCTAAGTATCACGGCGCAAGTCATGCGTGGTAACTTAAGACGATTCACGATCGAATCGACCCCGCGTCGTCTTAGGGTAATAACCCTAAGGGCTCTGTGTAGGGCTATAGAAACTCGGTACGCAGAAACGCTATATATATATATTATAGGAACTAGTAGAGACTACTAGACCCTAAGATTTAGTCTTTAAAATTAGACCCTATAGACTTAGACTCTCTACCTAGCTAATAGGTTCTCTATCCTACGATACAGACCCCCTAATAATTACTAAATCTTCCTATTTAGCTACCTAGAGAAGAAATATCTATACCGACGACCTATTAACGATCCGCCTATCTTATAGTAGCGGAACGATCCTAACGAGTTAGTAAGAGACTTAGATAACCCTCTAGTAAGCTTAGCCTAACCCCTTAGGACCTAGAAGATAGGTCTAGCTACCAGGTACGGTCTCCCGAATAGGCCGGACTAAACGAATAAAATACCCTCGATCGCCTCCTAGCGCGGATCTAGTAACTCGAATATAAAGCTATAATTCGGCGACAAGATACCCCTAAACTATAACCTGCGCCTCCTCCTCCCTATCGACCCTAAGGCGTAGAGATCAAAATTAATAATATCTCGTACTAACTAAGCTCTATATTAATCTTAGAGTAATATATCTAGTAGCTTAATAAACTAGAGTATATCTTCGAAGTAAATCCTAACTAATACGTAAGTAATTTATATAAGATTCCTATTAGATTCTTTATATTAGAACTAACCTAACGGGCCTAGTAGATAAATTATAAGAAGACCGAGTTTATAGCCTAACGACCTACCTAGGATAATTTTATTGACTAGATACTCGAATTTATCCGGGGTAGTCGATTTACTAAGGCTAATATTACGGAAAAATACTATAGCGCTTATTAGCTCGAGGACTAAGACCTACGCGCGTTTTATAACTACCTCTAATCTATCGAAAATTATATAAATATTTAGGAGAAAGAGCGTACTCTTAGCTACTATATAAAGCTACGTCTAGTCCTTAAAAATAAACTTAAAGTATTATACTAGAACGACCTCCTAAAGAATCGTACCGATATAGTTTCGGCCGCGATTCGTATATAGGATAGCTAAGATATAGAATACTAGAACCCTCCTCTACCTAGGATAAACCCGAGGAAGCGAAACCGGAAAGACTAGGATTAAAAGAGATAATAGGAAAATACTAAGAAGTACCGACCCTCTTTCCGCGGGTAGGAGACTACGAACCCTAATCGAAATACTCTTGTCTTACCCTATTATTAGTTTTACAGAAATAGGGACCTAACCTCGGTTATCTATTACGCGTATAGGAAAAAGGGATATTTTACTCCTAACTATCCCTAGATAAGACCGGGCTAAGGGCGTCTAAATACGCGTATTAGCGAAATTACCGCTAATAATAGAACTATAGAAGACTAGGGAAACGCTAGCGAGTCGGAGTAAACTCTATAACCCCGACTTAATAGCTACTCGTAGAGATCCTCCTAATAGTTAAGACTATTATACGTATTAATATTACTACCCTTAAAATTAGCCTAGATACTAGCGCGAGTATAAGTATTATTAACTACGATCTTATAAAATCTTATAAACTATAGTAAGCTACCCTCTAGATACCCGAGCTCCGCGACTTCTAGGATTAATATAGTAACGCTAAGGGGGCTTTCCGTATCCTAAATATAGTAACTAATTAATAGGGAATTATAAAGACCTAGATAGTAGAGTATTATACTATTAACTAAAAAACAGGACCCCCTATACTACTAGGGATACCTAGTTTATATATATAGGGAATCGTTATCGATATAGATACATATTATTAGTACTTCGGGGTTAACTACCGAAACCTCGATTTACTTACCCCCTATTAATTCGCGAGACGCACGCGTAATAAGGTATATATCTTTATAGTAGTACCCTATTAGATCAACCTAGAGATAGACCTTAATACTCTCGATAATCCGCTCTTTGATAGCTCGCTCCCGCCTACTAGTATCAGAGAGAACCCTGAAAGGACTATAAATTATATAGTGAAGAGGGGAATACTCACGGCAGTCTGATCTTACTAGATAGGTCGAGTCATAGAGGACTAAACCAAACCTATAAAGCACGCAAGTCCTGGAATCCTCCAAGTAATCGTGAGATCCGATGTCAGGTACTAAAGGCAGGAATCAAAAAGAGTGTAATATTCAAGTGTAAGGAATCGACTATAAAGACTGTCCTGAATCCTCCGTCTAAACTATTAATTAAGTATGATAATAATGCCGGATCCCGTAAGCTAGGTCCTAGATAACCTTCCTCGCGGTAAGGCTCTTAGGTATCTCCTACTACTAAATATCCGCCTTTAAGTATATAACCGAATCCCCTACTATATAACCCCCCCCTATAATTTACCGTCCCTTAGTTAATTTCCCGTATCCCTCGATAGTAACGTTAGATCTCCTAAAGACCCTTAGGCTAACTTATTAGGCTACACAAAATTTAGCAAAACCGATAGGCCCTTCTCCTTTCGCAGAAAATAAGAGTATACGCTAAATTACTACCGTTCGGCCTTTATCGTTATCTAAAATATAGTAGGTAGGCCTATCTCGCCTAGTCGCGCTACTCCTAGATTAATCTATGCGCTCGTTACTAATTCCGGCTAAAAAGAACGTCTAATTCTTCGATAACTATAGGGGAATCCTATCTTTCGCGACTAATTAGCGTATCTCGATCGGACTTAATTCTAGTAACCGAATTAATATAGAAAAAGGATACGTAAGCCGACTACTATATTTCTAACTAGACTACCCGGAAGGAGTCTATTTAGGTAACGAAAAATCGCGATAATAAGCCGAAAGTTAGACTAAGTACCTAATTTAGGACTATCTAGGGTCTTATAATCTTCCCTAATACTAAAACTAGGGCAAAACCGTTCGCTAAAGATAAGTCGCTAGTCCTATTAATCTATAAGGAAGGTATAGCTTCGAAATACGTATATCTCCCTATTTATAGATAACTTTTTCCTAGGAGAGACTAAATTTCTCCTTATCTTCTGCGTCTATATATAGCCGATATCTTATAGATTAAACTATCTTTCTAGTAACTAATCGCGTAGATTCTGCTACTACTCGGCGAGGTAGTTTTGTATCCTAAGTAGTATTTTAGTATAATTTCGTAGGTTCTTATCCGTTAAAGAAACCGTCCCCTAGATTATATTCGCTATTCGTTAGGATACAAGGAGATCTATTATATTAATATTAAGATAGCGGAAAGTAGTCTGTTACTAGGGTATATACTCTTCGCGTAGTAAGGAAACGAAATTAGCCGATATTAATAATCCGGTCGTAGTAGAATATAGAGTAGGTAGTAGGTATAGTCGCCTATACTAGTTACTAGATACTATACTATACGTTTTTAGCCTATCTAACCCTTAGTATATACTTTCGCGATTAGTAATACTAGTTATATATTAAATTCCTCCTCGATTATATCTATTAGACCGCGAGGATAATAGCTATCCTAATCGTTATAGCTATACAAAAATTAGTACTACACGCTTCCGTTAACGTTCTAATCCCTCTCTATTTTCTTCCTAAAACTTAGTAGAACCCTTCTAAAATAGCGAAAACTTATATCCTAAAAAGTCAGATACTATATCTTCTCGAAATTCGATACTAAAGGTTTTCGTATCTTAGGAGGGAATCGAAAGTAGCTCCTAAGTTCTTTTCTAGAGGATAGTTTAAACTAAACCTTAAATTCCTTCTTAGCCCTATCCTAGTTACAGCCGGGCGTAAAGATATCGCAAGCGTTATACTAGAGTCCCGTAATCACTATTAGTGTAAATATATAAAAATATACTAGCTAAGTTATATACCCTTTAAATCGAATCAGGGCTGATTTCGGTCGTATTTTCGCGGATAGACCTACTAATAAGCCGAAAAATTACTAGCGCTTCGCGCTTACTTTTAGTATCTAATTTCGTCTTCGGAACTACTTTAGCTAGCCTAGAAGTATCTATCTTGTATCGTAGGGTACTAACTTTAATAAACCTTACGATATCTTCGGTTTCTTAGTAGGCTCCGTTAATAGTTCTGATTCCTACGATCGTTTATTTATCGTTATTATTATCGCTTAGTTCCGGGCTCGTTTGCGCGGTTAGATTTCTTCTAGAAGAAATTCGGCTTCCTTCTAGATCTAGGTTTTGCGATTAGATTTCTTCTAT
The DNA here is from genome assembly GCF_001723175.1 of Penicillium oxalicum. Lineage (NCBI taxonomy): Eukaryota > Fungi > Ascomycota > Eurotiomycetes > Eurotiales > Aspergillaceae > Penicillium > Penicillium oxalicum. The sequence goes on along the minus strand of NC_064652.1, from coordinate 2,957,519 downwards.
AGAAGAAATTTAGCTTTTATCCTTATCTAGAGCTAGGCTCTGATCCTTATCTACCTTATCAAAATTCGCGGTATCCGATAATATTCGTATATAAATCTATCTTTATTAATCGATAGATAGTATTTTAATAACCGTTCTAGCGTTAGTTCCGTTAAATCTAGCGATTTATAGGCGTTATTAAGATTACTTATATAACTTCTTTAGCTCTTCGGATCCCCCGCCTATATATTCCTTTCTTAAGTCGTTAGAGAATAGCGTTATTAACTCGGAGCTATATCTCTTCGAAACTAATCCCGCTCCTTACTAGTTTACTAACCTTTTCGGCGAAAGTTTTCGTTCGGACTCTAATTATAATCTTTTTAGCGTCCCTATTCTAAGCTTATAGCGCTACGTATATTACTTACTAGATATAGTTCTTGTTATATTCGCGACGATTAATTACTTCTCTTGCTACTATCTAGCTATCCTAAAATCTTCCTAAGTCTTATATCCCTTCAAAATTCGCTATCCTTTATAAAGGTATAGAGTTCGATCGCGACCGAGTCTAAAAATACCTATCCTTTTTCGTAAATCTTATATAGATAGAGCTTTGCTATCTTATAGACCTAGTCCGTAGGTAGCGTACGTAATTCTTCGATAATCTTAGCAGGGGAAGTAATTTATATTAAACGATTACTTAGCATCGAAGGTATAATATTAAGATATTAGCTTACGGCGGATATCGTAGCCTAGTCCGTTATATTAAATTCTTCCGCAGAAGAAATTCGCAGAGTTTAACGTATCGTTATAGGTCGATATCTTCTGCAGAAGAAATTTATAGTACTTAGCGAAAATTATTATAATTTAAGCTCTCTCCGGAGACTTCCCTCCCCTCCTAAAAATCTTGCTATCCCTAGCAATTCCTTTTCTATTACCTTTTAAAAAGTCTTAAAAACTACTAAATTTCTAAATAAAGACAAAATTTAGCAAATCTAATAAATTTAATCTACTTCTAAGAGAAATTAACAAAAATATAAAAAATCCGAAATATTCGTATTAAATAGACTAATTAATACACTACCTTTTTAACAAAGAAAAATATCGAATTAAATTAACCCTATCCCTCTCGCGGCCGTCCTCTTCTGCGCCTTTGCGTAGTAGGTAGTAATCCGTTCTTAGCCTTAATTCTTTTATCCTTATCTAAATTTCTTTTATCCTAGAGCGCCTAGTAATAAAATCTTTTTAGCCTACTACTATTAATACTAGCGCTTACCTTATTTATCTATCGGTATAGGGTGCCGTCTAATTCTTTAATTTCGTATACGCTATTTTTAGATCTTTTCTGATTCGATACGGCCCTATCTATCTAAATCGGAGCTTATTTCTAGACGTTATATCGTCTCTAACCTAGTATTATAGAGAAGGACTAAATCTTTTTCTTTTAGGGGCGTAATTCGCAGGTTTCTGCGAGTCGTAATATTCTTTATTCTAAGCTCTTAGCCTCTGTAGCCGTATTATCGTATCAGAGATATCCTAGTCTCGTCTTTTAATTTATTCGGCTCGTAATAATTAGATCTGCGCGTGTCTCTACCTTTTCCTAGGGTAGTATCGACTAGGTAGGTATATCTAATTCTACTAGTAAGATAGTTATCTATAAACAAATCGGAAGGGTGATACTAGTATACGTATACAAAGTCGCTCTGTTAGCAAGTATCGCGGCTAGCTTTTAGGACTATTTTAGTTTAATACCTTCTGATAGTTTATACCTATTCGTTATTTTAGATAAGGCGTCTTTTAGAGTTCGTATTACTCTCTTAATCGCCCTATTCGCCTAGGTTATATACCGAAATTAAAATAGTATCGACGCGGTAATTTCAAAAAATTTCGTATTTCCGAACGTATTTTAGGACTAAAATTAATAATAATCTCCTAAGGCACCCTATACCTATAGATAATATCCTCCTAAACGAATCCGGTAGCGCTTTTACTATCTACCTTCTAGAGAATCCTTGCTTCTAGCTACCTACTAGCTAAATCTCTTACTTAGATAACTCCTTTTTAACCTTCCTCGTTAGGTAGCGGGGTAGTATTAATATACTATTTCTCCTAGATTCGTATAGTCTTACGCTTCCTATAGGTTTATATAGTCTAATAGGATTACGCGCCTAGTATTCGAAGTATACGCGAATTTCGTAGTCTTATTATATATTCCTAACTAATAGTACCGCGTAGCTAATAGGTTATAAGTAGCTTCGCGGCCTTTATAGCCTAATTCTTTATATAAGCGCTATAGCGTCTCTTTTCGTATCCTAGTATCGTCTAAAACCCTTCGTATAATAGATCTCTGCTATACCCTCTATAAAATAGATATCGATCTTAGACAAATTTAAAGCCTTTTTCTTGAACGTACTAAATTTACTAAGATATCTTAGCGGGCCTACGTAGTATCGTTAAGAACCTTGTAATTTTCTAAGATTCTTCTGAATAAATCTATCTAGAATTTCTGTACGATATTTATTTCTTCTACAGAAGAAATCTCTAAGAATAGGAATTTTAATAGAAACTATAGTTTCTACGGGAAACCGTAACGCGAAGATAAGAGATTTTAGCTACGATAAATTTATTAATATCTCTCTCCTTTTCTTACTCTTCTATTTCTTTAGGCGTAGCGGGCTTCCTAGATAGGCTATTAGCGGTACTATTTTTCGTCCTAGGAATATACTTTATATCAAAATCGAAGAGCGAATCTAAGTAAGCTATCGCGTTACTAAGGCCCTAGGTAAGTCTAAAGCTAGTCGATTTAACTACGTAACTAGTATATTAGTATTAGTTTCTAATATAAACCTTACCCTGTATAGCTAATACCGTAGCTTTTTAAATACCTTTATTACTCCTCGATATTCTAATTTTCTAGTATCGTATATTTGCTCTAATTTAGACTAAACCCCTAACTCGTATATATACTTATCGTACCCCTTCTCTTTTCTATATCAAAACTACCCTATCCTATTTTTAACGCGTCTACTATAAGCGTTAGGTCTAAAGATTCTAGCTATAATCGACTAGTATAACCGCCGGAAAACTATATAGTATCTCCTTAATCTTCTTAAAGGTATTCTATTTATTATTACCCTAATCGAATATCGTATCCTTCCGTAAATCGTATATATACGGCGCTATAATATACTAAAAATCCTTTACTAGAATTCGAAAGTAGACTATAAGACTAATAAAAGAGCGTACCTTATCGCGATTAATAGGGACTAGCTAGTCGGCTAACTTAGAAATTTTCCGCTTATTAGGTCTGCGCCTATTAGAATCGTATACCTAGCCTATAATTTTAAGGCCGGATATTATAAGTTACGATTTTTCTGCAGAAACTCTCGCTCCGTAAGTTCTAAAAGGTATAGGGTCTTATCTAGATTTTGTATATATTCTAAGACAAACCTCCTAATCCCTAGTCTTATAAACTCGTTATTATACTAGGTCTTAGGTCCTTTAACCGGAATATTATCTATAAAAGGTTTAGTAATATACAGAATATTAGCTAGGATCTATATAACTACTCTTTAGAATTACGGTACAGAATTCGAAGCCCCTTATAATAATATAGTCTGCCTTAGCAAACCGATCGGGGTCTAAATCGCTATTATATTTCGATCGCGACTATCTAGAGTTATCTAGTTATACCCGGAAAATAGATAATAGATAATATTACTATACCTAAAAATTCTTTAACGAATTCGTCCGTATTAGGGGTATATTCGTATCTATACTATTACTTTATTAATATATATTATAGCGTTTACTATACGATATTTTCTATTCTTCTTACGTACTAAAACTAAGGATTTCGGTAGGGACTATCGTAATATTCTAGGACCCCTTTTTATAATCTTTCCTATAATATCTCTTTAACTATACCTTTTAGCGCTAGCGGGATTCGAAATCTAGGATACTACTAGGCCTATATAAATCGTCTTAATATATTATAGCGGTATTACTTCGGAAAATCAAAGATATATAGGACTAATCCTACGCAAAATAACCTTCTCTTTTAAATAGTATCTCGCGTAATAATCCTCTTTCCTTTAGCAGAAGATCCTTTCTAATTAATATTTTCTACTCCCTTTTAGGTATTAGACGCGTACCTCTTATAATCGTAGAGATCCGCGGTATTAGTAGATTATTAAATTTACTTTTAATATTAGACGCGCGATATTTAGTAAAGTATTTCTTTTCGCAGATTTCCTTCTAATTCGTATAACTAGTTAGTACTAATCTATCGTTTTTAGTCGCGTTAACTAGTTTAATCTTATCCGCTACTCTCTTAAACAAAGTATAAACTAGTATATCTATACCTATAGGACTAAGGCTCGGATTTATAGTTAAAAGATACCTTAGTCATAGAAATCTTATAGCAATATCCTACGGCTACCTACACGAAATCTTATAGCCGTAGCTAAATCTTAATTTATCTAAAATTTTTAATATCTTTCCTTCTCTTATATTTTTAAATATTTTTAGTACTTTTATAGCGTTTTTAGAGGGTACTATTGAGAGAGTTTGCCCTCTCCAGATGTTTGCTAGGTCCAGCAGCAGTCATGTGCCTTGAGGGTTTTTCTCCCGCTCATGGGTTTTCCCTCTCTCTCTCTTCTTCCCTCTCTCTAGACTTCCCAATCCCAGTTGTCTCGCCTCCAGATTGCTTCCTTGCCTTGTAGACCTGTAGGTCTATCAGGTTATGAGCCCGATCGCAATAGTGAGGCCTGAATTTGTGAAAACCGCAAGTTCTCAAATTTTCAATCACTAAACCCATCAAATTCGGCTGTGGAAGCCATAATCACCAAATCACCAAATTCAAATTCAAATCATCAAACCTAATACAAATTCAACAAACTCAACCAGGCTGTGGAAGCCAGAAATTCACCTAATACAACACAATCAACCAGGCTGTGGAAGCCAAATCCAATATTAACAAAAGAAAGACGCGTCTGTTGATGTTTGTTAGGACCACCACAACATCAACATCTCTCACTTCAAACCCTACCACAACACACCAACAACAACACCACATATCCCCCACAAACCTCCCTTCTTACCAAATTCCATCCCCAAATCCTATCCAAACCACTCAAATCATCAAATTTACACTAGATACCAACCATGGCTGAAGAAGACCTCGGCCAAGCGGCCGGTGTTGAGGAATTCCCTGCATCTCGCGAGGATTACAGCAACTTCTTCACCCTGAAATCCCAAGGCCAGCCAGTGAACCAACTTACTGGTGCCCCTAAAGAATTCACCCTAAATTCGCTGGACATGCTGGAAAGAACAGAAGACTTTGAGGATTAGTTCAGAGATGCATGCCAAATCCTTAAAAAGAAAGGACTCTATCGCCTCGTTGACCCAAAATGCGACAGACCTAAGGTTACATCTGCCGAAGCAGAGACATGGGTCGAACACTCCCATGCCATACAAATGTGGCTTCAACAATCTGTTTCGAAGGAGATCGATGCAATGGTCAAGGCTATGAGATTCCGATGCGAATTCGCTGATGAATATGTTATTAGCTTGAAAAAGGCCCTCTATACCACCGGCTTCATTCCTAGCAAAAAAAAGGTAACTAGGGTTCTACGAACCTACCGGGCTAACTACCTATCGGCGATCGATTTTGTGCATGAATTTCGCAGTGCCTACACCAAAGCAACAGAAGAAGTCCGACTTGCCCCAGGCATGATCGTTTCCCTACTTCTGGATAAATTACAAAGTGACATCCCAACCTTTGTAGCTGCTAGATTAGCAGACTATTCTAATAGATACGAAAATATCGCAAAAATTACCGCCCTAGACCTTTTTCGAACCTTCACGGAGGTAATTCATGAGCTTGAAATCGTTAGTTACCAATTCTTAACCCTTACAGCTACTACAGTTACTAGGCCCCTACGCTCCCCACCAATTTCGCTATTATCCTCACTATCTTCCTTATCCTTATCCTTATCAACTAAGTATGAATACCTACCATTCAAATATATGCCCCCGAGAGGTAAATCGCCATAGGAATGGGCAAAAGAATAGACTGAAGGCCTAAATCAGATCGCTCCGAACGGCAATTGTTCCTTTTGTGGAAGGAAGGGCTATACGACTGAGGACTACGCCCATTTAGTTATTACTTCACGAACCGCAAAGTGGAAACCCGTCAAAGGTATTTGGGTGTATGCCCCGTGGAGGAACATGGATAATCCAAATAGATCCCCGCCGAATGGTTGGACCACAATATACAACAACAGGATCAAGAAAACCAATGGCTAGGATTAAAATTAGCCAAAACTAATTTCTGTTGGAAAGAATGATGGGAACAAAAATTCGATCACCTCAAAGGGATCCCAATCCCAATCCCAATCCCAATCCTAATCCCAATCCCAATCCCAATCCCAATCCCAATCCCAATCCCAACCATACAGAAGGAACCTTGAAGAAGAAGATCATGCGGGCGCAAATATGGTAATGCAATTTGATGAAGAAGAAGATGAATACTACGCCCTAACGGTAGTAGAATTTGACTGTGCCGATACGACCTTAATTAAAAGAAACCCTTCTACTGAGCAGACTGTGCAAGAAAGACTCTATGATATGAAGATCCAAAATGCCAAAAAGACAACCGACATAACCGTGAAACGATCAAATGGGCCTAACCAAAATACTACCCGCGCGGATGACGGCTAACATGAAAATCCCGACCGTAATACCTATTCTAATATGAGCCTAGATACCCAAGAAAAAACCCAAATCTCACAAACTTCCTATGCTCTAAAAATTCCGCTTGTGTAACAGAAAGAAGGACAAGGACTTGATCTTCTACCCCCTCAAGTCTAATTTCCAAAAGACCCAGAATTGCGCGAAGGACGAATTTTTCCCTAACCCGCTCCAAACCCTCCAAGTATGCTACTAACCATACCAGAGGACCAAAATATCCTAATTTTACAACCCTCCTAATATCACAAAATTCTACTAATACAACCGAAAAAAAGAGCGGCTAATACTCGACCGGATCCTGAAATTCAAATCCTAAGAGACCTAATTCCGAACCAGCAAGGGATTTTTTCACGTTGGAAACAACGGATCAGAACTTATCAAACCAAGCCAAACAGGATCTTTCAAGATTACCGTGCCAAATTATTGTATATGAGAGATCCTAACTAACCCTTTCCTTTCCCTATTTATTATGTCACACCACTATGTATGTTATTATTCACATTGCTGCTGGTCCTAGGGGGGGTGTAAGAGAGTTTGCCCTCTCCAGATGTTTGCTAGGTCCAGTAGCAGTCATGTGCCTTGAGGGTTTTTCTCCCGCTCATGGGTTTTCCCTCTCTCTCTCTTCTTCCCTCTCTCTAGACTTCCCAATCCCAGTTGTCTCGCCTCCAGATTGCTTCCTTGCCTTGTAGACCTGTAGGTCTATCAACTATCAAAACGTATAGTAAATTATAGCCTATTTTTAGTATCGGTATCTTATTTATTATACTAGAAGTATCGCTAATTAGGCTTCCGGATATCCTAAAAAATCTACTTCCGTATTCGTAGGTTCTGCAAAATCTTCGGGCTATAGCTAATACTCCTAGACCGAAGTTTTCTTACTCGGAGAATATATCTTAAAGACTAACTTCCTAGTCCGGTCTTCCGAAAAGACCGCTATTTTAACAGAGCTGAGAGAGTTTGCCCTCTCTAGATGTTTGCTAGGCCTAGCAGGGTTATGTATCTTAAGGGTTTTTCCCCCATCGTGGGTTTTCCCTCTCTCTCTCTTCTTCCTTCTCCCTAGACTTCCTAATCCCAGTTGTCTCGCCTCCAGATTGCTTCCTTACCTTGTAGACCTGTAGGTCTATTAGGTTATAAGCCCGATCGCAATAGTAAGGCCTGAATTTGTGAAAACTATAAGTTCTCAAATTTCCAATCACCAAGTTTACTAAATTCGGCTGTGGAAGCTATAATTACCAAAATCACCAGATTACTAAATACAAATCAACAAATCTAACTAGGCTGTGGAAGCCAGAAACTATTAATTAACAAATTAACTAGGCTATAGAAGCCAAATTCAATTACAAAAGAAAAGACGCGTCTGTTAATATTTGCTAGGACTACTATAATATTAATATCTCTTACTTCAAACCACACCACAACACAACAACACTATATATCCCCACAAACCTCCCTTCTTACCAAATTCTATCCCAAATCCTATCTAAATCACCTAAATCATCAAATTTACCTAAACCTTAATCATATTCCTAAATACAACTATAGCTAAAGAAGATCTCGGCTAAGCGGCCGGGGTTAAAGAATTCCCTGTATCTCGTAAGGACTATAGCAAATTCTTTACCCTAAAATCCCGAGGCTAGCTAGTGAACTAACTTACTAGCGCCCCTAAAGAATTTACCCTTAACCTACTTAAATTATTAGAAAGAACAGAAGACTTCGAGGACTAGTTCAGAGATATATACTAAATCCTTAAAAAGAAAGGACTCTATCGCCTCGTTAACCCAAAATGTGATAGGCCTAAAGTAATATCTAACGAAGCAGAAACTTAGGTCGAATACTCCTATACTATACAGATATAGCTCTAATAATCTATCTCGAAGGATATCGATGCGATAGTCAAAGCTATAAGATTCCGATGCGAATTCGCTAATAAATATATTATTAGCTTAAAAAAGGCCCTCTATACTACTAGCTTTATTCCTAGCAAAAAGAAGGTAACTAGGGTTCTACGAACCTACCGAGCTAACTACCTATAGCAATCGATTTTTATATAAATTTCGTAGTACCTATACTAAAGCAACGGAAGAAGTCTAACTTACCCTAGGTATGATCGTTTCCCTACTTCTTGATGAATTGTAAAGTAATATCCTAACCTTTGTAGCTACTAGACTAGCAGATTATTCTAATAGATACGAAAATATTACAAAGATTATAGTACTAGACCTTTTCCGAACCTTACTAAGGTAATCTATAAACTAGAAATTATAAATTACTAATTCTCGAGCGTTATAACCACGATAACCGGAAAATCTTCAAAACCCTCGTTAGATAAATATAAATACCTCCGTTAAAGTATATACCTCCGAGAGGTAAATCGCTATAGGAATAGGAAAAGAATAGACTAAAGGCCTAAATCAGGTTACCCCGAACGGTAACTACTTCTTTTACGGAAGAAAAGGCATACTACTAAGGACTACGCCTATTTAGTTATTATATCGCGAACCCTAGATTAGAAGCCTATAAAGGTATCTAGGTAAATACCCTATAGAGGAATATAGACAATCTAAATAGACTACCGCTAGAAGGGTAGACTATAATATAATAACAGAATTAAGAAGAAAGGGGTAATACCTAGAATTCTACCTAAACCTTCAAAATCCTTAGAAGAGCTAACAAAATCTAATAATACTAATTTCTATTAGAAAGAATAATAGGAACAAGAATTCGATTACCTTAAAGGGGGCCTAACCCTAATCCTAACTATATAGAAGGGATCTTAAAGAGGAAGATACTAATACAGGAGGCAATACGGATAATAATACGAGCGCAAATATAGTAATATAGGCTAGTAAAGAAGAAGATAAGTACTACTACGCCCTTATAGTAGTAGAATTCGACTTCGCGACCGCCTAGATCCCTAGCTTACTATAGCCTTAATCAAAAGAAACCCCTCTACTAAGTAGATCGTTAACTTAGGTATATCACGCTCGATTTGTATTAATAGAAATGCAATTATGAAATTCCAAAGTGACCTATATAGCTATTAATACAGACCTCTAATAGAAGAACTATTAAATCTCTTAGAAAAGCGATCGCTCGAATTAAATTAATCCTCCTAGAAGGCACTAAAACCCTTAATATATAATACGAATATATACTAATAGGTAACTTTAACCTCCTATCCACGACCTAAATATATAAGGACTATAAAATAGGCTAGAAAGACTAGGAGAATATTTTTTAACCTAGATAATAAACAAAAGATTATAGTATACGTATACAGGAAAAGGTATCCTATTTCTAAAGGCTACTTAATTAAACTATCTATAGCGTACGAAAAGAAGGCCCCCCTAATTATAGCGACCGTATATTCCTTTACTATAATTTTACTAGAAGTAGCCTATTACCGTCTAGGTTATATTAGATAGCCTACCGCAAAAATTAACTATCACAAAATCGGTGAGGAGGTCTATAGTAACGAATATTTTAATTATAAAGCTTACAAGATTACAAAATCCAAGAGGATCGTATCCTATATAAACAGACACGCTCTAAGATACTATAGGAATTTATCTATATTAATATCTAGCTATGTACCCCCCTTAGAATCGGGAATATATACGTCCTAATCGTAGTTAACGATGCTACTAGGTTTAGATAGGCTATTCTAATAAAGATAAAAGGCTAAGCCTCGGATATCCTAATCTAAATACTAAAGCGTATCTTTACTTCTACTAGCACTTAGCCTTCCGAAATCCGTATAGATAGAGACAGAAGTTTCTTCAAATTAAAGAATAGGCTAAGCAGAAGGGTTGTACTTTCTTAATAAGCGCCCCTTATACCTATAAACAAAATAGTATTACTAAAAGCTCTAGATATCTTATTATATAGGGGGCCCGAACCCTTATAGTAGCTACGCCCTAAGCTGTATTTTTGTAGCCTAAAGCTATAGTTACTACTACCTATATTATAAACCGAATCCGTAAACTAAATAAAAAATTGTCCCCTTTAGAAAGATAGAATAAGTACTAGTATAATACTAATAGCTCTAGGGTAAAGTAACTAATCGATTTAGGGTTTTTACGTATCTAGTATTCTAAAGCCTATATCTATATTCTAAAAGAATAACGAACCTAAGGACAAAAGATACCCCGAGGGTATAGATTAGATACCTAGTTAGATATAATAGTAAGAATAGCTACTAATATAGGATTTACGACCTATAAGAGAAAAGTTATAATCAGAAGAGATATAGACTTTTAGGAAGAACTATCTACACTGCTATTAGACCTAGATAATCGAATTAAACAGATTATACAAGAAAGGTTCTATAATATAAAGATCTAAAATATCAAAAAGACAACCGATATAACCGTAAAACGATTAAATAGGCCTACCTAAAAGACTACCCGCGCGGATAACGACTACTATAAAGATCCCGACCGTAATACCTACTCTAATATAAGCCTAGATACCTACGAAGAAATCTAAATTTTATAAACTTCCTATACTCTAAAAATTCTACCTCTCTAATAGGAAAGAGGAAGGGGATATAATCTTCTACCTCCTTAAGTCTAATTCCTAAAAGACCTAGAATTACGCGAGGACGAATTTTTCCCTAACCCGCTCTAATCCCTCTAAGTATACTACTAACTATACTAGAGGACTAAAATATCCTAATTTTATAACCTTCCTAATATCGCAAAATTTTACCGATATAACTAAGGAAAAGAGCCCCTAATACTCGACCGGATCCTAAAATCTAAATCCCTAGAGACCTAATTCCTAACTAGGAGGAATTTTTTCACGCTAGAACCCGGATAGTCTAATCCGTTAATTAAGAGAAGGACTATACTAGATAATTCCTACCTACGCAGAATCTAACCTAAATCCTACTATTAAAAAGTCTAAGATACTATCCTAATTAATTTAACTATAACTCCCCCCTCTAGTAGTAATTCCTTAGAGGTTCCGTAGCTACCTAATATTACAAGCTTTATTAGCGGACCCTATCGACACTATTACGATAAATTAACTAGATTTCACGAGCGACTAGAGACGCTCTATCTCTCTAGTAAGAAGAAGCCTGCGGAGATATACTCCGAGATAACTTATAGAAGGAATAGTAGATACTACTATAAAAGGACTAGTTAAGGAAGAGCATAAAGAGAGAACGAAAGGAAGTTTATGCTTCGCTACGTCTACTAAAGATAACTTAATTAGACCTAGTATATTAAGCATAGCTACTAAGATAATACGGTCAATATTAAAATCCCTTAAACCTATAGGGAAGCTATAAAATCCTAATTCGCCGATTAATAGCTTAAAGCCGAAGAGACCTAATTAAAGAAGTTTAAATTATCTAATATAATGACTTTAGTAACTAAACCCCTAAAAGGTACCAAAATCCTTCTAGGCAAATAGGTCTATGACATCAAACAGGATACTGAAGGATATGTCCTAGAATTCCGCGCCAGATGGGTCTTGTCTTAGATGTATCGGCCAAGTTATTTATTACTATGGCTGCTATCCGCAATTAGAAAAAGGAACAGTAGGACGTAATTAGAGCCTACCTCAATACTGCTATTAACAACCGTATTATATTTATAAAGTAACTAACTAGATATAAATAATTTAGCCTAAAAGGAGAAGATCTGGCATACGTACTAAACCAGGCGCTTTATAGATTGCGACAAGCAGGATATCTCTAGCATAAACTTTTCAAAGATAACCTATCTAGCCTAGGCCTCTCTCTAATCCCCTCCGAACTATATATCTTCACTAACAAGGACTATACTATATTTTGTTATAATCTATATAGATAATATCCTCGCGACTAGATATAAGGATTAATTAAACTCTATAAAAAAGGGCCTTTTAAATAAAAGAAAACTAAAGACCCTCCTATTTAAAAGATTCCTTAGATATAATATAATTAAAGAACCCTCTAGCTATATCTTTATAAGCTAATAGGCTTATTTAACAGATTTAATCTATAATAAGGGCTATAAAAATTATAATCCTTCGCTAATTCTAATAAATCCCTCTTAGAAAATCCCCTATCTAAATAATCTAATAGAGGATAACGTATTCGATTAGGGTGCCTATGCTAAAATAATAGGAAAGATCGGTTAGCTCTTAATCAAAATACGCCCGGATATTATAGCGACCGTGTCTAAACTATAGCGCCGTAACGCACACCCGAGAAAAGATAATATAGTAGCGTACAAAGTTTTGTTATAATACCTTATAGGCACTATAAATTTAGGAATCCTATTTAGAAAAGAACCTTTAAAGGGTCTAGAAGGATTTATCGACTTATTATACGCTAATATAGAGGATAGAAAATCTACCGAAGTATATATTTAGTTCTTTACTAGTACCCTAATCTTATAGAGCTCAAAAAGACAAGATATCGTAGTAGCCTTATCGACTATAGCCGAATACTATACCCTTACGACTATAGCGAAAGAGGGACTTTACCTTACTAAAATTGCTACTAACCTTTTACTTATGCCCCTATTAAACCAAGATAAAGAATTCGACAAAAATATCCTAATTACCCTATTTTGTGATTCCGATAATACTATTACGACCGTTATAAACCCTAAAGTTAGCCCAAAATTATCCTAGATTAGCACGAGATACTATTTAATCAGAGACCTTATTAAAAAGAACCTTATCTAACTAACCAATATCCCGAGCAAGGATAATACCGCTAATATGCTTACTAAAACTAAGCCCAATAGGATTTTTCAAAATAATCGTACCAGATTATTGCGCATAAGAGATCCTAACTAACCCTCCCCTTCTAAATTTTATTATGTTATACTACTATATATATTATTATTTATATTGCTGCTGGTCCTAGGGGGGGTGTGAGAGAGTTTGCCCTCTCTAGATATTTGCTAGGCCTAGTAGCGGTCATGTATCTTGAGGGTTTTTCCCTATCGTGGGTTTTCCCTCTCTCTCTCTTCTTCCTTCTCCCTAGACTTCCCAATCCCAGTTGTCTCGCCTCCAGATTGCTTCCTTGCCTTGTAGAACTGTAGGTCTATCAAGAGCTATTAATTTTCTCTGTAGTAGAAGCTATTATATCGCGTAACTAGATTCGTCCTAGAAGAACCTCTGCTATATAATCCTTTATAATTATATAGTAAGAGTATATTATAATATCGCTAATTAAAATAGGCAAGCCTTCCGTAACTCCGTAAAAGGGACGCGTTCGGCTATTAACAGGCACTATATATAGCTTTAGATCTTTTCGAATATCAAGGTTTAATATACGTGCTATTTCTAGGGAAATAAGATTAACTAATAATCCCTAATTAATCGTAGCTTCAAGCTTATACCTATATATATATACCTTTATACGCAAGAGCCCTCTAGTATATTCCTTAAACATACCCGGATTTCGCGGTACAGAGATTCGCACCGATCTCCTAAGATCCTATACCCGCGCGGTTACTTTATCTACTTTTATAACTCGCTAAGTAGTAGCGAAGTATACAGGCGTAGTAGTATTCGTAGTATTCGTAGTATTTATAGTATTCGTAGTAACTATAGGCACCGAAGGTTCGAAGGAATTCGTAATATTTCTGACTTAGCTACGTAGTTACGGTAATATAAATATTAGATTACCTAGTATAATTATAGGCGATATAGGAATAGCTAGCAATTTTCTAGCAATTTCTTCCTTATATTAGGTAGTAGTATCCGCGGAAGATTTTAGGCGCTTTTAGATAGGTATCGAAAATCTTATATCTTGACTAGCTCTCTAGGTCTAACTATCCTAGTCTTAGATTTCTTCTGCAGAAGAATCTCGCGGCTAACTATTTAGTTAGCGCTCCTATTCCTACCTATAAATTTCTTCTGTAGAAGAAATTCGCAAAGAGGCTAGTGCTATATCCGCTATTATATTATCTTTATTAATAGTCGCTAGATAGTATCTGCTCGGTCGTATACTACGCACTTTCGTATAATTTTTAGACTAGTTAGAGCGCTTACGACTAGCTAGTTATCTATTAATAGCGAAGACTTCTCCTTTATATATTTCGTCTTCTCTTCCTTCTAATCCTTCGAAATTAGCGTCTTTTCTAAGGGAAATCCCTACTAAATCTACCTAAGTAGTATAAATTTACAGAGTATAGTAAGAATAGACCCCTAAATATAATTAAGGCGTAGTAATAGTAGAGATAGCGTTAACGCTTACGCGTTAATTCTTCTACTACTAGTACTAGTCAGGAACTATATCCTTCTAAAATTAGTTACCTCTCTTGCGCGCCTCTAGTCTATTCTTACTAACCCTTCCGAGTACTACCTAATTTAGTTTATTCTAGTAGTATAGTCCTTTATTTTATATACTTAGATAGACAGGATAACTAGTTACCCGATACCCTTTATTCCTATATTAGTAGTAACTATTAGATATCTGTCTTATAGGTATATAAATAGGGTTATTTCGGTTATTATTTTTCGCGATTAGGTACTAAACTAAGACTCTCTATTTATCGGTAGCCTTCTGCTAGTCTTTAATAACCTTTAGTATATTTACCGATAGACTATTAAAAGCTTTCGTTAAACTTTCTAAATCCTGTCCTCTTAGAGAGCTCGTATTCTTAATCGCAGAATCTCTATTTTTCGGAGTATCTATTATTTTCCGTCTCTTATACGATTTTTCTCTAGAATCCGCGTAGACCTAGATTCCTTTCTCGGGTACTACGTAGCCTATCGCGAGATTATAATCCTTCTAGTCCTAATTTAGATCCCTAGTAGCTTTTTCGATCTAATCGAAAGAGATCTATCTTTTGCTCCTAGAAGGATAATTAATATTAATTTTCTCCTTCTTAATTAATTTCGATCTTAACTTTTCGGGTAGTCCTTTAATAAACTAAGTATATCGTTCTAAATCGCTAATATCTCCTCTCTTTACTAGGTATAATAAAACAGATAAAAAGGTAGTTAAATATATATAAAAGTCGTCTTATTCGATACGATTTCTGCAGAAGCTCTATAACTAGGTATAAGTATAGGTAGCCTATAGGCTATTAGTATTACGATACTAATTTTTGAAGTCCTAGAAAAACTCTTCCTTGTTCTTCGCTTACTAGTTAGTATTCGCCTTAACCTATATACGCTATAGCTAACCGTAGTAATCTAGAAGGATCTCTAAAATTCGCGCGTTATTTCTTATATTATAGCGCTTATATATACGTTTAAAACTATCTAAGAATTCTGATATATTTCTGCCTTCGAATCGTAGCGTACTAGGGGTCCCTAGCTTAGGTATAGTCCTAACTATATATCGCAAAGTTTATATCTCCGAATTAGGCGTATAAACTTATATTAGTATTAGCGAAGGAGCTAGTCTTAGCGGTAGCGGTGGCGGTAGCTATACTCTCTCGCTAAACCCTTTAGGCAATCCTTTAGCAGACTTAGAAGGAGCTCGATCGCTAGGATTATAATAGGTATCGAAAGAGGTTATATTCGTAGGTATATCTAAAGATATTCTGTAGTCGTTTAGTTATTTAGATTACGATAATTACTTTAGCTTTATAGGCTCTATCTAGTCCGGATATTTTTAGGGTTTTTTAGGTATAATAGTATCTAGAGGGATATAGCAAGATTCGCAAGGTAATTAACTCTTTAAATTTAACGAAGTCGTAAAATTAGTAGCTAGTCTAGATAGTAGCGTAGTTCCTAATTCTTTTCGATTTTTCTTCTAGTTTCGTACTCTCTTCTTATAGCCGTTCCTTTCTTTTTTATCGCTTTTCGTCGTCTGTTTAGTAAACGTTTTTCTCGTGTTTTCTTCTATAGAAGAATTTTTTAACTACCGTTTTAGTATAGCATTCTCTTCTAGTAAGATCTTTGTATTAGCCGCCTATAGAAACCTTTCTAAAGCGATAAACTAACTCTATATAAAGTTCGGATAGACTAAGTTTATCTATTAATATAATTAGTCCGGAGATATTTTTAGTAATCGAATTAATATCTCTCGATCCTCTTAGTATCGATCGGCTAATAATCCGCGAATAAGCTAGGTATACCGGTCGAACAAAGGCATAGTATTAGCCGTAAGACCCTTAGTAGGAGCAGCCCCCTATATATAGCTAAAAGTCGCGTATTTAGCTATAATATAAGGTATTAGTTTCGAATAATAGTCTTAATTTCTCTTAATTTTCGTCAGGGTTAAACGCGTTACCTACTTTTTCTGCAGAAAAGCGCTAAAATTGTTAATTATAGCGGTAGTCGTAATAGTAGCGGTCGTAGCGGTCGTAGTAGTCGTTCTAGTCGTCTCAGTCTTAGCAGTCTTAGTAGCAATCTTAGTAGCAATCTTAGCAGCAATCCTAGTAGCAATCTTAGTAGTAATCTCAGTAGCAATCTTAGTAGTAATCTTAGTAGCAGATCCTTTCATAATCGTATCGTAGGAATAGTATAGTCCTCTATCTTAGCTACCTTTATTGCAAAACCCCTGCGTTAGTTACTAATAAAGAGGGGAATACTTACGGCAGTCTGATCTCACTAGACAGGTCGAGTCATAGAGGGACTAAACCAAACCTATAAAGCACGCAAGTCCTAGAATCCTCCAAGGTAATCGTAAGATCCGATATTAGGTACTAAAGGCAGGAATCAAAAAGAGTGTGATATTGCAAGTGTAAGGAATCTGACTATAAAGACTGTCCTGAATCCTCCGTCCAAACTGTTAATCAAGTATAATAATGATACCGGATCCCGTAAGCTAGGTCCTAGATAACCTTCCTCGACAGTAAGGCTCTTAGGTATCTCCTACTACTAAATATCCGCCTTTAAGTACATGCAACCGAATCCCCTACTATAATAGGAATCGCTAGTTAGCCTAAAGAACTTTATAACTTCGAAGACTTATACTTAGCGGAAAGGGTAAGGACCTACCTAGTAAGAAGACTAACTATATAATCTTATCCAGGCTCTACTCTATCCTATAGGCCTATCTACCTCTCTCTCGCGCTAAGCTCTAGGAACTTAGGGAATATATTCGCGTAAATATAGAGAATAGTCGAATCCGCCTATTAAAAAGTCCTATAGGCGTACCTATCTCTTCGTACTAAAAAAGGATAGCGGGTTATAACTCTATATAGACTACTAAGGACTTAATCGCGTTTTAGTAAAGAATCGCTACCCTCTTCTACTTATCTCCGAAATCCTTAATCGCCTCTTACGCGCTAAGAAGTTCTCTAAAATCGATATTCGAGAGGCTTATTACTATATTAGTATTAAAGAAGTAATAAGTAGAAAACCGTATTCTAAACGTGATATAGCTACTATAAGTATATAGTTATACCTTTTAGTCTTACTAATACTCTAGCTATTCTAGAACTATATCTATATTATACTATAAGATACCTAGACCTTTTCTATATAGCCTATCTAGACGATATTTTAATTTTTAGAGGATATTAAATTATATATAAAATATCTAACTTATCCTAAAAGACTCTAGTAATACGAACTCTATATTAATCCTAATAAATACCTTCTACTAAGACTAGGTAGAATTCCTAGGCTATATTATTAATACTACTAGAATATCGATAGACCCTTTATATATTAAGTTAATTCGGGAGTAGCTACTACTATCTAATTAAGAGGTCTAATCCTTCCTTAGATTTTATAACTTCTACGCTAACTTTATTTATAACTACTTAACTATCGTAAAACCCTATAGACCTTATAAAGGGCTCGAAAAGAGAAAATAACTAGATAGGATCGAACTTAGTACTAATAAATAAGGCTTTTTATAATTTACTCCTCGCTTTTAAGTTAGTACTAATTCTATAATATTTCGATCCTAATACTATCCGACTAGAAACGGATATTATAGTAGGAATAGCTAGGATACTATCCTAACCTAATAACAAAGGAATCTAGTACCTAGTCGTATTTTAGTCTTATAAGTTCTCTAATACTAAATCCCGCTATACTACTAGAGATTAAGAGCTATACGCGATTATATATAGTTTTAAGATTTAGCGGTATTATCTTAAAGGATCTCGGTACTAAATTAAGGTCTTTTCGGACTATAATAATTAAGATCCTTTATATAGAACCCGGTTATATAGGCGTTAAGCAATAGTATATAACCCTTCTATATTTAATTTTATAATTCTATACTACGTAGAGAAGAAAAACCTAGCGGATATACCCTTAAGATAATAGAGCTAGCTTCGAGGGATATCTTGAATACTACTCTATTAAATCTATTATAGGCCTAAATAGTAACCGAAGAGATACTAGAAGAGCTAGGTAGTAGTATAGTTAGTACTAACTAACCTTTATTAATTTAAAAACGAATTATTACTAGATTTGGGGTTTAAGAGCTAGATAGTATCTTAGATACCTAGAGATAAGAGCTAGGTCGCGCCTATTACTCCTACTATAAAAAAGTAGTAGATTATTATCTTAGGTAATATACCTATATCTTAAATATAACTAGTAACCTACGAAGTATAATACTCGAGGCCTAGCGAGATAACCCTAATATAGAGAGATTCGTTTATTAATTAACTAGAATATCCCGATATTAGGGTACTAGTTAGTCGATCCTAATAAATTAATATAGTTTAAGGGATAACTATATATTCTAACTAATAAGAAACTAAAGCAAGAGCTAATTAAGCTATATTATAATAATCTAGTAATAGGAGGCTACTTCGGCTAGTACGAATAATTAAATCGATTAGTCGAAAATTTTACTAGAAGAATCTCTATAAATAAGTAGATAAATACGTAAAGTTCTATCCTATATACTAGAGAGCTATACTACCTAGGTATAAGAAGTATAGCTTATTAAAGCCCCTTCTAATTCTAACCTAACTATAGTAAGAAACCTCGTAGACTTTATTATAGGCCTTCTACCTAATTTATAAAGGAAAAAGTCGACTCGATCCTAGTCGTCGTAATAGATTTACTAAACTCGTGAAATTTTTCCTAGTATATATATAATTAACGCTATATAGCTAGCTAAGTTATATTATAATAAGATCGAATTAATCTATAGACTATAAGAAGGAATCGTATCTAACTAGGGTCTAGTATTTACTAGTAAATTCTAGCTATCGCTATTTAATATATTAAAGACGAAACTTAGGTTTTTAACCGCGTTTTACCTATAAACTAATAGCTAAACGGAACGGATAAACTAAACCCTCAATATTACCTAAGATACTTTATAGGGGAAGAATAGACCGTATAGCTAAGCTTACTACGAATAGCAGAGTTCTGTTATAATCTATACTAAAATAATATAATAAAATTTAGCCCCTATAAAGTACTCTTCGGATATAATATATCCTTCTATATATATAATAAGGCTACTATAGAAGAAAGAGGGCTACTAGGAGTATAAGCTAGAATCGAGAGACTATAGAGCTTACGTAAGAAGTTAACGACTTACTAGCGAAAGGCTAACGAATTAATAATAAAATACTATAATATAAAAAGAACCCCTATAGTATTTAAATATATAATCTTATAATACTTTCTATATAAAACTTATAAATTAAAGAATCTAGGAAGCTCGCTCCTAGGAGAATTAGCCTATTCCGAATCCTATAAGTAATTAGAACTTAGGCGTATAGACTAGTATTATCCTAAAAGTATATACGCCTCTATAACGTTTTCTACGTCTCCCTTCTAGAAAAATAGTATAATAATCTATCGCGAAGCGCTCCCGAAATACTTCCGCTTCCTAATCTCGTCGAAGACGACTAAGAATACGAAGTCGAAGAAGTTAAAGGGAAGGCGAAGATTAATAGATAACTTTATTTCCTAGTTAAATAGAAGGACTAGCCCTCTAAATATAACGAATAGGTACCCGAAGAAATATACAAAATATAAAATAATCTATCGCGAAGTTTAAAAATATATAGAAATATATAAGACGAAACTAGATCGAATCTGCTACGATTTACTTAGAAATACTCTATAAACCCTAATACTATATTCTTTATCGCGGTCGCTTCTACCGTAAGTATACTATTCGCTATTATCGTAGTCTCTAAGCTTAGTAAAGTTTACTAGCCTAGTCTACTATAATATAAACCTAGTATCCCCTTCTTTAAGACTAAGATATTAGTTCGTACGTATTAAAGGAGGACTGAAAGCTATAATAAGGTTCTAGTAATATAACGCTATCTTTTCCGAATAAAAATAACGTATCTCTATAAAGGGAATTTATTAGAATAAATTATTAAGGAATTATAGGCGATCTATATCCTTTATATATACTTTAGACCTTTAAAATATACTCTTCTTATAGGCCTATATAACCCCTAAGAAAGTTATAGCAAGATCCTTACTTATCTAAAATAGATTAGAATAAATACTAACTAGCTAAACCGGAACGTACGATAGCCTAGGCGCTATAATAATCTCCTAGGTACTATTAAAGATTACCTAATAAATCTTTAAGAGAAAATAGAATACCTATATATCCTAGATTATTAATATAGGAGTCTTATAACCTATTAGTAATTCAGAATTATTTCGGGAAAGAGCAGAAAACTTATAGTCTTATATATATTATAGTTATCCTTATAGGTATTATAGAGTACTAACCCTAAGCGGTTAAACTCGTACTCTATAGCGAAAGGAACTATCGTAACTAGATAGTCGTACTCTATCTTAGCCCTACTAAAATACTTTAGATACTAGAGAAAATTAGGGCTTATAGTCACGAAGTTTAGCGTAGGAGATATATAGCCTATCCCGCTAGTAGCCTTATAGCGACGATAATTCTAATAACGATAGGGTATTCTAGAACTAAGTTCGAGTAAGGGAAATAGATTAAAGTTAAAATATCCTTATCTATAGGAATATCGATTCTATAAATCTTCGAGAGCGAATCGTTAACGAAATACTCTATCACGGATAGATTCTTAGCTCCCTAACCGACGCTAATCTATCGAGCAGGGATTAAACGCCCTAGCGCGCTTTCTTTTAAACGGTATCGCTAATAGTAGTAGGAAAGTACGGCTACGTAATATAGGAATCTTTTATTTATACCTATATCTCCTAATTTTAAGGACGTAGCGTTCCGTATACGATATACCTACGATTTATTCCCTTAGTACTACGATAAAGCCCGGATTAGGATATTCCTCTGATAGAAATATCCCTAGTCGGGGCGACTAGTATAGAAGGAGGGAATAGTTATTATAGCGTAAGTTATACGTAGTAACTTAAGACGATTTATAATCGAATCGACCCCGCGTCGCCTTAGGGTAATAACCCTAAGGGCTCTGTATAGGGCTATAGAAACTCGGTACGCGGAAACGCTATATATATATTATAGGAACTAGTAGAGACTACTAGACCCTAAGATTTAGTCTTTAAAATTAGACCCTATAGACTTAGACTCTCTGCCTAGCTAACAGGTTCTCTGTCCTACGATATAGACCTCCTAACACTAAGATATTATCCTAATTAATTTAACTATAAATTCCCTCTCTAGTAGTAATTTCCTAGAGGCTCTATAGCTACCTAATAATAGAAGCTTTATTAGTAGACCCTATTAATACTATTATAATAAACTAGCTAGATTTTATAAGCGACTAGAGACGCTCTATCTCTCTAGTAAGAAGAAGCCTACGGAGATATACTCCGAGATAACTTATAGAAGGAATAGTTAGATATACTATAAAAGGACTAGTTAAGGAAGAATATAAAGAGAGAACGAAAGAAAGTTTATATTTCGCTACGTCTACTAAAGATAACTTAATTAGACCTAGTATATTAAGTATAGCTACTAAGATAATATAGTTAGTAATAGTTAAAATCCCTTAAACCTATAGGGAAGCTATAAAATCCTAATTCGCTAATTAATAGCTTAAAGCTAAAGAGACCTAATTAAGGAAGTTTTAATTATCTAATATAATAACTTTAGTAACTAAACCCCTAAAAGGTACTAAAATCCTTCTAGGCAAATAGGTCTATAATATTAAATAGGATACTAAAGGATATATCCTAGAATTCCGTACTAGATAGGTTATATATAGTAACCGCTAAAGTCTAGGTATAGACTTCTAACCTAACGAAAGATATACCCTAGTTATCTTAGATATATTAGCTAAGTTATTTATTACTATAGCTACTATCTATAATTAGAAAAAGGAATAGTAGGATATAATTAGTGCCTATCTTAATACCGCTATTAATAACTATATTATATTTATAAAGTAACTAACTAGATATAAATAATTTAGCCTAAAAGGAGAAGATCTAGTATATGTACTAAACTAGGCGCTTTATAGATTACGATAAGTAGGATATCTCTAGTATAAACTTTTTAAAGATAATCTATCTAGTATAGGCCTCTCTCTAATCCCCTCCGAACTATATATCTTTACTAATAAGAACTATACTATATTTATTATAATCTATATAGATAATATCCTCGCGACTAGATATAAGGATTAATTAAACTCTATAAAGAAGGGCCTTTTAAACAAAAGAAAACTAAAGACCCTCCTATTTAAAAGATTCCTTAGATATAATATAATTAAAGAACCCTCTAGCTATATCTTTATAAGCTAATAGGCTTATTTAATAAATTTAATCTATAATAAGGGCTATAAAAATTATAATCCTTTACTAATTCTAATAAATCCCTTCAGAAGATCTCCTATCTAAATAATCTAACAGAGGATAATATATTCGATTAGGGTACCTATACTAAAATAATAGGAAAGATCGGTTAGCTCTTAATTAAAATACGCCTAGATATTATAGCGACTATATCTAAACTATAGCGCCGTAATATATACCCGAGAAAAGATAATATAGTAGCGTATAAAGTTTTATTATAATACCTTATAGGTACTATAAATTTAGGAATCCTATTTAGAAAAGAACCCTTAAAGGGTCTAGAAGAATTTATCGACTTATCGTACGCTAATATAGAGGATAGAAAATCTACCGAAGTATATATTTAGTTCTTCGCTAGTACCCTAATCTTATAGAGCTTAAAAAGATAAGATATCGTAGTAGTCTTATTAACTATAGCTAAATACTATATCCTTACGACTATAGCGAAAGAGGGACTTTACCTTGCTAAAATTACTACGGACCTTTTACTTATACCTCTATTAAACCAAGATAAAGACTTCGACAAAAATATTCTAATTACCCTATTCTGTGATTCCGATAATACTATCACGACTATTATAAATCCTAAAGTTAGCCTAAAATTATCCTAGATTAGCACGAGATACTATCTAATCAGGGATCTTATTAAAAAGAACCTTATTTAGTTAATTAGTATCCCGAGCAAGGATAATACCGCTAATATACTTACTAAAACTAAGCCTAATAGGATTTTTTAAGATAACCGTGCTAAATTATTATATATAAGAGATCCTAACTAACCCTCCCCTTTAAAATTTTATTATATTATATTATATATAATATTCTTTATATTGCTACTAGTCCTAGGGGGGGGTATAAGAGAGTTTACCCTCTCTAGATATTTACTAGGCCTAGTAGCGGTTATATATCTTAAGGGGTTTTCCCCTATCGTAGGTTTTCCCTCTCTCTCTCTTCTTCCTTCTCCCTAGACTTCCTAATCCTAGTTATCTCGCCTCTAGATTACTTCCTTGCCTTGTAGACCTATAGGTCTATTAACTATAGTCTCCTAGTAAAGCATATTTCCCTTCTAACTCGTTATTAACTCAAGATACTCTATATATAGCCTTGCGTAAGTTACTTTCTAGGCTAGTATTAAAGCCGGATACCGAAACAATAGAGCCGTAGAAGACCTAGCGCGAGAGGTACTTAAAGGTAGCATACTCGGTAAAAAGAGTCGGCTAGACTTAATACTAGGAAGCCTTCTAGGGAAGGTAGCTTAATATAAAATAGGAATAGGAGGAGGGGCTATTAGCCGAGGTAGTATTTACGACTACTCGTAAGGGGTATTAGTAGACATTTTCGGGTAAGATACTTAATAAGGATATTATTAAGATATTCGAAATTAGGGGGATTTATCTGATTATTACTAGTAAATCTCTTACAATCTTAGTATTAGGCTAATCCTAAAAGGGTTTATAATAGTATTCTACTTCTTATAAGATACTATTATAGTGCTATACCTAATTAAGCTGACCGCTTATGGTTATTTTCATGCTAATCCTAATAGGGTAAAGAAAAGTGCTATAAAATTCGTTGCTAAACCTGCCCAATATGGACTTACTACGTGCAGGGCCTCCCGAAATCTGCTTGACCAGTGAAATTCGAAAACGAAAACGGCTTCTACCCCGGTGACAGTTTTTTTCCGGGCCTCATTGCCGGGGTCCTAGCGCAGATCATCAATTAACAGGGTATCAACAACTGAGGGGCCATTTTGGGTTAACAAATCCACATTTTTATATGACCTTCTCGCTCCGAACTTCTAATAGTTAAGCTTGATATGCGCACTTGAAATCAGTCTCACCTTTCTAATCTTTTGTATTCCTTTCTGGGCGCTATTTTGGAAGAAGGTCGTTTGCTTTTGACTTGACAATAACAGTACTCAAAAACGGTGTGTAACATTGCACCGCTCGCGGGCTCTGTTTTTTTTTCCAGAGCTTGATGAAATCATATCAGTTGGCACTGCCGAATCTGATCTGAGTGTTTCATTCCTAGGGGCTTTTAGAATTATATTGTATTTTAGTAGACTCTCACAGCATCTGCTTTTAAGCAATGGATGTGATAGTAGCCTTGCCCTCTCTAGACAAACTTAGTCCTGGAAGTCAAGATAATTTTGCTTGTTCTACCTTAAGACAAATCACTCGATGTATCCCATATCATGCGTGATTTTCTGCAAGGCCGTAAATGACTCTCGAATCGCAGCCATAATTCTATAAAAGGTGAATACCCTGAATTTCAGACAAAACCGGGAAAAGTCATGACGTCGCTTTTTCTTGCTCAAGGTGGCAACTCACCTTTCCTCCCGAGTCCGTTCCACTTGTGTATATAGTCTGGGGGGAAAGTCATGACGTCGCTTATTCTTGCTCAAGGTGGCAACTCACCTTTCCTCCCCAGTCCGTTCCACTCATGTATATAGTCTGGAGGATAAGTCAATCTCTCCAGCTACTTTCGTCTTCTATCCTAGCTATGTCTTGACCGGACCATTAAAGAACAGGCTTCTTTTCCCTGCTTTCTTTTCCTTATTGCCTAACTGATTAATGGATTATGAAAAGCCTTTTCAATTTCTTTCCGACCAACAGTCAGCTCAAGCGCCTCTCGTTCAGGTGGTGAGGCGATTCCTCTCCGCACAAGAAACAGCTCGAATAATCCAACAATTCCAATCAAAAGAATGGATACCGAATGGCCAAGTCCTCTGGAGTGGAATGCCTCGCGAAGTGGCTCAAGAATGGGCTGATAGGCATCAACTTCAAACGTTGACTACGGCAATGGGGCCGCTCATGGATGAAAAACACCCAGAATGCCTAAAATTGAAAAAGAATCAGCGACAGTGGAAGAGATATGTTCATGGTGCTTCAGCTATATTTGCTTGGCGTATAGCTCAGGCTGAAAAGGTCACACTGCTTTCACCTCCACCGCCAGAGCGATTTCATCCGTCAGGTCTGTCTTATTACCAACTCATCGAAGAGCCCATAATTCGGGGCTTATTTGGTCGAAATTCCGTCAAAAACATTATGATAACCCATCCTATGATTTTGGAAGGCAAAGATGATGAGTTTTTTTATGAGCTATGGCCAAATGATAGAAGTGAAAAATGGGTGGAGCAATTTGGGTCGAGACCTTACAAGGTGAAATGGAGACAAGTAGGACACAGCAACGATATAATGGAACTGAGAAGCTTAATGACTTCCAGTGAAAGGCAGGCCATATCGTGTGGGCAGTTCAAGCAAGTTGAACATCAACAGGTTTGCTATTTCAAATATACAATTGTCCCTTGCGAACAGTTGCTTACTATATATTCTAGGATGGGCTAATCACACCCATATATACTATTTTCCTGCTACCACTATTCCTGCTTCCGCGGAATGGATTACAGATACTCGTGATATGTGGTTTATTGTATTCGCTTTTGGACCAAATAGGAGGCGATCATAATGCAACAAATCGGGAGGAAACAACATCGGAGACCACCGGGTCTACTTCTATTGCGATCTCTTCTGAAGATATCAATACTGAACAGGACATGGTGAAGTGGTCCAGGGATGAATTGAATAGGCAAAGGAGTGCTACACAAATAATTGCCGTCGACAAGATTCATCAGGAGGCTACGAAGAAACTCGAGGATGAAGTGAAAGCGAAAAGAAAATCCCTCGGCACGACTCATCAGGAGGCTACGAAGAAACTCGAGGATGAAGTGAAAGCGAAAAGAAAATCCCTCGGCAAGACTCATCAGGAGGCTACGAAGAAACTCGAGGATGAAGTGAAAGCGAAAAGAAAATCCCTCGGCAAGACTTATCAGGAGGCTACGAAGAAACTCGAGGATGAAGTGAAAGCGAAAAGAAAATCCCTCGGCAAGACTTATCAGGAGGCTACGAAGAAACTCGAGGATGAAGTGAAAGCGAAAAGAAAATCCCTCGGCAAGACTTATCAGGAGGCTACGAAGAAACTCGAGGATGAAGTGAAAGCGAAAAGAAAATCCCTCGGCAAGACTTATCAGGAGGCTACGAAGAAACTCGAGGATGAAGTGAAAGCGAAAAGAAAATCCCTCGACAAGACACATCAAGAGGCTGTAAAAAAGCTTAACTAATGAATGCTTGAGAGAAAGTACGCTAGTTTCTTCTTACTGTTGATATATGAGCAGAATGGTCGCCGTCGAATTCGTATATTTGAATATTGTTTTTGCGTATGATTTATTTTTAGTAGGGCATAGCCCGTACAGTTGTTATACAATAGCAACTTTTAATTGCCGTTCTTGCTATGAATTTTACACACTAGGACTTTCTTCCTCTACCTGACTGCCAGATATTTAGCGCATAGCATTTATTAAAGCCGTACTTTGTTAAAGGCTGCCGTCAGAACTAATGGGAGGAAATACAAAATAAAGTATATCTTCAAGGTTCTTGATAAAGGAAAGTCCGCCTAATAAACCATTTTCGCGTAAAAGTAGTCTAAGTAGTAGGGCGGAGAAGAAAACTCTTAGTATATACTAGTCTTAAGAATACCTTATACCCTATATTGTATTTTATTAGATATAATTACTAGGCTTTCTATCTTTATAGTACTTCTAGCCTTAGTAATAACTACCTAGAATATCCTCTCGTACCTTAAAGAGTAAGAATTTGGCTTAAATCTCTTATAAAATAGGCGTATTTTATAAAACTCGACGTACGATATAACCCTATCGTAAGTCTCTAGGAACTAAATTAACTTAGAGCCTAGGAGCTAGTAGTCTATAACTTCTAGTTACTATAGATAAGATAAAGAGACAGTATATAGTATATCCAATAGTCCTAGACTATTTACTAATTTAAAAATCCTAATATAAGCTAGCCTCTACTCTATAATCTCTAGGATATATAAATACTCTAGAGCTAATCTAAAGAGTATATCCTTAGTTTCTAAATTCTTAATAGCTAGGCTATTTAGCTTAGCTATAATAATATCTCTAAGAATTACTTCGAAATAAATAATGAATAAGTTTCTACTATTAATAGGCAGGTTTAGCAACGGATTTTACAGCACTTTTCTTTACCCTATTAGGATTAGCGTGAAAATAACCATAAGCGGTCAGCTTAATTAGGTATAGTACTATAATAGTAATTTATAAGAAGTAAAATACTATTATAAACCCTTTTAGGATTAGCCTAATACCAAGATTGTAAGAGATTTACTAGTAATAATCAGATAAATCCCCCCTAATTTTGAATATCTTAATAATATCCCTATTAAGTATCCTACCCGAAAATATCTACTAATACCCCTTACGAGTAGTCGTAAATACTACCTTAGCTAATAGCCCCTCCTCCTATTCCTATTTTATCTTAAGCTACCTTCCCTAGAAGGCTTCCTAGTATTAAGTCTAGCCGACTCTTTTCACCGAGTATACTACCTTTAAGTACCTCTCGCGCTAGGTCTTCTAGGGCTCTATTATTTCGGTATCTAGCTTTAATACTAGCCTAGAAAGTAACTTACGTAAGGCTATATATAGAGTATCTTGAGTTAATAACGAGTTAGAAGAGAAATATACTTTACTAGGAGACTATAGTATAAGTATTTATAACTACCTATTAATTAAGTTACCTATATCGCGCTACTACTAGCAAGAAGATTATAGAGACTCTTCTTCGCGATAGGTATTAGATAAGGGGTCGTCCTGAGATAGGTCAGGCTAATAAGTCTGATAATTAGGTTATATTAGAGTTAACCCTTGATCTAATTCTTGATTATCTTTATTAGCTCAAGGTTGATGTATCTGTACGGGAGTAACTCCGGAGGAAGTTATTATCTAATACCTCCGAAAGGATATAAAAGCTACTCTCTAAAGAAGTAGGCTAAGAATCGCGAATACCTAACTACTCTTTAAGTCGTAATCGACTACTTTATCTAGTATAAGAGAAGAGAAATAATCTCTAGTTAGATCGGAAACTACTCCTCTAAGACTAGAGACGCTAATAGCGATTTCCGAATAAATATAATAGCTATAGTCGCGATAGCTCGAGTATAGCCCTACGAGAGAAGGTATAGGAACAGATCCTAGTAAAGTACTATATATATAGGAAGCTAGGATATATTAAGAGAGACTATCCTAAGAGAGTCCTTTTATAGCTAAAAAATATAAGTAGCTAGACGAATTAGAGGCTTTTACTAGCTAGCTCCGAGCCGCCTCTTACGTACCCCTACTTCTAGGACCTAACCTCCTTAAACCTAATATATATAAAGCCTCTCTACTCGCTATCTAAGTAGGCCTCCTACTCTATTAGGCCCGAGTTAGCCCTTAGGAAGTACTAATACGCGCCCTCTTAGACTCCGGTTCCTCTTATACGTTTATCTCCTCTCGAGCTATAGTATCACTAAAAGAATCCGTGCGCCTAAAGAAGCGCTAGACGCCCTCTAGATAAGGCTATCTAATAGGCGGTCCCTATATACAGAAGGATATACCCGTATCCTACTAAAAATAGGTATATAGACCGGAAGCGTAAAGGTCTAGATCCTAGACCTACCTAATTTTAATATTATCCTTAGATAGGACTTCCTAAAGTAACAGAACCCGACTATTAATTAGGTTAGCTCTTAGCTAACTATCCGTAATTACTAGTAAATATATTATTAAACCTTACGAGGCTCGATCTAATCACGAACTTAAAGAAGCTAGTATTTTCCTAATATCGGCTAAATATTATAGTGGGGGATTCGGTTGCATATACTTAAAGGCGGATATTTAGTAGTAGGAGATGCCTAAGAGCCTTACCGTCGAGGAAGGTTATCTAGGACCTAGCTTATAGGATCCGGCATTATTATTATACTTAATCAACAGTTTAGACGGAGGATTTAGGACAGTCTTTATAGTCGGATTCCTTATACTTATAATATTACACTCTTTTTTGATTCCTGCCTTTAGTACCTAATATCGGATCTCACGATTACCTTAGAGGATTCTAGGACTTGCGTGCTTTTATAGGTTTAGTTTAGTCCCTCTATAACTCGACCTATCTAGTAAGATCAGACTGCCGTAAGTATTCCCCTCTTTATTAGTAACCGATATAGGGGTTTTTATAATAAAGGTAGCTAAGATAGAGGACTATACTATTCCTACGATACGATTATAAAAGGATCTACTACTAAGATTGCTACTAAGATTGCTACTAAGATTGCTACTAAGATTGCTACTAAGATTGCTACTAAGATTGCTACTAAGATTACTACTAAGATTGCTACTAAGATTGCTACTAAGACTGCTAAGACTAAGACGACTAGAACGACTACTACGACCGCTACGACCGCTACTATTACGACTACCGCTATAATTAAGAAATTCTGCACTTTTCTGCAGAAAAAGTAGGCAACGCGTTTAACCCTGACGAAAAATTAAGAGAAATTAAGACTATTATTCGAAACTAATACCTTATATTATAGCTAAATACGCGACTTTTAGCTATATATAGGGGGCTACTCCTACCGAGGATCTTATAGCTAATACTATACCTTTATTCGACTAGTATACCTAGCTTATTCGCGGATTATTAGCTAATTAATACTAAGAGGATCGAGAGATATTAATTCGATTACTAAAAATATCTCCGGACTAATTATATTAATAGATAAACTTAGTCTATCTGAACTTTATATAGAGTTAGTTTATCGCTTAAGAAAGATTTCTATAGCGGCTAATATAAAGATCTTACTAGAAGAGAATGCTATACTAAAATAGTAGTTAAAAAATTCTTCTGTAGAAGAAAACATAAGAAAAATATATGCTAAACGACGACGAAAAGCGATAAAAAAGAAAGGAATAGCTATAAAAAGAGAGTACGAAACTAGAAGAAAAATCGAAAAGAATTAGGAACTACGCTACTATCTAGACTAGCTACTAATTTTACGACTTCGTTAAATTTAAAGAGTTAATTATCTTGCGAATCTTACTATATCCCTCTAGATACTATTATACCTAAAAAACCCTAAAAATATCCGGACTAGATAGAGCCTACGAAGCTAAAGTAATTATCGTAATCTAAATAACTAAACGACTACAGAATATCTTTAGATATACCTACGAATATAACCTCTTTCTATACCTATCGTAATCCTAGCGATTAAGCTTCTTCTAAGTCTGCTAAAGGATCGCCTAAAGGGTTTAGCGAGAGAGTATAGCTACCGCCGCTACTACCGCCGAGACTAGCTCCTTCGCTAATACTAACGCAAGTTTATACGCCTAATTCGAGATATAAACTTTGCGATATATAGTTAGGACTATACCTAAGCTAGGGACCCCTAGTACGCTACGATTCGAAGGCAGAAATATATCAGAATTCTTAGATAGTTTTAAATATATATATAAGCGCTATAATATAAGAAATAACGCGTGAATTTTAGAGATCCTTCTAGATTACTATAGTTAGCTATAGCGTATATAGGTTAAGACGAATACTAACTAGTAAGCGAAGAACAAGGAAGAGTTTTTTTAGGACTTTAAAGATTAGTATTATAATACTAATAGCCTATAGGCTACCTATACTCGTGCCTAGTTATAGAGCTTCTACAGAAATCGTATTAAATAGGACGACTTTTATATATATTTAACTATCTTTTTATCTGTTTTATTATACCTAGTAAAGAGAGGAGATATTAGCGATTTAGAACAATATACTTAGTTTATTAAAGGACTACCCGAAAAGTTAAGATCGAAATTAATTAAGAAGGAGAAAATTAATATTAACTACCCTTCTAGGAGTAAAAGATAGATCTCTTTCGATTAGATTAAAAAAGCTACTAGGAATCTAAATTAGGACTAGAAGGATTACGATCTCGCGATAGGCTACGTAGTACCTAAGAAAGGAATCTAGGTCTACGCGGATTCTAGAGAAAAATCGTATAA
The DNA here is from genome assembly GCF_001723175.1 of Penicillium oxalicum. Taxonomy (NCBI): domain Eukaryota; kingdom Fungi; phylum Ascomycota; class Eurotiomycetes; order Eurotiales; family Aspergillaceae; genus Penicillium; species Penicillium oxalicum. The sequence goes on along the minus strand of NC_064652.1, from coordinate 2,925,268 downwards.
GAGATAGAAAATAATAGATACTCCGAAAAATAGAGATTCTGCGAGAAGAATATAAGCTCTCTAAGAGGATAGGATTTAGAAAGTTTAACGAAAGCTTTTAACGGTCTGTTAGTAAATATACTAAAGGTTATTAAGACTAGCGGAAGGCTACTAATAAATAGAGAGTCTTAGTTTAGCACCTAATCGCGAAAAATAATAACCGAAATAATCCTGCTTATATACCTATAAGACAGATATCTAATAGTTACTACTAATATAGGAATAAAGGGTATCGGGTAACTAGTTATCCTGTCTATCTAAGTATATAAAATAAAGGACTATACTACCGGAATAAACTAAATCGGGTAGTACTTAGAAGGGTTAGTAAGAATAGACTAGAGGCGCGCAAGAGAGGTAACTAATTTTAGAAAGATATAGTTCCTAACTAGTACTAGTAGTAGAAGAATTAACGCGTAAGCGTTAACGCTATCTCTACTATTACTACGCCTTAATTATATTTAGGGGTCTATTCTTACTATACTCCGTAAATTTATACTACTTAGGTAGATTTAGTAGGGATTTCCCTTAGAAAAACGCTAATTTCGAAGGATTAGAAGGGAGAGAAGACGAAATATATAAGAGAGAAGTCTTCGCTATTAATAGATAACTAGCCGGTTATAAGCGCTCTAACTAGTCTAGAATTTATACGAAAGTACGTAGTATATAACCGAGTAGATACTATCTAGCGACTATTAATAAAGACGATATAATAGCGGATATAGCACTAGCCCCTTTGCGAATTTCTTCTATAGAAGAAATTTAAAGGCGAGAATAGGAGCGCTAACTAAATAGTTAGCCGCGAGATTCTTCTACAGAAGAAATCTAAGACTAGGGTAGTTAGACCTAGAGAGCTAGTCAAGATATAAGATTTTCGATGCCTATCTAAAAGCGCCTAAAATCTTCCGCGGATACTACTACCTAACGTAAGGAAAAATTACTAGAAAATTGCTAGCTATTCCTATACCGCCTACGATTATACTAGGTAATCTAATATTTATATCACCGTAACTACGTAGCTAAGTCAGAAATATTACGAATTCCTTCGAACCTTCGGTACCTATAGTTACTACGAATACTATAAATACTACGAATACTATAAATACTACTACGCCTATATACTTCGCTACTACTTAGCGAGTTACAAAAGTAGATAAAGTAACCGCGCGGATATAGGATCTTAGGAGATCGGTGCGAATCTCTGCACCGCGAAATCCGGGTACGTTTAAGGAATATACTAGAGGGCTCTTATATATAAAGGTGTACGTATATAGGTATAAGCTTAAAGCTACGATTAATTAGGGATTATTAGTTAATCTTATTTCCCTAGAAACGGTATATATATTAAACCTTAATATTCGAAAAGATCTAAAGCTATATATAGTACCTATTAATAGCCGAACGCGTCCCTTTTACGGAGTTACAGAAGGCTTACCTATTTTAATCGGCGATATTATAACGTACTCTTACTATATAATTATAAAGGATTATATAGCAGAGATTCTTCTAGGACGAATCTAGTTACGCGATATAATAGCTTCTACTACAGAGAAAATTAATAGTTTTTTAAAATAGTAGTCTTTTCGGAAGACTAGACTAGGAAGTTAGTCTTTAAGGTATATTCTCCGAGTAAGAAAACCTTAGTCTAGAAGTATTAGCTATAGCCTAAAGATTTTATAGAACCTACGAATACAGAGATAGATTTTTTAGGATATCCGGAAGCCTAATTAGCGATACTTCTAGTATAATAAATAAGATACCGATACTAAAAATAGGCTATAATTTACTATACGTTTTAATAGTATCCTCTAAAAACGCTATAAAAGTACTAAAAATATTTAAAAATATAAGAGACAGAAAGATATTAAAAATTTTCGATAAATTAAAAATTAGCTACGACTATAAGATTCCGCGTAGGTAGCTATAGGATATTACTATAAGATTTCTACGACTAAGGTATCTTTTAACTATAAATCCGAGCCCTAGCCCTATAGGTATAGGTATACCGGTTTATACTTTGTTTAAAAGAGTAGCGGACAAGATTAAACTAGTTAATACGACCGAAAACGATAGATCGGTACTAACTAGTTATATAAATTAGAAGGAAATCTACGAAAAGAAATACTTTACTAAATATCGCGCGTCTAATATTAAAAGTATATTTAATAATCTACTAATACTACGGATCTCTATAATTATAAGAGGTACGCGTCTAATACCTAAAAGGAAGCAGAAAATATTAATTAGAAAGGATCTTCTACTAAAGGAAAGAGGATTATTACGCGAGATACTATTTAAAAGAGAAGGTTATTTTGCGTAGAATTAGTCCTATATATCTTTAATTTTCCCGGAAGTAATATCGCTATAATATATTAAGACGATTTAGTATAAGGCCTAGTAGTATCCTAGATTTTAAATCCCGCTAGCGCTAAAAGGTATAGTTAAAGAGATATTACAGGAAAGATTATAAAAAGGGGTCTAGAATATTATAATAGTCCCTACCGAAATCCTTAGTTCTTAGTACGTAAGAAGAATAGAAAATATCGTATAGTAAACGCTATAATATATATTAATAAAGTAATAGTACGAGATACGAATATACTCTCTAATATAGACGAATTCGTTAAAGAATTTTTAGGTATAGTAATATTATCCGCTATTAATCTATTTTCCGGGTATAACTAGATAACTCTAGATAGTCGCGATTAAAATATAACGGCGATCTAGACCCTGATCGGTTTACTAAGACAGACTATATTATTATAAGAGGCTTCGAATTCTATACCGTAATTCTAAAGAGTAGTTATATAGATCCTAGCCGATATTCTGTATATTACTAAACCTTTTATAGATAATATTCTAGTTAAAGGACCTAAGACCTAGTATAATAACGAGTTTGTAAGACTAGGGATTAGGAGGTTTATCTTAGAATATATATAAAATCTAGATAAGACCCTGTACCTTTTAGAACTTATAGGAGCGAGAGTTTCTATAGAAAAGTCGTAACTTATAATATCCGGCCTTGAAATTATAGGCTAGATATACGATTCTAATAGGCGTAGATCTAATAAGCGGAAAATTTCTAAGTTAGCCGACTAGCTAGTCCCTATTAATCGCGATAAGATATACTCTTTTGTTAGTCTTACGGTCTACTTTCGAATTCTAGTAAAGGATTTTTAGTATATTATAGCGCTATTATATACGATTTTGCGGAAGGATACGATATTCTATTAGGGTAATAATAAATAGAATACCTTTAAGAAGATTAAGGAGATACTATATAGCTTTCCGGCGGTTATACTAGTCGATTATAGCTAGAATTTGTTAGACCTAACGCTTATAGTAGACGCGTTAAAAATAGGATAGAGTAGCGTTTTGATATAGAAAAGAGAAGAGGTATAACGAGTCGTACGATACGAGTTAGGGGTTTAGTCTAAATTAGAGTAAATATACGATACTAGAAAATTAGAATATCGAGGAGTAATAAAGGTATTTAAAAAGCTACGGTATTAGCTATATAGGGTAAGATTTATATTAGAAACTAATACTAATATACTAGTTACGTAGTTAAATCGACTAGCTTCAGACTTACCTAGGACCTTAGTAACGCGATAGCTTACTTAGATTTAGCTCTTCGATTTTAATATAAAGTATATTCCTAGGACGAAAAATAGTACCGTTAATAGCTTATCTAGGAAGCCCGCTACGCCTAAAGAAATAGAAGAGCAAGAAAAGGTGAGAGATATTAATAAATTTATTATAGCTAAAATCTCTTATCTTCGCGTTACGGTTTCTCTAGTAGAAACTATAGTTTCTGTTAAAATTCCTATCTCTTAAGAGATTTCTTCTATAGAAGAAATAAATATCGGTATAGAAATTCTAGATAGGTCTTATTTAGAAGAATCTTAGAAAATTATAAGATTCTTAATAACACTATATAGGCTAGCTAAGATATCTCGTAATAAATTTAGTACGTTTAAGAAAAAGGCTTTAAAATTTACGGTCTAAGATTAATATCTATTTTATAGAGGATATAGTAGAGATCTAATTATACGAAGGGTTTTAGACGATACTAGAATACGAAAAGAGACGCTATAGCGCTTATATAAAGAATTAGGCTATAAAGGCCGCGAAGCTACTTATAACCTATTAGCTATACGATACTATTAGTTAGGAATATATAATAAGACTACGAAATTTATACGCGTATACTTCGAATACTAGGCGCGTAATCCTATTAGACTATATAAACCTATAAGAAGCGTAAGACTAATACGAATCTAGGAGAAATAGTATATTAATACTACCCCGCTACCTAACGAGGAAGGTTAAAAAGGAGTTATCTAAGTAAGAGATTTAGCTAGTAGGTAGCTAGAAGCAAGGATTCTCTAGAAGGTAGATAGTAAAAGCGCTACCGGATTTATTTAGGAGGATATTATCTATAGGTATAGGATATCTTAGGAGATTATTATTAATTTTAGTCCTAAAATACGTTCGGAAATACGAAATTTTTTGAAATCGTACCGCGTTAATACTATTTTAATTTCGGTATATAACCCGTAGGCGAATAGGGCGATTAAGAGAGTAATACGAACTCTAAAAGACGCCTTATCTAAAATAACGAATAGGTATAAACTATTAGAAGGTATTAAACTAAAATAGTCCTAAAAGCTACCGGCTACGATACTTACTAACGGAGCGACTTTATATACGTATACTAGTATCTTACTCTTCCGATTTATTTATAGATAAGATACTATCTTGCTAGTAGAATTAGATATACCTATCTAGTCGATACTACTCTAGGAAAAGGTAGAGACACGCGCAGATCTAATTACGTTACGAGCTAAATAAATTAAAAGACGAGACTAGGATATCTCTAATATAATAATACGGCTATAGAGGCTAAGAGCTTAGAATAAAGAATATTATAACTCGTATAGAAACCTACGAATTACGCTCCTAAAAGCAAAAGATTTAGTCCTTCTCTATAATACTAGGTTAGAGGATAATATAACGTCTAGAAATAAGCTCCGATTTAGATAGATAGCGCCGTATCGAATTAGAAAAGATCTAAAAAATAGCGTATACGAAATTAAAGAATTAGATAGTACCCTATACTAATAGATAAATAAAGTAAGCGCTAGTATTAATAGTAGTAGGCTAAAAAGATTTTATTACTAGGCGCTCTAGGATAAAAGAAATTTAGATAAGGATAAAAGAATTAAGGCTAAGAACGGATTACTACCTACTATATAAAGGCGCAGAAGAGGACGGCTATCGCGAGAGGGACAGGGTTAATTTAATTCGATATTTTTCTTTATTAAAAAGGTAGTATATTAATTAGTCTATTTAATACGAATATTTCGGATTTGTTTGTATTTTTATTAATTTCTCTTAGAAGTAGATTAAATTTATTAGATTTACTAAATTTTGTCTTTATTTAGAAATTTAGTAGTTTTTGAGACTATTTTAAAAGGTAATAGAAAAGGAACTTGCTAGGGATAGCAAGATTTTTAGGAGGGGAGAGAAGTCTCCGGAAAGAGCTTAAATCATAATAATTTTCGCTAAGTACTACAAATTTCTTCTGCAGAAGATATCGACCTATAACGATACGTTAAACTCTGCGAATTTCTTCTGCGGAAGAATTTAATATAACGGACTAGGCTACGATATCCGCCGCAAGCTAGTATCTTAATATTATACCTTCGATACTAAGTAATTGTTTAATATAAATTACTTCCCCTACTAAGATTATCGAAGAATTACGTACGCTACCTACGGACTAGATCTATAAGATAGCAAAGCTCTATCTATATAAGATTTACGAAAAAGGATAGGTATTTTTAGACTTAGTCGCGATCGAACTCTATACCTTTATAAAAGATAGCGAATTTTAGAAGAGATATAAGACTTAGGAAGATTTTAAGAATAGCTAGACGGTAGCAAGAGAAGTAATTAATCGTCGCGAATATAATAAGAACTATATCTAGCAAGTAATATACGTAGCGCTATAAGCTTAGAATAGGGACGCTAAAAAGATTATAATTAGAGTCCGAATAAAAACTTTCGCCGAAAAGGTTAGTAAACTAGTAAGGAGCGGGATTAGTTTCGAAGAGATATAGCTCCGAGTTAATAACGCTATTCTCTAACGACTTAAGAAAGGAATATATAGGCGGGGGATCCGAAGAGCTAAAGAGGTTATATAAGGTAATCTTGATAACGCCTATAAATCGCTAGATTTAACGGAACTAACGCTAGAACGGTTATTAAAATACTATCTGTCGATTAATAAAGATAGATTTATATATAAATATTATCAGATACCGCGAATTTTGGATAAGGTAGATAAGGATTAGAGCCTAGCTCTAGATAAGGATAAAAGCTAAATTTCTTCTATAGAAGAAATCTAATCGTAAAACCTAGATCTAGAAGGAAGCTAAATTTCTTCTGCAGAAGAAATCTAACCGCGTAAATAGAGCCCGGAACTAAGCGACGACGATAGAGATAATAATAACGATAAACGATCGTAGAGATTAGAACTGTTAATAGAGCCTACTACTAAGAAACCGAAGATATCGCAAGGTTTATCAAAGTTAGTACCCTGCGGATACAAGATAGATACTTCTAGGCTAGCTAAAGTGATTCCGAAGACGAAATTAGATATTAAAAGTAAGCGCGAAGCGCTAGTAATTTTTCGGCTTATTAGTAGGTCTATTCGCGAAAATACGACCGAAATTAGCCCTAATTCGATTTATAAGGGGTATATAACTTAGCTAGTATATCTTTTGTATATTTATACTAACGGTATCGATTACGGGACTCTAGTATAACGCTTACGATATCTTTACGCCTAGCTCGGTGACTAGGATAGGGCTAAGAAGGAATTTAAGGTTTAGTTTAAACTATCCTCTAGAAAAGAACTTAGGAGCTATTTTCGATTCCCTCCTAAGATACGAAAACCTTTAGTATCGAATTTCGAGAAGATATAGTATCTGACTTTTTAGGATATAAGTTTTCGCTATTTTAGAGGGGTTCTACTAAGCTTTGTGAAGAAAATAGAGAGGGATTAGAATGTTAACGGAAGCGTAATAGTACTAGTTTTTGTATAGCTATATAACGATTAGGACGGCTATTATCCTCGCGGTCTAATAGATATAATCGAGGAGGAATTTAATATATATAACTAGTATTACTAATCGCGAAAGTATATACTAAGGGTTAGATAGGCTAAAAACGTATAGTATAGTAGTATCTAGTAACTAGTACGGCGCGACTATACCTACTACTTACTCTATATTCTACTACGACCGGATCATTAATATTAGCTAATTTCGTTTCCTTACTACGCGAAGAGTATATACCCTAGTAAACAGACTACTTTCCGCTATCTTAATATTAATATAATAGATCTCCTTGCGTCCTAACGAATAGCGAATATAATCTAGGGGACAGTCTCTTTAACGGATAAGAACCTACGAAATTATACTAAAATACTACTTAGGATATAAAACTACCTCGCTAAGTAGTAGTAGGATCTATACGATTATAGTTACTAGAAAGATAGTTTAATCTATAAGATATTAGCTACGATATAGATAGTAGAAGATAAGGAGAAATTTAGTCTCTCCTAGGAAAAGGTTATCTATAGGTAGGGAGATATATATATTTCGAAGCTATATCTTTCTTATAGATTAATAGGACCGGCGACTTATCTTTAGCGAACGGTTTTGCCCTAGTTTATTAGTATTAGGAAAGATTATAAGATCCTAGATAGTCCTAAATTAAATATTTAGTCTAAACTTTCGGCTTATTATCGCGATTTTTCGTTACCTAAATAGACTCCTTCCGGGTAGTCTAGTTAGAAATATAGTAGTCGGCTTATATATCCTTTTTCTATATTAATTCGGTTACTAGAATTAAGTCGATTAGAGATACGCTAATTAGTCGCGAAAGATAGGATTCCCCTATAGTTATCGAAGAATTAGACGTTCTTTTTAGCTAAAATTAGTAACGAGCGCATAGATTAATCCAGGAGTAGCGCGACTAGGCGAGACGGGCCTACCTACTATATTTTAAGATAATGATAAAGGCCGAATAGTAGTAATTTAGCGTATACTCTTATTTTCTGTGAAAGGAGAAGGGCCTATCGGTTTTACTAAATTTTGTATAGCCTAATAAGTTAGCCTAAGGGTCTTTAGGAGATCTAATATTACTATTAAGGGATATAGAAAATTAACTAAGGGATAGTAAATTATAGGGGGGGAGGTTATATAGTAGGGGATTCGGTTATATATACTTAAAGGCGGATATTTAGTAGTAGGAGATACCTAAGAGCCTTACCGTCGAGGAAGGTTATCTAGGACCTAGCTTACGGGATCCGGTATTATTATTATACTTAATTAATAGTTTAGATAGAGGATTCTAGATAGTCTTTATAGTCAGATTCCTTATACTTATATTATTACACTCTTTTTAATTCCTATCTTTAGTATATATTAAAGAGGGGAATGCTCACGGTAGTCTGATCTTACTAGATAGGTCGAGTCATAGAGGGACTAAACTAAACCTATAAAGCACGCAAGTCCTGGAATCCTCTAAGGTAATCGTGAGATCCGATATTAGGTACTAAAGGCAGGAATCAAAAAGAGTATAATATTGTAAGTGTAAGGAATCTGACTGTAAAGACTGTCCTAAATCCTCCGTCTAAACTATTAATTAAGTATGATAATAATACCGGATCCCGCAAGCTAGGTCCTAGATAACCTTCCTCGGCGGTAAGGCTCTTAGGTATCTCCTACTACTAAATATCCGCCTTTAAGTATATATAACCGAATCTCCTACTATATAACCTCCCCCCCTATAATTTACTATCCCTTAGTTAATTTTCTATATCCCTTAATAGTAATATTAGATCTCCTAAAGACCCTTAGGCTAACTTATTAGGCTATACAAAATTTAGTAAAACCGATAGGCCCTTCTCCTTTCACAGAAAATAAGAGTATACGCTAAATTACTACTATTCGGCCTTTATTATTATCTTAAAATATAGTAGATAGGCCTATCTCGCCTAGTCGTGCTACTCCTAGATTAATCTATACGCTCGTTACTAATTCTAGCTAAAAAGAACGTCTAATTCTTCGATAACTATAGGGGAATCCTATCTTTCGCGACTAATTAGCGTATCTCTAATCGGACTTAATTCTAGTAACCGAATTAATATAGAAAAAGGATATATAAGCCGACTACTATATTTCTAACTAGACTACCCGGAAGGAGTCTTTTTAGGTAACAAAAAATCGCGATAATAAGCTAAAAGTTTAGACTAAGTACCTAATTTAGGACTATCTAAGATCTTATAATCTTCTCTAATACTAATAAACTAGGGCAAAACCGTTCGCTAAAGATAGGTCGCTAGTCCTATTAATCTATAAGGAAGATATAGCTTCGAAATACGTATATCTTCCTACCTATAGATAACCTTTTCCTAGGAGAGACTAAATTTCTCCTTATCTTCTACTATCTATATCGTAGCTAATATCTTATAGATTAAACTATCTTTCTAGTAACTACGATCGTATAGATCCTACTACTACTTAGCGAGGTAGTTTTATATCCTAAGTAGTATTTTAGTATAATTTCGTAGGTTCTTATCTATTAAAGAAACCGTCCCCTAGATCGTATTCGCTATTCGTTAGGATATAAGGAGATCCGTTATATTAATATTAAGATAGCAGAAAGTAGTCTTTTTACTAGGATATATACTCTTCGCGTAGTAAGGAAATAAAATTAGCTAATATTAATAATCTAGTCGTAGTAGAATATAGAGTAGGTAGTAGGTATAGTCGCGCTATACTAGTTACTAGATACTACTATATTATACGTTTTTAGCCTATCTAACCCTTAGCGTACACTTTCGCGATTAGTAATACTAGTTATATATATTAAATTCCTCCTCGATTATATCTATTAGATCGCGAGGATAATAGCTATCCTAATTATTATATAGCTATATAAAAATTAGTACTACTACGCTTCCGTTAACGTTCTAATCCCTCTCTATTTTCTTCACAAAGCTTAGTAGAACCCTTCTAAAATAGCGAAAACTAAAAAGTTAGATACTATATCTCCTCGAAATTCGATACTAAAGGTTTTCGTATCTTAGGAGGGAATCGAAAGTAGCTCCTAAGTTCTTTTCTAGAGGATAGTTTAAACTAAACCTTAAATTCCTTCTTAGCCCTATCCTAGTTACCGAGCTAGGCATAAAGGTATTATAAGTATTATACTAGAGTCCTATAATTAATACTATTAGTATAAGTATACAAAAGATATACTAGCTAAGTTATATACCCCTTGCAAATCGAATTAGGGCTAATTTCGGTCGTATTTTCACGAATAGACCTACTAATAAGCCGAAAAATTACTAGCGCTTCGCGCTTACTTTTAGTATCTAATTTCGTCTTCGGAATTACTTTAGCTAGCCTAGAAGTATCTATCTTATATCCGTAGGGTACTAACTTTAATAAACCTTATAATATCTTCGGTTTCTTAGTAGTAGGCTCTGTTAATAGTTCTGATTTCTACGATCGTTTATCGTTATCGTTATCTTTATCGTCGTCGCTTAGTTCCGGGCTCCGTTTGCGCGGTTAGATTTCTTCTATAGAAGAAATTCGGCTTCCTTCTAGAACTAGGTTTTCCTTGTCTAGAGCTATACTTTAATCCTTATCTGCCTTATCTAAAATTCGCGGTATCTGATAGTATTCGTATATAAATCTATCCTTATTAATAGATAGATATTATCTTAATAGCCTCTCTAGCGTTAATTCCGTTAAATCTAGCGATTTATAGGTATTATCGAGATTACCTTATATAACCTCTTTAGCTCTTCGGATCCCCCGCCTATATATTCCTTTCTTAAGTCGTTAGAGAATAGCGTTATTAACTCGGAGCTACATCTCTTCGAAACTAATCCTGCTTCTTACTAGTTTACTAATCTTTTCGGCGAAAGCTTTCGTTCGGACTCTGATTATAATCTTTTTAGTATCCCTATTCTAAGCTTATAGCGCTACGTATATTACTTACTAGATATAGTTCTTATTATATTCGCGACGATTAATTACTTCTCTTGCTACTATCTAGCTATCCTTAAAATCTTCCTAAGTCTTATATCCCTTCTAAAATTCGCTATCTTTTATAAAAGTATAGAGTTCGATCGCGACTAAGTCTAAAAATACCTATCCTTTTTCGTAAATCTTATATAGATAGAGCTTTGCTATCTTATAGATCTAGTCCGTAGGTAGCGTACGTAATTCTTCGATAATCTTAGTAGGGGAAGTAATTTATATTAAACGATTACTTAGTATCGAAGGTATAATATTAAGATACTAGCTTATAGCGGATATCGTAGCCTAATTCGTTATATTAAATTCTTCTATAGAAGAAATTTCGCGAAAGAAATTTATAGAGTTTAATATATTGTTATAGGTCGATATCTTCTATAGAAGAAATTTATAGTACTTAGCGAAAATTATTATAATTTAAGCTCTCTCCGGAGACTTCCCTCTCCTTCTAAAAATCTTGCTATCCCTAGTAAGTTCCTTTTCTATTACCTTTTAAAATAGTCTTAAAAACTACTAAATTTCTAAATAAAGATAAAATTTAGTAAATCTAATAAATTTAATCCGCTTCTAAGAGAAATTAATAAAAATATAAATAAATCTGAAATATTTATATTAAATAGACTAATTAATATACTATCTTTTTAATAAAGAAAAATATCGAATTAAATTAACCCTATTCCTCTCGCGATAGCCGTCCTCTTCTACGCCTTTACGTAGTAGATAGTAATCCGTTCTTAGCCTTAATTCTTTTATTCTTATCTAAATTTCTTTTATCCTAGAGCGCCTAGTAATAAAATCTTTTTAGCCTACTACTATTAATACTAGCGCTTACCTTATTTATCTATCGGTATAGGGTACTATCTAATTCTTTAATTTCGTATACGCTATTTTTTAGATCTTTTCTAATTCGATACGGCGCTATCTATCTAAATCAGAGCTTATTTCTAGATATTATATCGTCCTCTAACCTAGTATTATAGAGAAGGACTAAATCTTTTTTTTTTAGGCGCGTAATTCGTAGGTTTCTATATAAGTCGTAATATTCTTTATTCTAAGCTCTTAGCCTCTATAGCCGTATTATCGTATTAGAGATATCCTAGTCTCGTCTTTTAATTTATTCGGCTCGTAATATAATTAGATCTATGCGTGTCTCTACTTTTTCCTAGGATAGTATCGACTAGGTAGATATATCTAATTCTACTAGTAAGATAGTATCTTATCTATAAATAAATTAGAAGGGTAAGATACCGGTATATATATATAAAGTTACTCTGTTAGTAAGTATCGTAGCCGGTAGCTTTTAGGACTATTTTAGTTTAATACCTTCTAATAGTTTATACCTATTCGTTATTTTAGATAAGGCGTCTTTTAGAGTTTGTATTACTCTCTTAATCGCCCTATTCGCCTACGGGTTATATACCGAAATTAAAATAGTATTAACGCGGTACGATTTCAAAAATTTCGTATTTCCGAACGTATTTTAGGACTAAAATTAATAATAATCTCCTAAGGTATCCTATACCTATAGATAATATCCTCCTAATCGAATATAGTAGCGCTTTTACTATCTACTTTCTAGAGAATCCTTACTTCTAGCTATCTACTCACTAAATCTCTTACTTAGATAACTCCTTTTTAACTATCCTCGTTAGGTAGCGGGGTAGTATTAATATACTATTTCTCCTAGATTCGTATTAGTCTTATACTACTAGTAGATTTATATAGTCTAATAGGATTACGCGCCTAGTATTCAAAGTATACTCGTATAAATTTCGTAATCTTATTATATATTCCTAGCTAATAGTACCGCGTAGCTAATAGGTTATAAGTAGCTTCGCGGCCTTTATAGCCTAATTTTTTATATAAGCGCTATAGCGTCTCTTTTCGTATCCTAGTATTATCTAAAACCCTTTATATAATTACATCTCTGCTATACCCTCTGTAAAATAGATATCGATCTTAGACTATAAATCTTAAAGCCTTTTTCTTAAATATACTAAATTTACTATAAGATATCTTAGTAGGCCTATATAGTATTATTAAGAATCTTATAATTTTCTAAGATTCTTCTAAATATAATCCTTCTAGAATTTCTGTACCGATAGTCGTTTCTTCTATAGAAGAAATCTCTTAAGAAATAGGAATTTTAATAGAAACTATAGTTTCTATTAGGGAAACTATAACGCGAAGATAAGAGATTTTAGCTATAATAAATTTATTAATATCTCTCTCCTTTTCTTACTCTTCTATTTCTTTAGGCGTAGCAGGCTTCCTAGATAGACTATTAGCGGTACTATTTTTTATCCTAGGAATATACTTTATATTAAAATTAAAGAGCCGAATCTAAGTAAGCTATTATATTACTAAGCCCCTAGGTAAGTCTAAAGCTAGTCAATTTAACTATATAACTAGTATATTAGTATTAGTTTCTAATATAAACCTTATCTTATATAGCTAATACTATAGCTTTTTAAATACCTTTATTACTCCTCGATATTCTAATTTTCTAGTATCGTATATTTACTCTAATTTAGACTAAACCCCTAACTCGTATCGTACGACTCGTTATACCTCTTCTCTTTTCTATATCAAAACGCTACTCTATCCTATTTTTAACGCGTCTACTATAAGCGTTAGGTCTAACAAATTCTAGCTATAATCGACTAGTATAACCGCCGGAAAGCTATATAGTATCTCCTTAATCTTCTTAAAGGTATTCTATTTATTATTACCCTAATAGAATATCGTATCCTTCCGCAAAATCGTATATAATAGCGCTATAATATACTAAAAATCCTTTACTAGAATTGAAAAGTAGACTATAAGACTAATAAAAGAACGTACCTTATCGCGATTAATAGGGACTAGCTAGTTAGCTAACTTAGAAATTTTCCGCTTATTAGGTCTACGCCTATTAGAATCGTTTACCTAGCCTATAATTTTAAGGCCGGATATTATAAGTTACGATTTTTCTATAAAAACTCTCGCTCCTATAAGTTCTAAAAGGTATAGGGTCTTATCTAGATTTTATATATATTCTAAGATAAACCTCCTAATCCCTAGTCTTATAAACTTGTTATTATACCAGGTCTTAGGTCCTTTAACCGGAATATTATCTATAAAAGGTTTAGTAATATATAGAATATTAGCTAGGATCTATATAACTACTCTTTAGAATTATAGTACGGAATTCGAAGCCCCTTATAATAATATAGTCTGCCTTAGTAAACCGATCAGGGTCTAAATCGCTATTATATTTTGATCGCGACTATCTAGAGTTATCTAATTATACCCGGAAAATAGATTAATAGCAGACGATATTACTATACCTAAAAATTCTTTAACGAATTCGTCCGTATTAGGGAGTATATTCGTATCTCGTACTATTACTTTGTTAATATATTATAGTATTTACTATATAATTTTCTATTCTTCTTGCGTACTAAAAACTAAGGATTTCGGTAGGGACTATTATAATATTCTAGGACCCCTTTTTATAATCTTTCCTGTAATATCTCTTTAACTATACCTTTTAGCGCTAGTAGGATTCGAAATCTAGGATACTACTAGGTCTTATACCGAATTATTTTAATATATTATAGCGGTATTACTTCTAGGAAAATTAAAGATATATAGGACTAATCCTACGCAAAATAACCTTCTCTTTTAAATAGTATCTCGCGTAATAATCCTCTTTCCTTTAGCAGAAGATCCTTTCTAATTAATATTTTCTACTCCCTTTTAGGTATTAGACGTATATCTCTTACGATTATAGAGATCCGCGGTATTAGTAGATTATTAAATTTACTTTTAATATTAGACGCGCGATATTTAGTAAAGTATTTCTTTTCGCAGATTTCCTTCTAATTCGTATAACTAGTTAATACTATTCTATCGTTTTTAGTCGCGTTAACTAGTTTAATCTTATCCGCTACTCTTTTAAACAAAGTATAAACCGGTATACCTATACCTATAGGACTAGGGCTCGGATTTATAGTTAAAAGATGCCTTAGTCGTAGAAATCTTATAGTAATATCCTATAGCTACCTACGCGGAATCTTATAGTCGTAGCTAATTTTTAATTTATCGAAAATTTTTAATATCTTTCTGTCTCTTATATTTTTAAATATTTTTAGTACTTTTATAGCGTTTTTAGAGGATACTATTAAAACGTATAGTAAATTATAGCCTATTTTTAGTATCGGTATCTTATTTATTATACTAGAAGTATCGCTAATTAGGCTTCCGGATATCCTAAAAAATCTATCTCTGTATTCGTAGGTTCTATAAAATCTTTAGGCTATAGCTAATACTTCTAGACTAAGGTTTTCTTACTCGGAGAATATACCTTAAAGACTAACTTCCTAGTCTAGTCTTCCGAAAAGACTACTATTTTAACAGAACTATTAATTTTCTCTGTAGTAGAAGCTATTATATCGCGTAACTAGATTCGTCCTAGAAAAATCTTTGCTATATAATCCTTTATAATTATATAGTAAGAGTACGTTATAATATCGCTGATTAAAATAGGTAAGCCTTCTGTAACTCTATAAAAGGGATACGTTCGGCTATTAATAGGCACTATATATAGCTTTAGATCTTTTCGAATATTAAGGTTTAATATACGTGCCGTTTCTAGGGAAATAAGATTAACTAATAATTCCTAATTAATCGTAGCTTTAAGCTTATACCTATATACGTATACCTTCGTACGCAAGAGCCCTCTAGTATACTCCTTAAATATACCCGAATTTCGCGGCGTAGAGATTCGTACTAATCTCCTAAGATCCTATACCCGCGCGGCTACTTCGTCTACTTTTATAACTTACTAAGTAGTAGCGAAGTATATAGGCGTAGTAGTATTCGTAGTATTCGTAGTATTCGTAGTAATTATAGGTACTAAAGATTTAATAGAATTCGTAATATTTCTGACTTAGCTATATAGTTACGGTAATATAAATATCAGATTACCTAGTATAATTATAGGCGGTACAGGAATAGCTAGCAATTTTCTAGTAATTTCTTCCTTATATTAGGTAGTAGTATCCACGGAAGGTTTTAGGCGCTTTTAGATAGGTATCGAAAATCTTATATCCTAACTAGCTCTCTAGGTCTAACTACCCTAGTCTTAGATTTCTTCTATAGAAGAATCTCGTGGCTAACTATTTAGTTAGCGATCCTGTTCTCGCCTATAAATTTCTTCTATAGAAGAAATTCGTAAAGGGGCTAGTACTATATCCGCTATTATATTATCTTTATTAATAGTCGCTAGACGGTATCTACTTAGTCGTATACTACGTACTTTCGTATAATTTCTAGACTAGTTAGAGCGCTTATAACTAGCTAGTTATCTATTAATAGCGAAGACTTCTCTTTTATATATTTTATCTTCGCTCCCTTCTAATCCTTCGAAATTAGCGTCTTTTCTAAGGGAAATCCCTACTAAATCTACCTAAGTAGTATAAATTTATAGAGTATAGTAAGAATAGACCCCTAAATATAATTAAGGCGTAGTAATAGTAGAGATAGCGTTAATACTTACGCGTTAATTCTTCTACTACTAGTACTAGTCTAGAACTATATCCTTCTAAAATTAGTTACCTCTCTTACGCGCCTCTAGTCTATTCTTACTAACTCTTCTAAGTACTATCTAATTTAGTTTATTCCGGTAGTATAGTCCTTTATTTTATATACTTAGATAGATAGGATAACTAGTTACCTAATATCCTTTATTCCTATACTAGTAGTAACTATTAGATATCTATCTTATAGATATATAAGCAGGGTTATTTCGGTTATTATTTTTCACGATTAGGTACTAAACTAAGACTCTCTATTTATTAGTAGCCTTCCGCTAGTCTTTAATAACCTTTAGTATATTTACTAATAGACTATTAAAAGCTTTTATTAAACTTTCTAAATCCTATCCTCTTAGAGAGCTCGTATTCTTAATCGTAGAATCTCTATTTTTTAGAGTATCTATTATTTTCTGTTCCTTATATAATTTTTCTCTAGAATCTATATAGACCTAGATTCCTTTCTTAGGTACTATATAGCCTATCGCGAGATTATAATCCTTCTAGTCCTAATTTAGATCCCTAGTAGCTTTTTTAATCTAATCGAAAGAGATTTATCTTTTACTCCTAGAAGGATAGTTAATATTAATTTTCTCCTTCTTAATTAATTTTAATCTTAATTCTTTAGGTAGTCCTTCGATAAACTAAGTATATTATTTTAAATCGCTAATATCTCCTCTCTTTACTAGCTATAATAAAATAGATAAAAAGGTAGTTAAATATATATAAAAGTCGTCCTATTCGATACGATTTCTATAGAAACTCTATAACTAGGTACGAGTATAGATAGCCTATAGGCTATTAGTATCGCGATACTAATCTTTAAAGTCCTAGAAAAACTCTTCCTTATTCTTTACTTACTAGTTTAAATTCGCCTTAACCTATACCTATTATAACTAACTATAGTAATCTCGAAGGATCTCTAAAATTCGCGTATTATTCCTTATATTATAGCGCTTATATATACGTTTAAAGCTATCTAAGAATTCTAATATATTTCTACCTTCGAATCGTAGTATACTAGGGGTTCCTAGCTTAGGTATAGTCCTAAGTATATATTATAAAGTTTATATCTCTAAATTAGGTATATAAACTTATATTAATATCGGCGAAGGAGCTAGTCTTAGTAGTAGCGGTAGCGATAGCGGTACTCTCTCGCTAAATCCTTTAGGTAATCCTTTAGTAGACTTAGAAGGGGCTTAATCGCTAGGATTACGATAGGTATCGAAAGAGGTTATATTCGTAGGTATTTCTAAAGATATTCTATAGTTATTTAGTTATTTAGATTACGATAATTACTTTAGCTTCGTAGGCTCTATCTAGTCCGGATATTTTTAGGGTTTTTTAGGTATAATAGTATCTAGAGGAATATAGTAAGATTTATAAGGTAGTTAACTTTTTAAATTTAACGAAGTTATAAAATCGGTAGCTAGTCTAGATAGCAGCTCGGTTCCTAATTCTTTTTAATTTTTCTTCTAGTTTCGTACTCTCTTCTTATAGCTATTCCTTTCTTTTTTATCGCTTTTCGTCGTCTGTTTAGCATATATTTTTCTCGTGTTTTCTTCTATAGAAGAATTTTGTAACTACCGTTTTAGTATAGTATTTTCTTCTAGTAAGATCTTTGTATTAGCCGCCTATAGAAACCTTTCTAAAGCAATAAATTAACTCTATATAAAGTTCGGATAGACTAAGTTTATCTATTAATATAATTAGTCCGGAGATATTTTTAGTAATCGAATTAATATCTCTCGATCCTCTTAGTATTAATCGGCTAATAATCCGCGAATAAGCTAGGTATACCGGTCGAATAAAGGTATAGTATTAGCTATAAGACCCTCGGTAGGAGTAGCCCCCTATATATAGCTAAAAGTCGCGTATTTAGCTATAATATAAGGTATTAGTTTCGAATAGTAGTCTTAATTTCTCTTAGTTTTCGTTAGGGTCAAATACGTTACCTACTTTTTTTTTTGCAGATTTATGCAGAATTTCTTAATCATAGTAGTAGTCGTAATAGTAGCAGTCGTAGTAGTCGTTCTAGTCGTCTTAGTCTTAGTAGTCTTAGTAGTAGTCTTAGTAGCAGTCTTAGTAGTAATCTTAGTAGCAATCTCAGTAGCAATCTTAGTAGTAATCTTAGAAGCAATCTCAGTAGCAATCTTAGTAGTAATCTTAGTAGCAATCTTAGTAGCGGATCCTTTTATAATCGTATCGTAGGAATAGTATAGTCCTCTATCTTAGCTACCTTTATTACAAAGCCCCTGCGTCGGTTACTAATAAAGAGGGGAATGCTTACGGCAGTCTGATCTCACTAGATAGGTCGAGTTATAGAGGAACTAAACCAAACCTATAAGCACGTAAGTCCTAGAATCCTCTAAGGTAATCGTGAGATCCGATATTAGGTACTAAAGGCAGGAATTAAAAAGAGTGTGATATTGCAAGTGTAAGGAATCCGACTGTAAAGACTGTCCAGAATCCTCCGTCCAAACTATTAATTAAGTGATAATAATGCCGGATCCCGCAAGCTAGGTCCTAGATAACCTTCCTCGACGGTAAGGCTCTTAGGTATCTCCTACTACTAAATATCTGCCTTTAAGTATATGCAACCGAATCCCCTACTACACTAGATATATTTACTAACTCGTACTACTACTTTAGCCTTATACGAGTCCTAGTACTATTTGCGAGTCGTAGGAGTATCTCCTTAGGCCTTGCAATTACTCGCGAGCCGAGGACTCGCGAGTCTTTAGCTCGCGAGTTCGAGTCAGAAAGTCTGGCTCGCGAGCCGTACGACGGTAATACACTAGTAATCGAGCCGATCGAACCGCGAGTTTTTCTGGCTCGCTATATATAATGATAAATTACCGGCTCGATTTTACAATACCGTACGAGCGGGAAGACTCGCGAGTCGAGTCCAAAAAGCCGGCTCGCCGCGAGTAATTCCAAGGTCTAGTAGAGGATTATCTATTTTTTTAACTCGCTCTTCGCCTTTATCTAATAATCTCTTATAATATACCCGCGTTTCTTATAGAAGTAATATACTATAGGATCGCTTCTATGATTCGAAGAGTAAAGGAAGGTTGATTTCTGAAGTATATCTACTGTGTTCCTTAAATTTAAGGTCTATAAGGATAGTCACGGGACTATATAGGGCCGAACGGGGGTACTTACGTGAGCCGTGGCTTACGTGGCTACCCTTCCGGGATCTTATCCTCCCCTACTTAGACTAAACTCGCCCCGAGCTTCAGGGTAATATAGTCTAAGCTTACTGTCTCCGTCCGGTTATATCCGTAGGTTCCCGCCTTAGTACGTTTGTATATATAGGGTGAAGTTAAAATAGCAGGGGTTTAATAAAGGAAAAGGTGTAATATTATTTTTAGCTACTTATAACTACCGTGTATGGCTAATAGTCGCTAGAAGGTCCTATTAGGGTAGTCCGGGGGAATAAAGGCTCTCTCGCTATAAATATAGGTAAACCCCCTCGATTACTTCTTCTTCTCTTTATCCTCCTTCCTTATCCCTTCTAATACTATCTAGGTTATCCTATATATTCTAAGACTTTTTCCTAGGTCGGGTAGCTTATTCCGAGTCCGAACTAGATCTTTAAGTAACTAATAGGTCTTTAGTTCCTCCTTATCCTCTTTCTAAGCTAGTAGTTAATCCTCCTACTAAATTCTCTCCTATTCCCTTATCTCCTCTTATCCTTAATCTTCCTCTGCTAGGCGCTTTACTGAGCCCTTGGTAATCTGAGGACTAGCCTATAAGCGATTAGGAGCTTTCAGAGTCTTGTACTCCTGTTCCGTCGCCTTCTCCTAAGCCCTCCTTTAGTAACTTTATTGAGCGCTAGGTCTAGACCGCTTAGTTATAGATAGCTCTGTTAACGAGGAAGAAGGCCGTTCTGGTAAGGACTTATACTCTAGCTAAGATTTTCGCGTATATACGCAAGAAGGATTTCGATCCGAATACCGCGTAGACTAATAGGCTATAGATAGGTTTAGATACCTATAGGAACCCTCTAGGGAGTTAGTTTAAGACTAAGTATACGAAGGACTTTTAGGCGAATAGCTCGCGGGTTCGAGACGTTAACTAGAGGAACGATAATCTAAAGGATTACGGTACTCTTACGAAGGTTCGTATAGCCTTTACTTAATAGGTCGGTAAGTAGGCTCCTAGTAGCGAGGAGTGCTAGTTATATAGTAACCTGAATAGTCTGTTCGAGTCTTATCGCGTTTTCGGGACTAAACGAGGGGGTCTGTTAGGGGCCGAGGGCTATAGAAATTACTAATTTAATAGTAATACGTCCTAGTGCTCTTTACGGAGGGATAAGTTCCTCGATCCTTAGATATAGGAATATTATAATAAGATATATCCCTCTTATATATAGGTTAAGGATAAAAAGGTATATCTTCCTCCGTTTATTCCCGATATCCTATACTAACTATTACTAGCGTAATCCGAAGAGTAAGAAGTAGGCCTGTAATAACGATAGCGGTAAGGGTAGCTCTAAAAGGAAGAAGAGCTAGGATAATAAGCCTAAGAAGGGGAAGGATAAGAGTAAGGCTAAGGATAATAGTACCTTCTTTAAGAATTCGTGGCTATCTAGCCCCTTAAAGGATCCTTAGGTTTATAACAAGAACGACTTTATAATCGCGTTAGAGGCCTATAAGGCGATTCTAGAGATAATTATAGCTTTAGAGAGCGATCTCGAGGTCCTAGAGGCGTACCTAGTCGAGAATAGGTAGATTAAGCTTGAGGATAACGATAACGATAAAGACGATAATAATAATAATAGCGACGATAACCCGTTCGTCTCTATTAAGAAGCGTCTAGGGAAGTAATCTCTTTTTCGTGTATTTTTAGCGTTAATATAGGTAGTTAAATTTGATATACTTTATATTAGTACTAGTATCTTATAGGAACTACGACGGCGAAAGGTCCGTTAAATAAGTCCCGTTCGTCCTAGTTAGCGTCCTAGCTATTCCGAACGTCCCCTAGTAGTAGTCTACTAGATCCTAATAAGTCCGTGTTCTAGAGCTCGTTCCTAGATATAGGTAATTAGAGCTCCTCCTAGTCTATCGCGTATTTCTTAGCCTTCCTATTCTCCCTATCGATACGTTTACGGCTTCGATCGAGGGCTTCTGTTATAATATTATCCTCCCCTACTTTGCTCGGGCGTATACTATTAGCCCGGTCTGTTAGGAATTAGTTCTATTCTTCCTTCGTAAAGGTAGATAAGTCCCTATATGTAGGGGGGTATTATCCTATTCGATAATCTTTAGTAGCTCTTAGGGTCGTTTTAGTCGGATCCCCTATCTTCGGAGTGCTACTTATATCGCCTATAATATCTACAGACCTCCTGGGTCCTTTATATTAGCTTTAATTAGCCGCGAACTATTAATTAGATTCTTTAGGACCTGTCCGTTCGGTTCCTCTAGTATATATATACTAAGTAGGTATACCGTAAGGACCCTAAAAGGTCCGAACTACTTACTTTTAAATTTCTGTACCGATTTATTCCGAACGAGGACCTAATCCCCTTTCTCGAAGCTTGTCTTCGATACCTAGCTATCCCTAATCCTATTAGTCCGGATCGCTTGGGATAGTAATAGCTTATTCGCTTTAGTACGGACGTCGCTTACGTCCTAGAGCTTCTTAGTGCGCCTCGCGAATACTAAGGGTTCTTTTATTAGGTCGTTACCTAGTAGACGGGGGTAGATCCTGTAGACTAGAAAGAATAGGCTATACCTAGTTACTACGTGTTCCCGGACCTATATAGCTAGGGTCGCCTACGCTAGATATAGGTCCTACGCCTTCGTTAGCTTTCCTATAAGGTACTTTATTAATATATAGCCGAGTAGGCTGTTAAGGTTTTCTACCTTCCTGTTCGTAAAGGGGTAGTAGGGGGTAGTTAGCTAGTGCTAAGTCTTTAGTAGGTTTAGGTAATAGCTAACTGTACCCGAAAGGAGGTTTGAACCGTTATTAGAGAGGATCTCGAGTAGCGCTCTATAATTTATAAAGATCTCCTTATAGAGGAAGGTCCTAAGCGCTTCTTCTATAGCTTCCGGGATAGCCTTAGCTACTAGCTATCTAGTTGTATAGTCGATTGTTATAATAATCTATCTATTGCTGTTCGGTATTATAGGTAAGCGTCTGATAAGGTTGATCCCCTACCTCTAGAAAGGCCTGATCCCTTTCGTAACTAAGTAGTAGGCCGTTTCCCGTTCTAGGGCTTTCTTTAATCCCTAAGAAACTTAGCACTAAGGGTACTTATGTGCCGTAGTCTCTATATCCGCTCTTATTTAGGGCTACTAAGCTCTCGGTCTTAGGATACTGTTTAGGCCTGGCTATCCTAGATATCCGTATTATAAGTATATCCTATTAACTAGGTTACCCCTAAATACTAGTTCTAGGTAGGGTACTTTTAGACTGTTATCGTACGTAAAGGTTAGTTAGCGGTTATTAGTATCTTCTTAGTCTTGTATAGAGAGGTGATCCGAGTATCGGGTTACTATCTTAGATAGGAGTTTATTATTAGGGAGTACTCCTGTATCTAAGAAGTTAATAGTCGCGGCTAATTACTCGTCCTTAGCTACTTTTTAGATGGTAGCGTTTATAGCTGTTAGGGCGGCCTTCTATATAGGCCGATCCTGTGTAATATTAGCGGGTAACCCTTCGATAAAGTCCGGTCTTCTACTTAAGGCGTTAGGTACGACGGCTTTAGTGCCCGGATAGTATCGGATCTTAAGGTTATACTCCTAGAATTCGCTAACCTAGCGGGCGAGGCGCTTACTATAGGTAATAGTCGTCTATAGATACTAGAGGCTAGCGTAATCTGTTAAAATTTCTGTTTAGGTTCTATTATCGATATATTTATCCTAAAGTCGTAGGGCCTCCTTAATAGCTAGTAGCTCCTTCTCGTGTACTGGGTAGTTAAGCTTGGCGCCTATAAGCTTCTGTCTATTATATATAATAGGGTAGAACGTCTTATCCGGCCCTTTCTAGAGTAGGACTAGACCGATCGCCTACTTAGACGCGTCGGTCTTAATATTAAATAGCCGCGTAAGATCCGGTTATAAGAGAACGGGGGCTTCCGATAACTTCTCCTTGAGTATTCGGAAGGTAGTCTTATAAGCTATATTCTATCGGATAGGGCGGAACTTAAGCTTCTGGAGTTTAGCGTCCGATTCTTTTAGGAGTTCGTGTAGGGGTACGTATATCTCCGCGAATTTATAGATAAACCGTTGGTAATATATCGCGAGGCCGAGGAACTACCGTAGCTCGTGTATATTTTAAGGTTATAGCTAGGAACGAATAATATCGATCTTAGCTAGTATAGGCTGTACGCTCTTGTTCCTAATAATATACTTATAGAATTCTAGTTCGTTAGTAGCGATCTCGTACTTCCCTAGTTAAACGATTAGCTATTCCCTTTCGAGGATCTCGAGTACCTTTTCGAGGTATTCGTAGTACTCCTCTATACTATCCGAGAAGATAAGGATATTATCGAGATATATAACTACGAACTTTCTAAGGTAGGGCCGAAGGGCCTTGTTTATAACTGTCTAGAAGGTTACGGGGGCGTTATAAAGGCTAAAGGGTATCGTAAGCTATTTGTACTTCCCCTAGATAGTATTAAAGGTAGTTTTAGGCACCGCGCGGTTAGTTAGTCGTACTTACTAGAATCTAGACGCGAGATCGATCTTTGTTAGGACCTATATACTCCCGATCTAGTTAAGAAGGTCTTAGATCTAGGGTAACGGATAGCCGTTCTTCTTAGTTAGGTTATTTAGGGTACGGTAATTAATATATATCCTCTACTTACTATTAGACTTAGAAGCGAATAGGACTAGAAATCCCTAGGGGCTAGCTAAAGGGCGGATTAGTCCCTTCTTTAGGAGGAGATTAACCTAGCGTATCTATTTATCTAATTTCTTCTTAGAGAGAGGATAGGTATAGATATTTACGGGCTTCGCGTCGCCTGTATTAATATTATATAGGATCTTCCTTTCCGGAGGTAAGGTGTTAGGGAGTTCGTCGCGGATAATCTTCCTATATATCCCTATAAGAGCCCGGATCTGGGGGTCCGGGTATAAGATCGAGGTTTCTAGAGGAGGAGAGTTATCTCGAGGAGCCCTAATAGAAATTATAAGGGTATTCTCGTCTTTCTTATATACTTACTTGCGTATTTGTTTAGCTGATATTAGGAAAATACTAGCTTCTTCGAGTTCGTAATCTAGTCGAGCCTTATAGGGTTCGATAACGTGCGTTTGTTAGTAATTACGGATAGTTAGCTAAGAGCTAACCTAATTAATAGTTAGGTTCTGTTACTTTAGGAAGTCTTATCTAAGAATAATCTTAAAATTAGGTAGATCTAGGATCTAAGCTTTTACGCTTCCGGTCTATATTCCTATCTTTAGTAGGACGCGAGCGTATCCTTCTATATATAGGGACCTCTTATTAGGTAGCCTTACCTAGAGGGTATCTAGAGGCTTCTTTAGTTGTATAGATCCTTTTAGTAATATCGTAGCTTAAGAGGAGATAAATATATAAGAGGATCCGGAGTCTAAGAGGGCGCGTATTAGCACTTCCTAAGGGCTAACTTAGGCCTAATAGAGTAGGAGACCCGCTTAGATAGCGAGTAGGGAGGCTTCGTGTGCGTTAGGTTCGAGGGGGTTAGGTCCTAGAAGCGGGGGTATATAAGAGGTAGCTCGGAGCCGGCTAGCGAAGGCCTCTAATTTGTCTAGCTGCTTATATTTTTTAGCTACGGAGGGACCCCTTTAGGGTAGTCTCTCCTAATGTATCCTAACTTCCTGTATATATAGTACTTTATAGGGGCCTGTCTACGTTCTCTCTCTCGCGGGGCCGTGCCCGAACTATCGCGGCCGCTAACTATTATATTTATCTAGAGATCGCCGTTAGTATCTCTAGTCTTAGAAAGGGAGTAGTTTCCGATCTATCTAGAGATTATTTCTTCCTTCTTATACTAGATAAAGCGGTCGATTATAGCTCGGAGAGTAGTCGGGTAT
This sequence comes from Penicillium oxalicum, assembly GCF_001723175.1. Lineage (NCBI taxonomy): Eukaryota > Fungi > Ascomycota > Eurotiomycetes > Eurotiales > Aspergillaceae > Penicillium > Penicillium oxalicum. The sequence continues at coordinate 2,899,516 of NC_064652.1, read as the reverse complement.
TCGCGATTCTCCGCCTACTTCTTCTAGAGGGTAGCTTTCGCACCCTTTCGGAGGTATTAGATAACGACTTCCTCTAGAAGGGGCACCTCGGTATTAATAGTAGCTTACTATAGGTTTATAGCGTATTTAGCGAAAGCGAGGGATCCTTAGCGTATATTAGCGAAGCGATCCTAGCGCTTTTTAGGGCCGAGGTATTCGGAAAATTCCTAAAGGATCTAGGCGCGGTAACCTTCCTAGGTCTCGATTAGTTCCGCGTACTAGTTAACGATCTGCTAGCGATAGGTGTTCTATGCCTTTTTAGCTCGCCTAGTTAGGGACCCTTAGGCGTAGATAATCTTGTTAGTATCCGGGATACTTACGCCTACGAGATATAAGACCTTGTAGAAGAACCTTTTGTAATCGCGTAGGTATATATAGGCGGCGTCTTAGGCGATTGTTCCTGAATAGGGGCGGATACTAGGTACCTTCTTTATTAAGATCCTACGGATCTCTAGGAGATTTAAGCTAGCTACTAGGGGTAGAGAGGAGCCGGTTTAGTCGGTCTTCTTCGGGGTAGTAGTAGATACTATCTAGGAGGTAGAGGAGATATTCGACTACGCCTAGGTAGTATTCTGTTATAGGTAGACGCTAGAGGCGGTAGTCTTAATATCTTGTATAGCCTTAGCGTAGTTGTCCTAGGTATAATTTCGAAGCTATATCCGGTAGGCTTTAGCTACGATCGGGGGTAAAAAGGAGAGGGCCTGATCGGTCTTAGGAGTGTTTAGGCGTTTCTCTCGCGGATAAGGGTCCGTAGAGGCGGGTCGGTAATTCGAAGTAGTGTCTATTAGAAATAGGAAGGATTAAGGAGGATTTAGAGAGTATTATAGATAATAGTCTCTTATAATTATAGGGTTTCCCCTTCCTTATAATCCGTTCTTGGGTGAAAAGGTCTGTAAGGAGCCGTACGAAGGTATCTAGGCTCCTTCCGAGGAAGTAGTAGGGATCTACTATTAACCGAGGTCCTCGGGTATTATTGTAGATTAGTAATATAGGAGGAGATACGGGGCCGTAAGGGGGTTAACGCTCTCCCCTAGGACTATTCCTCGGGGGTTTATAAGGTCCCTCCTTATCTTCGTGAGTCCTTTAGATAAGGATTGCCTTCTTTCTCTACGAATTTTTGCTTTTGTAAGGATTAGGGAGGGAGGGAGAAGTGCGTATAACCTTACGCTTCCTCTCGGAAGGGGTCCCCCCCCCTCCGGGGAGGGCCGTAGAAGGCGCCTCCTTTTAAGGGTTTGCTACTAGATATGATTCGAAGAGTAAAGGAAGGTTGATTTCTGAAGTATATCTACCGTGTCCCTTAAATTTAAGGTCTGTAAGGATAGTTACGGGACTATACAGGGCCGAACGGGGGTACTCACGTGAGCCGTGGCTCACGTGGCTACCCTTCCGGGATCTTACTTCTCTCGAACTTACGCTTCTCTACTCTGCCTATCTAGTCGGGCGTTCCGCTATTAGTATTTCTACTTCTAGTATACTATAGTCTCTATATATTACTATTCTATTTACGCTTCTCTCTCTACGATTTCTATAGGTAGGATCTTACTTCTCTCTACGACCTCTATAGATAAGATTTTATAATTAGTTCTCTCTTTCTATTATCGCGTTTCTTATTCCTAAGTACTACTTATCTTATTAGTATTTATTACTCTACTATATTATAGTATTTTATCTAGTTATCCTAGATATTAGTTATAGGTTTAGTAAGATCCCGGAAGGGTAGTCACGTAAGTTATAGCTTACGTAAATACCCTCGTTCGGCCCTGTATAGTCCTATAACTGTCCTTACAGACCCGATATTTAAGAAATACTATAGATATACTTCAAAAATCAACCTTTCTTTACTCTTCGAATTATATCTAGTAGTAAACCCTTAAAAGGAGGCGCCTTCTACGGCCCTCTCCGGAGGGGGACCCCTTCCGAAAGGAAGCGCGAAGTCCTATATATTTCTCCCTTCCTTCCTAATCCTTACAAAAATAAGTATTCGTAGAGAAGAAAGGTAACCCTTATCTAAAGACTTACGAACGAAGATAAGGAAGGACTAGCTTAGGAGGGACCTTATAAACCCCTAAAGAACGGTCCTAAGGGGAGAGTGTTAACTCCTATTATAGCCCTTATAGCCCCGCCTCTCCCCCTACGTTACTAATTAGCTATAATATCCGAGGACCTCGGTTAATAGCTAATTCCTAATAGTAACGATATACTATCTATCCTAAAGTCCTGAACGCCCCTATATAGCTCTTTATAGATCCTTATACTCCGGAATAGATTATAAAAAAGGGAAACCCTTATTAACGTAAGAGGCTATTATTTACGATACTCTTAGAATTCTCCTCGATTCTTCCTATTTCTAATAGATACTACTTCGATCTACTATTCTACCTCCGCGGACCCTTACTCGCGAGAGGAACGCCTAAATACTCCTAAGACTAATTAGGCCCTCTCCTTTCTACCCCTAATTATAGCCGAAGCCTACTAAACGTAGCTTCGGAACTATACCCTAGATAACTACGCTAAGGCTATATAAGATATTAAGACTACTACCTCTAGTATCTACCTATAATAGAATAATACCTAGGCGTAGTTAAATACCCCCTTATCCTTCCGGGAGGTACCTACTACTACCCTAGAGGAAACCGACTAAACTAGCTCTTCTCTATTTCCGGTAATTAACTCGAACCTCCTAGAGATTCGTAGGGTCTTAATAAAAAAGGTACCTAGTATCTGCTCCTACTTAGGAATAATCGCCTAAGACGCTACTCGCGTATATCTACGCGATTACGAAAGGTTCTTCTATAAGGTCTCGTACCTTATAGGCGTAGGAATTCCGGATATTAATAAGATTATCTATATCTAAGAGTCCCTAACTAGGCGAGCTAAGAAGGTATAGAATACCTACCGCTAGTAGATTATTAACTAGTACGCAGAACCGGTTAAGACCTAGGAAGGTTATCGCGCCTAGATCCTTTAGGAATTCTCTGAATACCTTAGCCCTAAAAAGCGCTAGGATCGCTTCGCTAATATATATTAAGGATCCCTTGCGTTCGCTAAATATACTATAAACCTATAGTAAGTAGCTATTAATACGGAGGTGCCTCTTCCGGAGGAAGTCGTTATCTAATACCTCTAAAAGGGTACGAAAGCTACTCTCTAGAAGAAGTAGGCCGAGGATCGCGAATACCTAACTACTCTTCGAGCTATAATCGACCGCTTTATCTAGTATAAGAGGGGAGAAATAATCTCCGGGTAGATTAGGAACTACTCCTCCTCTAAGACTAGAGACGCTAATAGCGATTTCTGAATAAATATAATAGCTAGCGATCGCGATAGCTCGAGTATAGTCTCGCGAGAGAAGGTATAGGGACGGACCCTAGTAAAGTACTATATATATAAGAAGCTAGGATATATTAAGAGAGACTACCCTAAGGGAGTCCTTTTATAGCTAAAAAATATAAGCGGCTAGACGAATTAGAGACTTTCGCTAGCCGGCTCTAAGCCGCCTCTTACGTGCCCCTGCTTCCAGGACCTAACCTCCTCGAACCTAACGTACACGAAGCCTTCCTACTCGCTATCTAAGTAGGCCTCCTACTCTATTAGGCCCGAGTTAGCCCTTAGGAAGCACTAATACGCGCCCTCTTAGACTCCGGTTCCTCCTATACGTTTATCTCCTCTCGAGCTATAGCGTCGCTAAAAGGATCCGTGCGCCTAAAGAAGCTACCGGACTAGACCTTATAATTACTCGCGGCGAGCCGGCTTTTTAGACTCGACTCGCGAGCCGGCTCGCACTTCTGGCTCGAACTCGCGAGTCCTTAGCTCGCGAGTCCTGCGAGCCGGTTCGCGAGTAGCGCGAGCCGAGGACTCGCGAGTAATTGCAAGGCCTATACCGGACGCCCTCCAGGTAAGGCTACCCGATAGGTAGTCCCTACGCACGGAAGGACGTGCCCGCGTCCTACTAAAAATAGGTATATAGACTAGAAGCGTGAAGGTCTAGATCCTAGACCTACCTAACTTTAATATCGTCCTTAGACGGGACTTCCTAAAGTAATAGAACCCGACTATTAATTAGGTTAGCTCTCGGCTAACTATCCGTAATTACTAGCGAATATACACTATCGAATCTTACGAGGCTCGACCTAATCACGAACTTAAAGAAGCCGGTATTTTCCTGATATCGGCTAAACAGATACGCAGATAAATACGTAAGAAAAACGAGGATACCCTTATAATCTCTATTAGGGCCTCTCGAGTAAACTCCCCTCCTCTAGAGACTCCTATCTTATACCCGGATCCCTAGATCCGGATCCTTATAAGGAAATATAGGACGATTATCTATAACGAACTCCCTAATACCTTACCTCTAGAAAGGGAGATTCTCTATAATATTAATACTAGTAACACGAAGCCTATAAATATTTATACCTATTCTCTTTCTAAAGAGAAGCTAGACGAATAGATACGCTAAGTCGATCTCCTTTTAGAGAAGGGGTTAATCCGCCCTTTAGCTAGCCCCTAGGGATTTCTAGTCCTATTCGCTCCTAAATCTAATAGTAAGTAGAGGATATATATCGACTACTATATCCTAAATAACCTAACTAAGAAGAATAGATATCCGTTACCCTAGATCTAAGACCTTCTTAACTAAATCGGAAGTATATAGGTCCTAATAAAGATCGACCTCGCGTCTAGGTTCTAGTAAGTACGCCTAACTAACCGCGTAGTACCTAAAACCGCCTTTAATACTATCTAGGGAAAATATAAGTAGCTTACGATACCCTTTAGCCTTTATAACGCCCCTATAACTTTCTAGATAGTTATAAATAAGGCCCTCCGGCCCTATCTTAGTAGGTTCGTGGTTATATACCTCGATAATATCCTAATCTTCCTAGATAGTATAGAAGAGCACTACGAATACCTCGAAAAAGTACTCGAGATCCTTGAGAAGGAATAACTAATCGTCTAACTAGGGAAGTACGAGATCGTAACTAGCGAACTAGAATTCTATAGATATATTATTAGGAACGGGAGCGTATAGCCTATACTAGCTAAGGTCGATATTATCCGTATATAGCTATAACCTTAGAATATATACGAACTATAGTAGTTCCTTAGCCTCGCGATATACTATTAGCGGTTTATCTATAGGTTCGCGGAGATATACGTACCTCTATACGAACTCCTAAAAAAATCGGACGCTAAGCTCCGGAAGCTTAAGTTCCGCCCTATCTAGTAGAATATAGCTTATAAGACTACTTTCCGAAAGTTAAAGAAGAAGCTATTAGAAGCCCCTATTCTCTTATAACTAGACCTTACGCGGTTATTTACTATTAAGACCGATACTTCTAAGTAGGCGATCGGCCTAGTCCTACTCTAGAAGGAGCTAGAAGAAATACTCTACCCTATTATATACGACGGGCGGAAGCTTATAGGCGCTAAGCTTAACTACCTAGTATATAAGAAGGAGCTACTAGCTATTAAAGAGGCCCTATAGCTTTAGGATAAATATATTAATAACGGAACCTAAATAGAAATTGTAACGGACTACGCTCGCCTATAATACCTATAGACGATTATTACCTATAGTAAGCGTCTCGCCCGCTAGATTAGCGAATTTTAGGAGTATAATCTTAAGATCCGATACTATCCGGGTACTAAAACTATTATACCCGACGCTTTAAGCAGACGACTAGACTTTATTAAAGGTTACTCGCTAACGTTATACGAGATTAGCCTATATAGAAGGCCGCCCTAATAGCTATAAATAACTATCTAAAAGGTAGCTAAGGATAAGTAGTTAGCCGCGACTATTAACTTCTTAGATACAGGAGTACTCCCTAATAATAAGCTCCTATCTAAGGTAGTAACCTAATACTCGGATTACCTCTCTATATAGGACTAGGAGGATACTAATAACCGCTAACTAACCTTTACGTATAATAACAGACTAAAAGTCCCTACCTAGAACTAGTATTTAGGGGTAATCTAGTTAATAAGATATACTTATAATATAGATATCTAGGATAGCTAGGCCTAAACGGTATCTAAGACTAAGAGCTTAGTAGCCCTAGATAAGAGCGGATATAGAGACCGCGGCACGTAAGTACCCTTAGTACTAGGTTTCTTAGGGATTAAAGAAGGCCCTAGAATAGGAAATAGCCTACTACCTAGTAACTAAAGGGATTAGGCCTTTCTAGAAGTAGAGATCGACCTTATTAGATAACTACTAATAATACTGAACGGTAATAGATAGATTATTACGGTAATCGACTATATAACTAGATAGCCGGTAGCTAGAGCCGTCCTAGAAGCTACGGAAAAGCGCTTAGAACCTTCCTCCACGAGGAAATCTTTATAAATTACGGAGCGCTACTCGAGATCCTCTCCGATAATAGTTTAAACCTCCTTTCGGGTGCGGTTAGCTACTACTAAACCTACTAAAAACTCGGTATAGGCTAACTACCCCTACTACCCCTATACGAATAGGAAAGTAGAAAACTTAATAGTCTACTCGGCTGTATATTAATAAAGTATCTTATAGGAAAGCTAACGAAGGCGTAGGACCTATACTAGCGTAGGCGACCCTAGCTATATAGGTCCGGGAATATATAGTAACTAGGTATAGCCTATTCTTTCTAGTTTATAGGGCCTACCCTCGCTTACTAGGTAATAATCTAATAAAAGAATCCTTAGTATTCGCGGGGCGGACTAAGAGCTCTAGGATATAAGCGACGCCTATACTAAAGCGAATAAGCTACTACTATCCCGAGCGATCTGGACTAATAGGATTAGGGATAGCTAGGTAACAAAGACGAGCTTCGAAAAGGGGATTAGGTCCTCGTTCGGAATAAATTAGTACAGAAATTCGAGAGTAAGTAGTTCGGACCTTTTAAGTCCTTATAGCGTACCTACTTAGTATATATATACTAGAAGAACCGAACGGACGGTCCTAAAGAACCTAATTAATAGTTCGTAGCTAAAGCTAATATAAAGGACCCGGGAGGCCTATAGATATTATAGGCGGTATAAGTAGTACTCCGGAGATAGGGGATCTAACTAAGATAATCCTAAGAGCTACTAAAAATTATCGAACAAGATAATACTCCTCCTATATATAGGGACTTATCTACCTTTACAAAGGAAGAATAGAATTAATTCCTAATAGACCGGGCTAATAGTATACGCCCGAGTAAAGTAGGAGAGAAAACGTTATAACAGAAGCCCTCGATCGAAGCCGCAAACGTATTAATAGGGAAAATAGAAAGACTAAGAAACGCGCGATAGACTAGGAGGAGCTCTAATTACCTATATCTAGGAACGAGCTCTAGGATACGGACTTATTAATCTAGTAAACTACTGCTAGGGGATATTCGGAATAACCGGGACGCTAACTAAGACGAACTGGATTTATTTAATAGACCTTTTACTGTCGTAGTTCCTATAAGGTACTAATACTAATACAAAAAATATCGTATTTAACTACCTATACTAACGCTAAAAGTATACAAAAAAGAGATTACTTCCCTAAACGCTTCTTAATAGAGACGAACGGGTTATTATTACTATTACTATTATTATTATTATCGTTATTATTATCCTCGAGCTTAATCTACCTATTCTCGACTAAGTACGCCTCTAGGATCTCGAGATCGCTCTCTAAAGCCGCGATTATCTCCGGAATCGCCTTATAGGCCTCTAACGCGACTATAAAGTCGTTTTTGTTATAAATCTAAGGATCCTTTAGGAGACTAGATAGCTATAAATTCTTAAAGAAGGTATCGTTATCCTTAGCCTTAGCCTTACCCTTATCCTTCCCCTTCTTAGGCTTATTATCCTAGTCCTTCTTCTTTTTAGAGCTACCCTCGCCGCTATTATCGTTATAGGCCTATTTCTTACCCTTTAGATCGCGCTACTAAAGGTTAGCTAGGGAGATCGGGAATAAACGGAGGGAAATATACCTTTTTATTCTTAACTAATACGTAATTAGGATATATCTTATTATAATACTCCTATACCTAAGGATCGAGGAGCTTATCTCTCTGTAAGGAGTACTAGGACGCGTTACTATTAAATTAGTAATTTCTATAGCCTCCGCCTCCTAATAGACCCTCCTACGTGATCCTAAAAATATAGCAAGAACTAAACAGACTATTTCGGTTACTATATAACTTGCACTCTATACTATTAGGAGTAGGTTTACTAATCTACTAGGTAAAGGCCGCCCGAACCTTTATTAGGGTACTATAATCCTTCAGATCGTCGTTTCTCTAGTCTATGTCTCGAACCCGCGCGCTATTAGTCTAAGAATCCTTTGTATAATTAGTCTTAAACTAGCTCGCTAGAGGGTTCTCTTAGGTATCTAAGCCCGTCTATAGCCTATTAGTCTACGCGGTATTCGGATCGAAGTCCTTCTTGCGCGTATACGTAAAAATCTAGGCTAGCGTATACTTTACCGCGATAGCCCTCTTCCTTATTACTAGGACTATCCGCGATTAAGCGATCTAGACCTAACGCTCGATAGAGCCGCTAAGGGGAGGCTTAGAGGAAGGCGACGGAATAGGAGTACGAAACTCTAAAAGCTCCTAATCGCTTATAAGCTAGTCCTCGGATTACTAAGGGCTTAATAGAGCGTCTAGTAGAGGAAGATTAAGGACGAGAGGAGATAAAGGGGCAGAAGAGAATTTAGTAGAAGAATTAGCTACTAGCTTAGAAAGAGAATAAGGAGGAACTAAAGACCTATTAGCTACTTAAAGATCTAGTTCGGACTCGGAGTAAGCTACCTAGCCTAGGAAAAAGTCTTAGAATATATAGGATAACCTAAATAGTATTAGAAAGGATAAGGAAGAAGGATAAAGAGAAGAAGAAGCGATTAGGGGAATTTATCTATATTTATAACGAGGGATCCTTTATTCCCCCGGACTACCCTAATAGGAGCTTTTAGCGACTATTAGCCGTACGCGATAGTTATAAGTAGCCGAAAATAATATTATACCTTTTCCTTTATTAAACCCCTACTATTTTGACTTTACCCCGTATATACAAACGCACTAAGGCGGGAACCTACGGATATAACTAAACGGAGCGATAGTAAGCTTAGACTACGTCACCCTAAAGCTCGGGGCGAGTTCAGTCTAAGTAGGGGAGGATAAGATCCCGGAAGGGTAGTTATATAAGTTATGGCTCACGTGAATACCCCCGTTCGGCCCTATATAGTCCCGTGACTATCCTTATAGTCCCGATATTTAAGAGATACTATAGATATACTTCAAAAATCATCCTTTCTTTACTCTTCGAATCACATTAGGAAACCTATAGCCTTCTAATTCGATCTCTTGTAGGATTCCTATATATAGGCGCTATACCCGCTCCTATCTTATAGGCTAGTTCTTAAGGATATTATAGAGGAACGTTATATAGTTCGTATAATCGTTTACGCTCTATATCTCCTTCTAGGTTAGACCTTGCAATTACTCGCGGCGAGCCGGCTTTTTGGACTCGACTCGCGAGCCGGCTCGTACCTCTGGCTCGCGGAAAATTACTCGCGAGCCGGAAAGACTGGCTCGAACTCGCGAGCTAAGGACTCGCGAGTCTTCCCACTCGTACGGTATTGTAAAATCGAGCCGGTAATTTATTATTGTATATAGCGAGCCAGAAAAACTCGCGGTTCGATCGGCTCGAGAGTCCTTGGCTCGCGAGTAGCGCGAGCCGAGGACTCGCGAGTAATTGCAAGGCCTAACTGGGCTTGATAGCAAACACCTAGAGAGGGCAAAATCTCTCAACCCTCCATGCTCTGTATACCTTTGGTTCATGTCGTGACAGATCACGAACGCCGTAGATCGCCCGGACACCTGCTTTCCAGTTGACGCTAGCAATTTCCGCAGCAACACCTACTAGAACTTTCACGGTGTGATAGAAGCGCTATTCATCTTCGAAATTCTTCAATTACAGTGAGGGCGAGTGGAAGCTGGGGTATTTGAGATCGACCAGATTCTTTCAATTGTATACTCTCTGTATCACACACAGCCGTGCCTATTGACAGACAAAAATTTGGATCTGGCCCCACCCAGCTTGGAACCATCGAACATGATGCTCGAGTAGCAATGGGGTTGCACATCGCTTGCGCCTACCTGGAGTCCTCTTCTGTCTCAAAATGCATCAGTGTTACCCAAGCCTAGGATGCTATCGCCCGTCGGGTTTACGTTTGGACTGTCGCACTTGGAACGGTCTAGGAGATATCTTCAATTTCCATCGCGTCGAGATCATCGCCATAATTGAGGGGTCGTGTGTCGTCCGGTGTGGGCGTGCTCGCAGGCAGGGGGGCCACATCTTGTGGTGGTGACAATAGACGATCACTCGTCGTTTGCCCAGTCAAACTTCTCTTCCTTGCCCTCGCTCTAGACTCGAGAATAGCCTTTCTCACGCTATCATGCTCTCTTGGCACCGAGAGGGACGATGGGTCCGAATAGAGGACCAGTTCCTTACCCTGAGAGGGGCCTGCTAGAACCGATTCTGGTACCGCGAGCATCTTGGCCGCAAGAGGTAGTATGACAAAAGGCCCCTCAGTCACATCTATATCGGCCAGCTCTCGGTCTAAATCATGGATGTATGTTGTGTGTGGGGTATCATCCAGCATCATCGCATCGGATGGAGCCGAAGGTCCACTGCCTGTGCCAGTCGTCGAGGTCGGCACCGTCCATGCGAATGTAGCGCTGTCATGAGCAGACGTCGCTGGAGACGTAACTGGAAGCGATGTAGCCGAAGCCGTCGTTGACACATGAGACAGGGTGTTGCTCTTGAATCCATTCGGGCCATCACGGGGTTCCGTGTCAAACGGGTTTCCTGTTGCGGAATGCGTCAACCTTTTTCCGGGCCAGGCCTTGCGGGTGTCGTGAGCATCGATTCGAGCTCCGGATGACCTATTCAGGAGAGGGGTTGGGGACTTGGGCGGTCGCAGCAGATAACTCGTGCTCAGCAGACAGACATACCTATATGAAGATACCCGAATCTCTTTGCTAAAGGCTGTGCGCCATCCGGGTCACCATCAGCGTGGCGCTTTCTGCCGTGTTGGGGAATCCATCGCTCCGCGCCATCCATGAATCACTTGGAAGACTGCGAAACGAGACGAATATCAAAAGCGACAAAGTTTTGACGCGCACGAACAACAGCTGGGAAGGATATCGAGCGTTTATAACTAGAGAACCACAACCGGCTCGGGGCTGTGGTGCATTCTATTGCCCGTTTGGCTTGTGTCTTGTTCTCCTTTAATTTGTTTTGAATCTGGAAGACCGAGGAAGAAAGGGGAAACGAGACACGGAAGCAGAGAGAGAAAGAGGGGGAAACAAAAGGTCCGACGTGTATATTGTCGATCTCTCTCAATGCGATTCCGTGGTGTTGGAAAGTGGTGAAGGGGGAATGCCCGCGGCGGTCTTGAGTCATCCTCCGCACGTTGCGCGCCGCTCTTGCGCTCCTCCCAGAACTTCTACTCTCTCCGCCACACTTCTTCCTTCCATCTTCCCCCACAACTCTCACGATCGTCCGTCAGGATGGCTTCCGATACTAGTCGTCCCGAGTGGACTGCTCCTCGGGTTCGAGAAACTTTCCTGGACTACTTCAAGCAAAATGGCCACACCTTTGGTATTTGCAAAATTTCCCAAGAAACCCCGCCACCCCTCTTCGCGATTCCCGTCAAACGCCAAAGGTTGCGGGCGATAAGCCACGGCCGAAATTCTCTTCTCACAGGTCGCTGACAATGATTTTCTTCTATCAGTCCCGTCATCTTCTGTCGCTCCGCTGTCGGATCCGACTCTGTATTCACCAATGCGGGCATGAATCAGTATAAGTCTATCTTCCTCGGCACCGTGGACCCACAATCAGACTTTGCGAAGCTGCGACGTGCGGTAAACTCCCAAAAGGTAAATATTGTGCAGTACGAACAAGGATGTTTCTTACGTGACTTTTGACTAATCGAGGTATCTTGACTAGTGTATTCGTGCCGGTGGTAAACATAATGTGAGTGAAGCGCTACCGATAATAAGGCAAAATGATTGGGTATTGACGGGCGGACGACAGGACCTCGATGATGTCGGTAAAGACAGCTACCACCATGTGAGTTATACTTGCCGTCGAGGATGCATTGCAACTTTTCACCCTGGGGTTCGATTTCACTAATCAGTCGACTTTCTCATTGAATGGTACAGACGTTCTTCGAGATGCTCGGAAACTGGAGTTTCGGCGACTACTTCAAGAAGGAGGCGATTACTTACTCGTGGACTTTGCTGACCAAAGTTTACGGGCTTAACCCTGATCGTCTATACGTGACATACTTCGAAGGTGATGAGAAAGGCGGCCTGGAACCAGATTTTGAAGCCCGAGACCTATGGAAATCGGTGGGCGTCCCTGAAGACCACATTCTTCCCGGAAACATGAAGGACAATTTCTGGGAGATGGGCGACCAGGGCCCATGTGGACCCTGTAGTGAAGTCCACTATGACCGGATCGGTGGCCGCAACGCTGCCTCCCTCGTCAACATGGACGACCCAAATGTGCTCGAGATTTGGAATAACGTGTTCATCCAATACAACCGCGAGGCAGATCGCTCATTGAGGCCGCTCCCCAACAAGCACGTTGACACCGGAATGGGCTTTGAGCGGCTGGTTTCGGTCCTGCAGGATAAGTCTTCCAACTACGACACCGATGTGTTCACTCCGATCTTCCAGGCGATTCAAAACGCCACCGGCGCCCGGGAATACCGGGGCCGATTTGGCGCCGAGGATTCTGACGGTATTGATACCGCCTACCGTGTCGTCGCAGACCATGTGCGTACTTTGATGTTTGCTATCTCGGATGGTGTCATGCCTAACAACGAGGGCCGTGGATACGTCATTCGCCGAGTGCTGCGCCGGGGTGCTCGATACGCGCGCAAGTACTTCCAGGTGGAAATTGGCAATTTCTTCTCAAAGCTGGTACCCACCGTTGTGGAGCAACTGGGTGGCATGTTCCCCGAGCTGGTCAAGAAGCAGCAAGATGTGATGGAGGTTCTCGACGAGGAAGAAATTTCCTTTGCCAAGACTCTGGACCGTGGTGAGCGCCAGTTTGAGCAGTACGCTCAGCACGCCAAGGTCAAGGGGGACGACAAATTGCACGGCGCGGACGTTTGGCGCCTTTACGATACCTTTGGTTTCCCCGTCGATCTCACCCAGATTATGGCCGAGGAGCGCGGACTGCGCATTGATGACGCCGAGTTCGAAGAGGCTCGGTTGAAGGCCAAGGAGGCCAGTAAGGGCCAAAAGAAGACAGCCGAGAATCTGGTCAAGCTTGACGTTCACGATCTCGGCAAACTGGAGAAGATGAACGACGTGCGCAAGACCGACGACTCGGCCAAGTTTGGGCGCGAGAACATTACTGCCCACGTCAAGGCTATTTATCACGGCAAGAACTTCTACGAGAGCACAGACAAGGTGGCGGAGGGTGAACAGCTTGGAGTTATTCTCGACTGTACCAACTTCTACGCCGAGCAGGGTGGTCAGGAGGCCGACACTGGCCGCATCATTATTGACGGCAAGGCTGAATTGGAAGTTGGAGACGTCCAGGTTTACGCCGGTTACGTCTTGCACACTGGCTTCATGAAGTACGGATCGCTATCGGTTGGTGATTCTGTCATTTGTGAATATGACGAGCTTCGGCGCTGGCCCATCCGGAACAACCACACCGGCACTCACATTCTCAACTTTGCTCTCCGCGAGGTCCTTGGCGATGGTATTGACCAGAAGGGCTCCTTGGTTTCTGCGGAAAAACTTCGCTTCGACTTCTCTCACAAGGCTGCAGTCTCGGACGCAGACCTAGAGAAAATCGAGTCTAAGTCCACCGAGTACATCAGACAGAACTGCACTGTTTACTCCAAAGAGCTTCCGTTAGCGACCGCGCAGCAGATCTCAGGCGTGCGTGCGGTCTTTGGCGAGACTTATCCGGACCCTGTCCGCGTCGTATCTGTTGGTGTTGAGATCGAAGAGATTCTACGCAACGTTAAGGACCCTCGTTGGGAGCAAGTCAGCATCGAATTCTGCGGTGGAACCCACGTGCAAAAGACCGGTGACATCAAGGATTTGATTGTCCTCGAGGAGAGCGGCATTGCCAAGGGTATTCGTCGTATCATCGCTGTCACCGGTGAAGAAGCCCATGAGGTTCAGCGGGTTGCCAAAGACTTTGAGGCACGTCTCGACCGGTTGGAAGCCATGCCCCTTGGTCCCCAGAAGGAGCGCGAATCGAAGCAAGTTCAGGTCGATCTGAACCAACTCGTCGTCTCGGCTGTCCGCAAGGCGCAGTTCCGCACCCGGTATGCTGCGATCAACAAGCAAGTTCTGGATGGTCAAAAGGCTCAGCAGAAGTTGGAATCGAAGATGGCTCTGGAGGCCATCACATCCTATTTCGATGCCCCTGAAAACAAGGACTCTACTACGTTGGTTGTGAAGCTGCCCATGCCTGCTAGCGCCAAGGCTGTAAGCGAGTCAATTAACCACGTCAAGTCGAAGCTGCAAAATAAGAGCGTGTATGTGATGGCTGTGGATCCAGAGCAGACTCGTGTCGCGCACGGTTGCCATGTGGCCAAGGTAAGAAAACATCCCGTCACGTTCACCGTTCTTGCCCCCTTTCCCGGAACCTTCTTCTAATGAGCCCTCTCAGGACCTTGGTGACAAGGGTGCGTCGGCGAGCGAGTGGGCTTCCGTGGTCTCCAGCAGCGTTGGTGGTAAAGCCGGTGGAAAGGGTGCCACTTCCATTGGTAACGGCACCAACCCCGATAAGGTTGACGAAGCTGTTGCGTTGGCCACCGAGTACCTGAGCAAGTTCAAGCTCTAGATGGCCTTCCGACTCAGTATCACGCGGACAGGCCTTGCACGGCCGACATAGCCGACGAGGGATCTGTTTCTCTGCTACATACTCGGCCGTCCTCTCCTGTGCCAGAATCGCTCTCCCACAACAGCGTAAGGCAAACAAAAAGAATGAAGAACCATAGCCGGAGATGCAAACACCTGAGGAAATGCGTAAAGGATTTCTGGTCAACGGGAGCCATGAAGGCCTATGCTTGGCGGGTCGAATTTTACAACCAGATCGTCGCGGAGGGTTGAAAGCGATCGGATTCCTACGGGCTACCTTCGTTACAAGAGTAGTTCTGTGTGATCATCTTGGTATCTATGATGAGTGTAGATAACACAAATGCAATTTGTTGCCTGCAAGATTGCGGCATTGTCCTGTGATGCATTTGAATTCCACACGATCCCAGACACATTAGTGTAGGGTTCGCCCCTAGTTGTCGTCCATTTCCCAGCTTTCAGATTAACGTCATAACCGATGCATCGTTGCTCACATCTCTCCGCACTGTACAATAGTGACATCCTGGTTCGGTTTGTCTCGGTAAGTCCGAGTCTGCTCTACCATTTTCACAACATCCATCCCGTCAATGACCTGGCCAAAGACAACATGTTTGTTATTCAAGAATGGGGTCGCCACAGTTGTAATGAAGAATTGACAGCCATTGGTGTTGGGGCCAGAGTTCTGGTTCACATCAGTAACATTTCACCAAACAGCCCACCCGGCGCTTCAACCCATAGACTCCTGATTTCTAACTAATTGAAACCGTTTGAAGTGACAAGGGAAGGGAAGAACTCACCGCCATACTCAACAGCCCCGGACGGTCGTGCGACAGTGAGAAATTCTCGTCAGCAAACTTCGTGGTGCCATAGATAGTGCAGCTGCCAGTGCCGTCACCATTGACAAAGTCACCCCCCTGAATCATGAAATCTTTAATCTATTCAGAATATGTTAGATATACAGAGCTTTTGAATGGTCGAAACGATACTGCGCGGTGGAAAAGCAACGACAGAGGGCAGATTGAGTCCGTACCACTCGGTGAAACTTGCTTCCCTTGTAGCCCTGGGGCTGGCCCTTCTGGTTTTTGCTCTCTCCGGTGCAAAATTGACGGAAATTTTCAGCAGTCTTGGGAGTAATATGCGCGAACAACTCCATTTTGATACGGCCAAGGGGCTCGCCTAGTTTTGAATTGATCAGTATCAATTCACAATATGGAGCTAGTGGACGACGAGGCGCGCTTCTTTTGCTTACCGCCGAGGGCCAGGTCAAAAAAGACCACAGGGTTGGTTGGCTCGCTAGGTTTGACAGAAGCCATGGCTATCGTGGCGCTGAAGGTGGGTAATTAAATTGGAATCCTTCGTACTGAGGAACTTTGAGCATGCACAGGTCTCAGCGGAAGGATAAAGAAGATGGTGATTGTTGATTGATAGGCGGAGCACATAGAATTATGTTCGTCAGCGGGGTCGGTTTCCAATTCAGGACCAATCGAAGATTAAAGCAATACTCTTCATAAGAAAATCTGCATATTTTATATATGTATATATAACCTAGCTATACCAAAACAGAAATCAAGGGAGAACTAAAGCTCAGAGAGCTACCTGTAACGTACTAGTGACATGAAACCTGCGTGAATCACCTAGATGATCTTTTCTCACTAACGTGGCTAGTGGAGATGGTGTATGAGACTGTTCTGTTGCCTCAGAATTTAGGTGTCCAGGTGTCCAGGTGTCCACTAAACAGCTCGATGTGGCGAGTCGTTCTTCGCCTCAGGTGTCTATTTTGCTGCATTCGGCCTCGTCCCCTCTCGCCCAAAATTCAGACTTGCCCCCTCTCGCGACCCGCATGCGGTCGTCTGCTTCTCGCCCTTTTTCACATCTCCTCCTCTTCATCCCTTCGGTCACCTCTTCCTCCTTGATGCCATTCGCGGGATCCCCACATTCCAATCTTTTTGGACTATGACTTGGTGCTAACAACTGGACTTCTGGACTTGTTCGATCTCCCAAAGAACAATCCGGCTCGAGAACCATCATCGATTCTAGGCCGGTGGGTCTCCTTGGCTCCATTGTCGATCCATAATCAGCCAGCCCGTCCTGCCTGATTCATAGTGATTTATCGCCAGCTGCATGCGCTCAGTTGCGTCGCTAAAACTGGGTGGCAGTCTTACCGAGTTGACACCTGGTCGGTTCGCGCGACGTTTGCGAGAGAGACGATCGTGCTTGGACTCAATCGTCATCTTTCCTGTCGAGGGATGATCCTTGACTGGGTTGATTAAATTTCACCTCCGTACTCCCTCGCTGCCAAGGAGCCATCACGCAACCCTTCATTCGCCTGGGTCGAAAGTCACGAGAAGTGAAGAGACAGTCCACTGCTTCTTGTTTTGTGCAATATGGCTTCTAATTCAACAACGACGGGTCCGCCCGCGGCGACAACTACGGCCTCTAGCGATTCTGGTGGCTCTGGCCCGACAAGTTCACCTCTTTTGTTCTTTGTCGCGCTTGGATTTGGTGTGGTGTTCACCAACCTTTGGTAAATCTCATGGCTTCTCATTATCCCATTGGTCGCTTTCTAATTTCTGAGGGCGGGGGGGAAATAGGATTATCGTCGGTGTCAAGTACTGCTTTCGCTACAATCAACGCAATCGCCAGTTACGCAATGAAGAAACGGGAGAACCCATTGACTTGACGAATATGCCTCGTGCTCACCGACGACGACGGGAGAAGAAGCTGATGACAATGGACGAAGTGAACGAACGGTTCCCCTTGGTCAAATACAAAGTTTGGAGATCGTCTCGCGCCAACCAAGGGTTACCAACGGAAGGTGGCATCACGGCTCCCAACACCAGGCCACAGAGTTTGAGGGATGAGGAAGTTGATCCTATGCCCGCGCCGGTTCTGAATCCAACACCTGTCACCTCCCTTTCTGCAGAGGACCAGCGGCAACCATCATCTCAACTGACTACAATCTCACACAAGACACAAGTTGATGCAAGTACTCGTCCAGTGGATGGAACTACAGAGATCGTTACGGCCTTCCCTGCAGATCAAAATGCGGGTGTTGGTGCGTCTCAGGAGAAATGGCAGCACTCTATGGTTGGGGAGACCCACGGGATAGAAGAGGATGAGGAGGATGGTGATCAGATTCGCAAAGCCGTCCCCGCCGAATTGCTTCCTAACCCGGGAGATTCGTGTGCTATCTGTCTAGACATCATTGAAGACGATGATGACATTCGTGGTCTGACTTGTGGCCACGCCTTCCACGCCTCGTGCGTCGACCCTTGGTTAACAAGCCGACGGGCTTGTTGTCCACTTTGCAAGGCCGACTACTACACGCCCAAGCCACGCCCTCAGCAAGCTGATGGATTCCCTGTCCCCGCTTCCGGACGCCGCACCATGTCAACCCGCCTGGATGCTCTTGCAAGACCTCCTCGTGCTGCGTGGCCTGCAGATTCATCAAATCGTTTCCGATCACAGATGACATTTACTGGTCGTCTGTTCCCGTCAGTATTCCGCGGTCCACAATCAGAAGCGGTGGACGGTAGTAATCCCGGACCGGCGGCAGCAGCGGTTGACGGTGCGACCTCGACCGGCTCACCATCACCTCGACGCAATTGGACTCGATTTCTACCAGGACGCGCTGCGGATCGGTCGACTCACCGTCCGGCCACGGATCCATCCACTGCGGCACCTGCAAGTAATGCACCTGCGGGACAACACCAGGAGCGCACACCGAGTCAGCTGGAAGCAGGCGTCTAACTTTGAGCCGTGACATAATCACCGAAACCCTGCTATTTATTTTTTTAACGATTCTGAGATATCCCATCGACTCTTTTTTCTTTTACGACGACATCTGGAATGTTCGTTGGCGCAGTTTTCTTGTTATTATTGGCTCCTCCTCTCTGGGTGTAATTATTTCCCCCTTTTTTTGGGCTTAATGTTTGGCGCATGGCAGGATGTGGACATTTCTCCTTTTTGTGCCTAGTTATCCGCCTGGTCTCTTTTGAGTGTGGATCTGTGGCTTACGGCTAGGTTTTCAGGGTCCGGATGGAGTGAACATGCGAGTATGGAATGTGCTTTCTTGTCGGTTCGCCTGTCCTTTTCCTGTTGTGAGTGGACATGGGTGAGACTTGAAGAAGCTTTTTGATTTAGTGAGACTGAATTACACAAACATTTTCAGAGGCCCAGACCTCTCTCTTTTCAGTTATCCAGATTTGACTTGCAAGTTCCTAATTTAGAGTGGCTAGAGTACGTACCACCGGTGCATGCACGCACCATCCTTGTCTTCTAGCAAAATATTTGATGGGCAGCTCCAGTCTGGAATACTGGCCAATTTGTGACATCTTTTAGTTATTCTGACAGATGACCGATCGAGAAGTCCCCCACGGCCAGGCCAAGAGGAAGCAGAACGGTATACGCAAGAACTAGAAGACAGACGTGCATGTATTCAGGCATCGACAATACATCGGGAAGGAAAATAGAGAAGAAGAAGGTAAAGAAACATCGGTCTTCCTATACTAGCTCACGCGGTGGTCTTGGAGCCAGTAATCCCAGCTCCGATCACACTCGGAAGTTCTTCTGCGCCCACGCTGAACAACATCCCCACACCACCAGTGACCAGGACAATAACCAAGATAGTGACGCCCGCAATCAAGAAGAAGGGCGAGCTGATGTCCTCCTTTTGGCAAGCTGGGCCGCCCCAATAAATGGTTTGCTTCGAGCCATTGCTTCTCGTACGGACAGTGGGCTGGCAGCGGCAGGCGAAACACTTGGAATCCCCAGAGGAAGACTTGAGATAGCACTGTCCGTGCCCGGAGCAACTGTTGGTGGTTTCAGTACAAGATGAGTTCGAGGCGTGGCAGACGGGGGCGAGTACGGAGGACAAAGCCTGGGTCTGGGCGGACTTTTGGATAATACTTTGAGCGCTGGTGGCGAAGGGAGAGTGTCGGGTTGGTTCATGGTCTCGGCGGGCGAGCTTTCCAAAATCAGGCGAGGAGGCAGGCGTATGCATGGTCAACAGAGTGATTTCGTGGTGATTGGAAGTTGCTAGCTTGTCCATATTCTGGAAAAGCAATTCGAGAGACTTCGAAACGAGGGCATCGTCGGAGGATCCCTTTTTCTCATTTGGGTGTCAGCTCGTTACCCGTTGTGAAAATATACTGTCCATCTTCATGAGGAGGGGAGACACACCTTGAGAGCGAGCCTGGAAGCACTCATCATGTTGTCCTTGCTTGACCATACCTCGAGCGAAGCAATTAGGTTCAGGAACTCTGGGGCTATATTCTGAGATTGAGACAGCACAGGATCCCGGGCCAGACAGTCCTTAGCAGACTACACAATCACCACGCGTGTCAGCGCATGTAGCAGCTTCTGTAAATAGATCCAGGTAAGATGAATATATACCTGGACAGACTCCGAGACGGCATCGTCACCACCAAAGTGATAAGCGCAGCGTTTCTTCATATCCCCAACCTCCAAACGATCGATAATAGACCCTTCTACCAGCTCAGGCGACGCATGGGGGACAACGAGACTGGACGATTGTGCCTTGCGAAGACTTGAACCTGAAGATGCTAAGCGTTAGCTGCTTTTTCGTCCGATATGTTTTGCCGACCGTCATCATATCCACCGTGACCAACAATGACAACATACCAACAGCTTCATTGATACCCTCCAAAAGAACCAAGTTCCTGCTCGGCGTGGCTTGCGAGTCCTCTCCTCCGAACAATGAGTTCTGAGCACCGGAATACTCATTGAGACGATCCACTGTGTCGGAATTCACATTTCCAAGCACCGACTGCAAGGACGACTCGGTACGAAGCTCCAGAATCAGCCGCGCCACATCCTCCGTCACAACCTGATCATCGAGCTTTACAGAACCATCTTCTGGGCTTGTGGAAGAGGGAAATGTGAATATAGATGTCTCCAGGGCATGTGTCCCCAATGCACCCGTCGCCGCAATGGCCAGGAGCTTGGAGACGAGATGCATTTTGAGTATCGAGCTTGAGGGATGTTGTCCTTGAACGTGTTGACGGAGGTTTTGACCGGGATATCTTTTGAAATTTTTCCTTCCCTAGATAGGAGTCTTCTGAGGTACCGACAGCTCACTGCCGAGGCGTAAAGAAGCTCGAAAGAATGAATGACCGGAGCTAGGAGATCGTCGATAGACAGGATGTCGAGACATGTTCGATCTCCCGCGTAAGTGACCTGGAGTCGGCAGGATTAGATAAGCACCCAGCTGCGGGCCGAGAATCCACCCCGCCGGGGATATCCCAAGACCCAAGCGGACTACTTGGGACTTGAGTCTGGTTTACATGCATGACTCGCGACTGAGAGCGTCTCCGCGACAGGGACATCAATTCTGACTTTTCTACCAGCCCATGAGACATGCCAGAATGGAGAATGATGATAAATGATCAACAATGGCTAAATCCTATCGACTCGGAGTAGAAATTCACGACAAGGGATCGCCAGAATGAAGTGTGATATATGTACAAATTCCAAGGGGAAAAGAAGGGGGGGGAATAGTAAACAGTGAATCCCGATTCCAGCCAGAAATGCCCAAAAATCAAACCACACAGGCCCATGAGATGGCCGCTTTCAAAAACTTGGAGCCGGCCTCTGCGACCGAGGATTAGCATCCCTTAATTCCATCTCCACCGTCCGCCAGGTAGAAGACACGGGATCGTATTCGCCGCGCACTTCAAATCGGCAAAACCCTTCAGGACCCTTGACACCGACGGGCCCTGAAATGACAAAGGTTCCTCTGCGTGGTGAACGCGGGCTCAGTGCTTCGTATTCATCCATGCGTAGCCTGAATGCCATGGAGGCCAGTTGCAGATCTGACCCCGGGCCGAGGTCTGGAAGCGGAAGTCGCTGTAATGAGGAAATGATGGATGAAGGGTGAAGCTCGGGTTCTGCGTTGGGCAAGATGTTCTGTGAGGGCTGCTCTGAGATGGAAGAGTCTGGCCTGGATTGTTCGCGAGTGTTGATTGTACTGGGTGCTCCATGCGAGAGGATGAATCTGCCCTTTAGTTCTTCCAACGGATCGACAGGTTGGGGCTCGGAGCTTAACAGTCGTGCGATTTTTCGTCGGACCAGTAGAGTATAGGCATCTTTGATGGCAAGGGCCACATGTATCGGTTTCATGGCGCTCTGTATCCGGTCACCCACATCTGGGTCCAAGGGTTTTGTTACCCAGGACACGCCCTCATCATCGATCTCGATCCTACAATGACCATCTTGTTAGTATATCAGTCTGGCGGCGGTCAACTAAGGAAAGCAAATGGACGTACCCGGATCGGACATATTGTGGGGGAGCGCGCGATGGGAAGGAGTGAACGAGCCAGAAGCCAGTCAGTGTGATCGGGGATCCCATGACCGGTGCCATCACTTCATTAGCACTTCTCACGACCAGTGCCGCAAGCTCCTCTGAGGGATTGTTAGTGGAAATTCATTCTGGATCATATACCAGTCTTCGCACTCGTACCTCGTAACTTCTGCAGTTTCTTTTTATCCTTGGATATCTTGACGAACTCTTGCCATTCAGGATCGGAAGCACGGTAGTAGTCGCTCTCTTCAAGCCACGACCATGTCAGTGGAATAAAAACGCTGTTGTCCTCCCCGGACGCTTCGTCGGCCAAGGCATCAGCCCTACTGGCAGCACGTGTGGTGGCCTTTGTCTCGGATCCAGCCTTTGCGACCGCCTTGTCTTCCTGAGTATCATCGTCGTCGAACCGGACAAGCACAAAGGAACTCCAAAGATGGAAGGCAGTACCGTATAAGATGGCTTTTCCCAGGAATGACCTGCATTCCCCGAATAGATCGTCAGCTTTCTTTCTCTCCTGTCTGAAATTTGCCATGAAACAGAGGGTGAAGGGATCGGGCTACCTGAACCATGGCCGCCTGAACCTCACATGCCGAATCGCCGCTGGTTGATGAGGGGGTTGACGGGGGCCAAAATGGGAGAGCGCTGACCGGGGCTGAGATCGAAAGAGCTGCCGGAGCCTGAGCATTGGGAAGAAGACTCCCTGAAATATTTCAGAAGCGAACTGCAGTAGAAAAAGTGACCCCGAGAAAAGATAATGTGACGCTGGCGACTTTGTAAATTGAATCATCGGGCAACACGATAGCTGATCACATGATGGTAACTTTGCCTATCGGGCTTATCAAAATGATTAAATAAGCACATGACGGGGCCTGACCCATTCAGCATTGGATTTCCGCGGCGAGACCGGCGGTCTACTACTCATCTGTACAGTGGGTACTTTCCATACCATGTAGGCATGGACTGTAGATGTCCTAAATCAGATTTCCAAGAAGAAGAAAAAAAAAAAGGAGGGTGGACGGAGAAAAGAAAGGGAAGGATTCTACAGAAGAACTATGAGAATACAAGAGTAACTCTGCGCTGCTGTATAGTCCAGATTGCATCACATTAATCCAACGAACAGCAATCCATACGTACGATTCGGTTCTTCGTCCTCAGGGCGGGACAAGCTACTAATGTGCGTAGGTAGGTACTGCGTGTAATGTATAAGCAGATAGCAACATTGATATCCAGTCCCCAGCCCTTGACTGCAGACAAAGGACGGGACATGGTGACTGACTTCATCGTTATTAAAGCTGAGGATTGAGATTTCCTCGATCACAGAAGACTAGACATCTCAATGAATCTGGCTCGAATATGGACAACTGCGACTGGGACAGGGCTGCGAGGAAACATCCGTACATAAACCTGTTTATTGCATCCTCTGCAAAAGTCTTAACCTTGTACAGGTATGTAACCGATTCACCAGCGAATAATTTTCTAAACTTGCCATCGCAGTACCTAGGAAGTGTCGCCAAATTCGATTGTGGCTCAAGATCTTGTGCCATGCAGGTTCCTACTAGATTCTACTAGTTCCCCCACTCTTCGCCGTGTTTTCAAGGACGGAGATCTAAATGATCTAGTCCAGGTGCCGTTGGCAGAGAGTAGCCCTTGTAATTCTAATGCTCTGCTTCCTTGATCCTCACAGGTTTTCAAAGGTATGCTATAGGTAAGAGTTCCATAGTACCCTGATTGCAGACTTGATCATGCATGTCTATGGCGGCAACCCGGTCGGGAATTTTTAGCGATGGGAAGTCTTGTCCGGCTTGTGTTTAGGAAGTACAATTGATGTCCGCGATAGGCCGAACTCTCGCGCCAGGGATGGTGGGGTAGTCCTGCTGAATGGAACTCGTCGGAATTAGAGACACTACTGACGCAATCGTTCACTGAATGTTCCTTTCTCCTCTCATCCAAGTCTCTCCCTTCTCGTTTCGACACGAAGATCATATTACCAAGAAGCTTTCTATTATAATCTTCAAGAAGCATTGTACATTCTACTAGTGATCTCGCCCGCCGACCTCTTACCACTTATCGACAAGTAGATCGCATCTCGAGACAGCATGTCGGTCCCACCCAAGTACGCAGGTCTGAAGCTCTTCCGAGCTATTCCACCAGAGGCTCAGCACACCCTCGAGATATGTAGGTTTAATGTTTGAACAAAAAAGTGGTCCATCTTCATGTCTGAGCGGCTAATACCTAGAGAGAGCAGATCTTGATTTTGTCTGCCCAGTAAGATGAATCGTGCGTTTGAATCTTTAGATCCGAACCTTGTTAACATTCTACGTCGCCCTAGTTCTCTGCCAAGATGTTCAAAACCTTCTATGCCGACGGCTCCCCCGTCGCCCAAAAGTACAGCTCTCGGCTTCAAGTCATCTTCCGGCAGCAGATTCAGCCGTGGCACCCATCGTCCACTCTCACTCACGAAGCTGCGGCCGCAGTTCTCCGCTTGGCGCCGGAGAAGTTCTGGGACTTCAGTGGCGCCCTGTTCAAGCACCAGAAGGAATTCTTCGACATCAATGTCGTAAACGAGACGCGCAACAAGACATATGAGCGCTTGGCCAAGATTGCCGGATCGGTCGGCGTCGACGAGAAGAAATTCCTCGACATGCTAGTGATCCCCGAGACTGCAGACAACCCTGACGCATTGAACGTCGGTAATCAAGTGACTGATGATATCAAGTGGATGACCAAGGTGAGATACCTTTGCCGTCAAGCGCAAGGCAAATATCTGACATTGAACCAGACAAACCGCGTGATTGGAGTTCATGTGACGCCAACCGTCTTCTTCAATGTATGAGGATCAGCCCCCCCCCCCCCCCCTCCCCTTCTACTGAACAGAATGGCAAACACCGCAATCGGGACCGGAACTCACTAAATCATTATTGCAGGGAGTGGAGGAGCGCGGGATCAGTAGCAGCTTCACCGAGGCGCAATGGAAAGAGTGGTTCGAGAAAAATGTTGTCTGACAGCCACGGTCATCCAATAGCGCACGCGTGAGATACGCTAGATCTCAGCTATAGTTCGAACGGAAGAATTTGCATGCCCAGGTTGGTATCCACCCTCCAAACAAAGATCACATCTCATTCCAACTCCTTTTCCGAATTTGCGACAGACCCTATTGAATTGGACGTGCTCGACAAAGATCACCCAAGTATGATGAGGGGAAGGGGCAAAAAGAACAGCAAATAAAAAGAGGAATTGAAAAGTAAAATGACCGACCATGGGCAGTTATGTTTCGCTGAGTAACGAGAAATAAAATGAAAACACAGGAAATAGAAGAAGAAAAAAAAGCCAACTGGAGAATCGCCGAGCTCTTCACAGGGCGTGAGTATATCACGCGAAGGACACCTGTGCCCCTCACAGAGGTCGTCTTCAAGAATGTCAGCCACAAGAGTTGAGGACAATCTCCACGTTCTGGGGCGAAGAGGGAAGGGGACGCTTACTTGAAGAGTAGAATATGAGGCTCGGGCTCATGGACCTCATAATGCTCCCATCCCAGACTCTGAAGACACGCATGAAGATCAGTATGTGTTCCCGAATGCATATTCGCACAGCCAAAGGTGGAGGGATAGAAACCGCACCTGTGTGATGCCGAGCGCTCGCCACTCTTCTTCCCAAAGTAATTTCAACGTTCCCTTGGCGCTGTCAAAGTAGTCCGCGGGGATCTTCTTGAGCATGTTCTTCGGCAGTTGCACGTGGCGGTATTCAAACTTGTCGTCCGAGTATCTATGGAAGGCGGCCATCAATCAACATGTGCGAGCGATCAAAGTCTCGTGCCGCATTCCTTGCGTACCGTGCGGAGTAGTGAATCGAGTCAATGAACTCGTCTAGGCGCTCGCGCTCAGACTCCAACAGGAGACGAGGCTTCTTGTTCCTTCTGCTCATATCGATATCCATTTTTGTGTTGTCGTGGCAGAGTTGGGAAAGATGCGGACGTGGCGCGGTGGTGGTGTCTTTTCGCTCATGGGTTGGTTAGTTTTCAGATTTTGCGAGCCGGCAATAGAGAGGGAGGAGCACATTGACTAACAGAGCAAATTCCGCAGACCACAGGAAGACACAACGGCTAAAGCTTGGTTCTAAGGCTCTTGGTGCGACAGGAAGCTGGCGCAAAAAGCGAGAAATAAAACGACCGTGAAAGTTGGGTTGAGGGCCTTGTTTTGCCAAAGAATCGGCTTTGCTTTGCGGGACGCGGAAAATGGAGGGGAAGATGTGGGGCCTGAGAGACAAGGTGTCCATTACGAGGTGGGTAGTTGGCATGGCGTCCTGTGATCTTAAAACAAGAAGCAAAGTGAGGTTCTAGTATGTTCATGGAAGCTGTTCGAAAGCAAAACCTGAAAGTCGTTTCAGGTACTGTTTCATTTTTACTTTCTTCGGTTTTCCGTGCTTGAATTCTCCTGTTTTTTCGCTGTTTTTTCTGCTCTCTTTTTTTGTTCGAGCCTCACTCAATTCAACTTGTGTGGATTTGACTCCGGCAGGTTGACACCTGAAATAATACGTCTTCATGGTCGTGGTCACTGACTTTCCAAGGACATCGAACGAACGAGCAATCAAGTCGCTGGGCTTTTAAAAGGCTCCATTCCACCATCAGGTTTAAGGAAGAGAAATTATGCTGGGCATTCTGGGCACTGCCATTGATGGCGAGGCTAGGGTTATGAAAACTCGCTCTTCGGTGCCCTTTTTTAAACATTTCTCATGTGAAGAAGTAGGTATATTTCTGTCGGTCCGGACAAGAAGCTCGACTTTGGAAATAACTTGGGAATATATTTGATCACGCGTCAAGAGTGCTGATGGCCTGTATTTTGACAAATTGTCCTATGAAAGCAATTTCAGTCTTGACAAAGCGCAGGAAATTCCTGCATCTGGTCGAGAATCACCATTCATCCAGTGATGTCTTAATCGGCGTGCAGATGGGATGCATAGGACTCATAATGCGATGAAACTTTCCACACAGAGCGGAGCCTCTGGCTTTAGGTTAGAGGCGGCCAAGAGAAGAAGAATGGCTCAATTGGTCAATACCAGGAGACCGGGTAATCTATACAGTGTGAAACGCGCCCTTGCAGTGCCGTGCGTCGCATGGCCTGCATCCCTGGGGTTCTTTTGTGAAAGAGTCGGTATTGTAAATACAAACTCCAGATTCCACATTATCCGGGCGGTACTTTATTTACTTACCTAAGGCGGCGGTAGGTCTCCACCCGGATGAGCGCAGCGCGTATCGACACACGTCGAGGTATGGATGCTTCGATATCCTTGTTCATTTAATTGCACTCAAATCCCTCTTGTTGGCTGATCCAGGAATTAATCCAAGGGGATTCATTGTCTATTCTCTGAAATGAGCACAAAAAGGCGTGGGGCGGCTGCTGCTTCCCCGGATGTGAGGCTCCGCGGCCAAAAGCGCCGGAAGGTGTCTGTAAGTCGCCGCACTGTTTGTCTTGCGCCCTCCCCGTTCCCCACGAGGAAGATGCTCGAATTGAGCGTCCGTCCATGGATCTTGGGTCGCTGGCTGAGCGTGGACCTGTTTGCGCGACACGTCCAATCAGCCCACGCGCATCACATGCGTTTGTGTCATGATCGCATCGTGAAGCGCAGTGCGATAAGCATCCTGGCTGTACTCCGCGCGCCGCTGACCATCTCATGTGTCTGGACAGGAAGAAAGCCCCGTCAGCCCCGATGAAGCTGAGCAATCGCCATCTCGTGAGGCCTCCGAAGCTGCAGAGGAGGCCGAGGAAGAGGGAGACTCTGCAGCCCCCGAAGACGAGCAGGAACCCGAGGAAGACTTTGAGGGTGACACCCTTCAAGCAGCGCAGGATAAGATCATGACCGAATTGACTCGGTTGAAAGATGACGAGTGAGTTCCCGGCTGAGTGCCAGGTGGTTGAAGTTGGCTCCAATCTGATTGATGTATAGCGGAGAGGACGTCGCCTATCCCTTCATTGGAAAGCCCGATCGCAATCTTTATCGTGATTACTACGAGATCATCCAGCACCCTACATCCCTCCGGACCATTCAAAAGCAAGTGCGCGGTACCGACAGTCGCAAGAATCCTACACGAACAACCGCATTTCCCACGTGGAAATCCTTCGAGGACGAGGTCGCATATATCTGGCGCAATGCGAGAGAGTACAACGAGGATGGCAGTGACATTTCAACACTCGCGGGGATTCTGGAGGTATGCCATCGCACTCACCCTTCCCCCCCCCCCCCCCCCCCCCTTTTCCACCGCACTAATGACTTGATATCCTGTGTGAGCATCACTGACGTGAGACCCCCTTTTTCTTATGAAAAAAACAGAAGCATTTCAAGAGAAGGGTCGCCGAAGCCAAGAAACACGTTCCAGATCCCATTCAGGTAGATGGCCACCCCGAAAAGCCTCGTATCAAGTTGAAAATGAGCGCAACCAATCTGGAGTCGAGGCCGCAAAGATTAACCTTGAAGGTGACTGGACAGACCTCCGAGACACCTTTCAAGGACGACGAAACGCCCTCTGGCGTCACAGGTGATGGCGATGCAGTGAAACGGCAACCAGACACGACGAGGACTACCTCGGCAAGCCAAGAAGCCGACACGCATCGCATATCGCCACGATACCGGTCTTTGCGACGACATCTGGCTAGCCCCAGTAAATCCAGCGCAGCAACCACGCCGTCTGTAGCGGAGCAGCCTTCAGCGGCATCTGCGACGGCCCAAGATGGACCAAGCGTGGTGAAGAGTGAGAGTGCGGGGCAAGTCCCTCCGCCCTCCGAGACCGCAGGAGCGCCGAACGGCTTGCATAGTGTCCCATCGGAGCCTCAAGAGAGTAAGATTGACTTCCTTTTTAGTCTTGCAAACCCAATCCCACTCGATACAGACTCACTTGCTGACCCAGTTACAGCTCCTGCTCCTACCCCCGCTCCGCCGCCGGCTCCCGTGTCTCCCCTGGATTCGGTCTTGAGGCGGCCAGGTCAAGGTGAGATCCTCCTCGTGTGACGCATCCCTAGTTATTCTTCACCGACGATTCAATGGCCACAACAGTTGCGCCTGCAAAAGATGAAAAAAAATCTAGACTCTCTTCTTTTTGACTTGGAAAAACAAACAAAGTGCCATATTCACCCATACATGTCACAAACTAACTTCTTCACAGACGCCAGCTCCGCTCTCATTCGAAATGTGCACATTTCGACTCATCCCTCCCTCGCATTGCAACGAAGCTTCAGTTTAGATATTCCACCATCCGACACTTTCTCTCAACAATCAGTGACCATCAATCTCCCTGCATCTCATAATTTGCTGACGATCAGACCCAAGGTATTACCGGGAAATGCCCAGAGACATGTCAAGATGATTGCTCTTGTGGGGGTGCAACGGCTTCATCCGTCCACGAACGACCCATCAGGACTGGCGTATGATCTTCCTCTGCCCCCGGGGACCACGAAGATCGATCTGGAAGCCATTGCTGGTCCTGCACGGGGGGTCCCGAAAACTGGTCCTCCCGGCACAGAGATCGATTACGAGCGGGTCACTATCTTTGTCAATCTGCTGCGGTGATCAGGTATGGACCGGTTCAGACGCCCAGCTCCTGTTCTCTTGAGGGAAATCACAGTTGGAGGAAAAGGAGGTTTCGGTGCATCCAGTCGTTTAGTCGCACCCCATCAATTCGTCACTGTGTAATTCACCTATTCTCCCATTCTCCTTCATCATACAATTTTGTTTCTGTAGTCCTGATGATGACAGCGGATATTCCTTTCGAGGTGCCCTGTTTGCGTAGAGTAGAGAAGCTCGATCCTTGATCCAATCTCCGATCTCCCTCTTAGGTAAGATACACAGATCTTGTATTTGCTCAGATGAGGCCCAGATGTAGTGTCAAGTGGGCACTCTCTTTTGACAAGGGAAACCCAAGAGTACCCGTCAGGATCTCCACGACGGGTTCAATCCGGGGAGTTTCTCATTCGCAAAGTAACCACTACACTGACCGCTGCCCCGCCACAAAGCTTTGCAGTTCATGTGAAGACGGGGAGACGGGTCATTCCGAGCAAGCTCCTTCGAGCCGGACCATTCCTAGACCGCTCGTGACCAATTGAAGTTCTCAAGGGCCTCACCATACCTGCCTTGAATGAGGAGGGCGGTTTCCATCTCATCATGAGCCGCTTTCTGATCTTTATTTGAGATTCCTAGCTGGAATTGTATGGCGAGGTATGCGTCTGCTTGATGGAGCATTTGGTCGGCTTCGATGATCTAGGCTGCAAGGGCAGCCGGAGAGAAGCGGTAGTCTGCGAGCATCGAGAGCAAAGCTACGGGCTCAGAGACTGACTCATGTAGTCATTCCTGTGTTGGGGAAGCCTGCTGTGTGTTTTGTCCAGCATGGCAGTGGCCGCAGCTATCTCCAAAGGGAGGGCGCAGATTCATCCCATCGTGTACTCTCCATGAAACAGGACCTTGATCAGCGACATTGGTCGGCTACAGTGTTGGTTCAATTTTCTGGGGGAATATTGGGCTTAGATCGTTCGTTTAGTCGGTCAGAGGGAACTCCATCAAATGTGGTTAGTCTAGACCGCGAGGGCAGCTCTGTTTCTTACTTTGGTAGCGTATATCTAGATCTACTATTGCTGCTAAAAGAAGGATTTTTAGGATGAGGCGCTTTCACAGTCATAATGATTTGTTCTGTGTTGTTCGCCTATGGACCAGATGAAGAGCCCCGGCGTGGAGAAGGAGTGGTTCGTGTCAGCCGCTTTGGCTTTCCGGTCAGTTCGGCTGGGCTCTAGCAAAGTTTCATTCTGTCTGCTGAGCTCATAGAATTTGGCCAATATATGCTCGCTTAGATACCAGACTCGGTTTGATTTAAGGTTTGCCCAGTCGACCCGATCAATGACGGGCCTTTGAATGTTCAATGCATCATGGAAAGCGTGAAACCAATAGGGTACCTGGTAGTCAAGATCCCACTGACCGTTTGACCTCTAGTATGTTCTACCTGCTGCACCATCGAGGCAGTATGGGCACAGCTCGTGGAGTCTTTTGGGGCAGACCACCTAGGGATGATCGCGTAATACTACACGAAGCCTTATGATCTTGCAATATAGAGACATATCATTCTGTTCATGGCCTTTCATTCCTACAACTACACATTTCACGTATACTCAGCCTGTCGTTAGCGGATTCTAGAATGCCCCACAAAAAGCGGATCCTCCATTGTCCTTGCTACGGGCCTGATCTCTGGTATCAGCCGTAGCGGCCCAGCGGGCAGTGTCTTGTCCCACATTGGAGATGGGTATTTTCTTCATTTTCTTCAAGGATAGATTGTTTACGCAGGAGCTCGAGTAAACAACTGCAAGTCCGCTTAGTATAATGTAGGTTGGCCTTTTTGGGTGTACGACCTTGCTAAGAGTCACAGGATTCTATCACTTTTGCACACTTATTTCCCTCCTGTGAGTGCACCTGTGAAAAGAAGCATCTCGCAGTGAACTGCTCAACGGTCTGTTTACTAGAATTGCCTCAACTATAACACTATGAAAGAGGTGGATGCGCGACCGAGGCAGAGGGAACCCCGAATCTTTATCTTATTCAACTCTGGATCCTGATTAGGGAATCAGATCCTGAGGATCTTCAAGTGGAATGGTTAGTGCGTGGCAGAATGGCGTTGGCCACTTACGACCACCTCACACTTGCTGAAGACCTTGATTTCCCAAGATTTCAGATTCGACACTCTGCATGGATCCAAGCTAAGCATCAGCATACTCATAGTGTGCCATTATCCACAGGTGCCAGTAGTGATCACGGTAAATAATGCATCGATTAGACGCCCGAGAGTCTGAGACGATCAGCAACACCTACGAATTGAGAAAAAAAAGCACTCGAAGAAAAAGACGAGAAGAATCAAAGACAGCACTGCTTCACAAATCGTATTATTGACAGAGATTTCATGAACCAAAACCACAGTACTATTGCTGACGCAGATGAATGAAGTCCCAAAATGGATTTTTTTTTTCTCCCCAAACAAAAATAAGTTAGACTCCCGAAAAATCCAGACGATTTCCCCCAATTATCGACAGGCTTCGTAAAACCCCCGGAGGCCACCAACCACCCCCCATGTAGCACGTGATTCACCGCTGCCGCAAATTTTTCTGCCCGGCGATGTGTGGCACACTGGCATCCCGTTTATAAAAAAAAAAAATTCCCTCCCCGGCACAACCCCTCCTCCTAACCCTTTCCCACTCTCCCATTTTTCACCCACCACACATCACAATGGCGGATCTCGAGGTTTACGACGGTGCCATCGGTATCGATCTTGGTATGTCAGATGCCAATGGAATCAAATTCTCTACATTTACTGACTCAACCTGTGTTTAGGCACCACCTACTCTTGCGTTGCCAACTATGAGGGTACCAACGTTGAGATCAGTGCGTTTTTCCTCGCTCCACGCAGTATCATCCGTTGCCACGAAACTAACTGGAGTAAACAGTTGCCAACGACCAGGGTAGCTACACCACTCCCTCTTTCGTCTCCTTCACCGACAAGGAGCGTCTGATTGGTGAGGCCGCCAAGAACCAGGCTGCTATGAACCCCAAGAACACCATCTTCGACATCAAGTGAGTGTCATCCAATGACTCGACGAGTCGATCCCATTGCGAACCCGAATCTCATCTTGACAACTCTGTCTCTCCATTCAATGCATTGCACATCGACTGACTTGAAAAAAACAGGCGTCTGATCGGTCGTCCCTTCGATGACCCCATCGTCAAGAAGGATGTTGAGTCCTGGCCCTTCAAGGTCGTTGCTCAGGGTACCGCCCCCGCCGTCGAGGTTGAGTACCTCGGTGAGATCAAGACTTTCACTCCCCAGGAGATCTCCTCCATGGTCCTCATGAAGGTGAGTGGTTCCTAGCAGAGGAGAGACCCCCGCAACGAAATTTTCATCTGTATCAAATGCTAATACTGGTTCACCACGAATAGATGAAGGAGGTTGCTGAGACCAAGCTCGGCAAGAAGGTTGAGAAGGCCGTCATCACCGTGCCCGCTTACTTCAACGACAACCAGCGTCAGGCCACCAAGGATGCCGGTGCCATCGCTGGCCTCAACGTTCTCCGTATCATCAACGAGCCTACTGCCGCTGCTATCGCCTACGGTCTCGGCTCCGGCAAGTCTGACAAGGAGCGCAACGTCCTCATCTACGATCTCGGTGGTGGTACTTTCGATGTTTCCCTGCTGAACATCCAGGGTGGTGTCTTCACCGTCAAGGCTACCGCTGGTGACACTCACCTTGGTGGTCAGGACTTCGACACCAACCTCTTGGACCACTTCAAGAAGGAGTTCAACAAGAAGACCGGCAAGGACCTGTCCGGCGATGCCCGTGCCCTCCGTCGTCTCCGCACTGCTTGCGAGCGTGCCAAGCGTACTCTCTCCAACGCCACCCAGACCACCGTTGAGATCGACTCTCTCTTCGACGGTGAGGACTTCAACTCCTCCATCACCCGTGCCCGTTTCGAGGACCTGAACGCCAAGGCCTTCTCCGGTACTCTCGAGCCTGTCCAGCAGGTCCTGAAGGACGCTGGTATGGAGAAGTCCAAGGTTGACGAGATCGTCCTCGTTGGTGGTTCCACCCGTATTCCCCGTATCCAGAAGCTCCTCAGCGACTTCTTCGATGGCAAGAAGCTCGAGAAGGTAAGAACCCTTTGCGCTGGTACCCCCCATATCGAACGATTACGGTTGCTAATTAGCCTTCCTACAGAGCATCAACCCCGATGAGGCTGTTGCCTACGGTGCTGCCGTCCAGGCCGGTATCCTTTCCGGCAAGGCCACCTCCGCCGAGACCCAGGACCTCCTCCTGCTCGATGTCGTTCCTCTCTCCCTCGGTGTCGCCATGGAGGGCAACATCTTCGCCCCCGTTGTCAACCGTGGTCAGACCGTCCCCACCATCAAGAAGCGTACCTTCACCACCGTTGTCGACAACCAGAGCACCGTCCAGTTCCCTGTCTACCAGGGTGAGCGTACCAACTGTGCTGACAACACCTCCCTCGGCGAGTTCACTCTGGCTCCCATTCCTCCCATGCGCGCTGGTGAGGCCGCTCTTGAGTGTGTCTTCGAGGTCGACGTCAACGGTATCCTGAAGGTTACCGCCACTGAGAAGAGCTCCGGCCGCAGTGCCAACATCACCATCTCCAACGCTGTCGGCAAGCTGTCCAGCACTGAGATTGAGCAGATGGTTGAGGGTAAGCATTCCTTTGATCCCGATTGAAACGCGAAAAACCTTACTGACTTGCTTTCTCTTTCCCTCCCTTTTAGACGCTGCCAAGTTCAAGTCCAGCGACGAGGAGTTCACCAAGAAGTTCGAGTCTCGCCAGCAGCTCGAGTCCTACATCTCCCGTGTTGAGGAGATCGTCTCCGACCCCTCCATGTCCATGAAGCTCAAGCGTGGCAACAAGGAGAAGATCGAGTCTGCTCTCAGCGACGCCATGGCCCAGCTCGAGATCGAGGACTCCTCCCCCGAGGACCTCAAGAAGAAGGAGCTTGCCCTCAAGCGCCTGATCACCAAGGCCATGGCCACCCGCTAAACGCGAGATATGAAAATGGGATGACCCAATGCCTGCTCTGTCTTTTCCGGCTACGTTCAACCGGTCAAGTATCTGCGCCATCTAGATTCTGGAGCAGCGTGCGGTCAACGGTTTCTTTTTTTTGATTTGTTATTTGTGATTCACACCGGACCAAACTGGGCGCAGATTCTCCTTTTTTCCTCACCTCCAGATGTTAAAAAGTTCGCCTTTTCATGTAGACGAGGATCGACGTTGCAAATTTAATGTGTAACGACCTTTTCATTCATATTCTTTTTTTCATACAAATCTTTCCACTGTCTCTGTACCTCCGTAGCTCATGACGATGGACAGGTTCGATGATTTAACAATGCACCCAATCCCCCAGACTGGACAAGGAACACTCAAGACGCTGTTAGAAGCATTGCTCATGGAGGGCTCAATTGATAAGAAGTTCAGGTAAAGACTGTCTCGAATGTCGGTCTGATCATTGAATGTGGACTCGAGAAGCGCCATGTCTTTCGATGGCGATCCTCGTACGGTCTCTTATCTTATCGTCATAGCTTTTTCCGTCCTCGGTCCGTCCTCACGAGAGCTTTCCTGAGCTCGCAGAAATCACGAGCACCACTCTGATCTCCTCTCCCATTTCCCTTGTCTCAGAACTTTGCAATCATTCTCTCCCACCATGCATCGTCTTATTACTCGCCTCCGGTTCCCAGTGCTCCCCTTGCGCAGCAGCATTGCCCAATGCCGCTCATTAAAGCCATCGCCGCACTTGACGGCCACACCTCGTCCAAGCCCAACCACCACCTCCCAATACACCCGCACCTTCACCACCTCGCCAACCTTATACAAGAAGAAGGACAAGGCCGCCAAGAAGAACTCCAACTCAGACGGTGAATCATCAGGATCTTCCGGCTCTGCCGCCACTGGCGCCGGCGCCGATGTCGAGGACCCTTACGATCTCTCCACTCTCCACTCGGGCATCACAAGCGCGATCTCTCGACTCAAAGATGATCTCTCCAAGCTTCGCTCTGGCGGTCGTTTCAACACAGCGGTTCTGGAAGGGTTGAAGGTCTCATTAAGCAAGGACGGCCAAGACACGGCCCGATTAGGCGATTTGGCGCAAGTTGTCCCCAAGGGAGGACGGATGGTGACCATTCTGGTCGCAGAAGAAGAGGTGAGTTATAAGCCAAAAGGGAAGAGAAGGGAAGAAAAGAGGGGGGTTTTTTTGGCGATCACTCCAGTGGAAGACCTTGCTATCCAAAATTAGACGGGGAAAAAGGCTAACCATCTTCTCATTCCTCTGGTCTCTAGCACATCAAACCAGTCTCCTCGGCAGTCATTTCCTCCAATCTATCTTTGACCCCCCAGGCTGATCCCCACAATGCGCTGCAATTGAATATCCCCATTCCACCACCGACAAAGGAGTCCCGAGACAAGAACGTTCAGGCTGCCCGACAGGCTTTTGAAAAGGCCGCGGGTGCGGTCCGCGATGCTCGAGGCTCGATCCACAAGCGTCTTCAAGATATGCAGAAGAAGAAGATTGCTCGACCAGATGATGTGCGCAAAGCGCATGATCAGATGGAGAAGGTGGCGGAGAAGGGCCAGAAAGATGTCAAGGATTTGTTTGACGCGGCTAAGAAGAGTTTGGAGCAGGCATGAATAGTTGAGTGAGAGAGACAGAGGGTAAAGTCAGGGACTTCATATACTTGTGATGATATCAAAAGTGATGGTTGTAAATCTATCAAAAGTACGGCATGGAAGCAGACAGCCCGAACTCCATACATAGTCATATTCCTTACACCTTCATTGCACGGAACCTACGGGGGGAGAGGAAAGACAACCCACTAGACCGAATTTCTTGGACCTGAAAGGGCAACGACGAGGTCATGAGCAAGGAAGAAAGAGGAAGAAAGGCTTCGAAGATAAGCAAGCAAAAGTTCCGAATGCAGGGATTGATATAGTACAGTAGAAGCACACTCTGCCAAGCACCCATTCATGTGCGTTTTCAAGTAAAACAAAAACAAAAAGATGAAGTACAAAGACCCAACGAGCGAATATCTTGGGGATTAAACCCCCCATGAGCCCATTAAGATCGCTTGACACGACTCGACGCCAACAAAGATTCAACCTTGGCCAGGAACTGGGGCCGCTTGCCCGCAGTCTGATAAGTAGAGTTATTGCGCAAGTTTCTCAGCACTTCGCCCATGACGGCGGGTTGATCTTTACCAGCCTCCACGGCCGGATACTTTCCCTGCACATAGACCTCCATCAACTGCTGGGTATCTTCCTTGCTGACAGCAGCAAACTTGACCTCGCGAGGCTCGACAGGCTCTCCCTTCTTCTGAGAGATCTTGTCCGCGCGAGCCTGAGACAAGCGCTTGACTTCTTCCAACGCCTCGATCTTCTCCGCCTCGGTCTCGAAGAGAACGCTCTGGCCCTTCCACAGTCGCCGACCCAACTCATGAGGCGGCACGTACCCGTTCGGGAATCGCCCGCTCAGCGTCGTCAACTTCTCAATGACCGTCGCCGAGCGAGCAAACGTGTTCGTTGGCAGAGCAGGCCAAGTTTCCTTCAAGGCGGAAAAATCAATCTCCTTGGGCTCGTATCGGACCGGCTTCGGACGCATCTGCAAGTCTCGATCCTCTTCGTGCTTTTTGATCGCCGCCGCCACAGTCTCGTCTTCGTCAAAGTCCTCCGCGGCGCGACGGACCTTCTTCTTGGTGCGCCGGGGTTTCTGGGTGTTCTTGGCGCCGGGCTTGCCCTTACGACCAGGCAGAGTCTTTCCGGGCGGTCCAGTGCGCAGACGAGGCCGGCGAATGATCTTGGGTGGCTCGCCTCCGGTACGGGGCGCCGCGGCCAGGGACCGGGCGTCGATGGCACGAGCGGGACGAGGTTTGAAGGTAGTGCCCGCTGCATTCTTGTTTGCAGTTCCATTTCCACCAGCTCCGGTAGACGGCGCAGGTCTGCTAGAAGGTCGAGGTTTGCGAGGAGGTCCCGTGGATGCGGGTCTCTGTCTGGGTTCACCTCGAGCTGTTTGATTTTCCCGCCCTCAGCGAAAGCAGTTAGCACTGCTTTTTCTCCATTTTATTTCCTTGTATGCGATATCCTGCCAAAAAGCCCATACGTGAAAGTACAAATAGAAAACCAAAAAAAGAAGGGGCCAATTGGCAAAGAAAAAAAGATGCTGCTCGCATACCTGGTGGAGGGTTCGTCGGACCCTCTGCGGCCGCCACAGAAGAGACAGAGAAGTGGCGGATGGGCATGTTCATGCCCACCCAGACACGGTCGCCATGCTGGAC
Source organism: Penicillium oxalicum (assembly GCF_001723175.1). Taxonomy (NCBI): domain Eukaryota; kingdom Fungi; phylum Ascomycota; class Eurotiomycetes; order Eurotiales; family Aspergillaceae; genus Penicillium; species Penicillium oxalicum. Next base: position 2,861,463 of record NC_064652.1, on the reverse strand, counting down.
AATTTGCCTTAGCTGTGACCGGATCATTTTGTGTTGTGAGGTTGCTGGTCGGCGTGAAACGATTGTCAACGACACTCGACGGGGGCCTTCTCGCGGGCGGATACAACAACTTTTGCAGCTGCCCGGGTTGGAGGTCACGTGGTATAGATAGACGCGCGACAAATCTCATTTACTCCATCACTCTCTGGTTGTAGCATCATTTTGATATTGTTGTTGACTGTTGTTGACTGTTGTTGACTGTTGTTTACTGTCTGGCATGGCACAATGTGTATAGGTGTTACTACCATGCAGTATAACATTGAACCTGCTATCTATCTATTTTTTTATTCAAAGTAAAAGAAAGTAAAATCGAGACCTTCCTCCACAGACACAAGGTTCCTCCATTCAAGTAGGCGGTGAACATCGTCGTCAGTCCACCAGCCAATACTCTTCCTCGCCGCGGCAACAACCCCGGAATATCAATCATCAACATCAACATCACCATCAACAACCAAATCCATCATCATTCTGCAAGGATCTGACAGCTTCACCCTACCTACCTATCCATCATCTATTTATTCCTATCCCACCCATCTACAGAACCTCAATCACACCTTCTCCCCGTCCAAAAAACCCCCTTCCCCCCGAAAGAAGAAAGACCAAATACCCTAGGACCGGGAAAGCAAGAAAGCAAGAAAGCGAGCCCAAATAAAAAAGCAGAAAAAAGAATAAAAGGGCAACAAAACAAAGGGAAAAAAAATTCATCTCAACATACCATCATGCTTCGCCGCAAACCCACCGCCATCGCAATCACATCCGAAGACATCGCCGCCTTTGAAGAATCTCTCCTCCGCAAGAACACCGAGTCGGGCGCGCAACAGCCAGCATTCGGCAACGGAGTGGGCGAAGGTGATCTTGGCAAGAAAGTCAATCCAAGCGACGAATTGAAACCGCTTCCCGGGGATAAGGCGCGAATTCTGCGGCGAGAGGAGCGGATTGGGTTGGGTTCCCGGGGTTGAAAGATTTCTAAGTCACTATATTTTTTGTTTTGCATTGATGTTGATGCTGAAAGAGAGAGAGAGACAGAGAGGGATGGGAGTAGGAAGGGTGGAGGGAAGGGTGGAAGGTTCATGATATTATGATGTGATGATTTGTTGGATTGTTCCATCTCGAAGCAGATCTTGATTTGAGAAATCTGCTCTTACTTTTTTCTTTCCATTAATTTTCGGTTGGTCGTTGAAGAGGTCTATGTCTCTGTGACAGATGTCTTTTTCCATTCTTATACGGTTTTCTTCAACCTGGGTTGGCAAAATACCTCTCCGTCTGTACTGGGCAGTCAAATCTGTCATCCTGCGCGAATTCGAGCTCAGAAGCAAGCCTGAAAAAAAGTCAAATCAGATTCAACCTTTATCTCTGCGCTGACATAGACAATGGCTTCACGACATTGGAGAAAGAGGGGGAGTTTAGCTACTCGATCATTCACGGACAGTTTCTTGCTCTCACCTCAACACTTGGTCTCATTGTGGTCCACAGTTTTATGCGAGAAGTCTTCTCCTGCTACTGCTACTGCTATGCTTTATCTCTAGGAAGATCCTGTAGTAGGAGAGAGAGAGAGAGAGAGAGACGGACATCCCGGGTTGCTAAGTACATTTACTACTCTATACATGACCAAATTAGCCGTCTAGACACATCTTCAGTTCAATCATTGTCCTCTCTTCTCGTTATATAGCGAAATATCTCTAAGAGAAATGATCAAGATGCTGAAAATACATGGACCTTATTCGAGATCTACTCGATCCTCTTCCATCTCCTCTCCTTTATTTTCTTCTCATCTCCGTCGTGATGTACAATGAGGATTCGTGGATCCAATTCAGGAGTCATTCGAGCCATTCGTCGGTCGTTGGCTGTGCATCAAACGAGCCTGTCCGACAAGTTGAGACCATAAAAAAAAGCCAAAGTCACAAAGAAGGGTTAATACACGAATAAATGGGCTCAAGGGCAATCCAGAAAAACAAAACCTAGGAGGAAGCCTGGCCCGAACTGTAGAAGATAGAGAGAAGAGGCCCTCTACCTAAACCCAGCCAGGATGTGATATAATTCTAAAGCCGGACTCCACACTGCCTGTCGAAGGGGGGGGGGGGGGGGGGGCGAAATAAGGCTCATTCGCCCTGCGCCACCAAAGTCAAAGCCCATGGCCGGAAAACACAAATGGCTCACAAGCGAAGATGATGCGTGAGAAGAAGAAGAGACCTGGACATGTGTAGTGCTGGAAGTTTGATCAATCAAAGAGGATTGCCAGCCAAGAAAGGCGGCAGTGACAAAAGACAAGGTATGATGATCTAGCTTAGTCACGCGGGCAACAGTCATGTCTGTACACATAGAGCACACAATTGGAGAGCGAGAGAGAGAAAAGACAAGAAACGGAGAAGGATCAGGGGAAATTATAAAGAGATGAGCCATGTCGCGAGCCCCGATTTTGGGTTTCAAAATTCCAAGGAATCCAAATGACACGGGAAGAAAAATCGTGACTCTCATCAACGTTGTCGCTTGATCATCGAATCACCCATGTCGTTAGCATAATTCCATCGTCGCTTCATTCCCTGAGGATCGTAGACGCTCGCCACACTTTGTTGCCAATCCCGCGCGCTGAAAACCACGGGGGGTGCATGGAATTGGGGCGGTGAGACGGATTGGGTTTGCGGAGGGGCGACCTTGGGTGCCGAGTCGTATTGAACGGGGTAATGTGAGTGATGAACCATGTTGGACATTGGCTGGGTGGGGTTGCTCATGGGCAGGGGAGGAGAGTTGGCGCTGACGGTGGATGGGTTGACAGAGAAGGCCATATCCCATTGACTGTATCGCGAGTTTGTTAGCAATGCTGGGATTCATCCTGAGCAGATAAGGTCCTCATCGGTGCGAATCACGTACTTGATAATGCGAGTGGGATCCCAACTGTTCTCATCCACCAACGGAGATTCAAGGGCATGGGTCGTAGAAGGTTGATGGGGCACCATTCCAAGGGACTGTAACTGGGAAGAGGTATCCGACTTTGCGTCTGATTCAGCACCGGCGGAAATCGGAGGAGTGATTGGATGTGTGTGGAAACCCACTCTGGATGAGACATTACTGGACATTTGGCTAAGTTGTGGGTGATAGTGTGCGTCCATCTGGGGGCTCGGCTGGTAAGGTTCGGAAGGACTGCCATAGGGGAAACTGGGCTTCAGCTCAAAGGGACGGTGGGTGTCCGCGGAAAAGGCCAATCTGAGAGAGTCAATCTGCGCTTGGATTTCCGGCATGGGCCAGGCTGTAGAGCATCGCTCGAGAATCCGCATGTGGCGTGTGAAGTATTCTCGGGCATCCGAGTTGAACTGAGGATCCGGAGAGGTGATGGCGATCTAGAGCCGATTAGAACGGGAGGCCACGAGGTGAGAATAAAAACCTCCACCGGGCAGAGTCCATGCACTTACCAGATGGAGCATGGTGCAGGTTAGGATACAATAAATCGCAAAATTGATACCCCGCTGCATATACAACAGGCCAGAAAGTCCGAACCGCTCCAGGATGGCCTCTTGCAAGCGACAAATGTTCTTCGCAGACGAGTAGCACAGGGAGAAATGAATTTTCCATTCACCGTCAGTGAATGACTGAGAGGCGACGAGTTGCGGACGATGTAGCAGAATGATGGCCAGGTGACAGTGGGAGTGCATATTACCGACAAAATGCGATGGAAGCCACGGCGGCGCCCCATCTTCTGGGTAATTCACTTGCAGATCCGATGGCAAGGTGCGAAGCCAGTCGGCAAAGAGCGGATTCTTCTGGACGAAACGAGGATCCGCTCCCCAGTCCTTTTGCTTCTTGATTTTATGATAGGTATCGGTCATCATACGGATATGGTTGGCGTTGCGAACAAAGTAAGCAAACTGCCGAGATCGTTCTGTTTCGTAATGATCCAGTCCACGAATGTCCAGAGTCGGTCGCATATCAACCGTCTCGGGGTCTACGCCGTAATCCGAGCGCCCTGAAAAAAGATGCGATTGTTAGGGGAGGGGAAAAAGGGTCATTTGAACGAGTGAAGGGTGAAAGACAGCGAGACAAGAGATTGGAAGGGAGGGAAGAGGGAGCAAAGAGGAATAGAGAATGTTCATTGTAGACGCAATGCTCGAGCATCACGGGTCTCACGCACTCACCTTGAGGAGCTCCAATCATCACTTCCACGACCAAAAGTGCCTGCCAGACCCGCGTGCTCACCAAGCATTCAATCGGACTCAGGTCACACGGCCGCCCTTCGCTGTGGTTGCTATAATGTTCATGAATGTCTAGGTCCTTAGCCATAGACACAATGGTTTTGACAGTCTGCCATGAACGGTAGTAATAGCCCTTTTTAGGCAGTGACTCTCTCGCCTTGAGCAGGAGCAGTAGGGCCTGTATCGTGCTGAGCCGAGGAACGTCCATAAAACTCGATTCGTGCCCTAGATATCCAGGAGTCAGCGACCGAACGGGGGTACATCAAGTCCTCTGGAATCACAAGGTCGTCAGCACTTACGGTTCGCCATGGCGAGCCATTGAGCCCCCTCCGAAGGCTCATCTGATAGACGGCCAGCGCACGCAAACAGGGCTTCCAGGAGGAGTGGGGAGATCGAACTGCGGTCATTTTGCCATTGGTAATACAGGTGGGCGCGGGGAATCACGGGAACATAAGGGTGAATGTCGTCAAAGTAGATCTTAAAGTAAGTCATCACGGCTTCCTCGTCGGGCATCAGCTCGGGAGGAATGCGAATGGTGGCGCCTGCTCCCGTGCTGAGCGGGGGCAGTCGTTCTTCCACTTCATCTTGAATGGGTGCATCCGGTTCTGCGCGATCTTTCCTTTGCCTTCGAATATATGGTGCTGAATAGGAGTGTTAGCCATCCAGACTGATGGTGGAAAACCAACACCTCCCGAGAGGAATGAGGCAAGAGAAAGGGAAAGCGAGAGAGAGGGAGTGGAGGGGGGAAAAAGAGAAAGACAAGCGACCAAGCGTACCAATTCCCGTCTCGTCAATCTTGAGCTCGCCCAAGACTTCACTGAGATTATCCGCCGTAGACTGATCATTGTCGGAATAGACCGCACGTTCGGGGGTCGTCACGTGCGTCTGTGGAGGAGGGGCCGAATAAACCTGCGGCTGCTGTGAATAGGATTGATGCGGCATCACCATGGGGCTCTGCCGCATTTCATTATATAGCCCACCGGAGTGAGAGGAGGGCGGCGGTACATAGGAGGAATACATGTTCATGCCGTCGTATGAGGTCATGCTGCCAAGCGAGGGTTGGCTCGTGTGGTGATTATAAGACGGAGGTACGGGGAAGCTGTGCTGGGAGGTTTCGGAGGCCGCGGACGAGACATTTGCCTCTTGGGTCGAGTCGATCCCCTCGTTGATGAACTCTCCATCCTGGCCGATCGTAGGAGGAACGCAGACTAATTTGAGGCGAGTGCATGCCGAGCATGGCCAGGTGTTGGTCGTGGCCGCGTCGCACTTGATTTTCCTTTTGCGGCAACCATTGCAGGCCCGCATCACTGGGAGACGCTTAGCCACGGAGGGGATCTAGAAAAAGCATGGGTCGAGAAGGAGAGGTCGCTCACCTTTTAAGCGCTTATGACGATTGTGCTCGTCCACAAAGACGTAGTCTGGCAGAAGCAAGAAGGGTCAGATCCGCCACGGTCCATGAGGGGGGCGCGCAAACATCACATCGTGCGCTGGGGGAGAGAAAAAAAATACTCCGTCCCGAGGTTCGAGCTTACTTTTCTGTCCATCCCGAGGAGGTCCCGCGGGGGGCGCGAATGAATAGCCTTGCATCTCCCCGAACTTCTGCGATTATTCCAGCGCTCCGGAAGGGTATAATGTGTATGCGCTCGGGCACGGCGGAGCAGTCACGGGGCTCGTCGACGTCTGCAAATAAGACCGGTCTCGTTGATGCTGCGCAGCGGCCTGCCCAGCAGAGCGTTTGTTCTGTCCACGATCACCAGCCAATCGCACTGGGTCGGACTGGACGCCTCAGGATGCGCCGAGATACTTGAGGCCGCAACTGTTGGGGCGACGGCGTGTTCTGTACTGCGACACGAAGCCCCAGGAAATCGAGGGGCGCAACCGAATCCAGGCCAAAGTAAGAGACCGCCGGCCAGCTCTTTCAACCGACGCAACTGGCGATCTCAGCCAACCGCAGCAGGATTCAGCAGGAAACCCCGGAAAGATAGCCGACTGGGAAGAATCGGGGCCGTGTGGTGCAGGACCGGCTCTTTCGCTGCGATCGCGATGCGAGTGATGGAGGAACTGGAACGGGTGCGGCGAAGTGGACGTGGGGAAAGCTGCGATCGGCGGCGCTCTACCGAACCGCTGTTGTCGCGGGAGGAATTGCTCTCTTTGGTCTTTTTTTGGTTTCTATCTTTTTGGAGCGATTGTGCCGGGTTGGGTGTCTCTTGTGCTCACGTCTCAAAATATAGGTCGCAGGCGCCGAGTCGCGTGGTGAAGGGGGGCGAGTATAATGAGAAGTGCCGATGGAAGTGTGATGGAATGCTATTAACCGATCGAGGCCGGGCGAAGGTCCGTTAATCTGACGTGGGATCGCCGCGTGGGGCGTTATCGAGATACGAGGAAATTAAAGAGGTGAACAAGTGCCGAGTCACGGCGGGCATGGTGAGAGTCGCGCTCACAATCCAAGTGGGGACATGTGGGAGGACAGGGTCGTCCGAGACTTGCAGCAGAGGAAGAGGCGAAGATGTGGAGAGAGGAAGTGTCTATGACGGGGATGTACTGCGATGGACGGATATACTGTTGTGCGGGCGGGAGGGGAGCCACCAGCACCACGTCCGGATGGAAGGAATGAGATACGGCCAGGGAAAAGACAGAGAGATGGAGAGGCGGAAGAGGGGCGGTTTAGGATCGAACGGTCAACCGTTGAGAGATGGGAAGTTTTTCCAGCGGACGTTCACGATGAGGGGGGGGGGGAGCAGAGGCTGTCGAGAAGAGTGCGAGGAAGCCGGAGGATCAGGAAAGCCACAGGGGCGGAGGAGCTGGAATGGAGCTGGGCGAGGTTTGGGTGTGAAGGTGGAGTTTGGTGCCAGAGTCGGAATCGGCCTTATTCTGTGAGAAAGAGAGGGGGGACTAAAGCATGATTCGGAGACTTTTGGGATTTCTTTTTTGGGGCAATTTGGTTTTCTGGACGGTCCGAAGAGCCACTCCAGTGACGATAATGAGAATCATTCCTAATACTGCTTCCACCTCGGCCTCCCAAGACGGTGGCCATGGACTTTGGATTGCGATGATCATGAACCACCGCATCCATCCACGGTGGAGTGGACTGCCCATCTTCAGATGAAATGGATTGTCCCACAGACAGACACCCTCGTCAACCCTCTTTTTTCCCTCTGTCACCACGAACTACATTTGACGACTCCAGAATGGTCTATCCCCAGCACACCACGCGCGGTGAGAATGAGGGACAGAAGTGGAGGAGAAGGAGAAGCAGGAGAGGCCGAGAGGGGCTGCCAAGACCCATCCAGCGAGGATCACCGAGGCTAATCCCATTCTCGGCATGATTTCATCACTTGAGAGGGGCGGATTCGACTATGGAGACTGATTTTCACTTTACTGGAGACCATTTTGATCCTTTTCTTTTCTTTTTTCCTTTTCATTTTCAGTTTTTTTTTCTGTGGAATGAGAGCCATGATTCATGCTTCTTGGACAGTAGACTAGCAGGCCGACTGCATCCCCCCCCCCACCCCTTTGACGTCGCAACAGGTACTGTTCTCGTCTTAGTCAGGATATTTTACGGACCATACCCGTGTGACAGAGTACAGGTCAGGATACACGTATGCCGACAGTAGGCGATTCTGGTGAGTATCTGCGCTTGCGACGATCAGATCTAGCAAGTTGTGTGGCCTCTGGAAAAAAAAATTACAAATCCACCATTTGCAGTGGAATCTGTGGGTGTACACAATCGACTCCCGTCCGTGGTCGATCGGTATTGGCGCTCATCGATCAGTATAGATCCGACTCGATCAGGGTTTTTGTCGACACTGCGGTGCCCGAAGATCACGTCCGTCCCAACGAATCCATGGATGATGGAATGACCTGCTTGTCTTGTGCAATGATGGTCGTGTGTTGTCTTCTACAAGATGGTCCATACGATGGACTCACAGAGGCTCGCTCGTTGGCCAGTGATGACCAGCACGGAATTACCTCATTCTCTGATTCTGGTGCTTCCCTTTTCCCACACCCCTATTTTTATTTTCTTTTTTGCCGCATCACCACAAGTTCAAAAATCTCCTCGGTACAGCTCCATGTCCACTCCACTTGATCGTTCGCCTTGGGATCTTTGGTGTTTCCAGACACGCCTCCCTGGGTCAATGAATCCCTCGTCGACCGAGTTCAGCCCAATCGTCACGCGCACGGAGTGGATTTGCAGTGATCCATAGGGAGGGGCGATCCAGGTTTACATCTATCTGACCATCCCGACAGAGGGTGGGGGGGGGGGGAACAGAAAAGAGAAGAGAGAAAAGAACGAATGATGAATCAATTCCGGCGGATAGACAGACCGAACTAGGTTGAGTGGAGGAGCAACGCAAAGAGGAGGAAAACAGGCCAAAGGGTATTCCAGGGCCAACGAGCCTCCAGGAGGGACACACACTACCGGGGCAAGACTCACGATGCCACCAAGAGGGCCTCTGTGCCCTGGCTGTCGAACCATTCCCCCCTCCAAATGTACCGGACGGGCTGGAGAGGTCCCTGTACCGTGCACTGTATTGGGACTAGTCTGACAAGAGCTCTTCGAGGGCTACCCACTCAGGCTTAGCGTCGACGACACTCGGGAGACAAAGAGAGTTTTCTGGAGTCTTAGAGTTGTGAAGGATCGACGAAGGCCCGATTCATAATGATTGCTAAGTGGAAGCCGGCAATTAGTGATCGTAGCAACTACAGTAGCCAAACAGGATGTGTACTTTCATTACAGTTCTGTCCACACTTGTCGTCTTGTATCCTGGACGGGCTGTTCTCTGTATGCAACTAGACATTGGTGCCGCAATCCAGCCACTGTAGCGTGGTCCAGAGCTTCAGGCACCAGGGTCGCATGGACCCCCTACGAGTGTGACAACCTGCTTCTCTTGTATCTTTCAGCAGTACAGCATCGCTCGGCCCCAAAGACTACACAAGTGGAGTCCCAATTGATCTTTCCTCCTTTTTTCTTTCTTCCTATTCTCGGGCCACTCACAGCTGATTCCATGGGTTTTTGACTTTACTGGACTATGTATGGACAATACCGCAGTATCGAGAGGCTGAGAGAAAGTCGAATCCAGAGTCCGCGGATTAGACAAACGCCCCTGGCGATCCGCCCACGGCAAGGCCCGGATCCTCTGCTGTGGCGGCTGTTCTGTTTTGAGTTACAATACTGTGTCTCATACTGTATGTACAAGACCACAACCCCCGAGACTCCTCCCGTTTGTCCACTGATATTCCCAGCATCATACTAATCTTGAACATGCAATGATGTATGACACGACTCGACTTCAAGCCTGTCGTTGTCGCGGACGATGGTGGCAAAGGGCAACAATCTGGCTCTGTTCACGTTTGCCCGACAAAGTCCCGACAGTTCGATTCCTGACGAACGTCTATTCCAACTCTCGAATCAATCGCCCTCATCTGGCCCGCGTACACTATACTGTACAGCAAAGGTCTGGATAAAAAAGATCTCTAGTCAACCATTGGAACGCCCCCCGTCTCGGAGCTAGTCATTTACCCAATCCAATGATTCCAGCCGCCGCTGCTCTGAAGCTCCACTTTACACACGCAGACAGGCTGGACCAGTGTATGTCTGGAGGATATATCCCTAAGTATGTGTACAATCTGGACGTTCAATCACATTGCACAAATCGTCGATGTTGCGCAGGTGCCCGGGACCTCCTCCCCCCAAAATCCAGGAACCCAAGGAAACCAACCCAACTAGACTTCACCTGACCAGTGAAAAGTCTCGGGGTGGAACGACAGGCGGTTCAAGTTTTGAAACAAGCCCTCGCTCAAATCGAGACGAGCCGAGGCGACAGGTCCAGTGGACCGCTGGAACAACGGTGGACACGGGATTGTGGAGAGCGGACAGTTGGACGCTAGTGGACTCGAGGGACTGAAAAGGTCTCAGTTGGACCAGACCACGACGAAGTCCACTTAAACCCAGACTTTTCTTTCTCTCACTCCTCCACTCCACTCTCCTCTCCTCTCCTCCTCCCCCAGCCCCAGTTCACCGCGTGGTTTAGGAAAAATCCCCCGGAGCAAGAGGGGGGCGGCGTGGTCTCGTGGATAATGGAAAGACACGCGAGACGCCTTAAAACCAAGAAACCAACCACAATAAGATAAACTTCCACACGCCCGCCTCCTTGGAACATGGAGAGGCAAGATTTGGTAAATGGTACCGCAACGCACAGGAACGGTCAAATCTGGTTGACCACATGGCAACTTGGCAAGATCATCCTTTCGAGTGATCCACTTTGGGATCTTCTCTGTCCGGGAGCCTATTTTTTTTTCTCTCGAGGTTAGGGTTTTCCTGCTCCAGCTTTGGTGTATAGCCCTTTCGTTCTTTCTTTCTCGCCCCCCCCCCCCCCTCTCTCTCTAGTGATTAGTTACAACAGCCAAATACATACTCCAAGACCTCAAGAATTCCCAAGTTCATCGTCAAAGCGTCTCGATCCAAGCAAATCCTCTGTATTCGCAAGGCGTCCAAATCCCGACTCCGACTCCGACTTCCCACTCGAATGGGAAAGAAGATCCGTTTTTATGCCCAGGAACCAACAACAGTGGACTATCCAGAAACAAATAGAAAAAACAAACTGCATAGTAGAAGAATAAGGAAGACAAAAAAAAGGAGTTTCCGAGCCAGGGAAATCCAGCCTCTCTCCACCCAAGTTCATCAAATGGCAACATGATCGTCTGAAGCAAGGGTCAATGAGATTTACTAGGGGTTACTGCTAAAAGTGTCAGTCTCTGGCTAGACAAGATTTAGTTACAAGACTGAACCTGTCTCGCCTGTAGGGTCCAGGTAAGTGAGTGCAGTATGTACCGTAGTAACGTTTCCACCGACCCGGGCCCGCCGTTGGATTGCTGCACTAGGCGTCCTGCATGATAGACGGTAGACAGTGGAAACACAATAAGCAAAAACGCGAAGCCAAAAAAAATAAGAAAAAAGGAAGAAGAAAAAAGAATCAAGCGGTGAAGCTCGACGGGCCGAGGTCAATTCAATCTCCACACTTTCTCAAATATATCCCCCAAGTCTCTCATGCATTATCAGACCTAAGAGGGAGAGAGAGTGTGTGGATAGTCAATCGAGAAAGAAACGGCGAGAAAGTTTAGCAGCCCAAGACGGGAGGAAAAAGGCAAAAAGATGGAAAGCTAAAAAAAAAAAGAAAAAATTAAAACCATAAACAAAGCCCACACAGCCTCATGGATCCTACTTGAATAATGATATGCTTTTTTTCCTTCTTTCTTCCATTTCCTCAAAGATCTCTTTCAAGTCCAGCGGGAAAAAGGTGTTCATGTCCTTCAAGTATGTAAAAAAAAAAAGAGGAAGAATATATCAAACTAATGTGACTGTGGCTCGTCTCCCTCTTGTCGCTTCGCCCTCCTTCTCCTCCTCCTCCACCAGTCCCGCCCGGAGAATCCATGTCCCACATTCGGGGATAACGAGGGGATCTAGAAAATTGCCATTATCGAACTTTGACTGTCTATTCCGTTGGTTGGAAGAGGGCCTGTGGGTCAACACTTTTCTGGATTTGGATTAGTCCGGTGTTTTAGGAACACAATGACTTGGATGGACGGGCACTTCATCTGGAGTGGAGGAAAATTGTCGGCTGGGCCGCTTGTGTGGACTTTGAGAGGGGGGGAAGCTCTCTACAGCAATCGTACACACCAGAAGGAACCATGAAAAATGAGAAAAGAAAAAACCCCCCCCCCCAAACGGGGAGAAATGAAAAGGAGAGAGTAGGAGAACACCATGCAGCGTGAGACGAGCTCCGTTACTTCCGTCGGAAGACACCCTTGAGGATTCCAAGTTGGTGGGAGACGGGAGCTGGAGGGACTACTTCTGGGCGGACTGTCCTCGAGGGGGAAGGGGGAAAAGAATGTGCCAGAGTTACTGCTAAGTTCAACCTGACTTGTTCGGGTCGAATACCCTGTAGGTCTAGAGCATCTCAGTAGACACATATGCGAAATGCCTGTACCCATGAGGTGCACACTTGTATTGACGCAGATTCTTCGAGAAAGCCTCACGCTCGGAGAGCTCGCCGCTCGTTTTGCTCGAAGAAAAGCCGAAATAATCGCCATCTGACGTGTGAAGACATACCGCTGGAAACCGTCAATACAGGGTCCAACACCAAGCTTGATCCTTTCTCCGAGATCCTCGAGAATGTCATCGTTTCAGTCTGGCACAATAGACGTCGGAGAATCGGACCGTCCATCTGGATCAACCCTAGTCAATTCCAAGAGACGATGACGGCCGCGCCTCCATTACTATAGATTAGAGTCAAATTCCTCCATCCAGTGGACTGGCCCATGCATTCGGGAACTTCACAAGTAGTTCCGGATTGGTGGCGGCACAGAATCGATGGGGTTTAGAGATCTTCTGTAACTTGTTCTATTTAATAAAGTATCCCCCCCCCCCCCCGGCTTCACCTTGCCACCTACTCCGATATGCATCCTGCAATTTGCTCAGAATATCCCGACACGCCCAAAGAACCTAGGTAATTTCGCGACTCTGTGGATTCCTCGTATTCGGCGGCACCAAATCTCACGAGAGTTGCCTTTGCCTCACTCCTGAGACGTGTAGGCTAGGATTTCATCATCTTATACCAGGCAACAGGGGAAGTGAGCAGTGTTGCGATATCCATTGAAACCAATCTCGTCGTCAGACTCCAGATGGACAGGGATGGCCCGGATAGGCTACCTCGGAACTTTGGGGATGAAGTGGGCAAACTTGAATGGACGGATGGAATATAATAGGGAGAAAGAAAACATCTCCTCATCGTACAACAGACTCGATATTATTATTTGGGGGGAGGGGGGTTGTATGTGAGTGCTCAAGGCGCGAGGTGCTAGAAGCATGTCTGGATGACTTGGTCTGGGATGAATGGAGGTAGCGTCCACTGCATCATCGGACACTGGGCAAGAGAGGGAGAGAGAAGGGGGCACTTTGTCACATGCAACGCCAAGATCAAATGAACAGCCAAACAAAAAGCCAATGACTTTGCTCGTTTATAATTCCATACTTTTGCCAGCCTGTGGCACACGTCGCCATCGCTGCCCTACTCATACTACGATGTGGACACCGCTAGGTCAAATGCCGAACGACGATGGTCAAGTCAAAGCGCTACGATCACTGGGGCAATCCTGAGTGCCTAGTGCATACTTACCTTAAACGGTGCCTAGCGTCCTGTAGACCGCGTCAATCCAAAGTCAATTTAATTGACCGGCGGGACGACCAGGATGCAAGCAGGGCCCCGGCCTCTCGGGCTCCCACCGGCTGTATTCTTTCCGCCACGGACATCATGCACGGATGAACTCGGCGCCTCTGGATTATTGCACTTTAATCTATTTGCCTTGGTCGACTCGGAACTCGACACATCTTGTCTCGATGTTTTGGAGGGAGTGGGAGAGAATGGGCGACAATGTGAATAGGGGAAGGGAATATAGTCCTACAATCGTACCCGATGGCTTCGTATACTCTCGCCACGGGCCTTACGTCCCCCGGCCTCACGGTTGGCACAGGTGCTCTCAATTGACCAGTGAGTCAGGACGAGCGATGAGGACTCCTTAGTCAGGACTCCTCACCAAGGAGTAATTCGTTCACTTGTCCTGGAAGCCACGCAGGTATAATTTTCCAGGGGACCCAAGTACCCACCTGCAGGGTGTTGCTTACCCACACGCGCCAAATTATGCAACCTAGCCAGGTTTCAACCAACGCTTTCGTCGATCTTTCTGGCCCTGTCTCTCTCTCTCTCCCCCCCTCTCTAGTGCCAGACTAACGGTAAATACCGCACTGTTAGCTTGCGAGGTTCTTCCGAAATAGCGGGGGTGCATGCAGTGATTTTGACTTTCCACAGAAGATCGACGTTTGTAAAGGCTTGGGAGGGGGGCCTTTACTCTTGTTCGTATTCTAGACGTGAACTCGGGTGTCTCTCTTTCCTGGTTTCCGTCATGGAAAATGTACTGTCCACGGGATGGACTCCGCGTCCAGGCATCATGCTTATTGAATCATGGTAGAAACGGGAGCAACATAAGAATAGCAAGGCTCCTCGATCGGCGATGATTCCCGAGTGGCGGAGAAGTGGGCACGAGAAGAGAGAGAGCATGCCTCCAACAGATGGTGGATAATCTTCGATCGCGGATGAAGCCAACGATTCTCCATGGGTGTGGCCACTGGCTCCAGCGGCCATCCAACCTGTTCCATTCGTGAACGGGGGAGGGGACTTGATTTGACCGACATCTCTTTGCCATCCGCCCAAGTCGGAACTGTAGGGGCCGGAGAGCATCAACGACCACGCCCCAGTGGCCCATACGATTTGGTCAGCAATCTCATCGGACGATCGAGCATGGATCTTGGTCGGGATGTCATGACGGCCAGGGGTCAACTCTGGGCGGGGGACGTGGAGGGTTGGTCTCAACTGCACGCACTAAACCCGAGGCATGTCTGTCGTTCACAGCCTGGACAAAACAATTCCACGTATTGTTACGTGTATACGGTGTCAATGCCCTGACCGTGTGGGACGAATAGCCGAGGATCCCCCGAAAAGGGCAAGGCTTGATACCACGTGATTTGAGAGCCGCTCTGTGGTCGAATTCCGCGTTTCGGGGGCTCCACGGGCATCGTTGCTTGCTGTTGCTTATCGAGGGCCCACCCCGGTGCCATCTCTTATCACTTATCGATTATCATCACGTGTGCATTTGCCCCTCTCGATTCATCTCCGATGATTAACTCCGGGGGCTGGAAGTGGACGATTATCACCTCATTCCAATCATCAGAGAGAGACCTGCTCCAAAGCCACGCGCTCCGCCATCCCTATACCCCTGCCAAACTACACGACGCCCAGGGAGTCAAGAAATTTTTTGTTTTTTAGAATCCACAGTCTCAACATGGCAGAAGTTCAAAACTCCAACCCTACCATCCTCAGTGCCGCAGATCTGCCCACGCGATCACGGTCCTCGGAAAAGAAGCAAGGCGATCATGAGCTCGGCATCTTCGCCGCAGTTCCCCAATCCACCGATTTCCTCTCCTCGGATTCAGAAGGTGATGAAGATTTGCTCGAGGAACCCATTGATGAACAAGAAATATATGGTATGCCCCCCGATCTGCCTTTTTTTTATTTTTTCAGAATACTATGTTATTTCCCCTCCCCAACATCTTCCCCATTCTTCATCGTCTTCTGGTCTTACCTCCACTGCCGCCTCTCCGTGTGCGCGCGGATCCCTTGGGGGGGCCACATCGCGATGAGATGCATCGATTGCGTCTCCTCTCTCATGCAGCCCTCCCGGCCCGCCTCCGCCATCCCCCCGTCTTTGCTATAATTACTCTCCAAGTCGATCAATCTATTCATAGTGCCCACTGGCTTGCATCTCCTCCTCCCTCCTCCCTCCTTTTCTCCCCGCTAATCTATTTGTAGATCTCATCAAAAACATCTCCGACCCCGAACATCCCCTGTCCCTCGGCGAATTAGCCGTCGTCTCACTACCAGATATATCCATCCAACCCACTCTCCCCACGGTCCCCAACTCGCCCCTCCAAACGGTCACCGTGCTGATCACTCCCACCATCACGCACTGCAGTTTGGCCACCGTGATTGGACTTGGAGTCCGAGTCCGGTTGGAGCAGTCCCTTCCACCCCGCTTCCGGGTTGACGTGCGCATCAAAGAAGGCACGCATAGTACTGGGGACGAGGTGAATAAGCAGCTGGGGGATAAGGAACGGGTCGCAGCGGCGTTGGAGAATGGGGCCTTGATGCAGGTCATTGCCAAAATGATGGAGACTTGTCAATGATGATAAGGATTGAATTACTCATGTTTGATGAATGTTGATTTATTTTTCTTGATTTTTTTTCTTTCTCTCTCTCATTTCTTTAATCTTGCATTTCCCCTCTGCCTCAAAAGTGCTCGAGGGTACTTTGATACCTTTTGCATATGTACGTTGACCCTGCCTGTTTACATGGACGTGTCTGTCCATTGGCTGTAAGAAGGGAGGTGGTTGAACGTCAAGGCGATTGGGAAGATAAAAAAAACCAATCACATTCCTTGTACTATCATTAGGACATACTGAGCTTGGATAGAAATTGTGGGATGTGTTTTCAAAGTGCCAGAAAATCTACATATGCATCATTCTCTTACACGATATATTCAAAATAGCGTATACCGGACAATGTACCCTGTGTGGGCAACGTCCATCCGACGTCTACAGAACGACCTGACTCTCGTCCTAGGGCATCCTACCCGTGGAACACAAACTATCTTTCCTAGAACAAGGGAAAAGAAAATGACCTCCCTATCTCCCTATTCAAAGAACACGTCTTGTTTTTTTTAGGGGGGCGGGCTTTAATATTACACGGAGAAAGACACACGATCGTGGTATGCACACCAGTCGCCGTAATCATGAATCCAAAACGCCGCTTTCCTGCAACCCCTTCCACAATTCCGGTTCCAAAAACTTACTGACCGTCACGTCCTCCGCCAGACCCTTGCGCCGGCGGGTCTTCAACACAAAGTCTCGTGCAGTGGCCATGGCACTCGCCACCTCCAGAGGCTTCAGCTTGACGTCCCGATCCAACGGATCCCCAGGAACGACGCTCCACTTGTCAAACACAAGACTCACCATGGCCTGACCTTGTGTGTGAATTCGTAAATCGGTCTCGAAACCAAATGAGTCGATCACGGGGATGAGTCCCCGAACGGAGTAGAGCGGCGTACCGGCGATGGGCCCGTCCGACAGGACGTGACCACGGCGCCGGGAGAGGACGGTGTATACCGAGGCAACCGCGTCGGCGGGACCGGTCATTGTGCATGAATAGATGGGCTCCATGAGCCGGGGGGAGGCCATCAGGAACGAGGAATACACGGCTCGACGGGCAGTCGGAATGATTTGACCGCCGCCACGATAAATGGCTTGATCCGCCAGTGACACATCCGTGAGTCTGAATTTGGTGTTTCGGATAGCTAGAAAAAGTCAGTCCACAGCTTCGCGCAAAGACGAAAAAAAAAAGGAAAAAAAAGCAAGCCAGAGGGTTTAAAGGGGGACCAAACTCACGTTCTTCACATAGGGGACCTTCTCTCGTACCCCAGCTGAAACCCTGGGTGATCGAGTCCCGCACAGTCCCAAGGAGCTTCTTATCCACCTGCGAAGGCAATGTGTCATCTTGTAGGATGTTGGGCCCCATCTCCTCCGGACCAAACGCCCATATGCTGCGGGCCGCAAGCTTGTCCCAATCGTAATTGTCCTCAAAGTAACGCGCTACCTTGCGAATCGGATCCTTGATACTGACTTTCCCGCTCTCGATATCCTCAGCAATACCCTCGTCGAGTGGCTCGGCGATCATGGTAATCTTGTTTTTCTTGTTGGGTGTGATAGAGTAACACATGATAGCCGACGTCTCGACCACCGTCTCACAGAAACGCGTCACCGGGTCGGACACCTTGATCTCCATCTCCGAATACAGTCGTCGAAGGTCATGGAGCACGCAGTCCATGTAGAGTTCACCCGTTCCCAATACGATGTGCTCTCCGGACTCTTCCACCTTTGTGGCGATCAGAGGATAACTCTTGTTAACTTTTCTTAACCCATCCAGCATCTTGGGAAGTTCGGAGGGGTTCACAGGCTCCACAGCGACCTTGAAGACGGATTCGGTCATATGACGAATAGGACGGAAAATGTATGGTTCTTCATCATCCTCGAGTTTCAAGGGGACAAGCGTTGCCGTCTTCACGATGGAGTTGTCGACACCGCCCAGGAGAACCCAGTTACCTGCAGGCACGCCGTCTGTGGAGATGTTGTAGCACGTCTCGGCGATCCAGGTCTCGGAGATGGTGGCAATCACCATGTCCTCCTCGTCTTCGGGAGTGTAGCCTTCTCCCAAGACTCGGACTTGCTGCCCAGGTCGAGCGGTACCGCTCATGATACGACCGAAAGAATTGAAGCCGCTAGCATCGACAGTATTGAAGAGCTTTGTCACGTGCACGACCAAAGGTCCATCCTGATCGCACGCGGACATGGATGCCGCAACCTTGGTGTCTGTGGGACCGGTGTAATATCGTTCCAACATTCGCCGAGAGCCTTCCACGGGAGAGGGAATATGTTGCACGAGCATATCCACGAATCCAGTAGGGGGTCCGAAAAATTGATCACACACCAGTCTTAGCAGTTCAGCGGCATCGGTCTTCAGTTGCGATGGCTTCAGGAAGACGCCTACGCTCGCCAGCGTGCGCTTCAGATCCTCCGGGCTCTCACTGATGGTGTGCGAATAGAGCTTGTAGATAGGCTCTAGGATGAATTTCACAAAGGCTCGTTTTGAGTTCTCCTCCACACCCTTGCGAGTGAACTTCCGACTCCGAGGATTGTAGAAGATATCACCCCAGAGGCGAGCAGCAAATTCAGCGGAATCTAATTTCGGGTAGGTGTCCGCATACATGCGCGCAAAGGATTCCAATGTAAAGCACCAGTTCATAGAACTAGATGCAAATGCGACGTTACCCTTCTCGGGGCTCAGTCGTCGTCGTTCGCCTTGGCCAGGCACAATACTCTCAATGAGAGTGTTGACTTCTTCAATGACATGTTTCAGCTTGAAGTAGGCGTCGTTGGGGGGAAGCTTCAGTTCCAGAATAAGACGGTCCATCTTGTTCACCACCAAAGTCAAAGGGAGATCTTCCAGAACCGCGTGTCGAACAATTTGCTCAGTGTTCGCCTGCACACCCTCCACCACGTCCACCACGAGAATGACACCATCCACTAGGCGGATCGACGCAGCTACCTCATCCACAAAGTTCACATGGCCGGGGGTATCGATGATATTGACCAGGTGGGATTTGCCCTTGGTTCCTTGGAGCACCAAGCTCATTGGCGCTGCTTTGATGGACACGCCTCTCTCCCGTTCCAGGAAATGAACGTCCGTATACCGGAGCTGCTCCTCCTTGCGCTTGCCCTGGCGTTTCTCTAATCTTGCAGAAAGGTCATGTGTTTGTCGCACCAGCATGTCCATGAAGGCTGTCTTGCCGTGGTGCAAATGACCCACCAGGGCAACATTTCGTATTTGGTCCGGGAAATTGAGCAAATCTGACATGAACTCTCGGGAAAAATAGACTGGGGGAAGCTCCGTTTCTGCAATCGCAAATTTCTTCTTTTGAACAGGCGCGATGATCGGCTCGGACAGCGGCTGCGCATCTTCCTCTTGAACCATAGTCTCGACATCGGCGCCGTATACTTGTTGTGCGCTGGGGTAGTATTGCTTGTCTTCGTGTAAAATGACCGCATTCGAGGGACCCTCTGTGCGCGAGGCGCAGGTTAGCATCTTTGCACTCAAGAAACCGAGTTCCATTTCATCTTGTTGCCACAGATTGCGCATTGGTCTTACCGTCTACCTCCATCAATTGCTGATCATTTACTTCCTCCTCCTCCTCTTCATCATCATCAAAGGCCTCGTCAAATTTGAAGGCCTGGGGAACCTGGTCCTGCTGCTCCTCATCGGACTCGGCTTCGCCGATGTAATTGCCGAACCTGGGAGAGAGCCGTTGTTAGCACACAGTTGCACCATGAGCGTGGTTCTTGGATTCTCAAGCTCACTCATCGTAGAGGTCATCCATGATGGGCCAGGTCGTGTTGATTTGTGGAAAGAAAACAAAGTATCAACCGCAGAGTCCCCAAGCAACTGGCGTGTGACGGCGGAGAATGGGAAGGCTTGCAACTTTCGGTGGGTCCAGCCTGGATGGGACCGGCAGAATGCAGGCGGTCGGTATCAAAAAAATATTGAAATCGGGAGAGCTGCTCATCGACTGGTGAGTTACGGGCTGCGGGCTGACACCCGTCGTGCGCAGTTGCACGCGGTACTTACCATCCACGAAGCACCCCCGTAGCGGCTCAAAGTACCCGCCAGACACAAAATGGTGAATGGTACTCGAAGTACTCGTGCCTACACCGTACAGCTCCTCACTCCCCACTTTGCCTTTATTTATATGTCAAGCCCATAGCCCCTTGGACTTGGCTTCTTCCCCTCTTGTTATTCAACAACCTCTTTGCATCATTACCCTGTACCCTCTTTCTTCGAATTTCATTTCCCTCAAAATGTCTTCTCTCCCTCCTGTTTACATTGTCTCGACGGCCCGCACTCCCGTGGGTTCGTTCCTTGGGTAAGCTGCCCCTCCATGGAGTCTCATTCTGGCGGTCAAGACTAACGTGACTGTATAGCTCTCTGTCCGGCCTCGCTGCTCCTCAGCTTGGTGCTCACGCGATCAAAGGTATGTCTCCAAATGTTTATTCTGCACGATCTTTCAATCCGAGTGCTCAATTGAGACTGATGGCGGGTGAAAAACAGCGGCTGTTGAGCGGGCCGAGGGTATCAATGCTTCCGATGTCGAGGAGGTCTTCTTCGGCAATGTTCTGTCTGCTGGGTGAGTCATGATTCGAGTGGCATAATTTGGGGTTTCCATGTCAAGAAAAAAAAAGCTAATAGCTCCACGATCAGTGTTGGCCAGAACCCCGCTCGCCAGTGTGCCATTCACGCCGGTCTCCAGGAGTCCACCGTTTGCACGACCGTCAACAAGGTCTGCGCCTCTGGCCTGAAGGCCATTATTCTCGGTGCCCAGACAATCATGACTGGCAACGCCGACGTTGTCGTTGCCGGTGGTGCTGAGTCCATGTCCAACACTCCTCACTATCTGCCCAGCCTGCGCGGCGGTGCCAAGTACGGCAACCAGACCATGGTGGACGGAATTATGAAGGACGGTCTCCAGGACGCTTACGGCAAGCAGGAGCTGATGGGCTTTGCTGCCGAGGAGTGTGCTCAGGACCATGACTTCAACCGCGAGCAGCAGGATGAGTACGCCATCCGTACCTACCAGAAGGCCCAGGCCGCGCAAAAGGCCGGTGCTTTCGACTTTGAGATTGCCCCTATTGAGATCCCCGGCTTCCGTGGCAAGCCCGGTGTGACCGTTTCTCAGGACGATGAGCCCAAGAACGTGAGTCGTGCTTTGTATCATGCTGTCGTCAGCGCGAGTATCGAACAAGCAGAACCTAGTCAACTAACACACCTTCTCCGTTGCAGCTGAACCCCGATAAGCTCCGCGCCATGAAGCCCGCTTTCATCCCCGGCACCGGTACCGTCACTGCCCCCAACTCCTCTCCCCTGAACGACGGTGCTGCGGCTGTTGTCTTGGTCTCCGAGGCCAAGGTGAAGGAGCTGGGTCTCAAGCCCATTGCCAAGATTCTGGGTTGGGGCGAGGCTGCCCACACCCCCAGCAAGTTCACCACTGCCCCCGCTCTGGCGATCCCCAAGGCCCTGAAGCACGCTGGCGTGACTCAGGACTCCATCGACGCCTTTGAGATCAACGAGGCTTTCAGTGTGGTTGCTCTCGCCAACATGAAGCTGTTGGGTCTTTCTGAGGAGAAGGTCAATATCCACGGCGGTGCCGTCGCCATCGGCCACCCGCTCGGTGCCAGCGGTGCCCGTATCGTCTCCACTCTGCTCGGTGTCCTGAAGGCCAAGCAAGGCAAGCTTGGCTGTGTTGGCATCTGCAACGGCGGTGGCGGTGCCAGTGCCCTGGTGCTTGAGTCTCTCTTCTAAGCAAATGCTTCCTTATGACGAACCGACATGACATGATTCTCAAAGTTTTTAAGACTTTGTGGCGATTTCCCCCAAAAGATGTGGATCGCTCGATACACCTACACATATACATATAGTTATACGCATTCTGTCTGAGCTGGCATGAAGACCTCAAAGCAAGCCGATAGATTTAATTTCAAATCCAAGATATCCAGATTCAAATAAAAAGCAAAAGCACCACAACTAAATACGAGTCGTATAATTTGTCCTAAGCTTTGCCTCAAGATTGCGGTAGAATCAGTGGGGACGCCGAACCTCATAATACCGATCGGTGGTTTTTTTTGTCTCTCACAGACAGCCTGCCATTTCGAGACACTGGCAGGATCTTGAATGCTTCTAGCGTTTCGTTTCATTTCCTCCCGACTGACCCATTACCCCATTCAAGTATGAGGATTGTAGTATATGTATTTCTTTTGTTACATATAATCAGCCTGGAGGAGAAGGAGGCATGAATCCACATATGTTCTAGCAAGAAAGTTCATCACTTTTAAATCATGCAAATGCACCCACAAAGGCCATAAGAAGCGCCCCACAAGCAACTGATATACAAGCTTCGACACGCCTTCTCCCTTTCAACGTGGCATAGCTCGACTCACTCAAAAAGTCCTCGGCCAGCAACTCGACCAGGCCCGCAAACAGCAGCAAGCCACTACTGATCGCATTGGTAATACCCACCATCAGCAGACCCGTAGCGCTAGCAGGATCATACATATTATGCAGCACCAGCCCAATGGCTTGGCCGATAGGAGTTGTCGTTCCATACGCCAGGCACATAAGCCACGGTTTCGCTGATGAAGGGGAGAAGAGATCGGGGATAAGCGAAGCGATTCGCGATCCCAAAGCAAAGCCTTCAAAAGTCTGGTGGAAACTGATGGCGATCAGGAGGACCACGAAGGAAGTGCCCGTTGCGACACTGAGAGCCATTCCGATGAAGATGCTGTGAAACAGGATTCCGGCTTCCAGAAGTAGACACTGAAGGAGTTGCCGTTGAGGGTTCTGCAGCGGCGAGCCCATTTCATCATGAGGCTGGAAATTTGAATCACCTGTCGCTGGCCGGCGACTTGCGCGAGGGTGTAGAGATTGTGCGGCTCGTCCATTGATGGGGATGTTGTCGGCGTATGGGTCAAGACCTTCGATATCATCGTCACTTTCCTCACTTAAATCGCCCTGCTCTCTTTTCGAGCGTGTCACACCCAACGAGGCGCGATTGAATTCCTGCGAAGAGCCGGAATCTCTTTGAGAGACACCTTGATCGCTCTGCCGAGTGCCTTCCATGAAACCGCTGGTTGATGGGCTCCGAGCTCCCAAATGTCCATAGCTTGACTCGTTGTTCTGGAAATCATCCATGGAGTCACGGCCAAGGTCTCCCATTAACGTATCATAATCAGTTCCATGCACATGGCCCGCGCCTTTCATTGCGAAGAACATCTCCACTAACACCACAGCAAACACCGAGATCATGGCCACGAAGCCTGCCATGGCACGATAGGTCCGGCTCCAAAACCGCGGGAGACACGGGTCGGTCAACGAGACGAATGCCGTGGGAAGCAGATGGACAAAAGCCGTCGCAATCAAAACTCCTGTCCCGAAATGTCTGGAAATGAAGAGAAAGCGTCGAGGAATCGGAAGGCCAGGAAACCGGCGCGCGAGAACGGGGAACGAACAAGCTACAAGGTCACAACTGTCAGCATACTCACACGTATCCTGCAATTGTGTATCAGCACCAGCATCAGGGGAGCCGTGACGGGAGTTTTGAACCCCCTCTAGGCTGCAACGCACCGAATGTGCTCAGTCCAAGAATGAGGAAGAGAGCCATGACATGAAGACCAGTATTGTAATCGCCCCTTTGACCTGAGCCACAGCTGGGGGAACCGTCAGCCGGGTCTGAAGATCGAGCGTCATTTCGTCGTTGAAGCTCTGCCCTCAATAGTGATTCAGGGATGTCGGAGATGGAAGAGAGAGCCCGCTTGAGGTCTGGGATCGGGTAGAGTAAGCCATGATGATCTTGAGACTTGGATAGAGTGGAGAGCACAGTCAACTCACCCATTGACCCCAGGCCTGCATCCTGCCACGTGTGGGCATTCGGCATCTTTAGAATGGGAGACTCAGAATGCCGCTAATGTCCAGATCGCATCACCAGCGCACGTTTTCCCGGGGAGGCGTGGATGTGGTACAGTCTCGAAGACTAGTTCAATCGAATAGCCGCTCCAAAAGCACAAAGTAAAAGAGCCAGGCCCGTGTAGTTGGAGCTGAGTGCTAGTTGTAGGAGCTCATGATTTGACGAAATTCGGTCGGTGTTCGGCGGGCCATGCGTCTTATCACTTTCGATCCGAGAACAGCAAGCCTGGGCCGATCTGCCGACTTATCGCGGCTTAGTAACGCCGTATGCGGGCCGCGCTGTTTCACGAAGTTGTGTTGAAGGTCCAGGACAAGAATTTGTACCGATGATGCTCACACATTATCTGCTGACTGATGATGAATGCATAGTGGTTACAGAGCCGAGGAGTTGTGATTTAATTATTGGAAAGAAACAGGATAAGACCGAAGAGTAAACCACAAAGAACACTTGGATGACATTGTAGTTTCACCAATCAGATCTGTTGCGCTGGGATACTCTAATAGTATGGCAGATGCTTCGATAAAAAAAAACGTCCATGGAGCCAGCAATTGCTCGAATGCTTAATGGAACAACCTATCGATTGTTGAGTTTTGTCCATCCACTGGTACCTTTCGGCCGACGACCTTCCTCTGTCGCCCGCACGGAACCTTGCTGTTGTCCCGTAGCGCTCTCGCCTGGCGTGACTGTGGAAGTAGACGACTGACCAGTCGTATCGTGCGAATCCAGTGCCTTTTGCTTTTGGGCATCTGCATTGCCCTCAAACCATTCTTTTTCGTCGAGGACTTCCCATTCTGCACTTGCCATTTCTCCCAGGAGTGTAGCTTTCAATTTATCTGCAATTCTGGTCGGCGTGGGTAGCTTCCATGTCCGCATGAACTCCACCCCTTCCGATGCCGCGAGGAACGAGTGGGCCGTACCATGGGAATAATGTCCAAGCATGGGAAAAGATTTGGTGCGTTGTATGGTAGTTTGCGGCGAATCCTTAGTGGGCTTTATTTTCTGCGTGTCTCGACCCGCAAACGCTCGCATCAATGTGGATGCTGGCGCTGGCGGAGCGACGAGTAGCTGCCACATCCCCTTCCCAATGTTACAGATATCCTCCCAGGAGTCGGAGTTCAAGTTGATACCTTGTGTCCTGCACAACCAGGCCACGTCCCAAGCAAGGAGTGAAACACCTTCCACAAACAGTGCATAAGTGCCAGGGTCTTCTTTGGCTAGACGTGGGAGGGGTGTGTCGATAAAGAGCGGTCGCGGGCGTGGGTGGGTGCGAGCTCGAGGTTCGGTTCTCGATCCCGCGGGATTGCTTGGGACAGTATAAGAATCTTCGGATCCGTGAGAGAGATTTCGGGAATTGTACGATGCAGCAAGAGTATAGATGGTCGCAGTAGGATGATTTCGGTGAGGCAAGGTGATTTCCGCGGGCAGTCTCAATGAAAGGTAG
This sequence comes from Penicillium oxalicum, assembly GCF_001723175.1. Lineage (NCBI taxonomy): Eukaryota > Fungi > Ascomycota > Eurotiomycetes > Eurotiales > Aspergillaceae > Penicillium > Penicillium oxalicum. The sequence goes on along the minus strand of NC_064652.1, from coordinate 2,836,065 downwards.
TGAGAGACGAGGACCAACAGGCGGGCAACGTTCGAGAGCGAGGTAGATATTTGCACGGGACTTGCGCCTATTCAACGGGTTAGCAACATTTCGAACATGGACAGACGCTGGGCCGGGCATACCATTCAGGTCTTTCAGGTCGATTATCCCTAGACCACCAAGTACATAGCTATGCCGGCCATCACTTCTTTTGGAGGTCCGCTGTCTCAACCCGTACAAGTGGGCTGCCTCACGACAAAGAAAAATACGTGCCTCTGCAGTCTTGCTATGAAGGGTATGCCACAGGTGCTCGGTCCTCTTCGTCGTGTTCTGAATGTTGGTCAAGACGGAAGCCTCCCGCTCCGCCAGTTCGTATTGTGCCGATTCAGCATCGGAACGTCTTCGAGATAACAGCGCTTGACGCTCCAAAATATCTATCCTTTTGGCCTTGATCTCATCTTTCAATATGTCAACCTGCCGCTGAAAATCATCCTTTCTGGCGGAGGACGACGCCTGGCGACTGGATAATACTTGAAGAGCCCAGGCCGGAGAGCTTTGATTTTGACTCGAATGAACCTGCTTGGGCGTGGACTGAGTTTGTGGAGTACTTTCATGAGCAACAGCAGCTGCTATCTCCTGGCCGAGTCTCTCCTTCTCCAAGAGAATCTGGGCATTTTCAAGACGCAGCGGATACAGGTGATTGCGGGCACACGTCGGGCACAGTAACGGCTGGCGGGAGTGGGCTGAGCTGCATACGGAGCAGCTCATCGCAGAGGGTGAAGAAAGCGTGTAAGATGGTTTGGTGAAAGCTGAACTTCCATGGTGTGTCGATGAAGCTACCAGAGCCGCCACCGATGACCATGAACTAGGGAGGTGCAGGTCTACAGAGCTGCCGTTGTCGGGAGCCCGTCTGTTGCAATGTCGTCACCTGACGAGCCTCCCGCCCTGGAGCGGTCCAGATGATCTCCACAGTGGGCAATGGCCAAACATGTGAATGCAACCTTATCTCAAGCCACAAGCAACACTCATTCAAAAGCCGACAGAGCCCCACGGGCTGCCGAGAGAGATTGCAGCATCGGTCATTTCTCGCGGTGCTCTGCTTGGAGGGAGCATCTGGGACGATGTCACGACAGGGGAGCCCAGAAAAGGCAGCACCGTCCAGGTCATCGGTAGAATCGCATAGTCATCAGAGCATCGAGTCAATGCGCCCGTCTTCTCATGATGCCGAGTTCACTCTCACAACTCAGCTGACCCAAGGACTGGAAGACTGCAGCTGGGAAGAGCTGCAGGAAAAGTACATGGAAGCCATGGATGAACACAGCCGGGTTGAAGACAATTTACGTGTCGAGACGGCGAAGTTGCTCGAGGTTCGACCATAGATGCACGATTTGGTGGAGGTCCTGATTTGCTCATTCGGAAGCAGGTGTTCACAATCTGGTCTCAAACTACCATACTGCAAGACGAGAAACGTGCCCTCAAGCGGTTCGTGTTCCCTAAAATTAAAAAGCTGGGCACAATAGGTGCTTGTCCACCACGTGAATATTGACACTGTAAAGGTTCAAAACGCAGATGCAACACGTTCAAAACTCTGAAGTGAACCTCGAGAGCAAGAAGAAGCACTGTATTTCTCCCCACTTCCGTCTGTCGTGAATATGCTTCGTCGGATCTTGACGCTCATTGGGCTGATGACTTCTCTCTGTTATAGACACGGACGTTGTCAGGGCATTCCAGAGCGCCTTGGCCTTGCTCAACGAGCAGATGAGGTACTAAACACACTTATACTCTAGAGGAAATTTGTTCTTGCGGCAGGGCGTGCAGACTCATGTCATGCCATGGAAACAAATTTACGGATGGCTTCAAAATAAAACATAGCCATTTCTTTTTGGACCTCTTTGACTACGAATCGGCGGTTTGGGCATTACTCTTCGCATTCAAATACTATCGTCAATCAGAAAAAGAAAAAGAAATAAAGTACTGGTTGATTAGCGTTGCAGGTCAAAACATCACAAAACCCATGCGAGTCATTACTAGAAATGGCAACCTTGGTGGTTAGTCACTCTTGTGTCACGAGTGGACACGGCTATCAAGCACGATCAGCCCTGCCAGTGATATCTTGCCAGTTAGCACCGAATCGTCTTCCGGTACTAGCCAGAAGACCTTCTTCTTCCGCTTCTTCGGCATCTTCATCAAGTTGTTGCTCATCGAGCTTGGGTGCCCGGAAGAGGGTAGTAACAAAGACAACGAGGTAGACACCTGTTCAAATGACAAGTCAGCATTTCAAAAATCTTCACGAGAAACGGAAAAAGTCGAGCGTGAGAATCTCATACCCAGGAAGACAAATTGAGCCCAGAAAAAGACCACACCAAAGAAAGGAAAATTGATCGTCACTCGATTCAGGAAGGTGCTGACAACACTAGGTGTGCATACTGAACGAGCTGCTGGATTCTCTGCAAGCTCAGAGCACGGTTTGATGAGATCCTTGCTGTTCGTACAATCCGGTTGCTCGCCCGGTGAGCTCGGGGTGCGGTCACAGAAGGTCTGAGGACCAAATGTTGCATATCCCGGAGCCACTACCATCGAAACAGAATAGTTCAGCGCCAAAATCATAAGCATCAGCATAGCGGTTGCCAAAAGAAGAGCCTGTGGCGAGGTGTGGCCTTTGCGGATTTGGAAGATGCGAATCCACAAGAAGCGAATACCGACCACTGCGATGCCCACAACGGAGCTGCAGAAGAGCAGCAAGATGAGGGCAGTGAAGATGGCGTAGTCCACGGGAAAGACCTTGGCAGACACGACCAGAATCCAATTCACAGGGTTAAACACGTTAATGTGACCAAGGATGTAACCACAGCGGTGCTTGCAGATCGAGTTTTTTGCTTTGTCGATCGAGGTCAAGAGCATGGACACCCAAACCACAACAGCCACCAGAAGGAGCAAAATTCCGCCGAGCAGTTTGAATGGACGGAGAATAGCTCCAACCTTATTCCACGCTCGCATTAGCCAACTGCGCCCTCCGCCTTGTGCCTCCTCGACCAGACGCTGTCGACGGATGAGCGTCCTCTCCTCCCGCGTGAGAGTGTCGAGTTCTCTGCGATCCTTTGATGATAAAAGGTCGGGATTTCCCCCACAGCGTCCCTCAAGCTGACGTTGGCGCTCCTGATTTACTTCCAGCTGCTGTGCAGTAGTCGCCTGCAGCATCGGGCTGGAAACCGCAGGCGCGGTCTTAATCAGGCTCACGGGGAACAGAGCAAGGCCCGCAGAAGTGTACAGAACATACAGACAAATACCGAGGGTGATCAAAAGACCAAGCGCAAATGTCAGTGCACGTTCGCCGTCTATGAAAAACGTCAGTCACGGAGTCCAGAGCGCATGGGTCAGGGGAATACATACGGTTCTCGGTCAACAACCGCTTGAAGTAATCCAGATCCATATTGTCTTTGTCTTTCGAAACAGGCACAAAGAATCCGACCAAGAAGAGAATCACAACTATAGCGATGAAAAACAAGGTGTACTTGAAGGCGCCCCAGAGGCGAGATCCCAACGTCTGCTCGCCTGCCTCGGCAGCGACCTCATCATATTCTTCGTACCAAAAGTAGGTAAAAGGCAACACCAAGAGGCACAAAAGGGCATCAGCAGAATACAGGGCATAGTAGACAACAGTTAAAGAGTAAGTGATCCTATCCACAGCATCTTGCGAGGCCCAATCTTTGCGGCGACCGAGCTGCGACGAGGTCGTCGACGAAACTAGCGCGACATCAACCGGAAGAAGTAGAACCGTTGCTAAGAGACAAGTAATTGCAATGATGCAAGTGATAGTTACTGAGGGGGAGCGATCCCGTGGCGTTTGATAAATGTAGATGAAAATCGATGCTATCGCAAGCAAGGCTGCTATGACGACGGCATAAACAATCCAGATGAGAGAAGTCTGGAGGAGCGCCATGTTGAAGGCACACTGAGACCAGAAGATACCTCACATGAGATAGAAAACAGAATATTCCAGTAGAAGGTGTTGCTTCACACGGAATGTAAATTGAGAAGACGAGCTTACGACGTAACCTTGATGGCGTCGGAGAATGAAGTAAATACCGCGACTGTCGTCATGGGCTAACCCGATGAGGTTATCACCACGTGATCGTTATCGACCCCGATTATCGATATCGCGCCCTGCGGTGCGTTTTGACCGAGTGTTGTTTATGAGCTTTTCATCCATTTGATTGTTGATGCGTTGGCTGATGAGGTGGATTGGAATCTCGAACCTATGATGCTCAAGCTCTGATATTTAATTAGTCTTCTCACACCTGCAGGTGACTGGGCTACAAATATCACTTCTTGATTTGAGGAAAAGGGATCCTGATAATGCAGTGCTATACAGAGCTGCTGCCCCCATCGGGGGTGACCCATGCGGTGGCAGTCCCATTCCTATCTGCCACCGCTAAGAATCTGATCGTCATTCGGTCCTCTCTGTTACAGGTGTTTTCTTTGCTCTCATCACCTTCACGGCTGACAGACAATGTGGAGAACCACCCAACATCAGCAACAACAACAACGACTCCTCCTTCTCAATCGACGGGAGCCAAGCTCGTTTTGGAAAAAGAATATCCGCTGCCAGGGACGGTGACAGATCTGAGTAGAGTGAAGATCCTCGACTCCAAGAGCGGTGGCGACGCGATTCTGCTTGCCGTCCGTAACGCGAAGCTGAGCTTGATTGAATGGGATCCCGAGCGTCATGGCATCTCCACCATCTCAATTCACTACTATGAACGGGATGACTTGACTCGAAGTCCCTGGGTACCTGACTTGAGCAGCTGTGGTAGCGCCCTCAGTGTGGACCCCAGTAGTCGATGCGCAGTGTTCAATTTTGGCATTCGAAATCTGGCAATCTTGCCATTCCACCAGGCCGGAGATGATCTAGTGATGGATGACTATGACTCCGAACTTGATGGTGAACGCCCTACCAATGGCCGAGGATCTTCGGCTCAACGCGAAGTTGGCAAAGATGGCGGAAGTGGAACCCACGGAACACCTTACGCTGCTTCATTTGTGCTTCCATTGACTGCCTTTGATCCGGCCTTACTCCATCCCGTCAGTCTAGCCTTCCTTTACGAGTATCGAGAGCCCACATTCGGGATTTTGTACTCCCAGGTGGCCACTTCGAATGCGTTGATCAATGAGCGCAAGGATGCGATGTTCTACGCCGTCTTCACACTAGATCTGGAACAAAGGGCATCAACGACGCTCCTCTCTGTCTCAAAGTTACCCAGCGATCTTTTCAAAGTGGTTGCACTCCCACCTCCAGTGGGTGGCGCACTCTTGGTTGGCACCAACGAGATTGTCCATGTTGATCAAGCTGGTAAAACGAATGCGATATGGGTCAACGAGTTCTCACGGCAGATGTCCTCGTTCTCGATGAGCGATCAATCCGATTTATCATTCCGACTAGAGAATTGCGTTGTGGAGCGTCTTGGTGGTGATAGCAGTGATCTTCTGCTCGCCCTAAGTTCCGGGGATATGGCTTTGATACGATTCAAGCTCGATGGCCGATCAGTGTCTGGAATGAAAATTCACCCATTGCCTCGGCAAGTTGGAGACGGTCTCTTGAAGTCAACAGCCTCGTGCTCGACATGTTTCGAGGATGGTAATGTCTTTATTGGCAGTGAAGATGCAGACTCTGTACTTCTAGGATGGTCCCGCTCTTCCGCATCATCCAAGAAGAAGCAGGCTCCCAGTGGCGAAGATAGTTTGTCGGATGACGATCTGATGGATGACGATGATGTGTATGATGATGATCTCTACTCGACAGCACCGGATCCACGAGGAACGTCTGGGAATCCTACGGCCGAGTTCTATCATTTCCGTCTGAATGATCAATTATCATCCATCGGGCCCTTGCGAGATCTGACCCTGGGAAAGCCTGCCAAGCTGCTTCGAAAGGAGGAGGATTCGGATGTAGATGGAGTTCTGGCGGACCTGGAACTTGTTGGATCGTCGGGTTCGGGGAGAGCTGGTGCCTTGGTCTTGATCAAGAGGGAGTGTGACCCTTCTGTCGTTCTAAACACCAAAATTGATGGTGCAGTGGGCGTGTGGTCGGCCACCGTTCGTCAAAGTAAGAAAAGTGGTCAACAAAATCCTGGTGAATCCCGTGATGCATCGTCTCGCCATTACGTGATTGTCTCGAAACCCACCGCAGAGAACCGGGAAATCTCCGAGATCTTGGAAGTAGACGGCAAAGCATTGAATCCATTCAAGGCGCCCGAATACAACCCGAACGAAGACGTTACGATTGACGTCGGTTCCCTTGCTGACAGCACGCGTGTTGTTCAAGTTTTGCAGAACGAAGTTCGAAGCTATGACATTGGTAAGTGCTTTTCAAGAAGATGAAAGTCCCAAAAAAATAGACGACTGATCGCTCTTCTGCCCCTAGAGCTTGGACTTTCTCAGATTTACCCAATATGGGACGAAGATACCGAGGAGGAGAAGATCGCAATCTCGGCAAGCTTCTCTGACCCATATCTCGCGATCGTGCGCGATGATTCCACTCTTGTACTCCTCCAGGCGGATACCAGCGGCGATCTTGATGAAGTGTCTCTTCCTGACGGACTCTCCGGCTCTAACTGGCGGTCCGCCAGACTTTATCACGATGAAGACCAGGTTTTCAGTTCCTCTAGCACAAAAAGGAATGCCGCCTCATCTAACAAGAATCTTTTGTTCCTTTTGAGCGCTGATTTCAAGCTCTCTGTGAGGCACCCCGATTGGATGATTTTGAATGCGTCAATGGTTGTGCTGACTATGAGACACAGATTGTCCGCCTTGCGGATATGAAATTGCTCAGTATCATTGACGGTCTGGATTGCTTGCAGCCGGTGCTTTCTTCTGACCCACCACGACGAAGCAACAACCGCGAGCCCTTGAAGGAAGCTCTCGTGGCTGACCTAGGTGATCAGTGGATCAGCTCGCCCTATCTCATCGTACGTGAACTGTCTCTCCTTTGGTTTGCTGGGTTCCACACACTGATCCTGACATAGGTACGAACGGAAAATGATGAACTCATCTATTATAAGCCCGTCGTTACCGCCATTGGCGCTGAAGACGACTCACCGCGAAGCATCCGTTTTCACAAGGAGTCCAGCCACAGTCTCGTGGACACGTCCGTGGCCGCAAGTTCGGCGGTTGCCATGCAGCATCAATCAAGGCCACTTCGGGTCTTGTCGAACGTATCTGGATATCGAACGGTATTTTTGCCAGGCGCAGCAGCAGGATTTGTGATGCGAACAGCAGCCAGCTCTCCACACTTGGTGCGCCTGCGGGGCGATTTCATTCAGTGGCTGAGTGAGTTCCATTCCGCTGCATCAGACTGTGAGCGTGGATTCATCTACTCCGACCCCAATGGTCAAATTCGGGCCTGTCAATTGCCGTCAGAGACTCAATTTGACTACTCCTGGCCTCTGCGCAAAGTTTCGCTAGATGAGCAGATTGACCACCTGACCTATTCAACAACATCTGACACCTATGTCGTGGGGACCAGTCACAATGCCGAGTTTAAACTGCCCGACAATGACGAGCTGCATCCTGAATGGCGCAATGAGTCGATTACCTTCTGTCCCCAGGTGCCGCAAAGCTCAGTGAAAGTGGTCAGTCCCAAGACGTGGACTGTCATTGACGAATACCCACTGGAAGCAGCTGAGCATATCACTGCTGTGAAGAACGTGAATATGGAAATATCCGAGAACACCCATGAGCGCAAGGATCTTATTGTGGTGGGCACTGCCATCGTCAAAGGCGAAGACATCCCTGCCCGTGGGTGCATCTATGTGTTTGATGTGATCAATGTGGTACCGGATCCTGAGAGACCAGAGACAGGGCGCAAGCTCAAGCTCATCGGCAAAGAGACAGTCAAGGGAGCCGTCACAGCGCTCTCTGGGATTGGAGGACAGGGCTTCATCATTGTGGCGCAAGGGCCAAAATGCATGGTCCGCGGACTGAAAGAAGACGGCAGTCTTCTCCCCGTGGCGTTCATGGACATGTCATGCTACGTTTCGGTCGCCAAGGAGCTCAAGGGTACTGGAATGTGTCTATTGGGCGATGCAGTCAAAGGGATATGGTTTGCAGGCTACTCGGTATGATCCTAACAAGCGATGGTGTCGATCGAGTCACTCGAAAAGGGAAAAGAAACACTAACATCCCATCCAGGAAGAACCTTACAAGATGAGCCTCTTCGGCAAAGACCCTGAATATCTCGAGGTTGCATCCGCCGAGTTTCTTCCGGATGGCAACAAGTTGTACATTGTCGTTTCCGATAGCGACTGTAACTTGCACGTCTTGCAATACGACCCAGAAGGTAACCACCAGCCATCACCCCAGTCTAAAAAAAGGGAGAAAAAACCTTTTCTTTAGAGTCCCGAAAGAATCCCAATCTACAGGCTCGTTCCCCAACTGACTTTGTCCTCGCCATTAGACCCCAAATCCTCCAACGGTGACCGTCTCTTACACCGCAGCAAATTCTACACCGGCAACTTCGCGACCCAAATGACCCTGCTCCCTCGCACCGCGGTCCCGAGCGAGCAACAACAGAATCTCGACTCTTCTTCCTCCCCGGACGACATGATGATTGACACCGACCAAGCCGCCCACGCCACGTATCATGTCCTGATTGCATCGCAGAACGGGTCTCTCGCACTCGTCACCAGCGTCTCCGAAGAATCCTACCGCCGACTCTCCGCGCTCCAATCCCAACTGACCAACACCATCGAGCATCCCTGCGGATTGAACCCGCGAGCCTTCCGCGCCGTTGAAAGCGACGGAACCAGTGGTCGAGGTATGATAGATGGGAACCTGTTGCGGCAGTGGTTGAGTCTCGGGAAGCAGCGTCAGGCGGAAATCTCGGGACGAGTGGGAGCGACGGAGTGGGAGATACGAGGAGATTTGGAGAGTATTGGGGGAGATGGATTGGGATATTTATAGGAAGAAGGGTCTTGAAAGAGACAAAGAGAGTGGAATGTTGGGAGATTGGACGAGAAAAATCCAAAAAAAATTAAAGAAATTGAGAGACCAATATTTGAGAATATATAGACATTTCATTCCCGTCCGCCATGACTGCATTTTTTTCTTTAAAAAAAAAGGAGGTGAAAAAGCAACCATTGAATCCGTCGACAAGCAGTAGCCCTGATGTGAGACCTACCATCTGCCCACCCGCCTATCTAGAAGAAAGAGAGAGGAATACATCCAATTTCCATGAGTCTGTATTACAAGAACAATCATCATATGAATCATTCCTTCCAATTGAATATGCATGTTTTTAATATTCTAAATGGACTTTCCATACCCACCTACCTAATCAACCACAACCTCATCTCCCTCAATATGTATTCACTCTCTACTCGAGATCCATTCGTAATACTTATTACTTGCTCCCTAGAGATGCTCCCTGGTACCTGTCAAAGTCGGGTGTCAATCCACTAGTCCGTGCTCTGGAATTCATGTAATTCATCGACTCCAGCTCCGGGCACTGCATGGGGTTATCTAGGGAGGTACGGACGTTTGCTGAAATTATCTCTCTACCGTCCTCTCTCCCTCTCGGGTGTGAGAATGTAAAAAAGATGTACCTTTGACACGAGGCCGTCGTGGTTCCAGTGGAAATGTGAATAGGTTTCTTTATATTTCGTGCTGTTCTCCAAGGAGAGGAGTTTCTCACAGACGTGCATTTCGAGGGGTTATATGCAAAAGGACTAAGACAAAAGTACAACAGTCCAAATAGAGAGAGAGAGAGAGATCTGGAAGGTATGAATTTTTCAAATCATATAGAACATAGAGAAGATCCCCCCCCGGGAGGCAAAGAGCATGGCTCAATTTTCAAATCCTCTCGCTATCGCGCTGATTTTCTCGACCGTAAAGACTGGACAAGAAGAGGAAAAAAAGAATCACAGAGATAAAAAAGTGAAAGCCAGTTCAAAAGACGCCCAAACGAAAGGAACCAGAGAAAGGAAAAGAAGAAGAGATTTCCCCAACCTTGCAACCAAAGTACGCCACCGCACTCGCCCATTTTCGCATTCGAGTGACACCAACAACACCCGCACCCAAATACAATTCCCAAGAGCTCTCAAAACTCCTGGTGGGAAAGATACAACATTATAAGACAAGGACAAAATGGACAAACACCTGAATCCATATCACTCCGCTCCTTTGAAGGCCCCCTCCCTCGAAACACCTGACAAATTGCAAGAACCCGATATTCCAAACGCGAGACGTGGCCAAATAGAGACCAATTCAGGTTCTGGAGAACACTGGACCCCAGAGAGCATCCAGCCGGAAGAGATTGACGAAAAAGAAGATCAAAGCAAAGCAGATAAAAGGATAGAAAAAGACATTGACCGCGCAATCGGAAGATAGATGAAACAATCACGCTTTCACCATCATCGTCTGGTGGAAGAGACGGGCCCTCGACGGAGAGAGAGAGACAAGAAAAGAAGGCGCAAAGGTCAAGAAATGTAGACATCAAGCCCGAGGACCGACTTCCGCGGCCACAAACACCAAAGGATGCATCCGTCTGCTTAGAAAACATCCTCGGCGGCAAAATACCGTTTGCTTCGACCTCGAGTACCTGCGACAAATTTCATTTCCGGCATATTCGTGTGGTGAACCACATGGGGTCGATAGACGGCGTCCACGGGCGCTTGCCAATCGTCCAATCCCAGAGGAAAGTATTCATATAGGAAATCAGTGCCTTCATTGGGGAAAGGTAATGAGGACACGAACTGATGTGGAAGGTTCGCCGTCTCCAGAAGCGGTAATGAGGCCGAGGAGGTCGTGGTGGTACTGCGGACAGACTGATGGGACATGGGGTGAGACATCTTGCGCATCTTTGCGGGTGGTTGGGCACCCGATTGATCAATACTAATCGACCTTTGCCGAGACATCTCGTTGTGGTGGAACCCCGCTGGAATCTTATGGCCCAAATGTAAACCACCGTCATGACCTCCGACAGGATCGTCATCCATGAGAGACAGGTTGATCGGCGCCGAGGACGCTGCCGCCGTTGTCGCCATGCTGACACGGCGCTGCGCATCGGCGGCCTGGGAAACCTGCTCGGGACTGGAATGAGGGTACAGAGGCTGACGGGGTAAGACGGCGTTGGCGTTGGGGGGAGGGATCGGTGTCCAATCACCGGGGGGTTGTGAGGGTGGTTGCTGCATCATGGATGGGGGTGGAACTGAGGATGTCTCGGGGGAGCTGCTCTGAGCTGTCGCCGAGCCCGGCTTGTTCTTGGCCGGGGTCACACTGGTACGGCGAGGGAGCGATTCACTGGTGGGCGTTCGGTTGAGAGCGGCAGCGGCGGCGGCATTGGCCTGGTTTTTGCGGGAGGCAGCCGCACTGCCGCTCAGAGGCAGATCCTTACGGGACTGGAAATTGCGTGGACTGCGGCCACGAACAATCACCGGTCCCGATTGTACCTCGGAGATGGCAATCTTGGCTCCTGTGGAGAGCGTCGCGACAACCTTGAGTCGCACGACAAAGTGTTGCTGCAATTCCTTCCGTCGACCGTTGTTCGCCGTCGCAACCCGGAACTGCAATCGCTTCCAGGCGATCGGGAAGGTCGCGTAGTCGGTGTCCAGATCCTGGCCCGCCATGATATCGAGGGGAATTGGTGGTGGTTCCTTCTCTACTTTGGCGGCACCGCTCGGGAGGGGTTCCTCGAGCGTGCTCCCCGAGTTGGCGGCGGCTGCAGCGGAGGGAGTCTTCCAGGGAACGGATATGATCTTGACGGGATTACCCTCCACCGACTCTGTTGCCGATACGGTCAACTCTTGGGCCAGGATTGGAATACGATCGCCTTGGTCCGTCATGATATAACGCATTCCCCGAGGCAACGTGACGGAACCGGTAATTTGGAAGAGGTTACGGCGGTAACAGGTCAACTCGGCACCTAATTGTGGCGGAGGATTCTCGGATGGAGAAGTAGTGTAGGGTGACTCGGCCAGAAAGAACATGCCGTGCAGTTGGGCGGAGACGGAGAGCGAGGTGCGGCGCATAGAGTAGTCGAGGAGGGTAAAATGATACACGGGAATCGAAAAGCTCAACAGCTTATTATTGTGGTCGATAGACGAGTCTTGTGGCTGTTCTTGAGGTAGGGGATCAAACGGGGCGACCATGTCATTAAATGGATCATCATAGCCGGACGAGAAGCGCTTTATTGAATGCGACAAACTATTCTGATTGAAAGCTAGATCCTCGCTGTGCGAAACGAAAGATGTTTGATCAGCACTTGGGCCAATTCAAGGGTCATCGTGGAGTATAGCTAGTTGGAGGCAGCGACAAAGGGAGTGTATTTGGCAAGAGAAGAGGGGGAGGGGGGGGAAGAGGTAATTCATGAGTGAAACCTGCAGATGCAGGGTCTTGCTGGTCGAAAGACCAACGACAGCCGTCGATCTCAATCGTGACAGTCATGCCGGATCAACCTACCTCACAAAGGTTTCTGAGTCGAAATTGGAGCGGTGATCTGGGAGGTCGAGACCGGGCATCGCATTGAGGTAATCGGTGCCCTGGAGATTACCAAGGGAGAGTGGGCTGGCTAGAAAAGGTGGCATGGCCATGGTGTCAAAGCCCTCCATGGTGAAGGGTTGAGATCACGGGGACGATCCGCCGGATAACAATAATGTGGAGATGTATAGATCGGCGACAGTGTGATTTCTCGGAGAGATCGACAAACTTTCGAACCGCACAACGGGAGAGCTTTCGAGGGAAGAGCGACGGAGAGTACTGCAGGGCCGGCCAGAGGAGGAGCGAAGTATGGTGAGAGGGGGGAGGGGGAAAGATCGAGTACTCGGAGGAGGGGAAGTAGAGGAATGAGAGGAAAGAGAAGAGCGAGAGAGAGAGAGAGAGAGAGGAGAGGAGAGGAGAGGTGGGGAGAGAGGAAGAGAAGAGGAAGAGGAAGAGGGAGAGAGGGGAATATGGAGGGATAGCACGAGTGACGAGAACAGTATCTTGAAGAGAAACTAGTGTCTGGAAACAGATTGCATAAGAATAGGGACGAGAGGAAAAAAGGAAGAGGCACGAGTGTCCTGCAAGTTTCGAGGTCGACGACGAACAGGCGTGATGGAATGCGCTGCGGATGCGCTGACGGATTCGGGGAAAAGTGGAGCCGCGGTGTTTCTTTTGCGGAGGAAGACCCAAGGACCCTCGGGCGGTACCGTACGGTAATGGAGAGAGCACTAGCTGGGGGGGGGGGCTCCACTTGGTGGCTCGCTGTGAGTCCTGTGCAGGACTCCACTGTGCGGTATGGTAATCGCTGTCAACCAAGTACCGCCATACCCATACACTGTTTCCGTTGTGTGTGCCAGCCTGGTTGTACAATCATCAGACGAGAAAGAGAGAGAGAGAGAGAGAGAATTGGCCACTGGCGTCGGTGAGACTTGAAGGTCTCGATTGAAAGGGCGGATGCAATGCTGGGGCGAGGAAAAGGACTCTACGATGTCAAGAAATGCATGTACAATTTTATACGTGGACTGACAGAGGAAATGATAATAATACCTATGAAACGCAAACCTCATTTTGAGTTCGGCTGGACCCTCTTCAGCCGGGAAAGGGTGGAAGCGTCAAGACGCCTGCGGACCATACCGACCCCGTATCATCATCACCCTTTATCCAATTCTTTCGGTTCTGCTCTAGTCTTTTGGGAATCATGATTCAAATGCCTGTGGATCGGAGGATGCTTTGACATGACCCTATGGGAAACAGGGAAGAGTGGATCACTCCAGAAAAGCAAAGAGAGAGAGAGAGAGTGTGTGTGCGTGTGTGAGAGAGAGCAGGGAAAGTTCGGTACTGACTAGGTACCGGGGATTGAATGGCTTAGTGTCCATTCTTAGCGGTCACTGCATTGTACCCGAGACTTGGACGCAGACGGTCCACTTGAGCTTTGATTTTTTTTTCTCCGGATTCTACAGGCATTCCGATCAGTCTATCCTGATGAACTACCGAACGAAAATCTGGAATAGAGCAAATGATATATATATATGAGTATCTAAAAAAAAAGGTTCAGCAACGCTAGTCATGGTAGGTGTCCAATCGTTCTGGACTATTACTTAGTTCCCCAATACACCGTGGAGCAGGCAACTCATTAAGGTATCGGAGCGAGACTCGCGAGGCGATGAAAGATATCCAAAGCCCACTGAGAACACTCATTACACCGATCATTACGAAATACGAAACAGACCGAGACCGGATGAGAACAAGCGTTCTCTTGCCGGGGTTTGGCAAAGTCGGGTCATCGTCATGGCTTTTGGGGAGCAGCCTCCTTTCTAACAAGAGCCCTCGAAGCAAGACAAAGACCACAATTGCATTGAGATGCAGGATTTCACGGCAACCTCTCGTCATACTCGGATCAATTTTTCCTCTTCCATCTCTTTCTCGCCTTGCTCGTACCTTGAGAGTGAATAGAACAGAATAGATACTCCATGTATTCATTGTACAAGGGACCATTCACTCCGCGACTGGAGCACACGGGAACTCTCCCCGTGCAAAAAGGCATAGCCCCGGTTATCTGCCGGCCCTGACGATCATGAGCATGATCGTGATCATGTGTGGGACATTGAGCAGGACTGCTTTTCCGTCACGGACGAATGAACGAAGCCCACCTGCCTAAATGAGGGTCAGCTGGCGTCGGTGCCAAACGCCAGCCGGATTGGGTCTCGAGCGCCACAGCCACGGAACGAACAAACTTGAACTACGATAGACGGCGAGAAAGAGGAGGGGTGGGACGTGGGCTGATTGGGTACAAAAGCAAAATGGTGAAGACGATGATGGAATGGTATATACTGAATGTAGACATCATGTATCCCTCGTGAGACAAGAGATGGAAACAGTCAAGAGAGGGAACAAAAATCATGCCCCGACACTTGATGAGACTTGCAGATGGAAGGGGAAAAAAAGAAGAGAGGTCTGTAATCTATCATTATCAACCTTGACGACGACCATGAAACCTCATTGGACTCATTTTGAACTCAAAAGTGACAGACTCTCGGGCTTCACGAAAGAGATCAATAGGTCAAAGGGGACACAAAGCGCAGCTGGACGCGGTCATGAGGCTAATGTTAAGAGATGTCAATACAAAAGGCAGAGGAACACAAAAGACGAAGGACGGGAGGAAAGGAAGCCGAAAGTACATCGACAGTTCCCCCGATTTTTCAGTCCTCGTTGACCCGTTGGCGCCTTTGACGCTTAGATCACGACTGTCAAAACCACATCGACCCAGCATGGGATGACGGGAATCGAAACAAGTTTACACTAGTCGATGATCATTCTTGTCCACGACTCATGCTGTCGGCGAAGACGTCCAAATCAGCCGACGGCTCGGATGGCAAGATGCATCTCGCATTTTCTTGATCGGGAAAAGGTGGGCGCGCCTGCAGGGATTATGGTGTGGGTAGTGGACGGTGGATCTGGGTTATTTGGGTTCTTGGATTCTTCAACGGAATTATAGTCGCGCATAGCGCAGGACTCGCGAGACGTTCCTCCATACGATTCCGAACTTCGAGAGGGACGCCGTCGTGTCGTTTGTATGTCGATGGAGACATCTTTGTACTTTGTACACTACAAGAGACGGGGAGGGGGACAAACATGGGTCGGTGGAGACTGTAGAGGCGAAAATGTAGACGATCAGTGACCCAAAGCTATATCGATCATCTCCCCATCGACGATCCACCCACTACGTGGGTAGATTGCCAGATTGTACATCCAGTACTAGTTAGTCACTCTCTGGCGAAGATGAGGGAGCAACTGAGCAGGGCCAAGTGTGAATCATCCGGATCGATCGCACCGTCGCAAGCCCAGGCCCAAGTTTGAACAAAATTCCGACCATTCAGAAGACCGTTCATCCACAGCATACGAGACCAGCGCGATAGTCCTCACGCTAAAGAAATAGCAGCCAGACGATAACTAATGCAGGACCCATCAGGACCTCACAACACTCCTAGCCATTCTACACCTCTTCCTCGCGTCGGACCCCTCGACACAGTCCATGGTGCCACAAAATACGATACACAAGCGTTGTACAAATTACCATACACCACTCAAGTACTGTACATCAACCAACACCGGCCGCCGCTTGCCCAGCTTACTAGTTCTCAAAACGGCAAAGTGACGGGCCAGAGCGCCCGTATCCCTGGAAGGGCACATCCGATGATCAGCATCAACCGTGAAGTCCATCGAGCTCGGATCAGACCCAGAGGCTGGAACGAGATCTTGGCAAGGTGAACATGAGTCGTCCTGTTCGGCAGCGAAACGAGGGGAGCGCAGTGACAAGGGTACAAGGGCACCGAGAGCGCACGAGTGCTTGGGATGGCCTCGATCGGGGAAGACCGTCAGTTGCCTGAGGAGACCGTCTTCTGCAGAATGAGTTCTGGTCCAATCACGATCTCCAGATGGTCAGAGTGGTGAGCATTCGTCTGATTGGCTCATGTGTTTTGTCGGGGGCCAGACTTGGGTCGGGAAGTCCTTCCCTCTCCATTCTGAGACGAGGTGAATGGAATGTATCAATGGGCACTGGGACATTTGTACCGCATCTCAATACACGAACACGAGTAGTTAGGAAGAGACCATACTCTTCAATCCGTAGTCCATGAACTTGTATAGTATAAATGATCCAGTCTACAAAATACAATAATCACGTTCCACTTCCTTTGCCCGTTTGACACATGAGGATTTCCCCGACTTTCCCATCCACTCCTTCTCCCTACCCGAAAAAAATAAAATCCCATCTTCTGCACACCCCCTCCCCCCATTGCGGCCCACTGCGAACGGGCACGAGTCCACCATCGAAAGGTTACCCACTGGGCCGCAGAACGCAGTCGGAGCCTCGGAGCCTCGGAGTCAAGTACCGCTTAATTCGTTTTGCCAGCACGTTTACCCTTTTTCAGACTTAGCGCCGGATTAGGGGCAGACAAGGTTAGCGGAGTTGGTTTGGGACTGATTCGGGCATTTCTCAAAAGGCAAGTAATAACGAGCTCGAGAGAAGTTGTACCCAGACACCACAGATGAGGTCAGCTGGTAGGTGGGCAGACAGAATAGGGTAATCGGATGTATGGGAAGAAAGGAAAAGCCACCATCCGACAGGATAAGATGGCCGCAAATGATGAGCAAATGGGCTCGGGTCGCAGGGAGATGAGATGGTGCAGATCGTGGAGTCAAGGTAAACGTTTGGGGGACCTTTTGTTGAACGGAGGTGGTGTGATGCTCAGTAGGTGTGTTGAATTGATTGGCTTTTTAGCTCTGATTGGGCTTTGGGAAATGAAGAGTACTGTGAATAAAATCTCAAGTGGTAGATGAGTACGGTAGGGATCGAGTGAGGACCTGTAGAACTAGATAGCATGTGTACCTGTGGTGTTGGTTACACTTTGTAGTCCACCCAAGCTGATCAAACCAACAAGCAATTGTCTTGCAGATCATCTGAGTAAGAATAGGAAAAAGCAAAAACAATGAAAATCAAATAATAAAAATAAAACAGAAAGGAAAGAAAGCTCGGACACTACGAGTCCACTCGGACCACTTGGCATGGAGTCATTCTCATGCATGGGAGGCGACAAGTTTGCCTCGTGGGGAAGGCGACCCGACGATAGGGATGACTCCTTGACGACTTGTACGGAAACCCAGATGTATGCATGCCATCAGGCAAAAGCGCTCACCCATGCATACTAATTATTCATGGGTAAAGGGAATTTCTTTTCTATTGTTAATTTTCGAGGGGCGGGGAGGGGGGAAACAAAGCGTAACTAGGGCAGAAGCCTTGATGGGCGCAGGTAGTAGTCTGATCCAATATGCGCCCGAGCCTCGATTTCCATTGCCTGTTGATCGTCGTCATGTTGACCCGTGCGCGTGAGTCCTCGTTGGATAGGACCAGTTGGGTACAGTTTGGAATGTACTGCGAGGATGGACTTGACAAGGATGCATACGATAGATCCTTCCTACAACCCGTGTACTTATAGGAGGTTATTCTGATCGCCCACTCTATGGAGACGGTTATGTCGATTTGTACCTCGTATCTCCAGTATAACCCACCAGGTGCACCGCACCAGTCAGTAGTAGTGTCCCTGTTCAGGGACAATGTATTATAAGCGCGAGACGAATGAATGCTCGATATGATCCAATAGCTCTGATCCTGTCAACATACCGCCGTGGTCATGCGAAGAGGCTCGAGAGTGAAACTTTGAAAGAGCCGGACCGAGGCGGGTGTGGCGGAGAAGAAGCCCAGGGGAGCTTCCAGAGCAGATTCATGTCTAGTGCCACTGTCTGCATCACGCACCATCACCCAGAACGGATGGCGGTGTTATTTTGGGGGGGGGGTATTTACGTAGTCATCTCATGAAGCAAATATGGCACAGTCGCAGGTAAGTAGCTCACCTCCACTCCTGTGGTTTTACCTGGCTCCAAGAGGCTTTGAGAAGAAATGAGAGAACCGAAACGGAACAGTTAGTAGTCACCTCCTCAGCCACCCGTAGGATCCAGCATGTCTTGATGTATCTCTGAAGCCCAAGGCCACAGCTGTGTTCTCTGCCAAACACTTCGAGAGTAGATCGAAGATAGGTGAATCCGGATTCTATTCAATGTGCTTTGTTCACAAGACTCCAGTCGGATCACCCGCTTAATTCAACCTGAATCACGAGTCCCGTTGCGCTGGACGTCCAGTATTATACACATGTACAGATTACAGATGAGATGCGGCCCTGCTGACCCCTTCATCAGTGTTGGGGGTGGGACAAACTCCCACAGTTGAGGCACTCCAGTTAGAACTCGGGAGGCAATCCTAACGGAAAGATATGATTGTATCTCCTATCGAGTTACTCCCTCCATAAGTTAGTCTTTTCCTTCTGCTCATTACCATTTGATCAGAACAAGAGGTTCCTAATTGTCTCTTCACACCCCAATCACACTCCTATCTTCCATCTTCCACTGCCCACAAGAACCATGTACAATCATCATGGAGGGGGTAAAGGGATCTACTGCACGCCATCCATTTCAAGCTCCCGTGCACTTCCCCCATTCTGACACTTCTCCGGTCGGTCCAAACCTTATCGGCACGATTTCCACGGTCTATGATTGGTCACAAGATGTCACACGATGGGTACTTTTTTCTTCAGCCTTTTATTTTTATTTTTATTTTATTTTCGCCTGTGTACGTCGGACTCTTTTGACCTTTCTAGCGTGCACGGTCCTATCATGACCTCGTTCATGGTCCAACCAGCTGCACCGGTTCAACCCAAGCTGTTGCACAATACAATACATTTACATAATTCAAATGAGGGACCTCTCGACATCCCCGCGATTCCCAACACTATATGATTGTGTATTCAGATTATTGTCTACGGGCGACTACTGTAATATACAGCTCCTCATATGCTCTGGATACTAAAAAAAATCACAAAGTACATCTGAACCTCATAGTGTGCATATACCACCCCACTAATTCAACCTTCACGCCCATCCCTCCTTACCCATCTTACTCAACAGCCCAGCGGAGCCCTCCAATATCGGTTGCAAACTGCCTCATACGACCAACCAACCAACCCGCCACCTGCAGGTGGCTCGGCTCACGCGCAAGAGACATCTGCGCAGGCTTGAGGATAATCCTTCATCCATCCCCGCTGATTGGTAGAACTTTGGAGTGTCCGTGTTCTGGAAATGTCGATCCCCGCTAAGCATACGGATCCGATGCTTGACACTGGGCAAGTTGGTTCGCTGATGATGACTCGATGCCACTGACGGTGGATGCATCCGCTCCCCGAGTCATGTCGCATACTGTACGTGTAAAGCCAATAAACTCTCTTTGTACAGTCCTTGGTAAATAATCTTGCGAAACTCCGATTCTCCGAGCGACACACACCGGAACTGTCTCGTCCGTTGTAAGCATTCGACATTCGAGAATGGGGGGGCAACCCCCCCCCCCCCCTCCCCTCCGATATCCACGTTCCGCCGTCTGATCTTCTGGATGATCGGCTGATGTTATGCATTGCTGATCTTGAAGTCCACTACATTTAGTATCTATGAGTATAATAATATGCAGTCAATAAAGATATCTACCTATCTGGCCAAAGTACAGATGATGAAATTCATCCAAATTGCCACATAGCGAAACGTTAAAGCGCACTCTCTCGCGTTATAGGATCCTCAATTCCTTAACACCCAGTTCCCTGCGCATCATCCACCTAGACAAATCTCATAGGTAGAACATTCAGACTATGACCTCGTATCAAGACTCAAGATTCAAGAGTTCTCAGATACGTAAAACCGCTTCCCTCATACAGTACCACAGTAGTGTCCGTACAAAAAGACAAAAAAAAAGGGAAGGAAGAAAAAAGAAAAAAAAACAACCAACCACAATCTCACATTAAGCCTCGGCACCCCGATCGAGATTAGCAAGATCCACCGCGGTTATCATTATCCATCACTTATCGTGATCCTTATCAGCCCACCACTTCCAGCTGCAGACTGATCAAATTAATCCACCATTGAGAAGCCCTCATAAACTAGGCAGACACTAACGAATCCCAAAGATGTCATTTGATCTGAATGTGTGGTGCTTGCTGGTGGCTTGAACCAAGGCAAAGACACACACACACACAAACAGGAAATTTCCACTCGTGACAAAAGTGGTGGGCTGTACAGGATTTTCCTTTTACTTGAGGGATACTGGGCGTATGCATCTGATGGGTGTAGGACGAGGGTGTCGAGAATGGGCAGTGAAGTACTGGATCTTAATATGGAGATCAATATCTAGAAATGAACAGGGAGAAAAGAAAAGACCAATGAAAGGGAACTGGATTCATTCAATCATTGTTCTATTTTACAGTATGTGTTGCTTTTTTTTTTTCTCAAAAGCCGTGGAAATGAACAGACCCGGGAAACTTTCTGGGTGGACTGCCGTTCCCAGTTCTGGGTTCTCCGGGGGTGGAAAAGGGGAGAGGGACTGATCGATGGATGCGATCATTTGAAAAAGCACGTCAGCATGAAGTTCAGACGGAAGCTAACCTTTTTTTTTTCTTTTTCATGAATTTCATTTACTGTGCAGCTTGGCGGGTGAGTTACCCCTATTCACCCGTCGAGAGAAAGGGGAGGAGGAGAGAAGTTCCTAGGGTAGACTGCGCCCGTTCAGGTCACTGAACTCGCTGGAATAAGGTTGACAAGGTGTATCGATGAGCTGAGCAATCAAGTCCCAGTACGACTTGATAAGTACGATAGAGTCTTGATTTGTGAGCACTGACCAAGAAAAAGTGTATCTTGACTTGGGCTATTCTTCGTACCAATCGCCACACCCCATTTGTGTATATCCCAACGCGGATCAGTCCCGTCGAAGATCGTCTGGGATGGTCACCAGATTCTACTCTGGCCACCTTTTACTTCGGGAACGAATAACGAACCCGAAGAACCTCACCCTCACAATCGATGAATGAAAGGCGATGCGACCGCGTCGAAATCACTTTCGCACAGGCAACAGACCTCCTCGTCTCTCTCAGACAAAAGTGTGCGCATGAAGTATAACGGGATAAGATAGCCTTTGAAGATTCCATTCCAGACTGCCTCCCCGCTTGATGGCAAACCCCAATTCTAGGCCCGTCTCAAGCCATGCAAGCCATGCAATCAAAGTACGATGATCTCAGGGGAGGGTGGACACTGGACACTCGACGCTAGACCGATACGCCATCCATGGATTGAACACGGATAGAACTTCGGCCCCGACGCCCGATGCATCAGGTTCAAATGGTGAAAAGTTAGAACTCTAGTGTCAAAACTCAGAACAAGAATCAATATGAAATGGTACAGATATACACGTGTACAGTTACGGCTGTACCATACGACAATGGCTGGTCCTTGACAGACGGTCATGTTCCTGGAGTGGTTCCAAGTTCCAACCATGGATAGCCTCAATGCTGCATGCGGCGTCTGCGCCAAAGAGTGTTCCCCCCCCCCACTCCCCCGATACTCATGATGCATCTATGAGTAACCCGGTACAGAGATGGAAATGCCCCCGTGGATGCACTCGGACATCTTGGATTTTGGGTTCATTTCATATGGAGCAATTAGATCTTGTCCAAGTTAGGGGTGTGATCTCCATCATAATAGGAATGAGTGGAGCGAGGAGACATGATGAAGCGAGTCTACCCCAGATTCAATTTTGAATGCACTCTTGATTCGACGGGAGGAGAGAGAGAACAAAAAAAGATCCTAAAAAAACCGGTCATCAATGGATTGTTCAAAGATGGTACAAGCAAGAAAGAGAGAAGAAAAAAAGAGAGACTTTGAGACCTCAAACCGCCGTGTCACACCCAACATTTGGTCTTGAGGAGAGAGAAGGAAGAAGAAGAAAAATGAAATCAACACTCACCATCCGAATCGATAACAGATGCCTAGTTTTTCTCTCCATTCCACCATTCCCACTCCACGACTTAGTCTTACACTCTTTCAAAAGCGAATCGCCATGCCGTCTCCCCACAATAACCATGACATAACGACTCAATGCGCTCCTTCAGGATCCTTTCCTTCTCCCCCCGCCTTTCGCTGACTATCAATCATCCGACCATGATGCAAGTGCGAGTCATTCAACCAAGGGAAGAGAGGTGGTGGAGTGGCAGAGAACCGAGCAAACTTGCAGATGCTATTTCACTTTCTCGCCTCGGAACGACACTGTTTCCCACTACCGTACGCGTTTGGCACACACACACGCACCCCCCCACCCACCCATGCAGCTCCTTCACCTTTGCAACTTGAAAGGTCCATCATGTCAGCACGTCAGCACCACAAAAGTCCCTAGGGCATCAGCGGCGTCCAATAACCACGGTCCCCCGGACAGGGAGTGGAAGTGGATGTGGAAAGAAGAAACAAAAATCAAAACCAAACGGCATTTCCAAACCAGGATTGTACTTCTGAGGTTCATCGATTGTTGACTCCTGGAAACCTCTTCATTCTTTGTCGCTAGTGCTTCGATGGACATGCGCGCTAAGCGTGTTCAACTATCGAGGTCAGTCAGGTATATACCAGGAACAGGACTTTGATGATGATATGGAGTAAGTGTGCAGACAAGGTGACTCGGGACGTACAGTAGGTACTTTTCCCAAGCTTCAAGTCTCTTCTCCAGTCTTCACAGACCACTAGATTCAAGGATAAATTCTAAATCAACTACGTACTCAATTATCGATGCCCTATAGTATCGCCACTCTTTTGTGTACCCCCCCCCCCCCTATCTTTTCATTCCGTTTCCTTGATTGATTGGATCTCTTCTACCAGAACAAACTATATCAGTATCAATCCTGCAAAACCTCCTGTTTAGTGGAACTTCAAAGCCAAACCCGCAATCGTCAAGTTGACTCCGTCGGAGGTGCGGTACGATAAATAAAAGAAGAAAGCTCCTGATCTCACAGAATACTTTTTGTAGTACAGCAGAACCGCACGACACTGAGTAAAACCTCCGTCCAAAGTCTCCACCCTTGCACATTTGCCCCTTAAACCAACCCCCACTCACATAAAACAACCGTCGCTACTCAAAGTAAACCTCCGTGCTGCCATTGACGGTCTAGAAGAAAGGGGAAAACACATCGAGAATCGCTCAGCCACCACGCTCGGCGGAGGGGGGACACCAATTGGACACTTTCCACAGAAGAGGATGGTGGATGCACGATGCATACTCGACCGTGTCGTGTCAATCAACTATATTGCCACTTGGACTGACTCGCCAGATCGATCGATTTCCTGTCAAGTGTGAAGCCCTTTTTTTTTTCTTCTCTCTTTTCTAGCAGAATTGTCATGTCACGGAATCCAATCGGGTTCAACACATACACCATTTCTGATTACTGCTGTTGTGAGGCGGCCAACTGCGACGAGAAGATATATTGTCAACCCTGCAATCTGAAATAGAATCCATTCTATTTGCATCGGGGGAAATCAAATCACAATGCTTAAGATGGGTAATCATGTACCAGCATGGAATCCACCCTGGAGGCTCATCAACACCGTTCATACAGCTATTTATAATAGGTGCGTCAGTAGTAGAGGTAAATAGTGCGCATCTCTCCCTCTCTCTCACACATGGATACAATTCCATTCCTCGTGTCAATTTCGACCTTGGTTGAGCCGACAAAATGCTCTTTCTCCAGGCTGTACATCCCCCTACCCTCATATCCGTAAATAACCCCCTTAACACATGAGACGTGAACCTCGGCCCCGCCCAGTAAAGTGGCGATCACCTTTACCAATATCCCAACCCTAAACCCGAAACCAAACTAGAAATAAATCAAAGCTCGTCTCAACCAAACCCTGGCCCCTCCCTCATAAACAAAAACAGGAAACAGAAAATGAGAAATTAAATCAAAGGCCCACAAAAAGAACCGGCCCTTTTAAGCTTCCGCGACGAGACCAACGAGAAAACTCTAAATCAGAGTCGGAAACACCGATCGACCGAACCGACTCGAGGACTCTGGTCATGGTGACCGGCTTCCTTTCCTGCCCTCCCTCTTTCAGGGGGTTGGAGAGACCGAGTGACGGAGACACTGAGACAGTACGAGTGATGAGCTGAGACGCACGTATTGTATACAGTGGAGTGCGGACGAAAATTGTCTCGATATATCCATATATTGGTCATTAAAAACTGCCCATTCTATAATGGAGTATTTACATATTAGACCAGCTTCTCCAATTTCCACTATACGCATATAGAATGGGACACGAATATTTCTATCTTCAGAGCTAATTTCAGAACAAGTAGAAGATTAGCAATAAAAAATAGCCGCCTTTCCCATATTTGCTAAGCAGAACACACACAAAAGAAAAACAGAAAAAAAAAACATACATGCGGTATGACTACTCCTTGGACATGATGTTGCCAACTAGCATAAATAAATCCATCAGTCTTTCTTTTCGCGGATTCTCCACGTCCTTTGAATGAGCTGCCTAGGTACCTACCTACACAATTCTCATCCTTGTCGTCTGTCCCCGACCAACTTGATACTATTGAGGTTTCAGGACCACTCATTTGATATATGTCCCTTTCATCGCAAAATGGCGATCATACCTACAGATAGGTAGAAAGAAATAAACAAAAAGAATAATCCTAGACATGTCATGCCTCATAAGCAAGTGATACATTGCCTTTTTTTTTCACAGAGAGAGGGGGAAAAAGCTCTATTCCTGCCAAACTATCCATTTTACATACTAGACAACTAAACAGGAGATACTCTCAAAGACCCACCCTCGTACACCTGTGAGAGTATTTAAGCTGCTTCTCATCCTGGAAATATAAAGTTACTCTCTATCGACGGGTCCATCTTGATGAGACAGAATGGGATTATCCTCATACAAGTACATAAATTATCATTCTCCCCGTACGCCGTGGACCTGAAACTGAATTGAACGTCGAGTCACTTAAAGAGCCACAGATAGGTAGGGAGGTTGTTCAGAAAAGTGGCAGGTTCTAATATACTTATTTCTTACCGAGAAGAGAAGTAATGGGGGAAAAAATTCTTTTATCCGTTGGATAGCATGATCGTTCATTTTGTTTGTGCTAGAGGGGATCCAGGAATATAAAGACTCTCACTGGAAACATTTGAATATACACCGTAATAAAAAAAAATATATTTGAGGATTGTGGGTTCTACAAATCGAAATTCAACTCCGAGTCTCCGAAGAGAGGCCTGTGCGAATGAATAGTAGAGAACAGAATACACAAAGAAAACATATCAAATGTTCCCGGACGAAACTGAAAAGGGCGGCGTAACATGGCGGAGACAAGTATGCTCTCATGTCCCTTTAAGAGCGCGCATTTTCTCAAAAATGTCAGTGATTGTGGTCATTTTCCAATCCCTACCGCGAGACTTTGTATTTCAGGGCTATGAAAGGTAAATGCCAGACTGATCATATCTTGCATACTTTCCAAATCGGAGGGGACGTCCAAGTAAACGGCAAACACAAAATAGCAGGACTGGCATGGGAAGAACAGATCAGATTGATTGCATGGGGAGTATCAATGGGTTCAGGGACAGCATTGCGTCCCGTAAAAATAAGAAAAGAGAAATAAATGCGGAATGGATATCATAGCAAACATGAAATAGAAGAAGAGAATGAAAACGTGAAATGGAAATATTCAGCCCAGAACAAGGTAAAAAACCCCAAAGAGACTTGGGATGAACTCCAAACCCGGTCCAAACGCTTCCATGCGAAATAAACTCTCACAATCCGACGCCCTACCCTTCTCCCCTCGCATCATGATGGATGCATCATCGTCCACGTGGCGGCGTCACAGTTCACCTCCTCAAAGCTGTGTAGCATACTGAAACCCATCGAGGAGAGGCAGTCGAAATTACCGTCACCGTCGACCTGAAAATTGCAAAGCCAGAGTCATGATTAGCAAATGTATGTCGGGAGAACTCTTGAGAATGGGTTTGAACGACAGAAGCAAAAGCAAGAGCAAAAAAAAAAAGGAAAAGAAAAGAAAAAAAGAAAGGAGAGGAGAAGAGAAGAGATTGCCAACGTACACAGTCCATCACCACGGCATTCGCATTGAGCTTCCGGATTTGTTTGATCGCAAGCAGGATCAAGCCCTGCATGACGGTAGAATAGTCATCTGCGACCGGCGAGATGACAGGAGAAGAAATACCCCCAGCGGTAACATTAGCGGTGCTGGTAGCCCGCAAGGCGGGCATATGCTCTGCGAGCGCGGATCGTTCATTGTAGATCACAACACTACCAACAATCATATTATCGGTGGACCGCTTCGCACGAATGATGCCGCAGTTTGGGGCGCCACTGAGTGCGATCCGGTAGATATCTGCCACGCCCTGGCGTGCGTTTGTCTTGATATGATCCAGGATTGTACGGGCATAGTCCCAGCCGTAGACCAGGTCGTAGGCAACAGCAGCCGTTCGGAGCGTCATGGTCAGACCCTCAGGCGGGACCCATGCCATCAGGTTGCCCAACACAACACTGCAGACAGGACGTGAGAGAGAGGTATTCCAGCCCAGATTAGCAAACCACTGGCGCAATCGCTTGCGCTCGACATGGTTGGCAGTCGGGATGCCGAGATAAATCCCCGGAAGTCGGGAACCAAGCTGGAAGCGTTTGACCCCCTTGCGCTGAAGGAGATTGCGAATCGCCCGACTGTGGAGAGAATGTCCAATGGATAATTTGCGACGAGCCGGATCCACGATCAGACACCCAATCACACCGGTCCCGGTCGAGCGAAAGAAGTAGGTGGCACAGAATCCATACAGCGCCTGGGTAGAGCTATTGCGAACCACAAAATGCGCCTCTTCAATGTCTTCTTTCCGGAGGAGAAAGCTGGTCGAAGTCGCACCGAGAGCAGCTCCGATCGTTGTCCCTGGACCCGGTCCCCGCGAACCACATCCAGCAGGGCATCCAGTCCATGAGCATCTCGCTCTTCATTCCAATTCTCAACCAGCCAGTGCTGCCGGGACTGGTGAATCTTTTGACTGCGGCTGAGGGACCCGGGAAGGGTCCCCGAGGGGGTGAGATCGCCATATAAAACCTTGACCAACGCCTGAAGCGCGGTTTCGGTAAAGTCATACGTGCACACATAGGTCTTGATGGAGGGATCCATAGCAAAGTCATACGGTGAGCTGACTGCAACAACTATAACTGGTTTTTCTCGACGTTCCCCGGTGGCAGAATATTGGGTCTGGCATAGCAAGGAGACATGTTTGGCAAAGGCCTGTTGATATAGATTCCGATTTGCGTCTGCCGTCACCACAATCACCGCGCTGGCTCGCTGGAGAAGGTCCTCGTGGATCGGCCGTACGCCGTTGTGGGTGTACGAAGTATGGAGAACCCGACCACTTCTCTGGCGCGATAGAGACCTCCCCAACTCTCTGAAGACCGTTTCGCCACTCAAAACAGACGCGGATCGGTCCATTGCCGTTTGGTCCACCGTGACTCCGTGGAAGACATCATTCGCCGACAGAGACACCGCCGATGCGGCCAGGGGCTTGACCAGTGGAGTCAAGAGCAAGAGTTCCTCGTTGGCGTCAATGACATTCGACAGGGGTAGGAGATTGTTCTTGTCACGCAGTACGGTGATCGAGCTATTGTAGGCGCGTGTTGAGAGATTCGTGTGCGATGGCTGCATCTGGGTGAGCGAGGCCAGACCTGGCGGGTTTAATGCCTGTTCCCAGGAGGTATACCGGGCCTTTAGCCTCAGGACCCGGCGAAGCGACTGCTCAATACGTGCGCGGCCAATGATACCATTTTCCACGCCCAGCCTCAACCCGTTGATGGCCTCTTGCTGGACGGGAAATGACCGACAAAGTAATATGACATCGCATCCGGCATTCTTGGCCATGACGGTGCCGCCGCCGACGCCGATGTTGTGAGTGAGAGCCTCCATTTCCAGACACTCGGAAACCACCACCCCCTGGAATTTCAAGTCCTTTCTCAAGAGCTCGTCGACAACCTGATCGCTCAAACAGGCGTGCATGACATTCATCCCAGCCGATGACATGGATACACCGCCGACCATCATAGCGTCCAGACCTTGCATGATGGCGTTCCGAAACGGCACCAGCGCCGTGAGACTCAATTGCTCCAATGATTCCGTGATGATGGGCACGTCCGTATGTGAGCCCAAGAATTCCAGATTTCCATACGAAGGAAAGTGTTTGCCGCACGTCGCCAGGCCTGCTTCTTGATATCCCTTCATGAATTGGACTCCATACTGAGAGACTTCTTGCGGGTCATCCCCCGAGGTGCGTACCCCGAGCGGTTGATTTCGGACATTCGTCAAAACGTCCAGCACGGGGCCAAGGATCCAATTGACCCCAACAGCCTTGAGCTCTTGAGCCGTCGCCTTGGCGACTTCATGCGCCAGGGCTTTGGACCCCGTGGCCGCGATTCCCATGGCGCTCGGGAATTGCCGAATGAAGATCTCGTCATATAAGCTATTCACACCGCCATTTTCCTGGTCGAGGACGATGAGCAAAGGCACCAGATGACCCGCATCTCGAGCAATGGTCTGTAACTCCAATACCAGTCGGGTGGCATCCTCCGCAGCTAAAGGCGCATAAGATTAGCCAACGCTCTCGTCAGGAACGGGGAGGATAGAAGAAAAACAAAACAAAACAAAGGGTCTCCTGTCTGTCTGCCACACACATTCTCCCTCTGAACAATGTTCGTCAAGACCGTCGTGAGAGAGCACAGATCAACGAGTCGATGAAGGTTATGGGACAGAGAGGCTGAGACGTGAAAAAGAGAACAAGGTAATACATTTTAAATTCTTCGCGGAGAGCAACACCGAGCCGAGGTGATAGTCTTCGATGAGAGAGCGAATCTGGGGGCTCACGACCGTTCCATCGAAACCCATCATGAACAATTGGCCCATCTGCCTGTGAGAGCCACATGGCGACTGGTTAGCATGGGTTGTGCCGTCAGGCCTCGCGCTCCCTCGGAGCATTCACCCACGAGGGTCCTTCTCCCCCGACGGGAGAATGCTCGAGGCTTGCATCGAGGTTCCACAAGGAGAGAGCAGAGCAATGGATGATGTCTCGCCCAAGGCATTGTTCGGGCATGAGAGGGTTGATTCCAGGTACAGGAGGAGGTACCGACATGGAAAAACCGGGCCAGGCGTGTCATCAAGGCCTCCGAAACAAGGGTGATCAGCATACCTGTCTAGATCATCCCAGCCCGGGGGCAACATGTCCTCTTTCGGGGCCATGGCCCTGGGGGAGGGGAGGGGAGACACAGAGGAATGCCAGTAATGCGCGCGAGAAGCTTGGACGACGTCGAACGATGGCAGTGTGGGTGGGGGTGTGGATTGTAGAGGGATGGAACTGCAACGAGCTGTGTGTCGTGTGTGTGTGTTGATGTTCCAAGGTGGTAGTTTGTTTGCCTTGCCGTTCACGGTGGGTGCGCGTGGTCGTCCTCCGCCCGCTGTGTACAGTACGGTGAGACGTAACGAGGCGAAAGTGGATAAAGAGAAATTGTCTGTTTTATTTTTTTTCCCTCCCCCCTTTCGTTCTTTCCTTGACGATGAAACAACCCTGGAGAGCGAGCCCTTGTCGACGGAGATGCAACCTGCGGCCCGTAAGAGGTCTTTGGCACGCCTCGAGGATCGAAGAATTAGAGGGACCTCGTCTGCGCTGATGATGGATTGGGACGCCGACGTCGCAGTCAGGTGATAAGCACCCGAGTCGCACAAGCTTCCCCGTTGCGAGTCCTCGGGAAGTTGGGGAGAGCCCGTACTGGCGGAACGTGACGAGCCCGTTGCGCCCTCAACGGTGGTCACCAGCCAGAGCCGCACATCGAAGGAGTGATAGGGCGATAAGCACAAGCTCAGATCCAGCCGTCGGCTTTGCGCTTCTCCGCTTTTGCGGCATTGGAGAACTGGACATCCGGTCCATGCACGTACTAGAACCAGCGCTACGATTGCCTATTGGTCTTCACAGGTTTAAACAGGACTAGTCCTCGCAGTCCACGAAGGCTCAGGGTGGAGATGGGAGAGGGATATTCAGTGGTTGCATCCAAGGGACTAGGGGAATTGATAAGGGGAGGCCAACTGGCCAATACTGGAGGCAGGGAGATATCCCCTCGGATACAAAGTCCTTGTGATTACTCCGACTGTGAGCCCGAGGGAATCATCTTCCCTGACGATCTGCACCGGAAGGATTCTTCTGATTGTCCCTTGACCGTCCGAACCCGGGATGCCAGCCGTTGAGCGAGAACGTGAGGGACGGGTTCTAGTGGATGAGATGAGGATCACGTGTGGAAGACGGCGGAGAGCAGACTTGAAATCTGAATACCTGTATGTAATAATACCACCCAGCCCCGGCTACGACGCTACGCTGGTGACCGGGCAAGGAGGACAAGGTTGCATGCACTTCCCCGGCTCTTTGGCCTGACCGTCTAGGCCCACCACAGATTTGCCGACTTCGCCGGATGCAACTCCGTCTAAGACGATGGAACCTCCTTCATCCAGTGACCCGCTTTCCCCCACGGCCTCTTCCTGTGGCGCTAGCCAAAGTATCAAGAACTCTATACCATACTGATCACCATCACCATTGTTTCACCGGAACAATGTCTCGTGGAATTGACAAAGCAAAATATACGGCAAATCACAAGGAGTATTCTCCACGATTCACAATGCCAGAGAATTCATCCCAGAACACACACACATAAACAAGGTATAGAGAAACCACAGGTGGTAGATGACGATGTACTACCACCTGCACCCAGAATTCTGGATTATGCGATCAAGGTGATCATCTTCTTCCGGAGTATCCTAGACCAGAGAAACGTCATTCTCATACCAAAAAAAAAACAAAAACTAGGATTGGTCTTCCTAGCTCTATGCTACATCATCCTTTAGCCTCTGGCATCAAAAGATTATTCGCCCCCAACGAATCACAGAGAACAAAGTCAGCTCGTGGTGGTTCTTCTTCCGGCCACCTCTCCGACGTCAGAAGTCACCGATACTTCTTCCATCAGGTGATGATGCGCTACGTGAATGGGTCCCATATTCCACATGGAGTCTACTTATGACCACACTGACGTACACCAAGAATCCCTAGCAGAGATAGATGATACCTCAAGTAGTAGAAAGAGCAGGGGGACAAAGCAGCCAGCACCATCTTCAGTGCACAAGTCTTGAAAAGGGAATATGAATGAAAAAGAAAAGAATTAAAAAAAAAACGAAATTATTCAACGAGGACAAAGTGAGATGGACAGATAGCTCATGTACCTGATGGCCGAGTCCACTACTACCTCCGACTCGGGTCGATCTCTCTGTCACTGTCGTACAATCAATGAGCGCCTCGCTGTAACCCGATCCACGGAGCGCCTGCCGCGAAACTGACCAGTCTTGATTGACCATCGCGCAGACACGGTATTTTCCCTCCATTCTCTGGAACATTACAAACTCTCGCATCGAACCCAACTGATGCTCTGCTGGATTTGCTACTCACCCTCTTCCTTTTCACGCACAACCTACTCTCATATCTCCCACCCTCACCACCCAAACGACTATCGCCATTCATCAATCTAGCTGAGCAAACCATAATGTAAGGACTGCCATCCTTCTTCCCATTAAGCATTGTCTTCCTTGCTTCCATCTGGAAAAAAAAAAGAGGACTGCTAACCCAGGCTTCTTGCTCTCTTCCTAGGCGTGTCATTATTCGCGAGGACCCTCACGCGGCCTCGGTGTATATCGCCGATTACATCGTCAGTAAGTAGCCGAACCTTCTATCAGACACCGTCGATGACCGATGGCTCTGCCCGTGAATACATATAGAGCCCGTGACTCACAGTGGGCAGGTCGCATCAAAACGTTCAAGCCAACCGCAACCCAGCCCTTCGTACTAGGTCTGCCCACCGGCAGCAGCCCCGAGATCATCTACAAGATTCTGGTACAGCGCCATCGGGCCGGCGAGATTTCGTTCAAAAATGTCGTCACTTTCAACATGGTGAGTCATGAGTACTCCGTTTACTCTTCCCCCATCGTCAAATTTCAAAGTCCATTGGCAAAGACTCATGTGGGGAAACATCTAGGATGAATACGTGGGTTTGCCGCGCGATCACCCTGAATCGTACCACAGTTTCATGTACAAGCACTTCTTCTCCCACGTGGACATCCCTCCACAAAATATCAACATCCTCGATGGCAATGCGCCCGACCTAGCCGCAGAATGTGCCTCCTTTGAAGCTCGCATCGCCCGCTACGGGGGCATCGAGCTCTTCCTCGGAGGCGTAGGGCCCGATGGCCACATCGCGTTCAACGAGCCCGGCTCTTCACTCGCCAGTCGTACTCGCGTCAAGACCCTCGCCTACGACACCATCCTGGCCAACTCACGCTTCTTCGACCACGACGTCACCAAGGTCCCTCGGTTGGCCATGACGGTGGGCATTCAGACCATCATGGATGCGCGCGAAGTCGTGATCGTCGCGACGGGGGCGCATAAGGCCTTTGCCGTGCAAAAGGGACTCGAGGATGGCGTGAACCACATGTGGACCCTCTCTGCACTGCAATTGCATCCCCATCCCCTCATCGTGTGTGATCGGGATGCCACACTCGAGTTAAAGGTCAAGACAGTGCGGTACTTTGAATCGATCGAGCAGTCCGGAACCGATGCCCGCACTCAGGGCCCTCCCTTGGTGTACCGACCGCGCACATACGTTCCTGCGCCCATCCCTACGAAAAAGGCGCCGCTGCGCACAGCGCCGACGCCGGACCGCACACCCGTCAAGGTGCCCAAAGATCTCCGAATTAATACCGACTTCAACCGGAGCATGGACGAGGATGAATTGACTCCAGATAGCATGTCCTCACGAATGGTAGATTCGGCAGTTGGAGGGCTGGACGAGACGTTGAAGAATGATCTGATCTTTGATCGGATGGGGGCTCGTGTGACGCCGTTGTAGCTTGGCAGGGATTGAAGCTTCAAGGCTTTGAAGAGACTGATCGTAATTCTCACATTTTTCTGTCCCCGTTTAGAGTACTGCTCTTTCCATTCTGGGCTCTGGCTATTTTCTGAAGAGATGATCTGGCAGGCACGCAATTGGGGTGACGTTTGATATCTTTTTTTTACATGTTGGCAGTCTTCGCACCCCACACTTGGATAAGTTGGTTGACCTTTGACCTTTGATCTTTGTATTTTTCAAGTCTTTCTATTTATCTGGCCGGGCCATCATCTTGGGATTGGAATACATCAATTGGGGAGGGGGCGTTTTAAGCTCAATTCAAAATCAACATGTCATGTTTCTCATATTCTCGAACGTACATTCTTCATATTCACATTTTTGTCTGCAGGCTTCTCCCCTCCCTTTTCATTGGGGATCAGATTCATCTGCAAAGACATTCTCCCCGGGCCGTACAACCGACAAAAATATGCATCGGAAAACCAGGTGACTGACCGATAGAGGGAGGTGATCCCCCCCCCCCCCCCCCCCCCCAGAAAAAAGAGGTATATCACACCGAGCCATCTGAATTTGACCACATTACTCAGACACATGAGCCACAGACGTGTGATCCAATCTTCAAGCACTCAAAGCTTGGCAAATACCGTGGCCACCGCCCCGCTCATATCAACCAGCGTACTCTTATTCTGTACCCAGGACTCAATTCCCTTGTGACCGTTTTCCACTCCCAGACCACTCTTCTTCCATCCACCCACGGCCATTTCGGCGGGACTCTCGCCCCACGTATTCACCCACGTAATCCCTGCTTGCAGCTGGTCGATCACGCGGTGCGCGCGATTCAGGTCCTTGGTGAACACGCCGGCTGCGAGACCCATCTCTGTGGCATTGGCGCGACGGACGGCCTCGTCGACGGTATCGTAGTATAAGATAGACATGACGGGACCGAAGATTTCCTCCTTGACGATGCGCATGTCATCCGTGCAGTCGGTGAAGACGGTAGGTCGCACCCAGTACCCGGCTTGGAGGTCGTGGGGTAGATTCTCCGGTTTGCCCAGGCCACCGGCGAGTAGGGTGGCGCGATCGACGTCTTTGCCGTGGCGGATGTATTCGAGCACCTTTTTGTAGTGGACTTCGGAACTGAGGGGCCCGAAATTGGTCTGGTCGTCGAAGAGGGGACCGGCGCGGACAAAGGCAAGTTTCTCCAGTAGACGTTTCTCAAAGGGCTGCTTCATGTTCCGTGGCACAAAGACTCTCGTCCCGTTGGTGCAGACTTGGCCCGTGCTGTAGAAGTTGGCCATCATGGCGCCGTCGACGGCGTTGTCGAGCTCGGCGTCCGGGCAGATGATCAGAGGACTTTTACCGCCGAGTTCCATGGTCACATACTTCATGCTGCCGGCGGCGGAGCCGGCGACCTTCATGCCGGTGGAGACTTGGCCGGTGAAGGAGACTTTGGCGACGCTGGGGTGGCTGGTCAAGTAGGCGCCCACGTCGCCAGCGCCGTTGACCACATTGAACACTCCGGCGGGCAATCCGGCCTCGGTGTAGATCTGGGCGAGGGTCTCGCCGTGAAGAGGGGTGAATTCACTGGGTTTGTAGACCATGGTATTTCCCGCGGCCAGGCAGACGGCCGATTTCCAGAGGGCACTGTAACATCATGGTCTTAGCAAAGTTTCAATCTTTACGAGTGTCAAAAAAAAAAACACAACGCCGACAGCGAGCAGAGACCGAATGGGTTTCCCCACCATCCCATGGCCGTCTTCGTTGCAATGGTGCTCAAGAAAAAGGCGAGTTGCGCGCGTCACTCACATCTGAATCGGATAATTCCACGCCCCAATCCCCACACACACCCCCAACGGTGCCTTCTTCGTATACACCCACGCATCCTCACGCAACTGCGTCGTCTCCCCGTTCAGCCCCCCACCCCCGATGTAATTGGCATAATACTCCAACACATCCGCTCCCGTCACCACGTCCACTGTACTCGTCTCGGTAAACGCCTTGCCCGAGTCAAGCGTCTCCACGCGCGCAATTTCATCGTTGCGCTCACGTAGAAGAGTCGCCGCTTTTTGCAAGATGCGCGCGCGCGCAATGTACGGGGTTTTGGACCAGACGGAGAATGCGCGATCGGCGGCTTGGATGGCCGCGTCGATGTCGGCGTGGGAGGCGATCTGGATATCGGCGAGGGGGGTTGCTGTGGCCGGGTTGATGGTTTGGAAGGTTTTGCCCGAGGTGGCGGGGCGTACTTGGCCGTCGTAGTAGAGTTGACGGGTGGGAAAGGGGAGAGCCATGATGAATGATGGATCGAATGGCTTAATTCAGATGAGATGACGGAGAGGTGGAAAGCAGAGTGTATGTGAGAGAGAAAGGGAGGAAAGGGAGTGGTAGAAAAGGGAGATAGGAAGAGAGCTGTGGCAGTGGAGGTGGATAGACCGATGAGTACACGGATGACGGTGGTACTGTATATGATGATAATTGTGCAGAGCTGCAAGAGAAAGGCAATCGGAGTTACTCAAACAACCAAAGCTTCTTCACTACCCTTTTAGCCTGGTTTTTTTTATTCTCATTTTGTGTCTTTTCTTTTCAATCTGGAGTATCTTCTCTTTTTTGGTTTTTGGTGTTTTTTTCTTTCACCCTCGGTTCTTCGCGGTCCATGTCCCGGACGTTGATGGATTCCGGGGCAAATGCACATCAGCCACGCTCACTCGGCGGCAACCCCCCAGAACCGCGCGACCGCCTTGGTGAAAAGGGCAAGACTGTCGGGCAAGTACACCGGATGAGGTCGGCGGTCTTGTGGTGGGGGCGAGCGCGGCGACTTGTACTCTTTGGGACTAGCATTGCCGCCGTGCATTAGCGGGGTCCAGACTGCCGGGGATGGCCAATGGGGCCCTGCCCATTTTCTGAGAACGGTCCAAGTCACGAGCCGCTGCTCTGCCGGTGTCCGAGTAATCCTCTGGAGGACCGTGGAGGAAGATCGCGGCATATCGATGACTCGGTGGCGAGGATTCCGGTCGCTAGACTTTGGATCTGTATCGGCATGCTACGATTGGAGCATTTCATCTGTATATACAGTAGGAAAGCACGGACAGAACGAGAGGTCGAGGGCTGAGGCAAGACAAGTCACCTCATTTAAGGGGGGGGAGGTGTGGTGGGAATACTTCTTCATCGGTCGGGCCTGTGATATCTCATTTCTGCACTTTCTGGCAGTCCCGCAGAAGAGGAGACTAGAGTTTGGTAGTTCAGCACGCACGGCCATTTGTTCCTCTGTCCGAGGCATGTTTCGAGTTCTCGTGTTCATAACCGGTTTCGGTTTACGTTATGGATCAGAAATGCGGAGACTGCTAGAGACGTTAATTGCCATTGGCATGCTCTGGGATCGTTGGGACTCGCGGTCTTCATCATTGCTGGACCGGTGGGCACAAAAGCGTCGTTTTCAATCGTGTGCACCAAACTACCGAGTCCAAAGTACAAAAGATCCAGAGTAGACGCAAGTAGCACTGGACCAATAGTGGACCAATAAGGTCCGGCAGTGGCACATCCGACGGCCGTAGTCCGCCTGAGAGTGACTCTCAAACGGGAAGCGGGGAATGATGACGTACTGGACGCGGTGGAGGATTCACGGACGGGCGGTGACTGGGCCGCCCGTGACCGGCCGCCGAACAAAAGTCGGTCTTGGCCTTCGTCTCGACCGATGTGTACCGCAGAGGCAGGATACGCCATTGAAGACTATGCCAGTCCGAGAGGATTTCACTTGTCAGTGCCGCTGCCCATGAACTTTGGCCGATCGCTCGCTCGATCCTGCAACGCAACGGTTCAGATAGATCGTCCTATCGTGAGGCAGTGAACTGGCCGGCGACCGTAAGCTTCCGCCTATTCCCAAGCGAGCGTCTTCACCACGGACGAACAGAATCACGCCACAAACCGACCTTGGTCTATCGATGGATCGGATCAACCTGCCTAGGTGACCTCCAAAGAATCCAGCTCTGGTGACCGCCAGCATGCTTGGGGCCTTATTCTGATTCGAACCTGACGGACAGGATGACTCTGCATCTTCAACACCACTTTTGTTCAGGTCCCAACTGTTAGCTTGCACGAGACACTTAGCCCTGTAGATCCGCCATGCGAATCAGCGGCGTTCGGATGGAGCCCCGAAAAATGCATCGACTCGTGGCCTCCCCACCTGATAGGCCCGTCAAAATGGTGGGGCTCTTGGTCGGACGGGTTTATCTCATCCTCGACTCTCCTCTGCTCTCCACCCTCGAGGAGCCCATCCAGTCAGAGCCATTGTACCGGACGGGGCCTGCAGGAGCAAGGTTTGAGGTCAAGGGAAAAAGCAAAAAGAGCGAAAAAGAATGGACAGGGAGATGAGATGAGCCTTGAACCCATTACCGAATCAAGGTACTGCGTCGAGAAGACCGACCAAGACGGACTCTTCGCACCAATTACCGGATCCCGATCTTGACCGATAGACCCATGTCCGCCGACGGTTCGACTCCTCGATCGTCTTGGAGAAGCCCGTCCGAAACAGAAAACGTCGAGAAAGAGAAAAAAAAAAAACCACGTTAAAAATTTGAATCCTCCCAAATTCAGTCTATTGAAGATGGGACTCGTCCTGAATCTTGTCGGTTTATAACGAAGTGCCGGCCCGGTCCTTCATTCCTTTCTCCTCATTTTCTCTCCTCACACTAGTCCATTCCCCCCCTCGTCTCACCCCTCACCCCCTCACCCACCATACATCCTGCGTAGCTTTATTTGGATCTGTTCCGGCTGAAGATGGCGACTACCAACGACCTCCCGTCGCTCGATGTCAACAGCTACGACTACATTGTCGTCGGCGGTGGCACAGCAGGCTGTGTCATTGCCGCTCGTTTGGCCCAGTATCTCCCCAACAAGCGCACGCTGGTCATCGAGGGTGGTCCTAGCGACTTTACCGATGATCGAGTACTCAACTTGAAGGAGTGGTTGAACCTGCTCGGCGGCGAGCTCGACTATGATTACCCTACTACTGAACAACCCAACGGTACGTTCCCCCCAACAGTGTGACAAAAAAAATCCCCACAAATTCCAAAGACGAGACGTCCAATTGTCCCAGTTCTTCTTTGCGAACCTCGTCTGCGGCCCGATTCACAATGCTCACATCCTCTGCTACGTTACCACTACGACAGGCAACAGCTTCATCCGTCACTCCCGCGCCAAGGTGCTGGGCGGCTGCTCCAGTCACAATACACTCATCTCCTTCCGCCCCTTCGAGTATGATTGCAAGACCTGGGTCGCCAAGGGCTGCAAGGGCTGGGACTTTGAAACCTTCACTCGCATGATCGATGGTCTGCGCAACACTTTCCAGCCCGTGCACGCCCGTCATCGCAACCAGCTCTGCAAGGACTGGATCCAAGCCTGCTCCACCGCGATGAACATCCCCGTGATCGAGGACTTCAATGCCGACATTCGTGAAAAGGGCGAGCTGACCGAGGGCGTGGGCTTCTTCAATGTCTCGTACAACCCGGATGACGGCCGTCGCAGCAGCGCCTCCGTTGCCTACCTCCACCCCATCATCCGTGGCGATGAGAAGCGCCCCAACTTGACCATCCTCACCAATGCCTGGGTCTCCAAGGTCAACGTGGAGGGGGATCGGGTCACTGGGGTCAACGTCACTCTGCAGTCGGGCGTGAAGCACACTCTTCGCGCCAAGAAGGAGACCATTCTCTGCGCCGGTGCCGTCGACACTCCTCGTCTGATGATGCTCTCCGGTCTGGGACCCAAGGAGCAATTGTCTTCCTTGGGCATCCCCGTCGTCAAGGACCTCCCCGGTGTTGGTGAGAACCTGCTGGACCACCCGAGAGCATCATCATGTGGGAACTCAACTATCCCGTGCCTCCCAACCAGACCACCATGGACTCGGACGCCGGCATTTTCCTGCGCCGTGAACCCGCCAACGCGGCCGGATCCGACGGCCGGGCTGCCGACATCATGATGCACTGCTACCAGATCCCCTTCACCCTCAACACCGCCCGCCTCGGCTACGACGAGCCCATTAACGCCTTCTGCATGACCCCCAACATCCCCCGCCCGCGCTCCCGTGGCCGTCTGTATCTGACCTCCGCCGACCCCTCCGTGAAGCCCGCGCTGGATTTCCGCTACTTCACCGATCCCGAGGGCTACGACGCCGCCACCATCGTCGCCGGTCTCAAGGCCGCCCGTAAGATCGCCCAGCAGTCCCCCTTCAAGGAGTGGATCAAGCGCGAAGTGGCGCCTGGTCCGGACGTTCAGTCTGACGAGGCGCTGTCCGAGTACGGCCGTCGGGTCGCGCACACCGTGTACCACCCGGCCGGTACCACCAAGATGGGCGACGTGACTCGTGACCCCATGGCGGTGGTCGACCCGACCCTCAAGATCCGCGGCCTCAAGGGTGTTCGAATCGCGGATGCCGGTGTCTTCCCAGACATGCCCACCATCAACCCCATGCTCACAGTTCTGGCGATCGGTGAGCGTGCTGCCGAATTGATTGCGGAAGAGGCTGGCTGGACTCGCTCGCAGCCTCGTCTGTAAAGTAGCGTTACCCCCCCTTTCAATCATCCTCTCTCCAACATCGGATCTCCACCCTCTTCACCCCTACCCTCCCTTTCCAATCTCCCCCGTTTCCTCCCGTCTTGTACAATCAAGCATGTCAGGCCTGTCTGATCAATCCGGTGTTCTTCTTCTCCCTTTTTGCACATTCCTCGGTCCTCTTTTTATTTGTCGAGAGACGTTTGAAGAGAAAAAAAAAGAAGCACATGTTCTGAACGATTTGACATCCCGAATTTTATATATTGAATACCAATTACGAATTTGATGACGATTTTGAACTATTTTTCTTTTCTTCTTTTTGACAATCCAAATGAACATCGATCATGTGGATACAATTAGCTTCGCCCAGGCAGAGTTACCAAAAATCTTCCTCAAAAAAAAAAACAAAAACAAACATTTGAACCAGAGCGAATCCTCCAACCAGGTAAATAAACACAAACAGTGATTCAAAGATACTCCTTTCACGCTTCAAGAAATAAAATCTGGTGATACCACTTCCCCCGGACTCCTCCCCCTTCTAAACCGCAGCAGTCTTCTCAGCATCATGAATCTTAATTCCAAACTTCCACACCTGGTCCACCGTCAAGGTCCGCCCCGAGTCCGGATCATCCGTCTCGCCCAAGACCACCAGATCCGCATCCGCCCCGGCATCCAGACACCCCTTGACTTTCTCCAGTCCCAAAAGTCGCGCCGGGACCGCCGTCGCCGCATTGATCGCATCCGCGGTACTCGCGCCCGACCACCGCCGGAAATTATTCACACATTCGATGAGTGTGGCGGACGAGCCGGCAATCTTGTCGGAGCCTTCCAGCGTCAATCGTGCGCCCGTCTTGACGATACGTTCGCCATTGGTCCATTCGTACACTCCGTCGGGGAGGCCGCACAGGCGCATTGCATCGGTGACGAGGACCAGACCGTCTGGGTGGGCATTGTACGCGATCTTAATGGAGGTGGGGTGCAGGTGAATCCCGTCGGCGATGACGCCGTAGAATGGACGACGACGTTCGCTGCGGCCCAGCAGCCCAAAGACGCCTGGGTTGCGGTGGTAGAAAGGTCGCATGGCGTTGAAGAGATGTGTGATCATCCGAGCGCCTTGGTTGGTGGCCGTGACGGCTTGTTCATAGGTTGCGTCCGAGTGACCGATGGAGTAGATGATGCCTGTGTCGACGATGCGGGGGATCTGCGACATCATGGCGCCTACTTCGGGGGCCGCGGTGATCATTTTGATCGGGGAGGTGAATGAGGGTGACGAGGTGCTGGATGGTGGGGCGAGATGCTCGGCGCCGTAGCAGTGGAGGAGGTCATCGTAGGAGTCTGCGGCTCGAAGAACTTCTGGTT
This sequence comes from Penicillium oxalicum, assembly GCF_001723175.1. NCBI lineage: Eukaryota > Fungi > Ascomycota > Eurotiomycetes > Eurotiales > Aspergillaceae > Penicillium > Penicillium oxalicum. Next base: position 2,794,803 of record NC_064652.1, on the reverse strand, counting down.
TATGGATGCCATTGCGGCCGGGGCTGATGAAGGGACCTTCGACGTGAGCACCGAGGGATTCGGCGCCGTCTTCGGCACGGTGCGTCGATGCTGTCGGGCCAAGAGAAGGGAGGACCTACACCGACGCGAGAGGGCAAAAGGTTAGTATCTACCGAGAGAGAGAGAGAGAGAGAGAGAGAGAGAGAGAGAGAGAGAGGAAAAGACCCCATCAATCGTGCAAGGAGGTGGTGTAGCCTTGGTTGTGTATCTTACCTTCCAGTACACCTCGGGCGTGGAGCTCACCACCGTCGGCAAGTATGAAGTGACTCCCGTGCGAGCCAGGCCCTGGTTGACCAGGCGCAGACCCTCGTCGTACTGCTCCTTGGTTTCACAGGGAACCGAAAAGTCAAAACCCTGAGCTCCGTTCAACTGCGTGTCAATCAGACCGGGGGCGAGGATGCGGCCCCCCAGGTCGATGATCTCATCCGGAGACAGATGTAGCTCGTAAAAGGCCTCTTGGTCCTTGAGAATCTTGCCAGTCAACGAGTCGATCCAGAGATCTTGTTCGACCAAGTCCGACCCGCGCACGAGGCGACAGTTGGTGAACTTGGTGATCCGCGGCATGATGGGGGATGTTGTTTTCCCCGGCATGGTGATGTGTGAATAGAGACCGTCGACAGAGATGGAGAGGCGTAAGGGGAGAGAGGGAGTTGGAAAGGAACAGACGTCCGAACAGCAAGAGTGAAGCAATGTCCCAAAGAGAGAGTGTGTGTGAGTGAGTGAGAGAGAGAGAGAGAATCGAAGAGTCAGGTGCCGCGCAAAACTAATGTATCTACTGGCATGAAGGAAAGAATCCAAAAAGCGAGAATCGAGGAACGGAGAGAGCTTCCACTTATTTTTTTTTCTCTATTCTTCCTACGTTCTATGAATTTGATGTACCTTCAGGTACCAGGGACCGGGCAACATGATTGACCAAGAGGTAGTCGTCATCTTTGTGGACAAAGAGATAGTTGGGAGAGGAACCTCTCCAACCGACTGCGCGATGATGTAACCTCCAGCCTTACAGAGCGTCCAGTGGTCCACGCAGAGCGAGAGAGCGCGAGAGCGAGAGAGGTGACATCGGCATGCCGAGGTGGTATAGAACTACAGCAGTTGAGCGGCACTCGGGGAGTAATCCTGCCGCAATACTTTGGTGTCGACGGAAATTACCAGGAGATTTACAACATCAAGACCAGAAACTCTGCCTCAAACCTGAAATGGGGGGTCTCTGAATAGCTCAAGCCTTGGAATGAGTGACCACTGCCAGCTGTCTATGAAGGGTCCCTGTTGACAAGTCATGGCTGCAGAGGAGGAACTACCGTAGGAATTAGAGTAGCATGGCCATGCAGTAATTTATCCACAGTGGGGGGATGTTCGTAGCCTCGTATTTACAGTATTGTATGCAGCGTACTGTACAATACCAACCATTGGTATGGTACTGGCCCCCGCATGCGGCGGTAGAGTTGCACTCCGGCAGAGGCTCAGAATGCGACCTTCAGCGTGCGGTCGCATTCGGGCCCATCCACATCCTCCGTCTCGTCCGGTGGATCTCTCATATCTCTCCAAGTCTACTTGTCTGCTTTCCTCCGTTGCACCTCGGCCATCATCTTTCTCTCTCTCTCTCTCTCTCTCTCTCGCGCGCGCGCGCGCGCGCGTGCGCCCACTTGGCCTTACGTGATGGGTACTCCATTTCTCTCTCGACGAATCCACTTTCTAGGCAGGAGTGACCCTCCAAAATTATGTTAGTCACTCGATCCATAGGTATTCCGTTCCTCCAGATCTCCCGGTGAGTCTGGGGCGACTCCAGACGGCCCACGGCGCTAGGACATCTCGGCTCTTCCCCATATTGGCACCGTGGAAGCGTAGAACAATTAGATTTTCAGCCGTTACATACAGACTACTACTATCATCTGTTTTGTGGACATACTCTGTAGTTGCAGCAACCCTGAGTTACCCACAATTCGACCCCGTCTTTTGATCGATGCGGGGAAAAGCACGTTTGTCGGGACTTTCTCATTCGCCTCTGCTCCAATGGGTGGCATGAGTCCGAACCCAGCGTCTCATTGACGGCTGTGCCACTTGGGTCCTGAGAAACTATCATCGTCACCATCACCAGTATCACCCCTCCTATTATTGTCCTTGTCAGCGCTCACTCGGCTACGGTTATGGCTGCGCGGTTGGCTGGCGCTCTGAACTCTTATCTACTAGCGTCTCCATAGCTTACTCCGATCGGAACCTATGAGCGTCTGACCCCCCCAAAAATGGCTGTGCCCGTGTGAATTAGCCGCACGACAATCGACTCGCTCTCTTCATAAATCCAGACCGTCTCGCTCGCCGATGACTGCGCATGCCAGAAGCAGAAATCGAGCTTCTCTGTCTTGGTCCCGGTCTTATTGCTGGTCTGCAGGTATCCTTGGATCAGTCTAGACACGCACGTGGCAGTGTGGCCGAAAAAAGAAACAAGGAAGTGGAAAAGACACAACAAATCCGGGTGAAAAAGGAGACTCAACATTCCAGAGCCCCTACTTTCACATCGTGAGTTCTATCGTCATCAGCGGTGTCTCGCGCGACGGAGTCTCGACCTCTGGACAAGGACTACCAGCGTTTTTACCATCATCTCCCCCAAGTCCCCCTCCCTCGTCTCTCCTTGCATATTCCTCTGTCGCACATCATGGCGACGACTCCTCCACCTCCGCCAGAGTCAACCTGGTCGGAGCAACAGACGCCAGTCCAGAGCTCATTCACGCCTCGAGAGAAACCACTCTCCATCAATGTGGAAGATCCCGAATCGGCAACAGGTCGTCATGTCGAGGGGAAACCATGGATGTACAAGCCACTGTTCAAAGTCGGCAACTACCAAGCACCCTGGTTCGCCTCGCCAGAGGTCCAACTCTATCTCGTCTCGTTTGTCTGCTTTCTCTGTCCGGGCATGTACAACGCCGTCACGGGTCTCGGGGGCGGTGGCCAGGTGAACCCGACCGATGTGAATAACGCCAATACCGCCTTGTATAGCACCTTTGCCGTCGTCGGATTCTTTGCCGGCTCCATTGCCAACCGGGTGGGTCTGCGGATCACACTGTCCTTGGGCGGATTTGGATACTTCCTCTACACGGCCGCTCTGCTCTCCTACAACATCAACCAGAATGCCGGATTCTTGATCTTTTCGGGCGCCTTGCTGGGTGTCTGCGCCGGTCTCTTATGGTGCGCCCAGGGGGCCGTGATGATGAGTTACCCTCACGAGCATGAAAAGGGCAAGTACATTGCAATCTTCTGGGTCATCTTCAATCTCGGTGGTGTCATTGGCAGCTTGGTAAGTTGATCGAGTTACCTCCCTTCGGAACGAGAGATCCGAGTGCTGAGTATGGTCACCCACCCAAACAGGTCCCTCTGGGTCAAAATATGCACAACACGGCCGGGAGCGTCAACAACGGCACGTACATCGCTTTCCTGGTCTTGATGGCAATTGGATTCGTGATGTGCTGGCTGCTGGTGGATTCCAAATACGTCAAGCGTAACGACGGCTCTCGTGTGATCGTCATCAAGAATCCAACTTGGAAGTCCGAATTCCTCGGTCTGTGGGAGACCCTCCGGAGCGACTCGTACATCGTTTTGATGTTTCCCATGTTCTTGGCCAGTAACTGGTTCTACGGATATCACTTCAACGCGGTGAACCTCGCCTATTTCACAGTGCGCACCCGCGCGTTGAACAGCCTGCTGTACTGGCTGATGCAGATGGTGGGCGCGTTCGTGTTTGGTCAACTGTTGGACATGAAGTGTTTTTCGCGGCCCACTCGCGCCAAGATCAACTTTGCGCTTCTCATGGCTATCACTCTGGGTGTCTGGGGTGGCGGTTACGCATTCCAGAAACGGTATACTCGAGAAACCGTCAAGGCCGACACGGACTTTACCGACAGCAGCTACATCGGCCCGATGTTTCTGTACATGTTCTACGGCTTCTACGATGCTGCTTTTCAAACATGCACTTACTGGTGGGTCCCATCGCGTCTTTTTTTTTTCACACCTTCTGTCCAACTCTCCTCAGAGGGGTATACTGACATTGTTGCCGAGTAGGTACATGGGATCTCTATCCAACAATGCCCGCAAACTGGCCAACTTTGCCGGATTCTACAAAGGCATTCAATCGGCCGGTGCGGCCGGCATGTGGCGGTAAGTCATTTATACCGACACAGCCCCGAATCGTTTGAACCTCCTTTCTAAACATTGAAACAGCATGGATGCCCAAAAAACCCCATACATGACCGAGTTCGCTTCCTGCTGGGGCCTCCTTCTGGGCAGCATGTGCATCGCCTCTCCGGTCATTTTCCGGAAGATCAAGGAGCATACCGACGTGGCCGAGGATCTTCGTCTCTCAGATCAGACCACCGCTGAAGTCTTGGGTGGTACTGAGTTGACGCATGACAAACCGCATGCCGAACAGGACAATGGCGACAGTAGCGCTGGCAAGGTGTAACTGATCCCCTTCTTCTCACGTACCGCATCATATCGGGCCATCCCGTTCCATTCCTGTTACACACGACATTTTCCTCATACGTCATTCATGGATTCGATACCTTACCATACCTGCTCTGTTAATCTGCTCTTGTCAACATGTTTCCTTTGCATTTCCTTTCGGGAGTTTTCTTTCTCATTTCTTTTATTTAGCATACCACGGATCCGGTCGCTGTTTATGTATTATACCATGGGTCCTGGCATCTTTTGGTTTGATTTTTTTCTTCTTCTTTTCATTTAACTCGGTGCGGGGGAGAGAAAATTCTAATCCCAATGATACATGATTTGCACCGCTCTTGATGGAGTTTTGAGTAGAATTTTTACTCTTTGTAGGGATGTAGGTACAAGTATACCCACCTGTAAATTTCTGCTTAGAAGTCAAACAGGGCAGTCATCTATTAATCTCGGGTTCCATTCAACTGGTTTTTTCTCGAGAATCTGTATACAAAGATATATGTATACGACATGGTCCAGGTGTGGTATATGGGTGGTCTAGCGGTGTTGGTGTCGGGACTTGTGGTTATAACCCACCTGAATAGGGTTGAGCTTTTACCCATATAACCAAATTAGTTGAAGACCTAGTAAGACTAAGTTCCTGACCATATACGATCCCCCAGTGTATAAATCAAATCTCCAAAGGGAGAAAAACAAAATACCTAGTCGCCTATGGTTCCATAGACCTTTCACACAATTCACACATTAGGCAAGAGCTATATACTCCCGCTCTTAATAGCGGGTATACTATACACTCCACATATGTACATCAAGATCGAATCATCATTATCATCGTCATAATCATGATAGACCGGGGGGGGGAGGGGGTACCCCCAAAATCCCACTTGAATTCCTCCAAGGACTCCCTGCCACTCATCCCACACAACATCCTCGATTCATCACACCAACTCAACTCAGTTTCCCGTCTTAGTGGGCGTCGGCAAAGCCACCGACGGCGCCGTATGAGTCGCATGCGCAGGACCATCCGTCCCAGAAGACCCCGTCAACTTCTTCTCGCCCTTCGACAACTCCCACCCGTTCAGGGTGCGGTTGAACAGCTGCAGAGACGCAACGGGCTGATAGTACGGCACTTCGTGACCGGCCTCGTACACGCGGGTGAACGAGAAGTTGCCATACTCGCGAGTCTCACCGTACTCGACCCCGTCGACCATGAACGGCGCATAGCCCGCCTTGCGGAACTGCTTGCTGTGCTTGAACTCGGTTTGCAGGGAGACTGCCTCGCCACCGAACCAGTTGCAGATGTAGTCGGCGTCGCCGTAGATGAGGGCCACGCGGATGTTGCGCTTGAGGACGTCCTCGAGATCTTCTTTGAAGTTGGGCCAGACAAAGTCGCCGGTCTGTTGGAAGGCGTAGTAGACTTCAGAGCTGGATTGGGTGTAGTTCAGGTCGACGCCGAGGGCGTTCATGACTTCGTCTTTGGCGAGGTAGTTCTGGTAATACTCGGGAGGGGTTGGGTCGTTGCGTGGGTGGCGGATATCATAAGTGCCGCGGCCACTGAATTGGTAGTATGGGCCCTCTATGAGAGAGAAAAAAACAAAGAGAAAGGTGATTAGTATATTACGCGATGAATTGCGCGAGTGCAAGCCAATAGTGGTAAGATGGAAGAGCCCGACGTACCGACGTTGTCACGGCACATGTTGGTGGCTTCGCTGCAGAGAGCAAAGTCGGCCATGGAAGTGCGGTTGCTGTACTTGCAGGACATGACCTGATCCTGGCATCCGTTGGGCATGTTGTTTGCAAACTTCATGTAGTTGTATACAGTCTCATTGACCTATTTTAGTGATCAGTATGACTCTGCTTATGACGAAGGGGGCGAAAAGAGTTGAGGATAAACATACAGCTTCAATGCCGTAGGTGTTGTGGCGGGCAAACTCGGGGTAGTAAGGAGCCTGGATGGCCTCGTCGATGATTCCGTTGATGATTCCGAGAGTGTTGAATTCAATCTCGACGCCCTCGGTGCAGCCGCTGGCAATCTTCTCATTCTCCTTCATGAAGTGGTCGTAGAACTGATATATCCAGGGTCAGTATCGGTGAGATCGTTCACCGGAGTGAAATAGAGAGGAATCGGTTTCAAATCGCGTCCGACTTACAGCAGGGCCGTAGTGTCTGTCCAAATCATTAGCGTCACCGCCTACAAACTAGGATTCACATGATGAGGTCCGAACTTACCCTCCGTAACTCTCAGTCCACAGATTGAAACTCTTGGATTTGACCTTGGAGTCGAGCTTGCTCAAACCACTCAGGAATCCCTGCAGGACTTCCCAGGTGGCTTCCGCGGCGAGAACAGTGGTGTCTTTGAAACCCCGATTAGTTCCGGCTCCGAGAGAGAGGGAGAGAAAAAAAGGTAAAAGAAGAGATAACTTTCACGGCAAACACATACCGATCATAGAGGCATTGATGACGGGATAACGACCATCGACACCCGCAAAGTCTGCGTTCTCAACCACACCAGTGTAGGGGTTGAGAGAGCCAGGAGCCTTGTCCGCATATGAGAAACCTATGGATGGTTAGGAGTGGGCTTCTTCTTTGGGAAAGGGTGCACTTTTCCATACCAGTGCCCAGAGGCTGAGACAGGAACAGCATGTTCGACACCTCGTTCCATGAGTGAGGGTTCAGCACAGTCTCGTTCTTTTCATTGACGCTGCAAGGACCAAGTTCTGGCAGAAAGGTTAGTATCAACTCATTTACGTCCGGGGTTTTAATTGTTTTTTTTCGTCGCAATCTTTGCATTCCAACTTACCCTGAAACAGACCGATGAGCGAGTCACTACCGGGACCGCCGTTCAACCACAGAGTGATCGGGGCAGTCTCGGGATTTTTGCGAGCCTCGAAGAACCAGAAGAAGGTATGCGCATGCTCGTTCAGGTCGACATAACCAGAATACGAGTTGACACCGGGAGTTGTCTCACAGACACCTTCCTTGCCGGGCTCCTTGTATCGGATTGTGACATTGTTCGCCGTTTTGATGGTCTTGATATCAGTGGGCTCGTTAGGCAGCTGACGACGAGCAATCTCTTCCCAGGGCAGAGAGGCGGCAGCTACAAGAGGCAGTGCCAATGGCAGGAGACTGAAGGTACGCATGACTGGAACTCTCTTCACGACCTTGCCGGCTACAGAAAGAAAAGAACAAAAAAAAGAAGCGGCCTCGACGAGAAGACGTAAACAACCTCAACTCAGACCGAGCGCACGCATCCGGGGGCCCTTAAATACTAACACTCACGACTCGAGGCTGCGGAGATCTTGCCTAACCTCCCCCTCACCGAGGTGAGGATGAGTTGTTTATTGCGCCAAGACACCTCTACTGTACGATCGACCAGCGAGATTACTCCAAATTGGATATGATCCGGATAGTCCAGCACGATCCGGATGGAAATTTGTGCGAGCATCGTCATTGCTGTGACTCAATTCCAACCCAACTTCCTCTCCAGGATTAAAGGCAAGCGGACCAAGAGAGAGCCAAGACGGTGCCCCTCAGCGAGAGCCGCCAGTCATAGACGCGGCTGCACCGCTCGTGGATCCTCTCTGCAGCCATCTCCGCAGGAGCTCCGGGGAAGGGTGGTATCGCTCGAATCGGTGGATGCGATGGCGAGATTCCAAAGCTCCACCAGTCTGTTCGCCTCGGAAGAAGACGACCACCATGTCCGCCACAGCCAAAACTCAGCCAAGAGTCAGCCAACCGGGCAGAGGCTCGGCAAGGCCCTCCACCAAGGCTTGCATGATAGCGCAGGGGGACCCTTCTCCTTGCTTTGGTCTTTCCCCAATGGTGAAAGTCGGGCGAGTCTGAGAACCGACAACCTGCCGGGCGATGAGGCGATGACTAACCATGCGAATCGGTCCTGATAACGAGATTTGGGGGCAGTGAATGAGGGAGGCAATGATCGGCACGCGCTAAGATATTGGACCCTTGAAAACCAATCATCAGGGTGGAATCCCCGAGGTGGACAGGGTCTCGGAGGATGGAAGAAAAAGGAGAGAGAGAGGAAAATAAATCCGTGCGACGCGATATCTTCGATGGTCATGCGATAATGCCATCATTGCTGATCATTGCTGGACGACAATCAACACCGCCTCTGCACAGACATCGCTTTATCTACTCTCCAACCGAGAGCCACACAAATGGCCCACCCGAACCCTTGAGTTGCTTTCCGATTCTCTCACCCCAATGCTGGTGGCTACGACCTATTTGAATGGATCGAGGAGAAGGCAGAACAAGCCATCGATATCATTAAACAGATTCCTTATTAGGTATCAAGCGATCATGGATGGCACGCGAGCATTCAGAGCGACCCAGTTGAACTCGCTTTGCTGCCTAAAAACAATGCCGATTAAATTCTGCGTAGGTCATGTTAGCCTCCAAGGGTGCGAGTCGAGAAGATGTCACTGTGCAGCTTGAATGGGGTAGGTAGATCGAGGCCGGTCTCCCGTTTTAGCCCCGAGCCGCTAGTCTTGCCTCTGCCTTTCTTTTTCTCACAAGAAAACTTGGCAGGATGAATCTTGCAAATGAAAAGATCCCATCAAATGCGGGGTTCAAGCTTCCACCGAGTTTCTCGCATCATTCCTCATTTTGGGCTTCTCAGCCTGCATTCGCCATGCACAATCAATTTACCCGCGAGGAGTTTAAAGTCATCAATTCATGGCGCTTTTCTCCAAGTAAAACGTTGTGCGGCTGACTTCTCAGGGTGTTCGTAGGCTTATCAAGACTCTGCATGGATTTAAAAGCAGAACGTGTACTGGACCCTGAAATCAAGTGTCTGATCCACATCTGGTAGTCACTCGTAGATTCATCATTCAAGCGGATATCGCAACTTGGCCGAGAGCCATGCGATATTGGCCTGTCTCTCAAGAAAGTAAACATTCTTGCATTGCGGAGAAAGCCATAATGAGCTGCGGTGTTGGTGAGAACTTGAACTTCTCCAGAAGGTCGTTGGACGGGCACGTACTTGGCAGGTTGACAGTTGACACTTTGGCCCCACGAGCCGTACCTAATCCTCACCACCGATGTCAGTAACCTTACTGATTAATTGGAAGACCGAAGAAGAGTGGAAACTGAGTCTGCTGGTGGTGGGCAGAGGCAAGTTTTTTTTCCCCATCCCGTGGTATCGGTACAATCATAAATATGTCCTCTCCAAGTGAACTAGTTGAAGAATTGACACTGTTCCCAAGGTCCCAGTATTCCCAAATCTTGATTTGCGGGCTTTTCCAACCTGGCCGACTTGTGTGGTTGATCCGGGACTCTTTCTGTTCTAGTGTCCTGGCTTTCAGCACGAGTGTTTCAAAGCGCGCGTCGGAATACTTCCTGACCTTGGAGAGAAATTCTTTGGTTTGCCTCGGCCGGGCGAGCAAAAAGACCTGAGTATGTGAAGATATACTGGCGTCTTTGTCGAGAAATGATACGCATGGCAAGACAGGCAGACCGATGAATGAATGGGTACCGAGCGTGCAAGTAAATTGAATACATATGATACACGAGGTAGTTTACTGCAATGATAAGACAAGCTCAGTGATGAATGACAGATAGTTCCAGCTCTGGAGCTGTAATGGAGTATCTTTATACACCATGCCTTAATATTTTTTTTTTTGAAAAAAAAGCCTTCATCTCGTTAGTCTCCGGCAGTTCAACGGAGCGGAGCCTCAATATTTCCCACGTGTTCCGCCTACATTAGCGCCAACTAAAGGAGTTCCAGTCCAAAGACTCGAGATATGACACTATCTAGTGGGCCGGTTCTGCGAGACGCCGATCGCTAGTCACCACATCTAAAACACCGCCCGAACCATAAGCTGAATACCAGATAGGCAGGTATTTGCTCGGCACAGTATTGATCATTTTAGGAACAAATGCGATGTCTCAAGTCACACAGCAGTAAGTTAAATCCAAGTTCCGTCAAAGCTGAACTGTCGCGGTAACAAGAGTTTTCTTTTCGATTTGTGAACAACAGGGCGTCACGCTGCTTATTCACCTCCTGAACTAGGTAGATAAGATCGAGGTGCAAATGATGTTTTCGAGCCGGTTCAACCTCAGCCAATTCAACATACAAACCAGGTGATGCTCTGACTTTAGCATTATTCAAGACTCTTGCCGTCAATAAGCTTGTATTTCTGGCTCAGCTACTTTTCTCAGCGTATTGCATCTCATATAAGATATTAACCTTGCAGTGTGTCACCACACCATCTGCCAGACAGCTTATCCCAAGGTATAGCAAGACGGGAAAGTGGGCTGAACATATTTTCTATTTTTACAACCAACAAACGTATTGTTTTTGTTTTGTAGAAAGGTGACCGGGCTACCAAAGCTCAAAACTAACTCGAAAATCGCAACGATACTATACTGTAAGCCCTACCGATCGAAAGTTATATATCCTGCGCATCGAGAATTAAGTTTGAATTACTTAGCACTGACCAGAGGGTACATAGCTAACCTGGGAGTGCCATACAACATATACGCGGCTTGCAAATGCATGTAGCGAGTAGAACACTAATGAGAGTGGCTACCTGGAGGATGTGACCCCAATTACAACTTCAGAGCTCTCTAGTCACAACAGAGCGGGTTCAATGGGTCAAGAATCAACTGGGATACGGTCAATCTGGCGCAATCACCCTCACAAATCCGAAAACATCACTATTCACGTGATGAACAGAGCTCAGCAGGCCCGCTACAGTTGAGGCGAAGCCGGAGATACTCGACTTGATTGTTGTTCTAGCTGGACCTATCTTTCAAAAGAAAAAAAGATACAAAATGGGATATCCTGGGAATGAAGATCTACGTGAGACTTGACTCAGACAATAAAGCGCATCAAAAATGCTAGGGAGAAAATGAAGAGATTGCCGCAGAGGCGATATAAATGTCTTACTATTTAGGAGAGTCCAGATTTTGCCACGCTGGTTATAATATGAGCGTTTCGTCTGTAAGAATTCATGGCTACGCAGGGGAGTAAGAGAGAGTAGACCAGCTTAATTGGTGATCTGTGAAGAAGCAAGAAGGATTCATGGGAAAAGAAGATGGAGAGAAAAGGAAAAGGAAGGGAGAAAAAGGAAAGACTCACGAGAAGAAAGATGAATCTTTAGACTATCACATGACTGCCAGACCTCCAACAGAGAACCATAAAAATATTCGGAGAGGGGGAAAGCTTCACCAACCCATGCCAATGCCCGGCGTTTCCCACTTGCTTTGCGCTACTCACCTATTTCTTCCCGGCGCTTCGTGCCAGAACAGCGCTCTACAGGACCAACCCCCGGTCATCTTTCTCTGGATCGGCAGTAGCTCTGCCATGCGAGCTATACGCTATATCATCTAGTGTTGACTTGGACTGGGAACAATCACTTACCAAGTAGATTGACCTCCCAGCCTCTAGACGGCAAGGCAGATTTGAAATCCTGGTCAAAGATATGCAATCTCCCAGCTAGCTCCAGTTCAACCAACTTAGCGCGCTTCGCCTCGTCGGCGTGAGCCAATGTCGCGATGCGCATCATGCACACGGCATCCTGCGCGGTTGGATTACGACGAACCAGGAACCCCCAAGATGCGCCATCCACACACCTCAGGCTAGCCATAATCCATTTTCGAGTCAAGGCTCCCCAAGCTGAAGCTGGAAAGATCCTTGTTGAAGGCAGCAGAAGCAACACTACATGGGCCTCGTGTTCAACCCCTCTTATCGGAGCAGGGTATCAGCAGCGCTGGGTCTGTGGAAAAGAGGGGGGCCGTACTTTCGACCAATCCTCCACCCCAACCTGGTAGCGAGCTGGGGGATGGAGACACTTATAAATGGCAAGGGGATGGCAAAATCACCAAGAGTTCATCATATTCTCGAAGTCTTCTTGACGATTCGGTGAACAAAAGCAATTGTCTCATCATATGGTGCCGTGTGGCCAGTTGTTTTACTACGCAGACAAACTTGAGATTGATTCGCTCGACCCAAGACACAACACAGACTGATTTTGAAACATGGAGACTCCATCACCAAGATTTCTTCCTTTACAAGTCGTGATTGAAAGGAAAGATGGCGCTCTGGTAATGAAAAGTTGCGTCTACCTTGTCGAGGGGACCCGATTTTGTCGAAAGAAATTGGCTGAAACGAGCCACAAGGAAGCCCTACGGATTTGCTCGAGCGTCTTGGCTGAAACATCTGAATCTGGGATTCAGAGTCCTGATTTTCTACAGACGCTCCACAGCTTGGCCAAAAGTCGGCTATGCAGTAGCCATGGCAAGCTTGTGGCATCGGCACTCCTGCAATGGCATGAAGAGTGGAAGCGCGACAGACCTGCAGCAGATGTGACGCACAATCTAGAAAGGACCGGCCGTCTTGCACGTCTAGTTTTTACAGACGATGCAAATTCGAGCCCTTGTGAACGAGACAAGGATGAAGTTGTTCTGAAAACAATTGAATTGGTTCCCAGTGACCATGAATTGTCAGAGTCTAGCTCTGTCGAGCTTGACGAGGATGCGATCACGGTTGCCAGCTCAGCTCTTGGCAGTCCAAACAGCACCTTTGATATGGATTCATTGCCAATCGAATGCGTCCCGTGCACCAATCTTCTGGAACTTGATCAAGTCTCCACTTGGGTAGCAGCGGTTCTCGGGAAACCCCTCCAAGAAAAGGCCAAGAAACTTGGCTGGATTTATGTCATCGGTTTACCCATTCTGGGGGAAGGAATGTACAAGGTGGGATGCACCGAAAACGAGGACCCCCGTACGACTCGATACAAAGATCACAAGAAGTGTTATGGAGAATATCAAGAGATTTTCCGGGCACCGATACAAAATGCCCAACGGGTTGAAAAGGTTCTGCTGGCAGAGTTCCGAAACGAACATCACATGTTGAAGAACCCATGTGGATGCGGTGATACCCGCCACCAAGAATTGCTGAAAACAGATGGGGGGATCCTCCACGAAAGGGTAAAGGCATGGGTGAAATTCTTCGCCGAGAATCCGTATGATAAAAACTCTTCAAAGCTCAGAGGAGACATGATTGATCAAATTCCGCTTGCCGGAGTGAAAGCCTATTTTGATCGCAAACCAGCTTCATTGTTCCACAAGAAAATCAACAAAACCCCCAAGTCTACTACCCCCAAAGCTCAGGGCTCGACGCAGCGGCTCTCAGGCGACTCCCCTCCAGCGTTGGATCTGACCAAATCGTCATCAAGCGCCAGTTTTGGCACTCCCAGCGGCGAGACTTCTGACGAGACTGGACGGATATCAAACGATACCCAGCTGAGCCCGTCCCCGACTCCATCAAAGAATCGTCGAGGCAGTTCGAGGGTCCAAAACTTGAAATCCGAAGATTCCATCGAGGATAAAATTGCCAAAATGTCATCTTCACTCCGAAAGACCCGTCTAAGCTCAACCTCCTCCTCCTCCTTCACCACCTGACGAAGATGTGCCCGGTCAAAGCGCAAGTAGTTGGATATGTGTGGCTCAGTGATAATTCTGTATCTCTCCAGTCTCTCGCTGGACCCTCATTTTGGAATGCCTGGCTCGGGAATTTTGCTATTGTAATCCGTTGAAGCCTGTCTTTCCATTGAACAGGCTGACAAACCTATTACAGAATATCCGCATCTATCTTGTAAATGGTCTAACCCTTTGCGATATTCTGTACATTTACTTCCCAAATTCCCAAGACAAGCGAGTCTCGACTCGAGACTGTACGTAGGTGGGTGATTAAAATGGGAGGTTAGAGGGATGTATGGGGGACTTGCAATATCAAGGTTCTATCCAGCTGGATCCTACTGCGAGGATTCTCATCTAGAGCAAGTAGTTTCGGGAGAGAAGATGGGTTGTTGGTTTATTTTGGAGGGGAGGTTTAAATCTAGGCGGGTTGATTGATTTGGTAAGGGGTGTAGGTGTGGATTGATAGATAGATCTAGGTAGGTAGGTAGGGAACGGGCTTTAGATGCGCGCCTACTGTAGTGGCCGGATTATTGCGAGTGGTATTTCAATGTGATTTATCAATAGACATCGCTTGGGTAGGTACTACTGGTACTTTGATGTTCATCTGACATGGGCATTTATATCATACGCGACCGATTCGGGACTTGTAATTTTTGGAGACAAATCAAGATTTTATCAGGCTGGTAATCACTCTTCCATTCCATTATGTACATGATGTCTTCATTAATCCATCCCAATGTCAAATCCATAATCCATTTGGACCTCTTAACATCATCCATTGCCTTGCTGATCCAATGAGACACCCAGTATGCGGTGAAAATTGATGCATATCACTCATCATCCGATCATCGCAAACTGGCAATCTTGTCAAAGGATTGTCTGAGCAGGGCAATAAAAGGCGAAAATAAACACAAATACAAACAAACATAGGGAAAAAACAAATCAGAAAAATAAAATAAAAAGGAAACTCGTCAAATATACATCTGGTTCTCCATTTTTTTCCCAGGACAACCGTAGTAAAACAAATGGAAAAGTAAACCCAAAAAATAATCCGCTCAAAATAAAAAAAAATTCGTACCCAAAAGTTGGAATCCAAAGCTCCGTTGAATGCAAATTTCTTTTCTTTTCGCACAACTCCGTGACAATTCATAAATAATCCAACTGCACAAGCCCACGTGACAGTACCCGGAGCAAGGCGAACACGAGAGGAATAGAGGAGAGATGAATTTGTCTTTTTTTTTTGGGAGGTTCCCCTTTTCTTCTCTTCTATTCTCATCCTCGCCGATTTCTCCAACCCCGCCCCCACGAATCAGGAAAACGTGGAGCACGGAGACCACACGAGAAAATCTGCGCCTCCCCCCGAGTCCCCACGGGGCCCCACTGCCATTAACGGAAACCGGGGCCGTACACGCACACCGACACGTGAACCTGAAGCGGAACCGGAATTCATCACTCGTCAAACCCGATTCCGAGACTGGAATCCAGGTCCGTGGTCAGACTGGTCCGATGAGCCTCGGCCGAGGAGAATCCAGGGGCTCGGTCCATAGATCGCGAGTTCGTCAAGTGTGCGAAATCAAACGCCTTGGGGTCCGTGTCGAAACCCAAGGCCTTCATGTCAAATTCATAGGCTTTTTCTTCGGCACCCACGCCGGGAGCAGATTGCTCCTGGGATTTGTGGGGGGAGTGGTGCGGGGCATGCTCGTTCAGAAAATCATTACCGGCGTCGTCAAAGTTGATGAGGGCGTCAAAGTCGTTTTGCGTCACTTCAGCGTCGTTGGCCAAGTCCATTAATTGGGTCAGACTCATTTCCGCGTTCAAATCGGGAATCGCAAAGGCGTCGTGGGCGGCATGATTGGGGTTGACATTATTGGTGCTTCCATTCTCGCTGCTGTCCGAGTGGGGAGGAGTGGAGGCAAACAGGTCGGGCGTGGCATGAGTCTGGGTCTGTGCGGGCCCCGTCTTGGGATAGGTCAAATCGGGGATCTGCTGGGCCAAGGAGTCGGGTGGGGGAGTCAGGGTATTGGGGCGAGTCAGGAGATCGAGAGAGTCGTTGAGGGTGGGCATGAAGTTGTTGGTAGTTGAAGCGGACGCGGTAGCGGACGCAGAACCAGAAGAAGAAGAAGCGCCGGCGGCGGCGTTCGCAGAGGAAGTGCGGTTCGGACGCGGGCGGGAGGAATGAACATCTTGCGGTGCGACCGTCAGCTGAATGCCAGCCTTGCGGATGGCCGCTTCGAGGAACGAGGTGGCAAAATCGGCAGAGGCGTAGATCTCGCGCAGGCGTTGAAGGATACGCATGCATTGATAGAATCGCTGCAGGCTGGTCATGCGCACACTGGGATCAGTCGACTTGATGTCGAGCAGGTGAATGATGACGGCGGGAAGGAGGACCGTGACGCCAGTCGTGGGATAATAGCGGGTCAGATCGAGGACGTGCAGGTCCTGGGCAATACTCGTGATCTCAATGGCAGCGAAGCGAACCTTGTTTCGGGACATCTCCTGCAGCTCGGCGTCCGTCGAGGGATAGGGAACGGCCGGCAGAACCTGAGGACGATGCAGGGCGCTGGAAGTGGTCAGATAGACCATCTTGAGCAACGCCCGATGGGAATGGAGAACCTCCTCGGCCTCGGAGAGCTTGGCCCCCCTCGAGGGCGAGTAGCGAGTCTCTGTGGGAAGATTGGTCCGCCAGTCCTCCAACTCTTGATCACATCGTCGCACCTCATATGTCTCGGCCGTCGATTTCTTTGGGACGAGCATCATGGTGGTCTCCATGGTCCCGCCAAACTTGTGGCTCAGCACCGAATATTGAGCGGAGAGCACATGACTCACACACAGGCACAGTTTGGCCTTTTCGATAAACATCAACGCCAACTCCCGCTGGTGGCTGACATTCTGCAGGATTTCCGAGTTGCCGACCATCTTGACGATTTCCGGGGAGAATTGATGAAACTCAAAGTCATCCAGCGTGAGCATGGGGACGTCACAGTCGTCATCCTTGACGCGCATCGGGCGTCGCATGCCCAGCGCAATCAAGCGGTCCCGGGTATAGGTACTCCACCAGATGCGTTTCCACATTCGCTGGCGACGCACATCCATGCGGGAATTGCCCGGGTCCCGATGTAATCCAATGGTATGTGCGAGAGAAAGACTCACACCCATCCAGTGCCAGGTGTCCTTTTGATCGTCGGGGGTCTCGTACCAGTAGGTCATGAGCAACAGCGACTGGACCAGAGAGATGCGGTCCACTTCATAGTCAAAATCATACAAGAGACGGGCACGCTGGAAGAAGATCTTGCGGGCCACCTTGCGGGAGTGGTATCCGGCTGCCTGGAGATGTTTCAAGTCGACAAAGGCCATACCGGCAAACATGACGGCCTGGAAAAGTAGCAGGCTGATCCGACGTACCCCGTCATTTTGCACAATGGTCTCCAAGAACTCCTCCAAGTCCAACAAGGGCATATACGTGTGCACATAGTGGATGTACGCCTTGATCAATTCGTTGCGCAGGGGCACCTCGGGAATGGTGAGCGCACCCTTGGCGGCCAAGTAATCAATGTCCTCTTTTTGTAGTCGAGAGGGCAGACTGCGGATGTAATCTGGCAGGTATGCATTTGCCGATTGTGATGGTCCATAGTTCGGGTCGAGGAATTGCTGGATCTGCAGGGTGGCCTGGTTCAAGGAGAGGGACGAAGGAACTGCTGGATCGGGGATCGTGTGGCGGCGGTAGCGAGAGTCAGAGCCAATTCGATGGGCCTGCGACTGGTCTGCAGTGAACCGGACAAAAGGAACTTGTTAGCCAACCCCATCTTGAGGGGGAGGGGAACGCAACCAACCACGCTTATTTTTTTTTTTTTTTGCTTATACGAGGGTGGGGGGAACGAACAGAGTAAATGAGGCATATGATGGCCATGGTCATGATCGACCGAATTCTGCGACGGAGAATTGGGTTCTCTCTCGGTGAGGCCGTGGAGAGGCCCCAGCGAGCCCGCGGGATTGTCCTCGGAGAGTTCGCCGGGTGATTCGGAAGTTTGGGTGATTTCCATATCAACGCGAGACTTCCTACAAACCAGCACAAAAAGGAAAAAGAGAGACAGAGCCCATGTTAGTCGAGGGAATTGTACATCAGGAAAGAAGAAAGATTCTAATCGACGGACTTCAGGCCGACGGGGTGCGGGGCAAAGAACGAAGGGAAGTGGGAGAAGGAACAGTGCCGAGGAAGATTTTCGGATAATCTGAATGGTGAGGAACGAACTTTCTGCGTTTGCTCTCCGTAACTACACACTCGACCTGGTCGAGGCGACAATTTGTGCAGGGAGAACCATTCTCCACCACATCACAGCGAACTTTGCGAGCTCGGCAGCAGCAGCACGCTTTTGATGCACGGCGTTTCACCGGACGATTCGGGCCCGTCAGACCAGCGACGGAGGCCTTGCGTTTGCCCGCGTCGGGCTCGGTCATGGTGGCAGTTGCACTACTCATGATGGCGACAAGCTGAGTGGATGAATTCACCCAGGCACATTCGGGGGGAAGAAAACAGGATGACAAGATCTGTCCGACGAGAGATTATATTCGGGGACTTGACCAAAATTGAGAGAGGGAGAGGGAGAGGGAGAGAGAGAGAGAGAGAAATCAATATCAATACAAGAACATTCCAGTAGGATGAGTACACCACGAGAAAGAACAGAGAAGGGAGAAGGGAGAGGAGAGGGTTCACGGTGCCGGCGAAGTGTGGAGGGGAGAAAAAGAGGAAGTCTGGGGAAGAAGCCGCGCACGGGGGCCGGGGAGAGATGGTTTAAGTATAACCCTTTTGTGATTGTCCAAGATGGGCGTTGATGGATTTTTACCAGACCCAGAAGAAAAGAGAAAAGAAAATAAAGAAAATAGGGAAAGCCCTCCCAAGGCCAAGAGTATGGAGAAACCGATGGAGACCATGGAGAGCAAGTCCCGCCCTCGGAGACATGTCTGGAGTGGTACATGAGTGTACCAGGGAGTGACTTGTGGAAAGCGGGTACCACCCGGAGGATCACCATCACTTTCGGCGCTCGAGTCGCCCACCTCCACGAGGCTGTGGGACGAAACCGTGGGCGAAAGAGAAACGCCCAATTCCCAGTAACCCACGCAGTGTCGGCGCAGGAGCCCGCTCTCCTCCACTGAGTTTTCTGAGGTCTCGAGTCCTGAGTCTTGAATACCTGGGAGTAGATCGGTGCCAACAAAACCGCCAGTCCCGTCCGTCGGAGTGACTCGGTGGAACGTAACCACCATTCACAACGGTCCGATCGCGGTCTGGGGTGGAGCACATGGACCCAGACAGCGCTTGACTCAAACAGGCAACGGTTCCCCACAGTTCCACACGAGCGAATTTCGCAGGCCCCAAAGTGTGGAGGCCAAGGGGACTGCGTCACGGACGCCAGCCTCGGATTAGCGCCCCCCCCCCCCCCCCTATGGAATTATTGTTTCTCACTCTGCTCCGGGTGTGATTCGTCTGGCCAGGTAAAAGACGCGACCAGACTGGACTCTGGACTGTCGTGTGGGAACTGTGCACTGCCGACTTGATTCAAGATGGCTCCTCTCTAGCTGTTTGGATGAACTTGCCTGGACAGATGAGTGTATGGAGGTCTGATACTGATGATCCTCGTTGAACTGGATCTACATATTGTCCATCTCACCCTTCCTTCCCTGTACATGCCAAATCTTGCAGTGGTTCGGCTATGATCAAGATGAATGCTCATTCATTCCCTCTACATAGGTACTGTTCCTCCTCTCCTGTACAGTGAGACCTCGATGAGAATCCAGGACCAAGACAGGAGAGTGAGTTAGTCAACCAATGCATGAATCGCCAAAGATCTCTCTATCTCTGTGGGCATTCGACAGAAACGCAGTGATACTGTCTTGATCGCTTGCAGATCCTCATTATTCTCCCATTCTGGTTGAGCATGATGATGGTGTTCCCGAGCCAGAGCGGTCCCCTTGCCATCCCTTCCACAGACTCCGGCGGTCCGACTGGTTCTCCGCATGGCGAATATTACCGTATCCGGAAGGATATCTCCCAGACGCTCGGCCCGCTCAGCTACGGGCACCAGCCTAACCCTCCATCGGGACCGTCACGGTGCCGGGGCTCCGCTCCCATCGTCCAAGACGGACGGGTCGCGCCAGTGCTCTCTTGCCCATCGATCTAGAGCATAGTGACCATGATATCATGCAGGCGGGGGACCAGCGAAGACTCAAAAAGAGGTCTTGGAAACTGGATCACCTCATTGTGTTCGCGGAGGGTCAATGTCCAGGAACATTCTTGAACGGTGTTTGGCAACCACGATCGCAAAGCGGGAGAAAATCGCTCGCCTTGAACGACCGATGTGGTGTAGAGGTGTGTCATTGGGGGAGGAGTCGGAGAGAGAGAGAGAGGGAGGGAGGGAGAAGACCCCACCATCAACGATGGATCCAAAGGGGGGCCAGTCACGAGCCACGAGCCACGAGCATCCGCTGGAGGTGGGAAATTGACCGCGTGGCAATTCACTGTTACGGCGGTGACCGCTCACGAGGACATTTGGGACGGACTTGACAGCCTCAGGCACATGAACATGGAAGACGTCCTATTTGAGATCCAAAGCCAGATTCGGGTCAGATTTCGCTTAAGACCAGTGCCTTCTTCCCACTGCTTTCACTTACCATGGCAGGGAAAGGTGCAGTTTGGACTGACTTGAGCAGTTGATCGGTTCGGGGCCGACCTGTTCGGCAATTCTTCCGAAATACACCGACCAGGGAGACATGTTATGTCCTGTATTGGGTACGTGAAGAAGTTCCACAGAAGAGCACATGAGCGCCCTCAAGAGTCAAGGCTGGATCCCAGTGGAGATCAATGGATCCCCACAACTGACAATTTTCGCATCGGTCAGTGGCCAGAGAACTTGGCCACTAAGCCCAATTCAACCTGGCACCTGCAGGACCCGACGCTTTCTCGAGGACCCAGACCACCGAGACCAGCGCAGCAGTCGGTCGGCAGGTTTTTGGTAGTGAATGCATCTGACTTCGGCCAGGCGCTTCCGTCGACAACCGCCCAGCTTTTCAACCGTCTTGAGGAAGACTTCCCTCACCTGACAAAGTCCAGAGTGAAAGGTCCCGCACCGTACAAGATACATAGACACCGCATAAAATGTGTAAACAGGCCAACTCGACCCTCGGAGTATCCGAAATCCTTCCCAGTGCATCGTGCAACAAAGCCATGCAAAGAATGAACAATCATTCCTCATGGCGCAGGGACCAGAACCTGCAGTCAGTGTTATCACGTGGACATTTTCTCACTCCAACTTGCCGAGGCCAAAATATTCCTTGGAATTCAAGAAAATACAGGCATTATTCACACACTCGGTGCCTACATACTCAATCACTCATTCGATCACTCTTCCGAGCCATCACAGATATTTGTATTCAAAACCTACCAAACTCACCCGTCTTTCTACAGGTTGCCCCCTGCTATCACACACACACACACTCTCTCTCTCTCTCTCTCTCTCTGGTTATTAGCCATATCCAGGACTGGCACACAGAAAGATCAGGGGGCAGAAATGAAAAGGAAAAAAAATGAAAAATAAAACTTAATTACTCATGCGCTGCCGTTTCAAACCGACTGGAGACTGGAAAAGGTGGAGAAGACACCCACGGAAAAAGCGGATCCCCCTTCACAACCCCCAGGGGGTGTGGAGGACTTTGTCACACGAGCTTTGCCATTTCGAGAATCCTAGACAGGTAAGACGAGGATGAGAACGGGCGGTTGACCCAGACTAGTTGCCGCCAAATGGTGGCACTACTGTGCATGAGATTGACCCTCCTTTATTTTTGATTTCTGTACAAGCATATCGTCACTGTGCAGGGGGTTGAGGGACAAATGAATTGTGTCATGACGGGACGACTAAACTAGTTCGGTATCTGATTATGCGGCAGGGGAGTTGAAAGGATGATCTTGCCAAACATTCACCAGTTCAGGCCGAGGCGCCGATCCTCGGTTCCACTCGCCAAAGAGGATCGACGTTGAGACAGCACACACGTAACAAGCTTGCCACATGCTACTGGAGTGTCGCAGTTCTTCTCGTCGTGGTCAGGCCGAGAGGAAAAGATTACGGGAGACAGGTAGACAACTTATGACAGCATAGATGATACGTATTTGGGAATTCCTACCGTACACGAGAAGAACACACAATCCTGTCTCTACAAGCGTCCACTAAGATTGACATGAGGGACCTCATGAATGCACAAATGTGGGGGGGTGAGGGATCTATGCAATCCCATTCAAACCATTTAAACAAACTGTCAAACAAAAAAGCAAATAATATTCACGGTATCGTTATTTGAAAAGTCTCTGCAAATCTATACGATTTCGCATCTCGGAAATCATTCCGAACACCGACAAGACTTTTTCACATTCGCCCGCCCCGACTTGCTCGGTCCGCATGTTTGAGCCAGGCATACATCCGAGACTTGGTGCACCATGCTCCTATGTACCATGTCCGATGCATCATGCACTATGCAGAAGTACTGTACCAAATACCTTGGGTAGGAGGTAGGTACCTACCTCTTACCTACGGTACTCATAACTGTAGTCTTATTATTAATCCCTACATCATCTCAGGCTGCATTCTTCGGCTGGAATCCGCCGCACAAAGACATGATTACCAAGTCAACCAGGCCTGGACTTCCTTGCGCGTACAAGCCCCAAAAGTAAGCTTGATTTGAACCTCCCCGAGAAAAACAGAATGAGATTAACTCAACGGGAGAAAAACAACAAATCAAAATTAAATTGAAATCGGAAGAAGTATCGTCAAATCTCTCTCGCTATTCAGGCCTTTCAGGCCCGACTCTTTTTTTTCTCACCCCCATTCTGGAGCCCCATCGAATTGTACATGTTCTCCAGTCCCTGCTATGCTACAGTCACGCTCGTCTATACTGAGCATCGCACGTCGAAATTCTCAAGTTCAAATGACCTGAACACTAAACTCCTCCACACTCTTGATAGTCCGGAGAGGTAGGAACTAGGGACTGACCGGGTCGTGATATATTGAGTTTGTTCCAATGAATCTACCCTCATACTTGCCACATAGTGCATCAACGACAATTTAAGATGATGGGTCCCACCAGAACAACCGCCTGCTGCAAATCTCAATTTTTGATGGAAAACGCCGACAATCGGAAACCATTCCAGATATCTCCTCCGTAGGGCAGATTGAAGATGTTACCAACAAGTAAAGTAAGTCAACAAGATTCGCGTACATGCAGACAAGGCTTACCCCAAATGAACCCGATTCCGCCCGGCTGTCCAGCGGTACACTGTCCATTGACTTGAACAATATGTACAATTTCTCATTTTGACTTTTGAAAATTTCTACTCCGTCAAAGTCTGATTGGCGACTCCTCAATGATAGCCCCTGCCAGATCTTGATCTTGGCACCGTGCCGCGTGGTGGAGGTCGAGAGAGGTCAAAGTCGGCGCTGGCGGTGCGTGGCAGCGCCCAATGCTGCCGCCCTAATTGAAGCCAAAGAGGGAAGGGAGGAACAGGGTATACAGTTTCCCTGTACCTGTTCTCTACTGTAAGAGTAGGTAGTTGTAGAGAGGGAAGGTTGGTGGGGGGGGTGGAGTGTCAGTGCGAGCCATGAGTGACTCGTATGGAGCGTGGAGAGACCAGAATAAGACCATTCCGTTCGTCGGCGGGGGGTTCTGTGGTGATTCAAATTTGAGAGAGTCGAATGTGCGCACGCGGGAGATGGCTTGAACCATTCGGATTCTGGTTCAGGTGCGTTTATGATTAGAGGCCGATTAGGTATTGGAAATTTTGGACTGCCTCTATCGATTCTCCCCCTTTTCTCTTTGAGTACTTGCTCATACTGCGATTCAGCAAGTTCAGAAAAGGTGCCGATCTTCGGAGGATTCGGTTTGCGGTCATGATGCACGTCGCGCTGCAACGCAACCTACGTGGCCAAGTATGTAATCACAAAGTGCATACATACTGCAGGAATATTGCTCATGATCCATGGAAGTCTATTGATAGGATGGGCTGTGTGATTTGTACCTGACACTGGGGACGAGGATCAACAGATCTAGGCGGGAATCTGAGATGCATGCAACATTGAACATTCCACCATTTAGAATGAGTCATTCACCCTTCCATCAAAATTGAAGGATCTTCTCGGTGAGAGAGAAGGAAATCACGCACTCGGCTGGATCTCGTTTGAGATTTGAGATGCAGTGACTTGGTCAAGCGAATCGATCAACTGATTGGTGTATACGGTACGGAATGGATGAAGCCACGGGGCCCGCCTCCACGCTCGTGTTCATCCGAATCCAGTGGAGGTTCCTTCATGTAAAGAAATCTCTCAATTACAATTTCACCCCCTTCCTTCTGGGAGTCTTGCTCTTTTCCAAACTCTTTACACAAGATGACACCGGCAGAGCCTCAATTAGAGGGCCATGCAGTCCATCCGTGCCGATCGATAGATTAAATAGAGCTAGCTTTTATCTATCTGTATCTTGCATCACCAAATCTCCGAGATAATTTCCTTAGAACAGCGGAAGAAAGTCTTATTACTCTCGTATGCAGTATTGCGCGCAGATTACACTATAGTGGATATTCTACACTCCCCGTATCCATACCATCTTGAACCACCCCAACGCAAGTTCATCGGTCCCAAGATGCAGATGCACTTTGCAAACCACGCCTCACCCGACCAACTCATCGCCCCCAATAGAATCCCCTCCAATGATCCAAAGCCATTCCCACTTTTCCCCCATACTGCACCGGCGCACCTCCCCCAAATTCTAGCACCTTGTCGAAAAACGTGGATTGTGGGGTGGGAAGAATATGATCACGCGGGCATGGGGAATCTCGGGGAATTGCGGGGGACTCGGCTGAAATGGTGGGATGGTATGCCGAGTCGGGACTCGGAATTGGTGTGAGAGGCTTTTTTTTTCGTTTTCCTTTTTAATCAATTGACGGAATGGGAACGAGATGGTGGTTCAAAACTTGGCATGGTCCAGATCTGTTTGGGACTTTTATCTTTTTTTTATATATATTAATTGATTGATTCACTGATTCATGTGTCATACTATTATTTGCTTTTGTGTCGGGTGGGCGAATTTGATAATTTTGATCGGACAAAGTTGATCTCTTTTGGCACGTCAACTTTGGTCGAGGCGTAGACGTGATCTGGTTATTTGACTACATCACATGTCAGGCTGGACAATTGGAAGATGATGTGCATGGTACAGAATCCAACGGATGGGAGTCACTGGACCTCAACTAGATCCATGGTATATCTTGAACCAGGATATATTTCAAGGCCAGACGGGACAGACCCTACCTAAGCGTGAAGCAGATCTCGACAATGACGCATAAAAAAAAAAACTAACCCTTTGATGACTTGCAATGAATCTACGTGTCCAACTTGAATTGAATCAACAATTTTACGAGGGGTACGAAAAAAAAAGCCACTATCGAACCAAGACACTTCTAATGATACAACCACGATAACAATAGATTCGCACAAGGAAGCTTTGAAAAAAAAGTATTCCCGCCGCCATCAAGATTTTAAATCTGAAATTCAAGTGCAGGACTACTCGAAGATCATATTAGATCAAAATGATTATGCCCCGCAAGGCCTAGAAACATAGGAGACTTCAAAAGGCAAACGATTCTACCCGACCTCCAAACCTTATCTCGATGATGAATAAAAAAGAAAGAGAAAGACAATCCCACCCCTCCTCCTCGCTACCCCCGACTTTATCCGATCAAACACGAGCTTCGAGTCTATGCTGTCCAGTCAGACTCTACACATTAGATCGGAAAACAAAGCTTGCGCGCACTTGCAAAGCTCAACAAGTTGAAAGACATTTTGATTGCCCAGTACAGTATTGTAGGCGGCTCTCGGATCCCCCTACCCCCCTCCTCTTGCCCCAATTCTCCCTCCCCAAGACGTGGCGGGATCCATCCAACAAAAGGGCTCCGATGCTGGATAGGCCAATACTGGTGCACTGTGCATTCACTCCAAGGTACAACTCCAGCGTTCTTAGAGAATTATGGAGACTGGGGATTATAGATTGAATCGCCCATGTATCATGTTAAAGGTCCTCTTCGCTGCTCTTACAGACTTCTTGGCAGGTCACACCTGTTCGACCATGGTATAGAGGACATTGCCACCTCCTATGTACGTCCCTCGTACCTACTACCTAGTACATACAGCACTACTGTTATATTTCAGTGGGTAACCCCATCTGACGACGTAATTCATCGACACAATACAATCCCCAACCCCTGGTCCACCAACAACTTCAAGTGTTCAACTAACCATGCAATAAGATCCAGTTCCGTACTACACCATATCCAGCCCATGTAAATCGCCCTTACATCCCTAAGTACCTTATGTACCTGCCGATCTGACTCCTTGGTTCTAGACATTACTGAACGGGGTTGCCGAAGTCGGCTCTCCCCTCCCCCTCCATTTCGTGTACGTCCTTGGCGGCGGGGAAGAAGAGAGTCCAAAAAGAAAGCAATTAGGAAGGGAGCAGGAGCGCATGGTGGTGGGGTAATGGAACGTGTGAATCAAATTGGAATTGGAGAATGGAGAACGGAGAAAGTCCGAGAATGAAAATGGATTTGGAGATTTGACTTGTTTTCTCCAAATTGGTCCAGCGACGAATAGAAAGGTGGGGGGGTGGCTAGTACTTCAGATTTGTTTCTGTCATCGCCATTGTCCGCTTAGGGGCTGGATTCATATGGAGAGGGAGATAGATGTGATCCTGGGATGATGGATGATGGTGAGGGAAATATCTGGCTGTTGAACAATGCCTGTTAGATAGGATCAAAGTCGATGAAAAAAGAGAGAAAAATAAATAAAGGAAAATGAATTGAAAAATTCATCTTAAATGATCTACGTTGAGCTAGGGAAGGAGTTTGCATTGCAAAGCCAGACTGAATTTCCATCCCCTCGATTGAAAAGATTGCTCTCTAGAAATAGAAGGTGTCCTCATCGTATGCGTCTCGATATTCAATGGGTCCCGAAAGGCTCTGCAACACTATCCCACCTAAACAGTGACTCGTCTTAATGAATTGCTTCCAACTAGTGGCTTGCATGTCAATAGACTACACAGGTAATCCCTCCATCTGTTGACAATGACCGCCGTCCAACGAACCAAGTCAGATTGAACCAGATTGTGTGCAAAGGGAGTTGAAACCCATGAATTTGTTCATATCACGTAAAAGCATAAACATCGTAACCAAAACCCACCAATCCAACCAAAAATGACCAAAGCAACAAGTCTTCATCAGCATCACCGATGGTGAGAACACGAAGAAGACCGAGGTCTATCATCTTCCAGATAAACAAAGCACGCGCCATAAATAAACAATCCACGACACAGAGGGAATATCAAGTATCTCCAAGAAAAGGAAGAGTGACCAAATCAAAAAAGAAGTCACCAGCACCAAACACATATCCAATCACGAGACACAGCACCAGACCAGAAAATCAATACCCTCCAAACAAAATGATGGGCCAAACTCCACGACCATCCCTATAGTCAAGTCCCTGACGTTTGTCCCTCTTTGGTATTTTCCCACCAAAAGCCATGTCCATCCCCGAGTAAATATGAACAAAAACAAGAACAAGGATCAAAGATAAAAAAAATCAAACCACTCCTCATCAAAATTTCATGTCCAAGACCTCCAAAAGGCCCGAACCACTCACTCAATAATAATCTCTTTAAACACCACCGGTACCACGACCCATCCGTTCGATTGAGCTCATGATTCCACCTCGACCAGGCGTGGGCATCGCAATGCCCGACTTGTTTCCACTCTGACCTCGTGAATGACCAGCCGGAGCACCAAATCGAGGAATCCGTTTCTCTCCTGCTCCAGCAGCCCGCATCCCACTTGATGCCAGACCGGGCCCCGACGAAGAACCAGATCTCGAATCGGAATGCGACCCAGCCCGCCCAACGCGGGGATTTTGTCGTTCCGCCACCTCAGGACTAACACGACGTTCCTCGTCATAACCACCAGCAGAAGAAAGAGAGACTTGACGCTCACGGTCACTCTCACGTACCTGGCTTGGCTCATGCGACGCAACACCCTGCGCAGGTGCAACACCACCCTGTTGCATCGCAAGCCATTCATCCACAGCAGCGACAAGTTCCCCTTTCTCTGCACGTTCAGACTTGAGCTCCGAGCGGAGTCGTTCACCGTCTTCTTTCAGAGCCGCAATTTCATGCTGCAGGCCCTGGATCTGCGCCTCAAGCCCCTGTTTCTCCGCCTCATACTCGTCGTTCTCACGCGCCCCCATGTTGGCATTCGCCGCAGCCATCGATTCAGCTTGCGCCGTGTCACGTTCAATGCGTAACCGGTCGCTCTCTTCCAAAGCCGCGGCCAGCTTCTTCTCCACTTCACGAAGACGTTTCTCCCATCGGGTTTCGTAGCTCTTCTTCAAAGCAGCAACCTTAGTCTCGTGCTTGCTCTTATACAAGGTATGCAGTTCACGAGCAACCTTTTCAACGGCTTCTTGGACCTCCCGCGCAGTAGCTTCGGTAGATTGAGAGGCTGGCCGAGACTCAACACCTGAGTTCGGCCGGGGCGCAGATGCCGCTGAGGATGCACGCGCAGAGGTCAGCTGGGTCTCGAGTTCGACCACCCGTCCTTCCAGATGCTCCTTGGACTTCTCCGCCTCCTCAGCCCGGTGCACAAGTCGCTCTCTTTCGTGTTCTCCGTTCTCCAGCTCGTCTCGGACGGAGCGCAAAACGGTCTCCATCTCCTTGCCACGACGGTCCCATTCCGCCTGTTCCATCTCCAACTCATCCTTTCGAGCAGCTTCATTGCGGACTTCTTCAAGAGCTTCGCCTACACGGCGTTCCGCATCAGCCACAGCAGTCTTCAAGCTCGCCACCTCGGCTTCCTTGCCACTCAGAGTCGCCTTGAGAGAAGAGATCTCAGACATGAATCCAGATTTGAGTGATTCCAGTTCGCGAGGGGTAATTGAAGGAAGAGACCGCGGAGTCGGAGCCGGAGGGATATCGAAATCCAGTAGAGACGACATCTTCGAGGGGGTTCGGATAGACTGGCGCATAGCTCGCATGGGAGACCGTCGATTCGGCGAATAACGGGCGCCTGGCATCGACTGACGCGGGTAAAAGTTCATTTGGTCCGTGAGATCAAGCAGATTAGACGACTCGGCCCCATAGCCCACATCGCGAGATTCTCTGCGCCTCGGCGTCGGAGACCCCACTTGCGAGCCCGCATCCAGCAACGCGCTGGCCCGGTATGATTTCCGCGCAGTGCCTGGAGTGGAAGGTGCAAGACTGTGACGATACGCACTGGCGGATGGAGGGCCAGCGAGATGACCCACACTGCCACGCATAGCCTTCACAGGTGAGTCGGCTCGTAGTTTGGCAAAAGAAGTCATATCGGGCAAAACAGAAAAGTCGCTGAAGCCAGTGTCGTCCACGGGGTCATGGTCTTCTCCACCGTGAGCAGCATGCATGTCTGCTCGCTCAAAGCGCTCGTCGTCTTCGTCGTTGTGTAGAACTGTACTCATCCCTTCGTTGTGTCGGTCTTCTACCACGCTGTTTCCAACTGTTGAGCGATCGTAGTTGTCGCCAGTGGCAGACTCGTAGCTTTGATTGCGAATGACGCTCGGCTCTTCCTCAAAATCTGCGTGGATCGCCGGCGAAACATCGCGGCTCACCATTCCCTTCTTGTACCTCTCTTTTTCCTCTGAATGCTCGTCATGGTCGTGAGGTGTTTGGTCAAAGGGGCGTTTTTGAGGAGTCGTGGAAGCACGGTGGTTCTCAAGCCCCAGAGAAGCACGAGGTACCGCGCGAGCCTTTGGCGGGCTATTTCTGGGGGCTTCGGCTGTTTGCGGGCCAGAGGACCGTCGAGACGCAGTTGGAGACTGGGAAGCCTTGCCAAATGACTCTCTCTGTAAAACAAGCGATTCACGGGAGCGAATCTTGTCATTCGCGATGACCGAGTCGCGGCGGGCAGGCAAAGCCTCATCGTCACCCAGCTTGCTGCTCATAGCCTTGCTAGCTGAAAGTCTCCTCTCAAAAGTCTGCTGTTGCAGTTCTTGAGCACGGCGTGCGGCAATACTATTCTCCCTGTCATGGCGAAATGGTGATTCACGCGGACCTTTAGGAGACTGAGTTGGCCGGCCTCCGAAAGACTCCCGCTTCAACACTCTCGTTGCACTGGAGCTGGTCATTTCAGCAACGATCTCCGGGCGAAATGGTGAGTTAAGAGCATCTGCTGGAGCATTCCGCATCATCTCTTCCCTGGAAATGACTTCCTTCTGGACTGGCGATCGCTCTCGCTCCTCAAAAGTATCCACCCCATCATTCAATTCCTCCTGAATATCAGGCCGAAATGGCGAACTTGCCTCCTGCTCCTCCTGCTCATCCAGTCCCTCCATCACCGGCGACCTTGAATTCGACATGTCTCGCGCATGCTCATACCCCACATCGTCCTCATGCACGTCAGCACGGAACGGAGAACTGACCGGATCTTCGTAGGCAAGTCGCCTGTCCAATCCGGGCGACAATCTCTGAACATCACGCAGCCGCTCCTCTCCCTCTTCCTCATCCTCCTCCCCCCTCTCGTCTTCAATATATTCTTCCTCATTCACGTCACGAACATTGGGTCGAAACGGCGAACTCGGAGGCTCATCCTCTTCCTCAATCGCGAAACGATGGCGCATACCAGGGAAAGAGGAATGCGGATGATTCGTCTGCGGGCGCATCTTCTGAAAATCGACCGTGTCTTCACGGGCTTGATACCGGAATGGCGAACTCGCGGGTTCTTCATCTTCCACGTCATCTGGATGTTGGCGATTATCGTAGTCTTGCTCATAATTCTGATCATCATGGCCGTTGTTTTCGTCATTCTCGTGGAAATCATTGCGTCGATCGTAGTCGTGGCTCGACAAGTAGTTCTCGGCATCATCTTCAAGCACCGCCTCGGGACTTTGACTGCGCGTATCATCGCGAGAGCGCGTCCATGTTTGCTTCAGCGGACTGGATAACATCCCAGGCTCTGCGCCGTTTAGAGGAGCGTCGATGGGTTTGGCGAGAAATGGCGAAGACCCAGCCATCGGGGATCGGACTCGGGCATTCTGGTACGATGACGATAGCGGGGATAATGGTTTTGACATCTTGCAATCCCTGGCTCTGAAGCCTCTCTGGTCAGATGTCTCTGAAGAGGGTGTATGTGTGAGAGTGGGTGTGTGCGCGCCAGGGAAAGAACAGTGTCGGCGACCGGGCAGGATCCTCACTTGTTTAGACGGCGCGGAGCGGAAGCGGGACGGTTGCTATGTAAACAGAGCTAATCCTATTTAGGAATAGTCGGCTTGAAAAAAGTTTTATGAGCCTTGCGTGCCAAGACCGATGAGGCGTACGACTGTCGCGGGGTCTAGAGTAATCATTGAATCAATAACATCAATTACGGAGTATATCATGTGCAGCCCAAGCAATGATGAGAAAGCCAAAAGTAATGTATAATAGAGCTCTTCATTCTGGAGATCCTTCTCTTCCAGGTCCGTAAACAGCCAATGAATCCAAACGCCGAACGTTATGCAAAAACGCTCGCTTGAAATGTGAAAATGGAGGGGACCAAAAAACCCCGATCATAAAAACCCCCAAATTAGCAAAACACCGAGACCCCGATTATCGAACAGAACATGACAATCTAGCCGTGGATCACCCCGCGGCAAATTTTGGATAAAAAGCAATACAAACTCCTTGCATGCATCTCCTGAACCGCACATCCAAAAAAAAAAATTCCGCCCTTGACACAGAGTGCCTACCTTCTTTGAGCACCAAGTTGTATCTGTCACTGAGCAGCAGTATTTCTCAACTCGGCTCCCGGGGCAGCCTCTGTGGCCACGTCCGTCACAGTGATGTGCACCACCTCGTTCCGTGGCTGCTCCGATACAGACATGTATCGGCATCGAGCAGCAGGAGTGATAGTGGCCGTCGAGTACTTCTTCTGATGAATGAACCACAGCTGCACAACGCCAAGGAGTGCAACGAACGAGCTTCCCCACCAAGCAAGTGCAGTGCAGCCAATCTCCACGCCAGTACTGTAAAGATATCCGGCGACGGGAGGTGCTACCGTGCGCGATGCGGCGCCAGCCGAGGCAGCCAGACCGTTGATCTTACCGAGCACCGAGTCAGACGGACTAGCCTGCTTGATGAGAATGAGAAGAACCGGGTAATCGATAATCGATAGGATATTTCGAACGATCAAGCAAGCGTAGATTCCCGGGAAGACGAAATTCCGAGGCAAGAGGGCAATGAAGGGAACCATAAAATAGGCAATAGGATGGAGGACCGTCACAACGACAAACAAGCGCCACACACCAAGCCATTGGGCCAAGGCAGGGAAAATCACGCTTTGAATGGCCAGAGCGATGATACCGTCGGTTGACATGATCATACCGACAGTCTGTGTCGAAAGGCCAACGCCACCTGGAATGTCAAGGAACGAGTTGTGACCCGTCGAATGGCCGCGATTATTTTCGTCCTGAAGGAAAATGGGCAGCAGGTGGTCATAGGTCATGGAGTGGTAAGTGAAAATGGCCAGCGCAACGACTAGCATAGTCACCCGCCAAGTGAAGGCTTTGGGCTTGGTGGTTTCCTTCCATGCTTGATGCGATCCGTCCGCCATCACATCCCAGTTGGTGTCTTCGTGCAGGCTGACTTGGTTGAAGGTGCCGTAGGACTCGGCGCGAAGATCGACCCCTGCGTTCGCCGTGGCACCTGATGTGGCAAGAAGAGGCTGTTCGGCTGAGGTATGCTCGAAGAACCGGTGAGCGCTGTGGGGTTGCATCTCCGGGTGCGTTTCGTGAAGGAAAAGCCATCCGCCGATGATACTCAAAAGCAGCATAACAGAGCAGACGAGATTGGGAAGAAGATAGGGAAATCGTCCAAAGAGGCCGTCCGCTGGGAAGATAGACGGATAGCCCTCTGTAGGTTTCGCGAGCAAACCTCCAATCGCTGGAATTCAGAGGAAACAGATTCAGCGCTGGGTCGAAATTGAAATTATTGAAAATCAGCCGCAGGAAATGGAGAAGCACTGACCTGGTCCAATGATAGTTCCAATTGACCAAACAAATGGCATGATAGCATAAGCTCGCGCTGTTACATGGGTTGTCAGATCGTTCGACTCTTTGTGTATCTGGGTGCGACGGAACGGTCTATAGGGAATGCCAGTACTTACGTTCATGTTCAGGTCGCTTGACCAGCTCCCCGACCATTGTTTGAATGACCCCGATGTTCCCGTTGAGTGCACCGCCCAGCGCTCGACCGAGCAGGGCGACCCAAAAGTTGGGTGCAAAGCCGACAAGGAGCAAGGAGAGCATGGTACCAAAGCAACCCGAAAGTAGCACAGGTTTGCGACCAACGCGGTCGGACAGACTGCCCCAAAACATGCCGGTCATGGCCTCGGCAAGAGAGAAGGCGGAAATGAGGACACCAGCATAGAAAGAAGCATCACTGCCACTAGCCATGTGGAAATCCTTGACCATGACCCATGAGTATGGGAAGATGGAGGTCAGCGCAATCGGCTCGGCGACGCGACATATTGCTACATGGTGTGAAGGTGATGGTCAGCGGAAAGTCATCGAGGAACCTCCGATCCATTATGACGAGGGCCTGGGTGACTCCATCATCTATCGTCGCGGGAACTCAACAATCAGACCTACCGAGAAGAAAGAGCTGGAGGGTGGGGAAGCTGTCGTCCGGCGAAGTGAGAGATCTTGGATCTGGTGTTAATACCATCGCTCTGAAAGAATCCCCGAAATCTTACGGCTTGGCGTCTCAACGAACAAAGTGTCGAGTCGAGACTTGTTTGGCGAATGTGACTGCCGATTCGGTAGATTTAAAACAAAGGATACGATGGCTAATGGTGGATTTTCAAGGGCAACGGGTGAGCGTGGAAGTGATTGCGCTCTAGCGAGCAAACAAGTGGGCCGTAGGTAGAGGCTGGTGTGAAAGGAGGCGTGGAGTGAAGAGTAAAGGGTTGAGTGTGAAGCGTGAGGATGGTAAGAAAGAAGATTTCAGTCACGGGGAAGGGAGAGAACCGAAGGGAAAATAAGAGCAAAAGAGAGAGGGGGGATCGAAAGAAGAGGCGGAGTGAGGAAAAAAAAAAGAGTCGGATTTCCATTACTCGAAAAGTATCGCCGTACCAAACTCAGACCTGCAGGGCAGTCGGAACCAGACCCGCCTGGTGGCCGGCTACGTTGACATGTGAACTGGACTGCCATCCAACACACCTGAAGGACCGTCGCGGGTTCACAGATCATAGTCCATTTCTGATCCATGATTCTGTCCTCTCAAAATTCATGAGGCATTTGCCTTGATCCTCCGCGTTCCTTTTGGTTCTTGGATCTACTAGTTATAGGGCCAGGTTCAAAACATGTCACTCCGCGCTGCGAACGGAAGGTCCCCGGTTCCCGAACGGGGAAGTCCACATTTGACATGACCATTGTGTGTGACAAGCTGTACCAGAAGTATCAGGCAAAACCCTCAGGAAATCACACAACCAACAACTACACTGGACGTTTTCTACAAGTTTTGCAACAAACTCGAATGAGAGAAGTTTTCATATTGCATATACTAGTGTCCCCCGCCAGCCAATCATCATGTCTTCTTTCAGGGGACCCAACAAGGTTTGAGAAATGTGGCGAGATCCACCAGGAACCAGCATGAAGTGCCGCGAAAGATAAGAATCCAAGTGATGCAAGCATGTACCGAAGTGTGCATCTTGGATGCAATAGGAAACAGTCGAAGCAGACAACCACAGCTAACTCAGCAGCACGTGTGGGTGGACCAATGCCGAGTCTCGGCTATTGACCCTCGACCTGCTGTTATCCTTGTCTGTACGTGGCGGTGTGCAAGTACGTACCACCCACATACGTATGCGACGACTCAGAATGGACGGTCTCTCGGGCTACGCACTCACGAGCGATTTCGTGATGTAAAAGACAGGGGTGTCGTTGATTGCGCTTCATCGTGGTTCTTCACAAGAGAAGGCTCGTCTCAGAGACTCTGATCGCCAACCATCCGGGCTGGACAAGGATTTGACAGAATGGCTGTCAAGCCAGGATTGGAAAAGAAAGATCACGGGTGCTGGCCACCCATCGAGTGCCGACGCTGGTGGGCCACATGACCGCATGCCACTGCCGACTTGGAAGACGTCGGCTACGGCGCTCCACACCCGCCCTTCGTCCTGTTTCCACTTCCCTAGCGGCCGTTGAGGCCCCTTTCTTATTTCGTATTCCACCAATGACCATCCGTGACAGAATCCGCCACCACTCAGAGTGGGTTTCCGCTAAAAAGTTGCATGGAGTTGATCATGCTGTCTACCAATCACAGAATAGGTAAGCAGTACAGTAGGTAGAATTTCATATGGATCAAAAACCTGAACAGCCAGGTCAATTCCGCAGCCATAGCATACGACCATCTCTTCTTGACGGTCTTTACCGGGCGCGGAATGATCTTAAAAGGAGGCTTCATCCTCAGCGGAGTACCCAACTGTCCGACATTGTTGAGGCCATCATAGCCCAAGGACTATGAACAAGCTTACTTTCAGCGAACAGACACTGGCTATACACTGAATGTCCCAAGTCACTGCGCAGAACGGGGCCAATAAGCCACAAGCGAGACGGAAAAATGAAAAGAAACTTATTCCTGAAAGTGCACTGCTTGGTTGAAGGTGACTTGATAGATTCGTATAAGCTGCACGAGATGACGGCACCGTTTTCTATTTTGACTGTGGGACCAAAATCCGTTCCTGATCCCCGGCCTTGAGCTTAGTTCGATTACTTGACGATGGAATTTCTGCTTTATTCTGGATGCCAACCTCATGCCCTCTAACATGAGGTAATTCTTTATCTAGATACAATGCAAAAGAAGACACACTTCAGATTTAGGAGAGCCTCTGGATCACGACTATGCAGAGCACAGGAGAGACAGCTCGTCATTCCGTGCCACAATAAGCTATTCAGAGGGGCGATTGAGCCCTATCCGAGAACACCAACCTGTAATGAGACGCTGCTACCTTTATATCTTATGAAGATCTGAGAGACGATAATGTATACCGCTCATCCTGATAAAGCCTCGAACAAGATATGGTAGCTAATTATCGAGCCGATTCGGCCTGACCTAGGCCTACCTCAGCATCGAACGACTCCGCTGGTCTTTTTGCCCATAATTTCATCATTTCCCCTTTGTTCTTTTCCCTATAAACTATATGCTGGCTTTTAAATCTGGTCTATTTATATCCTTGCATGCCATGTTCGAGCAATGGCCCTGTACAGAGACAGAAGCGGTCCTGTCCTCTGTTTCAAGGCAGTGATATACCATAGAGCAGCAGGGCAGTGGGTGGAGGGCTTACTTGGTGTTCAGGTGAAAGTTTTCGTGATTCATGAAATACTTTCGAGTGCTTCCTGCTAGAGAACCAAAGAATATCGCTTTCAGGCTCGACTCGTCGCAGTTGCTTCCACGATAGAGAATGTTTCATTCACAGACAGTGTTTTCGGCATACTCCTTGGTGTAAGCCGTCGGTTCGTTTCTCCCAGTTACAGAATTGCGATAGTTCCCGGGCGGATGTGCATCTGCGGACTACATCAAGGATCTTGAGAAGGAGAGCCCTGAGCAGCTCCAGAAAGGGGAAGCGAATCCGGGCCTGGTCTCATGGTGGTTCCGGGCAGAAGAGGTACTGGCCGATTGAATCAGACCAAGAGACTTCAGGTTCTTATTGGGGATTTAGGGGAGGACCAGAAGGGCTCATTTGCCGGAGAATTTTCTGACCAAGTGAACAGTCTGGTCTCTAAAGCCCGGTGGAGATTGCGCTTAAATTTTGGAAAGACGGGACAGATGAAAGGTGCGAAAGGGGCGTGCAGATTGAAGAGATTGAAAATCTTCGACCCATTATTGATCAGACCCAAGTCCAACAGGCAACTCGGAGCTCGGTCCAAATAACAATAGGGCTGGACGACCATTCCATATGCTCAAACTCTGACAGCATTGTCACAAAAAAAGCAAGCAGAACCAGACAGCGTCAGAGGGGGGTTATGGTTTTCAATTTTCACAATGGAACAAGAATCAATTTCTGGGTTTGAAAAGAATCGAAAACTTTGGATTTTGAAAGAATTATTTTCAATCTTGGAAATTAATTCTTTGCTTTCCCTGGTACAGAGAATCCATATTTTCCATACAAACCTCCATTACCTTACAACACTGCCGAGACTTTCAAGACTGCGCGATGAAGGCAGGTAAAGATCTGTGGGTCTTGAGAACAGCCTGAGATTTAGTCCTTTATGATGCGTTCTTTACTCTGAGCTGAAGCGAAAAGAAATCAGCAACAGGGGGAAAGACAGAGGGCGATAGTAAAAGAGACCCCAAGAAAGGAAAAAGACATGGTCAAGGGAATGTGTTCTACACGCCAAACAAAAAAGAGAACAGAAGAGAAAGCCACAGGCCACCGCACCCATTGAAGGAAGACAACTCCAAATTGATGGCCAATTCCCACGACGCCGGCTCGAATGGTCCCATGCAGGCCGAATGATGAATTGCGATGAGCAAAAACAGATAGATGAAGAAAAGAAAAGGGATTGAAGAGCTCTCTTCTTGACAATAAATTGTGTAGGCAAATGGAGACCAAGTCACCAGCCGCCATGGGTTCTCATGGAGTAGCCGCGGCCTTTGTCTCACGCAGAATCTCCACCGACCGGCTCTCGAGCTCTTTGGGCATGACACCACCAGAGCTATCCTCCACTTCGACGGCCGGGGAGTCTGGGCTGGTCGAATCAGCGGAGTGTCGATGAACCGAAGGTGCCTTGCTCGAAGAACCTTCGGTTTGCTGCACTGCGGTGTCTTCAACGTGTTCCGCAGCTTGGCTCTTCTCCTCATCATCGATCACGGCCGCCAAGCTGCGAAAGTTGAACATCGGTTCGAGTGACCCATTCGCGCCATCAGGTCCCGCGGGACTAATGTCGGAGTCACCCCCGTTGGCCTCCATCATCGAAGATATCGACGAGGATGTGCTAGACACCTGGCGAAGGTGAGATGGTTTGAGGGGTTCAACCGCCGCCCCAGAGTCGAGAGGCGCTAGAGATTGATCTGCCGGACTGAGAGAGGTGGACGGAGTAGATGTGGGGGATTCAGCTGCTGTCGTAGCTGCCATTGCGGGCCCTGGCGACACACGATCAACGGCCTTGCCCTTGCTCGCCGAGGATGACTGCTCCGCGACAGAGGATGCACTGCTAGTTTTCGTATCCGCCTGGGCTCCCAATGCCGACACGCTGGCGTTGTTACTATACAGGCCGGTCTTACGAGCCGCCTTTTCCGCCCTTTTCGCTTCCTTCTCCCTCTCCTTCTCTCTGCGCTTGGCCTCTTTTCGAATCTCCTTCTCCTCACGTCTCCGTCGATCCTCCTCGCTCGCTAGACTCAGACGAATAGCCTCCATCATCATCATGTCCTCAAGGTCATCGATGCGACTGCGACGTGCGTTCTCTCGGGTACTTGTCGGGTTGACCTGGCCGTCTTCCGCTGAATCATTCTCGGCTGCAGGCGCTCTCGGGGGCGTTCGATCGGGCCGTTCGCTGAGAAACGCGAGAGCATTGAGAGCAGGGGAGCCGGACCGGCCGGCGTCCCCATGAGTTGCCCTCCGCAAGCCGCGTCGGCCCAAACCAAGACCTCGAGAATCGTTGCCAGAGCCAGAGCCAGATGGCGTCGAGTTCATCAAATATGCAGCAGTATGCAACGCGGTGGCCGCCGCGGATCGCCGAGCAGCATGGGCACGAGCGTTGGCAAGCTTTTGCGCCCAATCCGGACGAACTCGGTCAGTCGTGACGACACTGGGATCGGTGGTGGACAAGGAAGTGGCGCGGCGTCGACCGGGGACCGGAAGAGCATTCGCCGAGCCCAAGGAGGTGGTAGAGGAACCAGGAGACACGACGTTGGGGGAGGGACGGGAAGTCAGATCGGTGGCATACACCAACCCTCGTCGGAAAGGCGGCGCCGCGTAGGTGACACCAAACTCGGGCTGCACGCAAAAGGGACATGACGAGGGCTCCGACACCAGTTGACTCTCGCTCGATTCAGCTGCCGCTATTTCAGCCTCACTGCGGGGCGGCGCATTCGGATTCGGTTGTTCGTGCTCTGGGGGGTGGGGATCGGGGCGTTTGATTTGGACGAAGCATTCGGAGCAGATGGACTGGTCGCAACATCGGGTACGGTTCAGATAGGGAGGATAGTACAGAAAGCAGATGGGGCACTCGGTGGCGTCCTTGTACAAGTAGACCTCGATGGGCTGCCCATTCACAAATGAATCCTTGGGAAGCTGCAGTTCCCGTGGAGTCAAATCGGTCTGGGAGCCATGACGCGAAGAGCTCGACAAGGCAGCGAGGGTCTTTGCGCGCGTGCGGAAGAAGGGGGAGGTGGATGTGCCAGATGGCGCCGCAGTGGGTAGTGACCCGCCGGGGTTGGAGTTTTGCGAGACGTCCGAGTTGAGCGATTGGGATCGAGAGGTAATGGACACCGTCAAATGCTGAATGTTCGTCTCGCCCGCCGCGGGTTTGGTGTCGCCGGCCTTGGGCGGAGAGTACTCCAACTCGGGCGGAATCTCATCGGGCGGGGGAATTGGCAATCCCCGCGCGGCGGCCATGATCTGGTGCTCCGCCCAAGACTCGGAGAAGTCATTCAGTCCTCTCCAAAACGGTGCTAGTCGTCGCTCAATCTAAAGGGTGGGTTCGAGGATCATGTCAGCAGTCTGCGATCGCGTCTATCCGTGGGCGCGATTTCTTGCCCTCGTGAACCAGGAGCGTTCTTACCATCAGTTGGCGAACAACCGCCTTGTTAAAGTCCTCCGTGCCGACATACACACCCTGCGTCACGAGAAAGCCTCCATCCACGTGTTCCTCTTTCATGCTGCGCTCGCGTTCCTTCAATCGAGCGGCATTTTCCTTCTCCTGTCGGCGGGCCTCCCGCTCCTGCTTCGTTTCACGCCGTTGCTCCAGTGTCGCCACATCACGGTCCTCACGATGGCTGCTCCCGAATCCAAGCACCGAGAGATCCGGTCGACTGCTTCTGCCCGACCGAGTGGATTGATACACGGTTCGGCCGCTACCGGATGCATCGGATTGCTGACGAGGCGCTCCGGGTCGTGACTCCTTCGTCTGGGAGTTTCCCATTGTGAAAATAAGGCGGCAGAAGGTAAAGAAGAGACAGAAATTGAGGAGAAAGAGGGGAAAGGGGGACTTGGATACGAATCCGACCGCTACGTCGTCACCCAGCGGTCGTCCCAGATGAATGAGTGAAAGAGAACGAGGTCAGATCCCAGTAGAAAGCTGGGACCCTAATTGGGAAACACAACTAAAAAGGGCCCCCAAAGAGAGTAGCGTGGCCAGACGGTTCGGAGTCAAATGAGTGATCCTGGTTAATGCCAAGATGACGGAATGGAGGCCATAAGGCGGGAGGTCCTCGGGGGTTGGAAGAGTGGGCAAGTTGGATTGTGGAGGGGCGATGGGAAAGAGGCCGAGAGATAAGGCGGGGATGGCCGGAATGAGGAGGAGGGGGATAAGGCGATCAATCCGGAGGATGCACTGTTGACCTGGGGAAGGAGCGGTCGGAGAAGATAAAGTGGAAGAAGAAGCGACACAAGCCACCGGGGCCAGGCAAAGAAAGGGTCGATGAGGGTCGGGGATTTATGATGGCTTACTGCGAATGCTAGTGCGCGGTCCACAGGAGTCCAGTGCTTTTGGGTGGTGAATGAGGCGTGGAAACTGGAAAGAATGGGGACAGCGCGACAGTCCCCGTCGGAGCTACGTAAGGCAACGGCTGGACCGTGAAAGCCTGAGGTGTGTTGGGAAAAAAAAGACTAAAAAAGACTGGAGAGGCAAAGGCATGTTATGCTAGTGACACCCAAGTCCGACGGTCGATCCGATCAACGTGGACATGTGACCAGTAGACTCTACTGTCAGTCAGTAGGCACATTACCATACCACAGGCGGTGCCACTTCCCACGCGTACACAACATGAGGTTCACTATCGTCAGTCCCTGGGCAAAAGGGTTAGTTGCGAGATCGGATGTGGCGGATGATGGATCAGTGCTCCACGATGGAGTCCACTGAAGTCGATTCAAAGCTGACGACACAGTGGCTTGGCGCCTGATGATCGGGCACATTGGGTGCAAAACAATGTTCTCATTGCCTGTCATCGATTGCTCTCGTCGGGTATAGCAAAAGGGAGTGAAATTGTACAAGGATGAGAAATAATGCCTAACACCCATAGTTCATTGTCTCGCCAGTGCTTTCTCGCAGCCCAAGTAGAACCTCGTCATCTTCGATTTGTTTTTGTTTTTCATCAAAGAGCCGCGAAGCCACAGAACTAGCCATCAGACACCCTGCTGATCTCACCGGCCGCACCCTACCGTGAAGAATGCATTTAGTTTCTTTATCTAGCAGTCAGGATTCTCGTGCTGGTGTCTGGTACTGTATCGTCTTTCCGAGTGTAGGTTGATACCAGGCTATCTCTACATTTCAAGGCCGAGGCTCTGTCCCCTATGGTACGTGTCTGTGGTACAGTGTTGTCACTCACACCGGAGAAGGCCGACCTAGTCTGAAACCACAGAGGAATGTTCCTGGCTACGGCAAGAAGGAATAAAGAATCCCGTCACATCGAATGTACCTATAATCCAAGGAAAGGGAACTGTGGCTGATGACTATCAATTACTGTTTCGAGAATTGACAAACTGGATGGGCTCCTTTGGGCTCCGATGGAGCCTCACATCTCCACCCCGTCTGGTATAAATGCCTTTTTCTTTGTAGATCATTGAGGTAGTGACAAAAACAGTAAACCAGTGAGGAGGGAGGGGCTCAGCCACAGTCGCGCGGTATTGGAAAAAAAATGAACAATTTGCGAGCCGTCTTTAGCAGTGCGCATAGACCAAGGCCTATGTAATGTGTACGATCCCAGTGTTTTGAAATTGTTGGTCTCTTGTGTGCTGGATTCGAGGGCCGTGCATCCGCTTGAGATGAGACTCTGTCAATAAAGAGGTACATTTACAAAATCATCACATTGCACCATCCAGATCAGTTCTTTGCTTCAACTGCAAAAGCTCTTTTTGAAGATAAATTGTCGACCATGTATCCAAACTCTCAGCCTCAATGCAAGCATCGACAGACTATCGACAGGGCCCCACTGGGTTATTGCCTGCAGGCCCAAATGAACTAGGCGGTGGCAGAACCGACTCTCCGCTGGAGCTTCGGAGATCTAAAGAAAAAAAAAAGTTTACCAGGGCCATCCTCACCAAAGCTGCAATTGCGGCTCCCCTCACTTCCACATTTCACCACAGGTCCATAGAGGCCAATCCACCTTGATGAAATGACCGAGACGGTCAGATTACACATCACTCCATTCACCCCCGAGATTCTCCCGGCCGTCATACCACCCTCCCTCCGCGAGACCGCGACCGATATCTCGTTCCACGCGATCCCCACGTTCCCCGAGAACAACTACGGCTACGTGACATTGCCCAAAATGGACGCTGAGAAAATCAAGAAAAAACTTAACGGCTCTATTCTCAAGGGTCGCAAATTCAAAATTGAGGCAGCGCGACCATCGAAACGAGACCGAGAGGACGAGAATGCTGATGCACCCGATGCGTCGGAGGACGGGGCAAAGAAGGACAAGAAAAAGTCCAAGAAGCGAAAAGCAGATGACCCGGAAGAAGGTGTCCTAGAGGGATACGAGCTGCCCTCTGATCGGAAGGTCAAGCGAGGTTGGACGGAACCCTCGAAGAAAGATCGTCGACGGGCCGAGAAGAAGAAGAACAAGGGTGAAAAGACGGCCAAGCCACAGCCCAAGTCCAAGTACACTGAAAAGGAGGAATGTCTGTTCCGGACCAAGATTCCGTCTAATCGCAAATCTCTCGAGGCAGTGGACGAAAAGAAGGCTAAGAAGGCCAAGAAGGGCAGCGAGAATGTTGTGCACGAATTCGCTCGAGCGACCACTTTCCCTACCTTCCTCCGCACTGCAGACGAGGGTGTTGCGCCCACGGCAGAATATGAGGATGAAAAGGGATGGGTGGATGCCTCTGGAAAAGTCAAAGAACCCGCCAGTGAAAAGAGGCGGACACATGACCACCACCCCGGACAAATGCCTGGGGCTAAAGTGAAAAAATCCGAGGTCCAGAAGTTACTTGTAAAAAAGAAGAGCCCCGAACCGTCCATTGAATCGGAAGATTACACCTCATCAAGCGGCTCCTCATC
Organism: Penicillium oxalicum; assembly: GCF_001723175.1. Lineage (NCBI taxonomy): Eukaryota > Fungi > Ascomycota > Eurotiomycetes > Eurotiales > Aspergillaceae > Penicillium > Penicillium oxalicum. The sequence goes on along the minus strand of NC_064652.1, from coordinate 2,751,583 downwards.
TGACGAAAGCTCTGACTCTGAAAGCGAAGTCGACGAGTCAACGGATGAGTCCTCGAACGAAGAAACCGAGGACAATGCACCAAGCCTCGAAAAGCAACCGGCCGAGCCTGTGTCCGCCGTTGAAACTACCACGGAGCGCTCCAGCTCCGACTCAAGTTCGGAATCCGATTCGAAATCCGATTCAGAGATGGTGGATCAACCCGTTCAAAAGACCAACACTCAAGGGACTGAACCTGCTGAGGTTCAGTCGGAAAATTCCGAGCCTCAACCCGTACAGGAGATCCATCCCTTAGAAGCACTTTTCAAGAAACAACCTCCCACAGCATCCGACGAGCAAGCCGAACCCGCGCCTGCGACTGGGTTTAGCTTCTTCGGCGGCGATGACATTGAGTCTGAAGAGGAGACGCAACCCGGCGAGCCCCAAACCCCCTTTACGCCCTTCACCAAGAAGGACCTCCAATTCAGAGGTCTACGAAGCGCGGCGCCCACGCCCGATACCGCTGCAGTGAATCGACGCATGAACTGGACAGAGTCTGGTCAACTGAACGATGAAGATGAGGAACCTCTTATCGACACCCCGGTCTCCAAAATCAGGGAGAAAGAGGGGCCTAAGGCAGAGACTGAATTCGCTAAATGGTTCTGGGAAAACCGCGGTGAGAACAACCGTGCTTGGAAAAAGCGACGACGTGACGCCGCCAAGGAACAGAGACAGAGAGAGAACCGGAGGAAGGGCATGAAGGGCAAGTCATAGCTGGATCTTGACGCATGACTGGGTGATAAGTGCTGTAAAAGTGACCGACATGTATCTTGAAAGCTCAATATACCCTAGATTTCTTGCTACCTTGTGTTTTGTCAAGTGAATCATTCAGTCATCGTCCACAATTTTCCGTGTATACATCGCGGTTAGAGATCCCGGAGTTTACTGAGGCGTCTCTGCCGTTCTTTCGAGACGATCACGTGCCGTCGTTGATAACTGGCCGCGATCACCTCGCGAGGAGCTGTCATTCCAAACAATCTCGGCTCTTACGATATGCATTGCAGGCAATCTCTTTCAAGTTGCAGAACTCGGGTCATTCTGCTACTAGTCGCCATCTTCTCATTAATCTCAATCGCCACAGCAGCGAGTAAGCTCTTGATTTCCAATCGTGGCCCCATGAAGCACATCCCCTTCCCCCCCCATCCCAACCCGAGCTTGAACCTCCGCTTCTCCGCACCCGCCAATTAAACTTCAGTTCCTCATGTCTCCAAGAAGCTCACAAATAGACGTTTTTAGCACCGACGTCCTTCTGCAAATGTACCTGCTTCTCCAATAGCACAATTATCCCCCTCGATGCGTCGAAATCCAGCTCCGGCGACGGCGACCACAAGGACGCTTTACGCCTTTACGAACGTACCTTCAATCCTAGCCTCGACCCCCAACTAGAACTTGCCGACAAGGAGATCTTCCAGCCAGACGAATCGGATGAAATCACAAACCCTGAAGAAACTGTCTCCGATGTGCTGGTCGCTCGCGCGCAGACATACCGCGCCTTGACCTGCAATGATTGTAATCGCAAGTTCTGTCTGGACTACAAGTTGCCGATTTGCAAAGATGCGAAAGAGGAGGATGTTTTTACCATGTGCTTCCGTGAGTATTTTTTCTCTCGAAAATATTATGAGAATATGGGTTGGTAAATGCGAAGCATTCCGGGTGTTTGCGTGGATGAATGTTGGATGAGGCCAGTCTTATGGGTATGGAAGCCATTGACTGACGGATCTGATATGTGTATAGAGCGCGACTCGCGAAAAGACCAGGCGGTGGTATTTATTTTTATTTTCGCCACTGGTGGCTTGTTATTATGGGCTTTAGTGAAGCCTTGGGTTGAGCGGTACATCGAGGTAAGACAATCTCCAGCCAACTGAATGGTTTTGTAGCGCGATGATGTGACTTTGTGGCTAATATGGATGCGGTGAATGCCCAGGCTGCTCGAGAACGCCGGTCCTATATGCCTGTTGGTGAATCCGAGGGGTCGTGATTCGGGGTGGTTATTAATTTTAATGAATTTTACCTTGCGAGACGAGCTGGTGCTCCAGTCCGAAGGTATGGTAGACTTTCCCATTGTATGCGATCAAAACTGCACAGACGAAAGGGTAGATAACCACAAGTCGCCGTCCGGGTATGCAAATATCTGGGTCTAGTACCTTATCAGGCCCAGTGAGCACAGCTGTATGTCCGTACACGTTGACAGTGCAGCCCGAAGAGCCCACGTTTTCTCGGGGTTTCGTGCCACCGGGCACGGGATGTGGGGGGTCGACCATGATCTCATCCAAGGCAGCCGACTAGCATACCTACTGGCCCTGACCCATAACAAGGACATTGATCTGACGACGGTCTTGCCGAGTCTGGACTCGATGCTCATCAAAGACATTCAGCTTTGGATTTCAATGAGACCTAGAATCACAAACTAGTTGAGTCGATATGCTATGGATCGCCAGGTCGTTTACTGTATACCCATGCACAAGTACAGCAGGACGACTTGTGAAACATCAGTCATACGGAGATGTTAGTTGGCTCCTGAGGCTAGTAGCCACTTTGCAGCCAGGAGAGCTACTAGTAAGCCAGTGGAGTCCACTAGATAATTGGTTCGTATCTACGTATCAACAACAATCTATTCGGCCGGCCATGAAGCCGAGCTATTCTGCACAGAGGGGGTATCCGCTTCAAATGAAACCGTACCCAGTTATCCATTCGTTTGTTCGAGTGTGCGAGAGAGTACGAGAAGCTCGCGAATCAACACGCCCCCGGAATCTCCGACTGGGTAAATGATGACGTCCTCGAGTAAAGCCAAAAATTGCGCCAAGTCTAGGAATTTCATTTGATAGTCCGCACGGTATTCCGTCGAGGATCAGATACGCGTGATCAAATTTCTCACATACTATCCAATGTCTGGCGTAAGATGCTGTCCCAGAAGTAATACTACCTGGGTTACCAAGAGGTAATTGGGTGGGTAATAAATATGTAGGTACCAATGTATGCACGCATAACATCGACTCAGAGCAATCCTTCAAACATGTAAATGACTGGTACACGTATGCAGCAACTACCAACCATAAAAATCCTCAGATTTATCCTGCACAAACACTTTTGAAAACTACTCTTGTCCAGGCGGTGCTGTGAGTGGTAGCGAGTCCAGCGGCAGTGGGACACGCGAAGCCTGAAGCGCTCGCACCCGAGCGCGTCGACCCAATGACCGTGCTGGACCCATAGGCATGAGCCGGGCGTGGATTTGGGTTGCCACTTTTGTACATTTTACACACTAAGCGGCTTTGACGGCTTGTTCTTGTACTCGAGGATGTACTGATTCTCAAGTCCCGTATGGTGTCTACGTCAGTGTCGGTGATGGACACCAGTCTACTAATATAAAACTCACATCAGATTGGTTGCATACTTCCACACTCCCCCTGTGCCAGTACAGTCTCACCATCCACTGTCAAGTCCGCAAATTGTATTGAATGCCGTCAGAGAGGAGGGTGATCGTGCCTCTCCAGTCCACAATAAATAAAGCACCTCTCCAAACGTGCATGCATTTCCTCCTAGTCTCACTCACGGGGCGCTCTCGTCCAAGGAACTACGGAGATTAGTTTCACATTAGCTCAAGTACTCTGGGCTCACTCACGCCTCACGGTCGCTCCCGGCCTGGGACAGACCCAGTTCATTCACTCTAGCGCCGCAAGTTAGTGACTGGCCTCCCCCCCGAAAGGATCAGACCCAATAGGGTCCACTTGATTCAACAGAGATGAAACTTTGGAACATCAGATTGAATCTTGATGACGAAAGGGCTGCTGAGGGTCCGAGTGCTTCTGCTTCTGAAAGTACGCAAGTCCCGCGTTATAGACATCTTGAGAATTCATCTTTCCACCACCGGCGGCATAGAGACCTTCCAAGTTACCTTTTCGGGAAGATTTGAGGTTATTTAATACCTAGGCCGCGGGATATCCATTTGCAATCTCGGCGGCAACGAGGTCTCGGAGCCCACTCGGAATCTTTTCAATCTCTTCAATTGGGTGATTATGGCCCTCTTTGCTGGAGCAAACGATCGTCACATCCTGGTCCCCAGGGAATACGACGATTTTCAGCGTGCAGGGGCAACCATAGGCAGCTCGTGATTTAGTCACCCGCTTACGGCGATCCGATTCAACTTTACTTTGGTACGCCGTCTTGGTCCATAAACGACATCGAAAGTGCTGAGTGAAGAAGCCCCTTTTGCTAGTAAAACTATCCCTTCTTACGTAGATGTTGTCCATCCAGGGCCAATCCCGAGCGTATTCGGAGGACCTCATGACCAGAGATGAGCCCGGCTCCATTTGGAAGATTTGAAGTCGTTTTTCAACGATGTCGTGGGGTAGAGAGGCAAAGATGCCTGCTCGCAGAGAAGGGGAAGCACTGCTGTTTGCCATATCGATAAGATGAATAGAATTGATGGATGAATTGATTGAGAGGGATAGGATGAAGAGCAGAGATAGGCCAAACGAAGGGGGGATTAGCTAGTTGTCGGTAATACAGATTATGCGAAATTAGACCGGGTAGGACCAAACCTCGACATTATTACAACACGAGTACTGAAATAAAAAAACACGGGAGTCCGGGAGCTGTCGAAAGGTATTTCCAAAATGTTTTCTGGAAGTCCAAAACGGGCTTAGTTTCGCCGACTGGGATATGAGCTCAGACACCTTCTTCTTGACTTAAATTAAATTAGAATGATTGCTGATGAGGATAGCTATCAATTCTAGCATCAGTATGTCGCTTGAGTTTATGAGGCTTTGAGGGCCATCATCTTCCAGGAGATGAGAAAAAGGTCCGAGTTGCCAATAGATCTGGTATGATGATAGTCGCTACGCGAAATCAACGCTTGCGGCCAATGATGATTCCGGATCAGACTCGGCTCCGGAAGTGGGTGGTCAAGAGTAGTCGGGCATCTACGACACTGTACAAAGGTACTGTGGGCGTGTTCAGCTCTCTCACTAGCGACTCTTCGTCATGCACCAATCTGATCGAGTCAGAACTACGTAGTACCCAGATGATCTGAGTAGTCCAATCGTTTGAAATTGTATAATGAGCATTGTCGAGTATTGTGGTTAGTCGCCCAGGACTCCATGCGTGGTTCCGTTATCAGTGCACGTTTCCACCAACCCTATTCCATCCCATCTGGAATCCATACTGTCCTATTACAACACTCGGGGCCAAATGTGCAGGATGCTGATATGCTCTGCATTGGCTGATGCATTCAGGGGCCGAGCGGATCGTCTGAGCATGTAAACGTTTCCAGAACTTTACAGATCAGTTTCTTTTTTGAGATCCGCGGTCAGACAATGGCCCTCTTCCCAGAATTTGAAAATCGATGGATTTACACTGATCCAAGCCCCCAATCGTGAGCTCTGCTGTGTCATTGGGGAGAACGAGTCTGCATGATGACTGGAGGGTCGTGAACGAGGTCGTTGGACAAGAGAAAATGAAAAACTTGCTTGGCTGGCCCCATCGGATTCATGACTGTCCAATTTTAAGATTGCAACCAACTGTAAATCTTGGCTCCGAGTGGGTATCCTTGACCCTGTTCCTTTTTTTTTTTCTTCTTCTTCTTCTTTTACTCGGGATGGCTTTCCTTTGTTTTTTTACCTTTTCTTCTCGCCCTTTCTTTTGGGCCCTGAGCTGTTCACAGTTCCCTGTGTGAGTAAACACCGGGTTTGGGAGCTCAGCCCCGAGTCGAACCTAAGCAGCCTGATCCTTAGGAGGGGGTTTCTTTTCCGATCTTACAACACTCTTCACTTTCTCCAAGTATCTCGTGTTCTTCAACGAGCACCGAATCTTTCCGGTCTGATTTCCTTCGGCGCCTTGTGTGAGACCCATCACATTTAGCTCCATCGCTAAAATACTGGTGGCGCATCTCAATCGGTCATTTCACCAGAGCCACTATCTCCACCACGATTGTGCGCCAGATCTATACGCTTGTTCGCTCATTTCTCCCCTGACCCCCCTCTTTCTCTCATTTTCAGCGGGTGCCGATTGGTCTTCTTCCACGCCATCGTTGGTATCTTTCTTTTTCTGGAGAGATCTCTTTTTCCCCCTCTCCAGGATCACAATGGCCATTTTTGATTCGGAAAAGCGTCCTCGGGGACTCCGTGTGCCGTCCTTGACGGCAATGAAAATGGGCTCGGCAGCCACCAAGTCCCAATTCTCTTTCCATGGCAAGAAATCCCACGATGCGCCGGCCGACCCGACTGCCCTTCCCAGCAATCTGATTTCTCCTGCCGTTCTTCCCACTCCTGCCATCTCTGCGGCCGACCTCTACTCCAAGGCTCCTCCTCCACCGCCGACAAAAGAGCTGCCGCCGACGCCCAAGGAAGAACTTCCACCACTACCACAACTGGCGCAACCAGACTCTACACGGGTTCCGTCAAAACCGTCTACCACCATGCCTCCCAGAAAAGAAGTGGTCCGGAAATCCCCTCCCAGCGGGGTGAAGCCTGTGGCGAGTGCGCCCAAGATGGGGTTGCGACAGGCTTCTCAGCCGTCTCCATCGGAGCCGTCACCGCCGCAGCCGCGACAGCAGCAGCAACAGCCACAATCACCATCGCAATCGCAGTCACGATCCGCGCAATCCTCCCCTGTATATAATGCGCCCCATCCATCGCAAAAACAGGCGCAGCCACATTCCTATCCTCATCCACATGGCCCGGCACAGGCACAGGCACAAGCCCCGGCCCCGCCACCGCAGGCCCAACCACCCATTACGCACTCCATGCCTACCCTCCACTCTGCCAATACGGCCTCAGTCCCGGTGGCCGCACCGCAGCCTCGGCCTGCCCAACTACCACCAGCTCAGGCTTCTGTGGCTCCAACACCCGTCCATGTGACCACATCGCTGGAGGAGGTTGCTCTCACACCCGGAGGAAGTATTTCCCTGGATCCTGCTTCAAGTGATGATCAGACCTCCTCGTTCGCGCCTTCCGATCAGATGGATATCCTTCCGGCGGTGCTGAACAAGGTTCACTATAATTGCTTCCAGGAACATCGCAACATGCCAGTGGCGCAAAATTCATGGTGCCCGGTACCCTGTATGACTTGTCACAAGACCGATCGACAGGTTCGCCATCGATGTGTGTTTTGCTGTTTGCGCATCTGCGAGGGATGCCACGTGACATTGCAGAAATGCAAAGGCAGATCGTTGACTGAACTGATGAGCAAAGTGGCCTAAATGGATCGGGATCACATTCCTCGGTGGATCCACGCCTTGACCCGTATATCCTTATTCCTCCTTCCCGAGCATTACATCGTTTGCAAAGCCGACGGGGGGGCTGTTTCATTCTTCCTCGAACCGATTGCCTCTGCTGGTCCTGACAGACATATCGGCCTCGTTAACCGGTCTCTTTTCGTCTCTTCTTTTCTTTCTTTTCTCTTTTCATTTCCCTTTCCAATCCCATACCTTTTCCCCCTTCTGTGATTTTGGTTAAACCGCCCTCCTTACCTTTTCATGATCTTTCTTTCCACCCTCGGTCAGGCCCTTTGCGCACATTGAATTCGATATCGCTTAGTGCACTCTCGGCGTCTCCCCTGTCAGACGACTATGATGACTTGGGATTTGAACCCTCCCATCAGAGCCGCGCTTGACCAGGTCTCCCATGTACATGGTTCTTGAGCAGTTTTGCTTTTCTTTTTCTTCTTCTGTGATACCAGTCTGCCTATTATGTATAATTATGAGCGGTACACCCACCTATTGATGTATGGATTATGAGTCGGTTGTCATCAGCCTCTTCCCGTGAGTGATAGGCAACATGAAATACACGGACCAATTGAGAGATTGCGCCTGGAAACTACCGCTGGGGCAATAGACTTGCCATTTCCTCGTCGACGCTATCCCGTGCACTTAACCCTGTAGACATCAAGAAGGGAAGAAAGGGCAGCATCCGTGATCAACACCCATGATTACGAGGGCAAATCCACGAGTTCTTGCCGTCTATCCACCGACACGGTGATTCCCCTTCATAGATTAGAAGAAGGCAATCCATGCAAGACATCTCTCATCTCATATCAATCGTGATCCTCTTCCGTCAACCCCGGACACCCTTCCAACTCCTCATCGGTCCAATACTGATATTTACACCAGAAGCAATAGCGATACCTATCCCGAAGATAAAGCACCAGCTTATGCAGCCGCTCCGTCGGAGCCAGGGCATTAAATGCATCCAACTCGGGATCTTCCTCTTCAACTTCCTGTTCCACAATGGCTGTGTAGGGATCTCTCGTCCCGAGGGCCTGTTGATCGTCCTCATCGAGAGTCGCATCCGAGTAGCCCGGAAGTTTTGCGCGGGGGAAAAACGACGATGGCAGGGATGTTTCGAGGGTATGTCGGGCTTGAACGGAACGTTCACGTTCTTCGCGCTCGCGCACAAGACCCCGGTAGAGAACATTGATCTGAGAGGTTGGTTGATGATGGGCCTGCTTTTTCTTTTGGCATGGTTGTGTATCGTCTGGAGAGGAAGATGATCTCTCTTCAACGCAACTCCCAACCCGCAATGCATCATCCTGCCCGACCCCCTCACTCTCCGAATTCTCCATCTCGGCATCCAACCTCTCCGCCACTTTTTGCGCAGCGCGCACTTGCGCCTCTGCGCGCCTTGTCTCGCGCTCTTCTCGCACACGATCTCGATAATCACCTTCTTCCGTTTTCATCTTCTTGGTCGCTTCTTCCGCCTGTTCGCGAATTTTCCGTTTCTTTTCACTGTCCAGACCGATCCCCCCACGGCCTTCCTTGAAGATGAGGTTTAATGGCTCGGTGCGCGCGGCGGGGACTTGCCCCGGTGGTGCGAATGGGGATGGGGATGGGGATCCGGGGATCGTTGGGGTCGATTCTGTCGTGCTGGGGTTGGAAGGATGTGGCTTCTTTCCGAGTGTTTGGCCCGGTTTGAAGCCGAGCCTGGCCATCATCTGGAAACCCTTGTTGGTAGGGTCCAGGGTGCTTTTGGCGAGGGCTTCATCGCGGCGGGCGGCTTCTTGGGCGGCACGTTCGGCTTTGGAGGGAACGCGTGCGCGGGCTTCGGCCTGTGGGATGGTGAGATGGAGATGTATTAGTGAATCGTGTCGGCCAAAGGGGGTGGGCACTGATGTAAATGGGCTATTGTGGAGAACTCCAATGGATGGCGAGGAAGAATAGGCATTTGGTTCAACTTTTGGGGGAGGAGATGGGAAGAGAAAGCATCTCACCTCGCGCTGTTCGCGCTTCTTGCGCTGGGTAAAAGTTTCTTTCTGAGTAGGTTCCTCAATGACCATGGACATGTAGTCGTCTTCCGCGTCGGACATGGTGAGAACCTTCTTTTTTAGGTGTGTACGCCCGTCTCTAACCAGTAATTGAGTCTCGACACCGGCTCTGCGGCGCTATTCTGCGTTTCTCTTCTTTTTTTTCGGCCCTCTTCTTTGCTGTTGAGGGGGAGGTTTTTTTTGCGGGGAAAAAGCCGAGCAGAAGTGAAGATGTGGGGGTGAAGTGACGTCTGCAACAACGCGACTCTCAGCCACCGACTCAGTTTCGGGCGCCCCTTGAAACAGTCTGCGGGATATCCCCACATAATTGAATCAATTTAATCACGATCATGCAAGACTTCCACTGGGTAAACGGACTGCCGCTTGATCAATTCTACCGGGTTCCCTGGTCTGGTCTTGTCGAACTGCCGGGTCGACTCCACCTCTGCATGGCATGGGCATGGCACGGATAGTTTCCAGTCCAAGACCATTGCCTTTTGCATCCTGCCATCTGGTCCCTTCGGACGTTGGGCTCGATTCGGTGCTGATCTTCACCTCTGACCGAGTTCCAGTACCAACCCGGTAGCGTGGGGGATATATTCGTGCGGACAAATCGAGCCAATGATGATTTCTCTCTGTCGGACCAGTTCAGTCTCGGTAAATCCCCGGACTCTCCGTTTGTTCTTCGAGGTCTGTTCTTGGGGTTCAAAGGCGCAGAACCAATTGCCGAATGCGACGCCCAGGATCTTGGGGAGAGAGAGTCTCGGCGCTATTTCTGGCTTCCGGATGATGGGGGTAATTCACCGATCGTTTATAAGTCTGCCGTGAGACAAGATCCCAGACTGGACCGTTCTGTTTCTCATCCCTCAGATCGAGTCAGATATGGCCAAGCTATCCCTCTTGTTGTTAGCGTCGCTGGTCGCGGCCAAGTCGCCCGTCGTCGATGTTGGCTATACCAAGTACGAGGGTCGCTCACTGGCCAACGGCGTGTCGCAATGGCTCGGAATTAGATACGCCGCGCCTCCGGTGAATGACCTCCGCTTCGCAGCACCGCAAGATCCCCTTCCGGAAAAGGGCGTTCAGCAGGCGACTAAGGTAGGTCTTGAGGTACCCTCGTTCGCTCATTTGACCCATATGAGTTGCCGTCATACCTCTTACAGTATGCTAATAGATCGAGAATAGCACGGTGCTCTTTGCGTGCCAGTTGCGTCCCGCCTCAATGAGTCAGTGCCCGCGGGGACGTCCGAAGATTGCTTGTTCTTGGACATTTATGCGCCGACAGATGCGTTCAAACATGGGAAGAAATTGCCGGTGTACTTCTTCATTCAGGGAGGCGGGTTCGCATCACTGTCTAACAACAACTACAACGGAACCGGCTTGATCAAGGCTTCCGATTCGAATATCGTAGTGGTCAACTTCAACTATCGTGTCGGCCCATATGGATTCTTGGCCAGTGAGGAAGTCGAGGCGCACGCTAGCCTTAACAATGGATTGAAGGATCAGATCAAAGCGCTTCAATGGGTGAAGAAGCACATTGGCAAGGTGAGTCGGGCTCTACGTCCAGCCTATAGTAGATGTATGTTCTTGGCTAATTCTTTTACCCAGTTCGGTGGTGATCCTCATCACGTTGTGATCGGCGGCGACAGTGCAGGTGGAGGCTCCGTCACTCTTCTGCTCTCCGCATACGGAGGTCGCGATGACAAACTGTTCGTCGGCGCTGCAGCCGAATCCCAAAGCTTCGCAAACATGCTGAACGCTTCTACGAGCCAATTTGCCTATGATCGACTGGCTGCCCGCACAGGCTGCGACAAGAGTCTTGACTCTCTTGCCTGTCTGCGCAAGCTAGATATCAATGCGCTCCAGGCTCAAAACATCGTCTCGCCCTATCCGGGCGCACCTGGTAATCCACTGTACTTGTACGGTCCCACCGTCGACGGGGACCTCGTGCCCGACTATACCCTGAAGCTTTTCAACGAGGGCAAATTTATCAAAGTCCCCGTGATCTTTGGCGACGCGACCAACGAAGGAACCGTGTTTGTTCCCAAGAACACTTCCAGCGTCTCTATGGCCGATGACTTCCTCCGTAGTCAATTCAACACCCTCACCGACTCACAACTCGCCAAGATCAATAGTATCTATCTCACTGAGAATCAAACTCGCCAGTTCCCGAACGCAGGCCTCTACTGGCGCCCAGCAAGCAATGCCTACGGTGATCTGCGCTATACTTGCCCCGGTATCAGTCTCTCGTCCGCCTACGGACAGGCCGGTGTTCCGGGCTGGAATTACCACTACGATGTCAAGGACCCCAAGGCGGAAGCCAGCGGCGAGGGAGTCACACACACGGTCGAGATTAATGCGATCTGGGGCCCCGAAAATGTGCATGGAGGGGCTCCAAATTCGTATTCCACGGTCAATGCCAACATCGTGCCCGTCATGCAGGGCTACTGGACCAGCTTTGTACGAGCACTGAATCCGAATACGCATCGGTACCCTGGTAGCCCGGAGTGGGCGACTTGGGGACAGGGCGAGGAGGCCTACCGGCGTATTTATCTTCGCACGAACCAGACTTATATGGAGACGGTGCCTTCTGCGGAACGGGACCGGTGTGCGTATTTGCTGAGTCTTGGGGAGCATCTGAGACAGTAGGATGTGGATGCGTGATTATATATTTTTAGTCCATTTGCAGACGTAATCATGGATAAATGATGATTCAAGACAATTTGACTAGGCATCAAAGATTTCTTCTACATCTGAATGATCATAATCGTCCTAAAGAATAGGACCTGCCGCCTCCTTTGACGGGTGCTTTCGGGCACCTCCTGCGTCCTCCATCTGGACGGTCTCAAGAAACCTAAAAAAAAGACCATCAAATGCTTGAAAAGAGTCTATCCACAAAGCCTTGGCTCGATGAAATACAGAACTATAATTGAATTAGGTCAAGCCTTGTACTCAGGCGGCGGTGGAGCAGCAGCAACCCCTGGCGCTGATTCCGAGGACAGCCCTTTGGCTTGCAAACGCGCACTCCCCGCGTTGCGCACAATCATCCTGATCTTCGGATCATTCGTGAGGTGTTCTGGAATAAATCCACTTTGGTTCTTGGCATCCACTGCAGCACCTCTTGCAAGTAACATCTGAATCACCTCCGTATCCCCCGCGGCCACAGCCCTATGCAGCGGCCGATCCCCATACTGGCTCCTCATCTCGATATCTGCCCCGTGATCCAGAAACACCCGCACCATCTCCACATTCTTCAACTCAATCGCCCGATGAAAACAAAGACTCTTGTTCCTGTCATAGCTCCGGACAAGAGATGGGTAATGTCGCAGAAACACTTCCACCGTCCGTGGGTGCTGGTTCGTTACCGCCCACGAAAAGGGCGTATGTCCCACGCTCCCCTTCGTATCGACCGCTAACTTGGGACCCGTCATGCGTTCCCAGAAGGTCCGCGTCAACTTCTTATCGTGCGACAGTAAGACGTCGCACACGTCGGGGAAGCCCTGCATCGCGGCGACGTGTAGCGGGGTGGAGTGATTCGCCGGCGCGAGCGAGGGCGCGCCTCGATCCAGCAGATCTTGCACAATATTCGCGTGCCCACATCGAGCAGCGAGACAGATCTCCCGTGAGGTCCGCGGGCTCGTGTCACATTCGAGCAGGAGATGAATCACTTTCTTATGCCCGGCTTCGATCGCGAGCTTGAGCGGGGTGTTGTAATTCCCATCCTCGAGGCCCGGTGAGGCCTGCTTCTCGAGAAGCAGACGTGCAACGTGCCAATGGCCTCGCTTTGCTGCGTTGTGTAGAGCCGTGGTTCCGACCTCGTCTGCGGTGTTGGGATCTGTACCGCCATCGAGCAATTTGGTGACGATATCGAGGCGACCTTGGTCGGCTGCCACAAGGATGTTGTGCTCGACTTGTGGGATTTGCGTCTCTGATGATGATGCACCCATACTTGGTGATTTGGATCTATGTTTGAAGGAAGCTACAAGCTTTGAAGGGAATCTGAGGAACCACTACTGGCGCGACAACTCGAGCTCATGGCCGCTTGATCATGAGCTCTGGGTGTTCCCGGATCAGCGCGCCAAGTTCCGGCTAGACCTCATTGTGGTAAGATTTAGCGGGACTGCTCCGTCTTAGGCAGCGTCGCCAACCGGAGGAAGAGGTGAGGAGGGCTGTGGATGTCAAGTTCGTTCCTTATGCGCGGCTATGCCGGTGGATGCGCGCCCATGATTTTGTTCCATTCCACGCCTTGCGCTCGCCCTGCCAAGACGGAAGGGATCTAATCCTCAACCATGTGCCGGTAGCCGTAACGGTAGACGTCAGGCAATCGTGGGGGTGACTCATCGGGGGTGGGAAATGACGAATTGGAAGAAATGATGTTCTTCCATTATGCCTCCGAAACAGATCTTGAAAACTCAAGATGGTTTGATGACTAGAACTGGAGCTATTAGGATTGCGGCCATCAACTTGCTCCTCGAACGGCTTTGCACTCCCTGCAGACCAGAGGGTTGTATATCACCTTCAGCTGGAGCGATTTACCCCATTTAGAATCTCAAGACAGCCAGCAGAGTCTATCTGGTCTGTCACGAGTCACGATTCGTGGAGGGCTGCTTGCAATCTTTCAATTGAGTTGATTACATTCAAAGGAGCCTTGGAACACAAAACACACAGGAACAAAAAAAGAATTGTTTTGACCATAGCGACCACGCGATATGATCAAGTGCCTCCTATCCAGAGACCCCCTCTGAAATGCGCTCGTACGATCGTCTTGCCCGAAGATACTCATAGTCCGGCATCGCCTCTCTCACGGCCTTCTCAACAAAAGCGGCCATCTCAGGACCAAATTCCGTCTTCCATTTCTCAGCCTCGGCCGCAATATCCACGTGTGTTTGACTCTTGGTTCGCAAAATCCCTGATGAATTCAGCAAGGTCTTGCCAAAGATATTTTTAAACATCGCTCTGGCGGCATACTCCTCCGGAGAGCCCGAGAGTTGCGCGCGAGAATCGGCCGATGGATCCCAACTGAATCGCAATCGGGTCGAGTCCAACCCGATATCCTCACAGAATTGGACGATGGCAGCTTGGTTCAAAATGACATCGTCCGCATCAAGCATCAACGGGTGCGGATCGAACCTGCACGCCCAGTCATATATGAAACGATTCCATCGCAGGGTCATACTTGCTCGTAGTAGAGGCATCATCTCGGAACTATGCGCCTTGCCACCCTTGTGTACCTCAAGTGTAGCTCGGTAATAAGACGGGAAAGCCAAGGCAGGATGTCTGATCAAGAAAACGGGCCGCCATTTCTGGAGAATCTCATCGCACAGAATGGTGTGATTCTCCTTGGACCAAGTCTGAGTTGGTGTCTGCGACGAGGACCCTTCATCAACGCCAACAGGTCGGACTTGAAAGGCCGACTTTGGATGACCAGCCGGTTCGCCCAGCCACTCGCTAATCGCAGCAGGATTAGAGAACCATGGCGCATGTTCTTTGAAGAAAAAGATCTTGCCCTGTTCCAGGCAAGCATTGGATTCACGCTCCAGATTCTCGTAACATTGCTGATAGACGCTTTGCATTTCTTGAACTTCGTCGGTACTCCGCTCTCCCAACGGTCGATACGGGTTGCCAGTCATCCAATGAGGCAGAAAAGCCGATCGAAAGTAATAGCCGTTGGACTCATTTGAGAAAGCGCGCGGTTGCTCCTCGAGAGCGAGAATCTTGCAGAGTAGATTCGAGGCAGTGCGAGCGTAGCTGATCAGGAAAATGCCCTGGGGCGGTTTGGGCGCAGAAGACTGGCCGTTCATGGTGAACCGCCCAGATTGTTACCGAGTCTTTGAATTGAGACGATCGCGAAGCGAAGAATGCCGCCCGTGAAGTGGGTAATGCAGTGTGGATAAAACAATATATAGAGAAGAAATGGAAGCGTGCATTAAATTCAATTTCCAGATTTATTCAATCGTCATCATCCCAAACAGGTTGCAGGCTGACTATCTATCCCGTCCATACAGGCTGCCTAAACCTGAATGGGCTCTCCCTCACATTATGTGAAGAAAGCCTCAAAAGCCTCCTTCCCCCTCCCCCTCCCCTTCCCCTTACCTAAAAGGATGCAGGACAAGCATCTTTCTCCATAAATGTAGCTTAGCCAGCTTTCGGTGAAAATAGCGTTGGATTTGCAAAGCTTGTCTCCTTCTACAGGGCACACACCCTGATTCTCGACGTAACACAAAATCAGAGCTGCAGAATTTGTGACCGGCTCACCGCTAAAGATCAGCAAAGATCCATCTGATGAGGACCGCAGGCACTATGTCGGGTCCGCCATCGCATGATGTTGAGGAGAGACGGTCAATGAGTTGATTAGAAATTTGAATTGATGGATTGACCTATTCAACCAGAAATCAATCTATTTTGAATCCGAGAAGAACAAAAGGGAATCTTCAAACCATGACAGTGGACCAGATCTAAAGTCAAGGGCTGATTCAATCCGCAGAGAGATGAGAGTTTAAGATAACATAAACGCTCCAGGTGTTACCTCTACCGACTGAAATGCTATAGGTGAATAGGTTTTAGCCTGATTCATCAAAGGCATTGAAATCGCACCTGCATTTTTTCTCTTGCTCCTCACAGATTTCGCAAGGACAATGTTGAAAGGTCGGATGAATCAGGGTTGCACAACCTAACATACAGCGGAAATCGCTGGACTTGCAACGCATCTACCTTGCTCCAATAGATACCTTGAGTCGCCGACCAGGTAATGGAATACGTGGAAGAAAATGATAAAAAAAAGAAATGATGAAAAAAGAAGAGAGAAGCTGATTTGTCTTGTTATTAATCCAGAGAATCCTTGCTGGAGTGATTAATTTACATTGCCAGGTCTTTTTTTTTTGCCTTGCTCAAACTTCGAGTGCTCTGGAACATGAACCCCATACGGGTCGTCGCGGACTTGAAATGATTCCAGAAGGCTAGGCAATGTCATAGGATAAGAATCTCATGCGGAACGGGTGGTCGAACTCGAATTTGTATCTCGACCGGCTAGCCTGTAGTTTAAATCCACATCATCTGGCTTTCTCGTATATGGAAGCCGTGGAACAGCCTCTCTGCTTTGAAAAACACTGGACTTTATCCGGTTCCGAGAGTTTCACACACATTATTTAACATCACCTGCGCGCTGTCAACGAGAAAGAAGAAATGAAGGCATTTTGCTCCTTATAAAATGAATAGTCGAGTGTACATCAGCCACCTATCGAGCCTTTGAATAGTCTTTGTTTTTTGCCAAGAATCAACTTTTGATTTCATATCATGCACCGGTCCCCAGAAACAATTCGGAGCAAAGAGACTATGTACTTGGAATCGGTGAAAAAGACGTCTATAAGACATGATAAAAGGCTGGCAAGCAATGCAAACAGACTGCCAGACACATACAAAGTCCCCCCAAAAAACAACACATTTAACGCTTGCCCGCACGTCCTCTCTTCTCTCGTTCGTACTCGTTGGCTGCCCGACCCTCCTCGCTTTGGATCTCGGCAATAAGACGCTTGTACTTCTTCTCGTACTCGGCATCGCGCTCCTTCTTCTCGCGCAGCTTCTCGCGAGCAATGAAGCTGGCGTCCTTGCGCAGCTCGCGCATAGCTCCCTTCTTCTCGCGCTTGTACTCGGCCTTGAGACGGTTGTTCTCCGCGCGCTCGCGGTCTGGATCGTAGTGCTTGTCGGGGTTGAAGTTCTCCTCGAATTTGGGAATCGCAGATTTGATGGCCAACGGACGATGGTTGTGGAGTAGCAGGGGACGACGAGCACGGGAAGAAGTGGCCAGATGGCCCTCGATTTTGTCTATCATTGCCTGCACGGAGTCTCGGCCAGCAGCGAAAAGTTTGTTCTTGAAGCATTGGCGGAGATGCTGAAGGACCGTGCGAACGGGGGTGAAGATCTCAATGAACGCAGACTTGCTGGCCCAAAGATCCGAAGCAGTGTCAAGGAGGGAAACGTAGGTAGTAATGAGGGAGAGCTTGAGGTCCTCTTGCGCATGAGTATCGGAAGGAATCTGCTTCACGTCGCGGAACTGCAGCTTGCGAGACATGACCTTCTTTGTTGGCGCAAGCTTGACAGATTGTTGGGCTTTGCGGACGGGGAAAGAAAGTTGCTTCGAGGCCAACTCCACGGGAGCCAGGTTGCACAGAGCATTTAGCGTGTAGTTGATGAACTCCGGAATATACCGCTTAGCAATGCTTTGGTACTGCAGGCACAAGCTAGTGGCAAAGGCACCGGTGACGAAGTCGCCTAGGCCTTCGAGCGAGCACTGGCCGAGGAAACGAGCAAGGCACAGGTGCGCCGGCGTTGTCACGGCGTGGAAGTGATCAGATGTCGGGAAAACAGTTGAAACGCCGGTAAGAACCACAAGATCACCGGGAAGAAGATTGAGGGGGCGATTCTCCGAGATCTCACGAAGACGAGCACGGAAAGCCATTGCCACATTAATAGGGTGGGTCTTGGCCAGAGAGTGGACGTGACGCAAGATGTTCTCGATAATTGGAAAAGAGGGTTCTGCTCGTTCATTTGCCATGTAGGACACGTGCTCGACAAGAATCTCTGCGAATCGACCAAGTTTGGATTTGTTGTCAGGGTGGAGACGGGGATGATGCAACGCACGAATGCGCTGGATGACGGTGGGTAGGTCCTGTCCAGACACATTCTCGATAATATCAAGGAATTCTTGGTGGTTCGCCGGGCAAGGATAGGTAAATGCCAGTTTACCATCGGCAGTCTGATTCACCTGCACTGCTGTTGAGGCACTGGCGCTACCAGCAGTTGGTAATGTCATTCCGTTGATGAGCTCATCTTCTTCTTCAGATTCTTCTTCATCTTCTTCACCGGAGATCTGCTCCTCTTCCATATCGCTTTCGTCAAATGAAAGACTGACATTTGAGCGCGTCTCGACAAGATCATCGTCAATCACAAAATCGTCCTCATCCTCAACGGCGAGCTCAGGTCGGGGCTCATAGGACGTTGTGTGTAGGCCAAAAGCAGCAGCATCATCAATCTCGGACTCCTCATCCTCGTCGCCTTGGAAGAAGGAGTCCTTGTCACTTTCCGGCTCCTCTTCTTCATCGCTGAGCTGCTCGCCACGCATGCGGCGCTGACGATCCTCCTCCAGCTTCTTCAATCGCTTGGCCTCTTCTTCTACCTTCTCTTCCTCCGTCTTTGTCCTATCAGTTGGCTTTGATCGCTTATCAAAAGTCAACTGCTTAAGCCGGAGGTCATACTCCTTCTCGGTATCCTTGCCTTCGGGCTCGCGAAGCATAGCTGCGCGCTCTGGATTCATTGTGTCCAAGTCTTGCCTCGGCGGCTCCGGTTTCGGTGGAGCTTTGATACCGCGCAGGGCGTCGAAAAGATCCGGTAGCTGCTGGTCCAATTCCTCTCGAAGATCATCGTCATCTTCTTTTGCTTGTTGTCGCTCAGCCTTGTGGAACTTGGATTTCGCGATAACCTCTTTCATGACCTCAGCCTTTGACTTTTTGCGTTCCGGTTGAGCCTCGCCGTCATCCCCATAGTCAATGAAATCTTCGGCGTCTTCGTCGTCTTCGCCGAGGCGTTTCCTTTTTCGCGGGGCCTCGTCATCGTCGGACTCGGCTCCATCCAGATCGCCGCCGTCGAAATCATCCACGGCCTTCCCATCCAAAGTCAAAGATTGACCCATGTGTGTCAATTGGAATTCTTCCTCATCCTCCTCCAGATTGAAAATTGACTCTTTGCGCATTTTCTTCTGGCTTTCTCTGGCGAATCGCTCGGCGGCGCGCTCCTCAGGCGTCATAGTCGGATCGTTTTCACCGAAACGTCGATCGACGAGTCCACCGACTTTGTTCCGGCTGTTCATCTCTTGCAAGAGTGTCGCTCGTCGCTAGTAGGTCATTTCAGTCAGCTAGTGCCGATACATACAACGGTCTCCGCAAAGGCCTCTCACCCTCTCTTCTCCCAAGGACTTGGTGACACCTGGGCGACGCCCAGTGGCCTTGGTGGAGTTCGCATCGCGGGTTGTTGTCTCGAACTTGCTCCTCGTAGCGGTGGGCCTAATCTCGAATGGGTTGAATCGGTCTCGAATCGCTTGCAATGCGGCATTGCGCTGATTTCGATTTTGCGCGCCAGCACCGGTCTTCGCATTTTGGCGCTTCTGCTTCTTCGACTGCTGAGGTCCTAGGACCCCAGTATCTCGCAATGAAGCCTTTAGCTGCTTAAGCTGCGAGGGCGGCATCTTTACTTCGTCAGGCTTTGCAACAAGTGGAGTTTTTTCCGGCAATGCAAGGCCGGTCAGAAAAAATATAAGCTCACCGCTTCCGGCGATTAGGATTCTGCCACAAGGTCTCCGCATCTCCACTAACAGCTCTACAGTTCATCACCACCATGTCCGGTTTGTCGGGGGATAGAGTGCTATGGCTATGTCTAGGTGGGGGTGTCAATAGAGGAAAAGCTTGTTCATTCAATGTACTGATCCAAACAGGAATCTCGCTTTTCTTTGCGGCGCGTGGGATCTTGCACGATTTACGCCAAGTCGTGGATCTCACGGAAATCAAGCATGCGGAGAAAGAGGACAAGATCATTGGTGAAGGAACAGAGGATGGTACATACGCCCTTGACCAATTTTGCAACTCAATACTTACATGCTACAGTCCTCAAACTCGATACACTTCTGAAACTATCCGAAAGCACAAGCCCTGAGCTTCGATCTGCGTACGAGGCACACGGCATGATTTATACTTGAAGTAAAGCTCTGACGGATGTACCTAGTGCTTTGCGCATCATCTCTGAAAGATCGACCAAAGGTCCAACGCGCGACCTGCTTCTGGAAGATCTATCATCTAAAAACAAGAGTAGGCGAGACAAAGCGCTGACGGCGCTGAATTTTCTCGTATCGAACCGCGCTTGTACGCAGTTCAAGATCCCAATCACCGCGGTTCCTGAGGCTGATTTTTCCTAGTATCTCGAGCATCGGTATGCGCCAACCTCCAAGATTACGAAACCTTTACAGCACTGGTGAATTGCCTCTGCAATTTTCTTGACGAACACACCGAACAAACTTCCACGACAGCCTCGCCGATTTTGCCCAAGACAAGGCCATTGGGAGAGAAGAAAGCACTTCAAATTCTGAATGTTCTTTTACCCGAGGATGTCTCTACAGCTGTCGCAGCGGGAGTTGTGAGCAGGTGGCTTGTCAAGTATCCTTTTCCTTGTGCGCTGGAAGAACCCTCCGGACGAGAAAATGTCATTCTTCTGATGAAGAATTGGTGGTCAGACGACGCAACTATGAGCTCCATACTTGGCACATTGACTACACACCCTGAAGGCTATGAGCAACTCCAGGAATATGGGCTGATGAGCATCATGGGGGATGAATCGGAAGATGATAGAGATAGAGACGAGGATGAGGACCACGACGAGGACCCGGATGAACACGACGACGATGATAGTGAAATTTGGGATATTGAGGACTCTGATGAGGATCTTGATGTTGATATGCCCAGAGACGGTGACATCTTGATGGAAGAAGGAGATGATACAGCTGGTTTAGGATTCCATGCTGGGCCTTCACGAAGACTTCAAGCGGGAACTACAGAAGATCAGGCTTTGAGACGGCGGAGGCGTGAGGCAATGGTGCTTAGTGAAGGTGGCCGACCACTAGGGCGCGAAAATATCATCCAGCGCCCGCTTTAGATTGGGGATCACCTGTGGTTTTTCCTTTTGCTCTGTTACTCTATTTTTGACACTGGACTGCGAATACATGATACCCCCTGATTGACCAGAAAAGAAGCAATTGATCCACCGTTTGTCATAAAATTGCTGGGCTTCGCAGCGTGGCGAAGCTTCACTATAGCCCCATCCACACAGATTTAGAAAGATGGTCAGTCTTTTTCCGGCTGTTCTTCACCATACCAAACGACCTCAGATCGGATAGAGCGCTATAGAACAAGGCCATGACCAACCGCTCGTCACACGCATCACCTTGCTGACTCTCAAAAACAGAGTAAAAAGTCTGCCATAGATCATGGATATTCACCAGTGCCCCCGATTCAAGGTACAGCTGGTATAGTATTGCAGTCGCGGGTTGTTTGGCAGAAATCCTGGCGTTGCCTGGATCATTTGAAGATGTGAGGTAATCGAAAGGATTGGCCAAGGCACGCTCGATCGCAAAGCGTGGTCGTGGTGTGAATGTTTCCTTGAGAGGGTTGCGAAAGTCGAACAAGAACGCTTCGTGCATGAAAAGCTCCTGAGGTTGGATTAAAAATTCTGCGAAGTATTCCTGGAAGGCCCCCACCAGTCGATCAACAATCCTGGTGTACTCAAGATCTTGCTTGAGCAAATTGGATTTGCCTTTGCTGAGTAAGATCCTTTGCTGAACAACAGTCGTTTTCATGACAGAGCTGTTGATGTTGTACTCACTTCGCAACGGCAAAGCATGAGTGTGAGCGCTGACTAACGTAGCAAAGTCTGCCCTGATGTCTTCGATGGGCAGATCAGCGAACGCTCTTTGGGGCAAAGATTCCACCAAGCGAGCCATCTTCTCCGAATCAAAAGTTCTCATGGTAGCAAGCATGTCATCAAGTACTTGCGATTCGCCCAGCTCGCCCGAAAGCCCTCGCACAGCGAGGTCTGAGACGTTCATTTTCTTCGCCGTTTGCGTATGTTGGAGACACGAATAAATGACGCCAACGGCATCAAACAAGTGGCGCATACTCTGCTGGCCAACCCCAACATGACGGATTGCCTCACGCAGCAAAACCTGGTCATTTTCGACAAGGGATCGTACATCCTCCAGCGAGCCTGAATCTATAAGGTCTTCACAGAACCTGTCGAGGGCATTAGCGCTAAATCGAGTTTGGGAGTCTCGTGCCAATCC
The DNA here is from genome assembly GCF_001723175.1 of Penicillium oxalicum. Classification (NCBI taxonomy): domain Eukaryota; kingdom Fungi; phylum Ascomycota; class Eurotiomycetes; order Eurotiales; family Aspergillaceae; genus Penicillium; species Penicillium oxalicum. The sequence continues at coordinate 2,729,438 of NC_064652.1, read as the reverse complement.
TTACATGCGAAAAGATGGTAAATTCCTGATAGCCTCGCATAGCAATGTTTGAGAAAGCGTGGCTGGGTTCGGGCTGTCCAATAAAACCGACAGCGGATTCGCAAAAAAATGCGACATATAAGCATACTTCACTCTATCAGCATTTGGTCTTGAGAGATGGTATTGAAGGGGCCACTGACTTTCACCATTCGACTAAAGGCTTCCGGCGTTTGGAAGTAGTCATGCGTCTTTTCCAAGAGAGTGCTAGTGACGTTACGGCCGAGCCACATCTTCCCTTGGGTGCCGGCCTGAAGCGATTCATAGATACGGTCGACGCAATTGCCTGCATCCTGAACTTCGAAATGCCGTCCTTGAAGAAGCGCGATACATGCTCGAGGGAGGCGGCCCTCAAAAAGCTCAACGGATGTGGAGATACCGAGAAGAACCGTGAACGGAATTCGATCAAGCCATGACCTTGCACAACGTTAGCCTCGTCAGGGTTCAACCAGAGAGTCACTTGCTGCTCACTTCAGAAGGGACAAGAGATCCATGAGCAAACCGGGATCGAAGGCCTCGCTATCGCGGAATGCAAGCACTAGTTTTTTGGTGCCCTTTCTTTGGACATAATCGTGAAGGAGGTCCAGATCGTATCCAAGTAGACGGGGGCCCTTGTGAAGTTAGCCAAGCCAAGCGAAGCGAGACTTCGGTCGACATACGCTTCGATCTGTCAGAAACTTATGATATCCATCGTTCCCCTCAGTATTGGTAATCACAGCTCGAATGATGTTCTTGAGGGTCGTCTTTAAATTGGGTGCATCGCCTGACTCTAGCACCACAACGCCGCCCTCATTGTTGCTCAGCAATTGATCATTGAGGCGAGAGAGAAGCCGGCTCAGAGAAGAGACGTTTGATCCAACCGTCACTAATCCCGTTGGTATACATCCATTGCACCTAAGGGTAATAGTCAGATCGAAGTTTGACATAGGTTCCTGCAAAAACCATACGTTTCGGGCTCATTGTTTCTGACAAAGGCAAGTACATCCGCTAAAACTCCGGCGTCGACATCTTCTAGAATGGCCTGCAAAATGCTGTCAGCTTGAATTTCCTATGCGAAACGTGTGGAGCCCGCACCTGAATCTTGCCTTCCTGCTCCGACCAGAGTTGTTTATAAGTCTCGTATCGCAGTTGTGTGGAAGCAAGACTTTCTTGCCCATTTAAAAGCGGCACAAAGCATTCAGCATCGACTGCTTGCCCTTGACTATCGGTGGAAGAGACCTTGCGGCGCTTGGTAGGTCGTTCAATGGCTGTTTTCCCGGCGTTTGCGGGCTGGTAAACATAGACGCCCTGCGTTCAGTTAGCGCTAAGTACGAGCAATCTCATTCAATCTTGGACAAAATTCAATGTGTCGACATACCTGATTCTGTGTTTTGTCCCTGGACAAGTCCAGCACCTCCTCAATTCCTTCAGGATCCATTGCTTGCTTTACACAAGTCAAGTCGCGTTGACCGCGGTGACTTCACGCTCGGAGGAAAAACACGCTAAACCTAAAGTGGACCATTAATGACTTTCCGATCTTTGACTCGCGACGGTCAATTCCAAGCAACCTCAAACTCCCCCATGAAACGCTCCATATGCTCCGCCAGGCTGTCCGAGGAGGAGCTCGATGGCACCGTGTGGTCCACAGCTCGGCCTTTTCCAGGCGCGCTTTCAGCGCTGTGAATCCACGTCGACTTGACTTCGGCGGGCCGAACGACAAGGTTAACTTTTACGAACAAGAGACGCCCTCGAGCAAAAATGTGCGGAAAGTCGATCCGGAAGCCGAAGATATCGAAGACAAAAACGATGTAGAGGGCGAGCTCACGAGGCTTCAAGAGGAGCTTAAAATACTGGAAAAAGGACCTTTCACACCAGATGGCGAGTTCATTCAAAGCCTACCGGAGGAGGACCGGAAGATCGCTCTGGAGGCCCTCAGTAAATACGAGGCAGAACGCAAGCCCACCGGTGCGGAGCTGTCCCTGAGTGATGTGTTCGACGAGGAATTGGACGATATGTTGAAGGAGGAATTCGAAGGTCTCGCGAACGAGCAAGAAAATTGGCAGGACACCGCCAGAGACCGACGAAAAATGGCGACCCGGAAAAGATCAGAACAACTTGAAGATCCAACCTCTCACGCTTCCTACCTCCGATTCAAGGATTCGCTACGTCGCTACACTAAAAGAACTGCCGACGAGCCTGCAAAGCAAGATCTCTGGAAGTCTTACCGCCGATGCAAGCAAAATGTACCAGACTTCCTGGAAACACTTGAAAGCGACACGATGAACTCGCTTTGGGAATCTCAATCTACTCGGCAGTCATCAGCACTGACCCGGTCTGAGCATCTTCAAATCCTTGCCAAGGACATGAAATCAGTCGGTCAACCTCTGGCCATCCCTCAGATCCTATCCTACATTGAAGCTCTGCACGACGGCGGACATGTTGCCCAGGCGCTGGAAGAATGGGAAGCATACCAGGCAGAACTATCACAGAAAAAGGAGGACTTGGAAGAGTATTGGATGCTGGGCGTTCGGCTCTTTGCGGCTGAAAACAATCCCCAACGAGCTCAAGACATTGCCCTGGCATTCCTGGCAAATGATCCATCCCGTCAGCCTCGCGTTCTCATTCCAGTCATTACAGCTTGGGGTAGGATGCCTGAGAAGGGTGCCGAGGTGAAGGCATGGGCTTTGTATTTGCAACTCAAGACTTTCTTGGGTTCAGATATGACCATGGAAGATTACGATCGGGTGAGCATCGGTCTGCTGTCCGCGGGCCGATCAGATGCCGCCGTGGCAGTGTTCAAAGACATGATGGTGACGGGGCAGGATCCCGCCAACGACTCGACGGCTTTGTACAAAGCCGCTCTTGGAGTGGCTGGCAATCTTCAGGCTTCCAGTATTGACGAGGCGGCTGTGAATAAAGTCTCATTGTCCGCGCTGACAATGCTGCCCCGTCGCTTCCACAACCGCTTCTTCTTCGCGAGTTGGATGAAGAAGCTCATTGGCATGGGAGAGGTTGACTCAGCAGCCATGGTCATTGAGCTGATGTACGAGCGGGGTGTCAAGCCCGATGCGAAACACCTCAACGGTGTCATGGCTGGCTGGCTTCGTGATGGAAGTGCAGCTGCCCGAGACAAAGCAGAGCGACTCGGATGGTCCATGATTCAACACAGAATCGACGCTGTCTGGAAACGTTATCAGATTCCTGACAAATCTCCCAAAATTGACGTCAAGCACCAGTCACTGGAGCCGAGCCGGATACCAAAGTTCCTGCATCGTGAGGTGCCGGCCGCCACTATTGAGACTTTTTCTCTCCTTCTCCTTCACTATACCCGCCGTGGCGACGACGACATGGTCAAATATCTGGCCAAATGTCTGAGCGATGCCCACATTCAACCAAACTCATACTTTATGAACCATCTCCTCTATGCCGAACTTCGCAAGCAAGACATCCGTGGCCTCTGGGCCAAATTTGAGATGATGTCCAGCACCATCCAACCTGACCTCGAGACCTTTGCATGTCTTTGGGACTGTGCCAAAGTGCAATATGACCGTGGGCGTACAGCCTTTGATGCTGGCTTCCCGTCAGCACGTCAGCTTTACTCACGGATGGTGCAATGGTACATGAGCCTACCTTCTCGCGGCCAAAAATCGAGCTCGGAGCAATTTACCAAGGAGCTCTATGACCAAATCATCCGGTGCTTCTGTCTTTCCAAAGACATTCCGGGCACACTTGTCGCCCTTCACTCCCTGCAAAATATGTTTGGATATGGTCCGGACGATGTGACCGCGCGGATGATCGTCCTCCAAGTCGCTCGTCTAGCAGGCGTGCCAGCAGGCACGCCAAAGCGACGTTTGCGACGGCTCTCCTCTACGCCTCGAAGCAAGGAAAGTATCAGTCAAGTTACGCAGCTCTTGGAGATGCTTGGGGAGCGCAAGTCGCTTGCTTTGCAATCGCAGGGTGTTCACATTGAACAACTGGATCCGAATGAGAAACAGCAATATCAACTAGAAGTCATGTCCACCTTGCTTCGCATTGTGCTTAGTCGGACAGAGAACTTGGACCCGGCGCGGGTCGAAGCCAAACTGGAGCAGGCGGCGGATGACATGTCCGTGGAAGAGATTGATCTTGGCCCTCCTCTCGGTGTGGACGATAGCAAACTTTTGTAATCGCTTTTTTTCTTTCTCTTTTCCACAGTTCTCCCCCCGGTCGTTGTGGCACGGTTTATTGTTTGCATAGGATGGGCATGGGCGTGGCGTTCATTTGACTTTGACTTGTTACATTGGAACCCTTGAGCCCAGGGACTGTACATTACTCACGGCATCATCGCCACTTAGATCACATGGATGATATATAGGACTTTGCTTCAGCATCAGTCGACTCGTGCGCTTCACTCGTTTTCAAAGTAATGCTTTCCTTCTTAGATGTAGGATATCCAGCGAATCGAAATAGATCAAAAGGATAAAGAACAAGATGCGAAAGAGACCGATAAGAAACCAAGGGCGCCATTCCAGATGGATCCCAATGAACCGAAACACGCACATCGCAGCATGTGAGAGGCATGAAGATGGAACGAAGAGAAAGGGAAAAAAAAGGGATAATTTTACACACGCGCGCACATTTGGATATCATTTATTTCTTGCCCTTGCCCTTGTTCTTCTTCTTCCCACTCACAGAGCCCGGAGTACCAGGACTGTTCACCGACGATTCCGCCTCCACCAAGACCGCATCGTCATCGCTTCCCTGGACAGAGGGCGTGTTGACCGCCGACGTCGGAGCATTGGGCCTCGCCGGGGTGACCGGCCGAGATGTAGTCACGGATCCCGCCACAGACGCGGACGCAGAAGCGCTACCCGAAACATCGCCCGCACTCGCCCCAGCGCCCGCGCTCTCCTGATCCAACTCCTTCATGAACTCCTCCGAAATAGTAGACTTCTTCTTGTCCCACCAGGCGCGCTCCTCGACGGCCTTTTGACTGTGCTCATTCAAGCGCGCGCGGTACAGATCATTGTTCAACATTTCATTGGCCGATTGAAAGATAACCTGGCCCCAGCCAGGAACGTAGGCGTTGGCTTCGGAAACAACATCGCGGACTTCGTCCTCCATCTCCTTCTCTGCGCGAAGGAAGCGCTGCCAGAGATCATCGCCGACACTGCCACGTTGGAGGAGAACTCCCAGAGCTTGTTTTTGGGAGCGGAGCGTCATCACGCGGCGGATGTCTTCTGTCGCGCGGCGGAGGAGAGAGGCCTTGAGGACGGATTCGGGGACCACGGGGGACTTCTTCTCGGCGGGAGGATCCAGATGCATGAGTGAGAAGTAAATGTCACGTTGGATGTGGGCGGGGAACCATGATTCCAGGCTGGCAGCTTTTTCTAAATAGAGCGAAGAGGGCGGGGGAGGGTCTGTTAGCTTGGTCTTGCAAGTAGGAGCTGCCCCTCGGTATGAGGGTTGGGCGAAGCTTGGTTGTTCGAGGAAGTTCTTCCTGTCCTCGAGGAGGGGGAATACGTACGAGCCTTGCGCTTCCGATACAGGGAAGAAAAGGTGGCAAGAGAGCCGATCAGAACACCCAGATAGGCGAGAGGTACGGCCAGACTAATCCAGTCCACCATTGTGACGACGCGAGACTCGATCGTATGCTTGTCGGGGAGGTGTCAAGTCGAGCGCAAGACGGTGTCGAGGAGCGAAAGCGTTCAGAATTGTTGATCTCCTTTTTGTTTGGTCAAGACTAGATCATAATCCGCTTGCTTTTGCACAGAGAGTTGTCAATTGTGGAGTAAGAGTTGAGGTGTTGGAAGTGGGAGTGTTGCATCAAAAAGACAGGAAGACAGATACACTTCCCGTCGGGGCCACAAGGCACAAAGGCCAGAGTGTTTAGTGGGATCGGCCCGTGGGTCAACGTCACATGTTCTGCTCCCGTGAGGAAAACATCCAAAGTCGAGAGATTCAAGAGCACATCATATAGGGGAGAAACATTGGAGTCGGAGCATTATGTGAGGCTAAATACGAGGTGGCCATGCTATCATGACAATCGAGAGCACCGTAATAATTAAAATAAAGAGAAGTTGATTGCACTCCAAGCACATAAACTAGGAGAAGACGCCCGCCCCGCCCCGTAGGTAACCCATACCACACACACCATCACCAAGCCAGGAACGTCGTCAAAAAAAATTGGTATCTTGAGAGAGACAGGTAGGAAATATCAACAGGAGAAAATGGAAAAATCAAGTGCAATATCACTCTGCCCTATCGCGAAGAGAAACTAACGTTGCCCAGCTGCTCCTTGGTGTTTTGGCTGATGGCTCCAATCTCCTGAAGAGACTGCATGTCCTCCAGGACTGCATTGAAGACATCAGTGATACCCACAGCGACCGCGGTCCGATCCCACTCGCCACGCTTGCGCCAGACAAAGTCCATGAGACAGGTATTCACCTGCTCCAGCTGCTCGACGGAGCATCCACTGGTCTTCAAAGACAACTGCTTGTGAAGATCGTCAATGGTTTCCTCGTCGATGATCAGCTCCGGGGGAGGTTTGGACGTGTGTGCGTCAAAGAGTGGCGGCTGAGGTTTGTGGTGAGATTGACTGCCATGGAGAAGACCAAATTCCTCGTGCTGTGCAAACACCAGGTCTCGAGCGCGAGGAGAAGGCTGACTGCTCGTGCCTTGCTGGGTGTCAGGCAAGTGTTCTTCCTGCTGGGGATCGCGATCGGGATACTGGTTGAGATCTGGGAACTCATCCCGTGATGCATGGATACTCTGGGTGTGCTCATGCGTGGCATGTCCAGAAATAGTGGAATGCCCGGAATGCCCCGAGGGGCCGGACGACTTCTTATCCGAGGTGGTCTGGGTGGTCGAGGCCTCGTTGGTATAGTCAGCAGGTTGAGAGCCAGCGACCATGGGGGTCACTACGCCGGTCTGAGAAAAGCTCGACATGCCCGATTCCCGGCGCATCTGTTGGGATGGTGCAGTGTATGAATGGGGGGGTCTCGGCTGTGCTGACGGTCCAAAGGAGCTCCCTTGTGTATCCTTGCTACCAGAGTGATCTTCAGAGTTGGTCATGAAGACATCGCCGTCACCGTCACCATGAGAGCCGTTGCTGTGGCCGTGATGCCCAGACTCATTCAAGTCGGAGCCTCCACCGTCATGGTAGCGAACACCATTGGCGAAACTGACGTTGCCATGCCGGTTTGGTGTCATAGGTCGCTCATCGGCATCGGTCTTGAAGAATTCACTACGATCGGCGACCGTAGTGTCGCCTTCGTCTGCTGTGACTGGTCGAGAGGCGGCCGCCCGGACTTCCTCCTGAGCCCGCTGCGCACGCTCCCGGGCCTCCTTTTCACGCGCCAGTTCCCGCAAGTAAACATTCTCGCACTCGGCGACCAAGGCCGGTTCCGCATGTTCAATCGTGGAAATATCGACCTCCACATTGGACAGGAGCTCATTGGCCCTGAGAAGCCGCTCATGTTCACCCAGCGTCCGGGCGTCCTTGGCGATCCGCTTGATATCAGCCAAGAAATCGGATGGGCGTTTGTAGAACCCATTGGACAGCCGTTTCTCCATGGTCACAATTTCCATATTGTAGTAGAACTTGCCAGTAGCGGTCTCCAGCAGTCCCGGTGTGCCATGCTTGTCGTAAGCCTTCTCATACGGCCGATGGCTGGTCATTGGGTCGGGAGGAAGATCACTGGTAACGATGTGGGGGTCTTCCTCTTCCCATAGGTATCTGATATGACTCTCGTCAACAATACCCTGACGGAAGCGCTTGTACTTCTTAATCTGGTCCATGATGGGTTGAATGCGAATCTTCAAAAGGTTGAGGGTGTGATGATCCTTCTTCTTCTGGGCTTTGCGCTCCTGCTTAGAGACAGGGATTTCAGCCTGAGGAGGCGGCGGGGGTGCGACCTCGAGCTCCTCAAGTTGGCGTTTCTTGCGATTTTCAGGGTCCGGGAAATCGGAAGGTGCTGTCTTGATGTACTCGATGAGTTTACCGAAGAACTCGTACCGAGCTTTCTCACCAGGTGCGTGCAAATCGAAAAGGTTCTTCCGAGAGAATCCAAACAGCTTGTGAAGCAGGTTGACATCAACCTCGTCTCCTGTGGACTCGAGGACTCCCAGCAACAAGACGGGGTCTGTGGGCGGTATCGACCGTAGCAGACCCATGAACGTAGAGATGACAGCGGGCCCAACGGTCTCAAGCCATGACTGAATGTTGGGGATATAGATTACACTGGGTTTGTGTCGTTTGACCTCTGCAAAGAGTTGAATGACAGCGGCTTCGGGCGAGCGAGTGGAATCGCTGAGAAGCGTTGGAAGATCGAATGCTTGCACGTGAAGGCCCTCGAAATGGTGAAGAAGAGCAGCCGCAAGGTACTGCTGACCCATGCCTGGGGCACCGCGCACAAGCAAACGGGGACGGAAGACACGCGAACGATCGAAATCTTGCATAATCTGCTCTCGCTTGAATCCGTTTCCATCATTAGGTTCTTCAAACTGGGCTTCCTCCAGCGCCGTGAGTCGCTTGCGTTGCGGGAGAATTTCCGAAAGCGAGGTCTCAATCTGCTGCAAATGGTCACGAAGGAGAGGCTCGACATTTTGGGGTAAGGCCGTCGCACCCGAAGATGTGGAACGCTCGGATGATGGAACCATCTTCTTGATTGCCAGCATGAAGTCTTTGGGTGTCACGTCGATGTTTTTAGGATCAATGACCAGTTTCTTGTTAGACTTGTAGATCTGAGGATACCTTCGCTGGACAGCATTGAGAGCAGCTTCTGTGCAAAGAGCACGCAAATCGGCACCACCGTAGCCCTTTGTAATCTTTGACAGTTCATCTTTAATCTCGTCCGGCAAGGGCGGATTCCATCCTTTGGTGTGAATGTCAAGGATGGCCCGTCGGCCCTCATTGTTGGGAAGAGGGAAATAGAACTCGCGGTCAAAGCGACCGGGGCGACGAAGCGCAGGGTCCACGGAGTCAGGTCGATTGGTAGCGCCGATGACAATGACCTGACCACGACCGTCCATGCCGTCCATCAAAGCCAGCAAAGTGGACACGATAGAGGCATGGATTTGTTCTTGCTTACTCGATCTGACGGGAGCAAGGCCTATGGCAAGTTAGTCAGAAATTCAAAGAGGATAGACGACGCAAATGGTTTGTATGACCCACCATCAATTTCATCAAAAAAGATGATACTCGGCTGCGTCTTGCGAGCCTCTTCAAAAAGCAGTCGCAATTGCCGCTCAGCTTCACCCACCCACTTGCTCAATGCATCTGCACCCTTTCGCATGTAGAAGGTAACTTTGCGGCCTTCGGCGCTTACACTGTTTGCCAGCGCCCGTGCCAACAGCGTCTTACCTGTACCAGGAGGGCCATGGAACAAGACCCCGCGAGGAGGGACGATATGAAATCGCTGGAAGATTTCTGGGTAGAGCAGTGGAAGGGAGACCATCTCCTTCAGCTGGTCAATGTGACCTTGCAATCCTCCGACACTATCAAAGTTGACATTCACATCGACTCCCAAGGGGTCTGCGTCTGCCAGCGCCTGTCTGTCCTTGATCTTGCCTAGGTTAGCAGGCGTTCCTGCTGTATTTTGAGCAGGGTCGGCTGAGTGAGTCTGAGGGACGAGCCCGCCACTGGGCACGAGTCCCATGGGTTTGGATTGCTGCATGGCCTCGTCGTCACTGCTGTCACTGTCGACGCCTCCAGTAGCAGCGGGTGCCCCGGGGGGTGCGAGGATGGCCGAGAGACCACCGCCACCAAATGGACCGTAGGTCGGGAACAAAGTACGCTGCCAGCCACCACCTCCACCTCCGCCGCGGCCACGACGGGAAGGAGACTCTGTTACAAAGTCATTTTCAAGATCCTCGATAGGCAAGAGCTGTTCAGGCCGGATCAAACGATAATCGACTTCTTTGCGGCTTCGTCGTGGCTTCTCGGAGATGGTTTCTTGCATGGCACGTCGTCTGGAACGGCCACCACGCAGATCCTGAAGCTCCTCTGCAAGCTCCTCGGCGACCTCTGAATGACCGCGAGAGCGGGTGGGGCGTTTGCGCAGGCCCGGGCGGCGGCCGGTCGCGCTACTATCTTCCTCTTCATCATCATCTCGAGCTTGGCTCGCCTTGCGCGGAGAGCCATTTGAACCTGCGGAATCAGAAGCATCGTCGTTCGACTCCTCCTCTTCGGGCTCAAAATCACTCTCCTCATCCTGCGACTTGCGTTGCGAAGAAGGCTTCTTGCGACTAGAGCGGCGAGGCTGAGCGCCCTCGGAAGCGTCCGCCTCCGCAATATCAGGTTGAGCGGAGGCTCGAGTTGGCCGAGTTCGCCTCCGAGTGATGGGACCCTCGTCTTCGTCCTCGTCCTCGTCCTCGTCCTCGACGCCGTTTGTATGCTCATTCTTCGCATCACCGACCTCAGACTCGGGAACGACTCCTTCGTTGGTCATTTCAATGTCGTCTCCATCGTTTGCAAGGACCGTGTCGCCCTCGGTGGCCTCTTGAGGCACGTCACTTTCGAGTATCTCTAAAGAAGCAGGGATCTCGGACTGCTCCACGATTTCTTCTTGGATGACAGGTTGCTTAAACCCACGACTGTTTCGCCTGCGCTGCGCTGCTGTCTCTGGGCTCTGAGTACCTCGTTCCACTGTCTCCATATGATGGCCCGAATTTGTCAAGGCATACATGTCCTCGGAGGCGCCTCGGGTCCGCCGGGTCGTTCGACGAGTTATCAGTTCTGGCTGAGAGAGGATCTCAGGCCTAATCTTCAGCGTGACGACGGCATTCTTTTTCTTCGGGGGTGGCGAGGAAACCTCCGGTTCTTCGCCATCCTCATCATCGCCGAAAGACTCTTCATCGGAGGGTTCTTGATAGGTCGTTTTGGACTGGGTGGTCCGTCGACGCGCTGTGCCGCGCGCATTTCGTGGGACGCTAGGATCATCGAGATCGTCTTCGGATAGACTCATCGATAGATCGTCATCCAGGCTGGCGTCATCGGAAACAATATCGTCGTCAGAGCCTCGGCGGCGCCTCTTCGTAGGGCGTGACTTCTTCTTCGGGCTGGCTTGACTCTTGCGACCACGGCGTCGCGGTGCGCGACCGGAGCCGTCGCTCCAATCCTCGTCAGCTGAATCCGACATGTTGGCTAGCTCCTCGAGGGAGCGTTTGGCAGTGCCTCGAGCCATAATGAAGGCGATCCGAAAGAGGAGTGTGGTGTCGGGCCGTCGCCTTGTGTGGAGAAAATGTATCAGTCAAGAGGTCCAATCATGGATGAGATAGCGATGATAGAACAAAGGATACGTTTTCAATCTAAACTGAAGTGTTATAATTCCGGTGGGCTTGGACGAGGGAGCTTACAAAAGACGAAAAGAAGTCGTCGACCAGCGATGACCCGTGTCGCTATTGGTGGCGTAAGCGCACTTTTCAGCTCACCAAAGATCTGCGTCGAATTGACTGGGTACTGTGAAACTTGATCCGAATCGAGGACCTCAGCTCGCCATCGGCGATGGGAATAATCGTCGAGCGCGGAGGTGATTGTGCCAAGCAGGGACCCTCAACCAGACTGAGCGGACGGACGCGTTAAAGGAAAGAGTGGCCACGGATGTAGATGGGCCAGGGATTGAACGGAAGAAAAGAGCGAATAAAAGGTGCAAAGATGCTGCAGAAGCCGTGATGAGATTCAACGTCTCTGCATCAATATGGGCGGGCAACGCAGGAAGGGACTCGCAATGCCTGGCAGAGCATTCAAAGCACCAGCCACAGAGGACCTCCCGAGTTGTGGCGCCACACCACCCGCCCGCTTTGTCATCCCGCACGTGCCACCCATCTTCAGACTGGGACTCTGGATTGAAGCCGTCCACCCTCGATGAGATGACGGATTTTGAGGACCCTCTAGAACCATGTCGAGAAGGGTTCGGTAGGGATTTCAATCGTCTGGAAAATACATCCTGAAGCCATTCAAGGCCCTTTTTGGGTGACTTGAGGGCTACACAGGCCGGGAGACCGGATGACGACCGGTGGTGGAAGGAGATGTTAGAAGGCAGTTAGGGATGATCAGAAGCGCAACTGAAAGCCTTCTTTCATTCGGGCTGTGGTTCCCTTTCCTATGGCTGCCCACCAGAATTGACCCCGACCTGATATCATGTGATTGATGACTCAGCTCGGGAGCTGGCCAGGGCTCGCCAGTCTACAGCGTCAACGATTGGGGGGAGTGTACATGCGCTAGGGATCTACCAGTTGGAGAGAAGCCATTGAATCATTCTGTTTACTTGTCACAAGTAAAGGAGCGTGCTGGCTCACTTTGAAGGGATTCTTGAAATTTTGAGCAGTTGGGCATAGATCTTCCTAACCTATTGAGGCTTAGGTTCTACTGTGCCCGTCTCCCGAAATATGTTTTTGCCATATCCGCGATCGGTACCTCATAGTCACGAACATATGCCTAGCCCATACTATGTTTAATGCGTCGTCCCAAGGTTTCTATTCAATTATTCGGGCAGGGCTCCATGACCTACAACTGTCTCATCATACTTGAACTTGAAAACCTCTCGCCTAACCTCTTTTTCCAAATTTTCAAATAACAATACCGAAACACCACCACTCAGTATGTCATTGACCAGCGGTCCAGCACCGCTCATCAAAACAATCGCTGCCATACCCACCCATCTACCACACTAAACCGCATTCGGAAAAACCCATCCTCCATCCATTCCATCCCGTCCAAGCCTCTGGAAGAGGCCCAAGACTCGGCCGCCCATCTATCAAGTCCGTGTCCGTCCTAGAGAAATTGAAAAGTCTCCCTCAACCAAAGGCATCCGAAACCTTTTGGACATCCATTGATCATTCCTGAAAATACCAAGCCAGCATGTTCAACATATTCCCATCGCGTCAGCTCGCTGTCGTTGGAACACGCACCTTCTCACCCATCCGATTGGCAAGTGCCACATCCAAGCGATCCCTGGCATCGACAACCTCCCGATTCAATGCGGCACAGCAACCAAGCGCGTATAGACAAGGGGTGAGTTATCTCTTTTAATCCAGGAAATAGAAGACAAGCCTGATCATCGTGGATGGGGTGTCTGAGCTTGAGCTAAATCACCGTCTAACTTGTACAAGATGGCCAATTACAAGACATTTGCGAAGCCGTTCAGCAAAGTATTCCTTGGCGCTGTGTTGACGTACCAATTGCTTTACTGGACGTGGCTCAAATTGGAGACTGATGAGTCCAAGCTAGAGAAGAATGGTATGGGTTCCTCTCCTGATATACTGTATTGTTTTCTTTCTTGTTCTTGCTTGGTTTTGGATAAAGTCAAAAGCAAGAAAAGCGGGTTTTTGGACGCTGACTTTGTGTGCGGCAGAGGAAATGTCGAGTCTGGAGAAGAAGGCTCGGGAGCTGGCAGGTGCTCAGAAGTGAAGGGCTTGGAAGGTTGAGAGTGGATGGTGATGGATTTTTGAAAGAGTTTACAGGGCTATTATGCGTGTTGAGCTTTGATTCGGCTGCTTGGTCAACTGAGATATTCATTGTACAATAGCTGTTTGGCTGGAGGGGAGGTGACAAAATGGATGATGGTTGATTGAATATCAGACCTTACCACCTCGCGAGTACCGGGCACCCATTACACACTTACCAGGAGTAGATCTATATGAGCCGAGTCATAGCAAGTAGAGAAAACAAGGGCCATAGACCATGGACCGATTGAGGAGTGCCGTCTTATCTGCCAACCTAGTCGAGTGCCGAGTCCATAAATACGCCAAGGCACAAAAGCCACACAACTCACAAATGACTCCCAAGATCTCAACAAAAGGCACATCGATGATTTAAAAAACAAGCACCAAAACTCTCGAATGCTGCATAAATTCATCCAATAATTCGCAAAATCTCTGTCTAGTACCGTCTAAGTGCAATGCAATGCCATGCTCCCGATTATTACGTTCAATGCCAAAAGCAACCACAAACGCCCAAACACAAAGAAAAACAAAAGACAGGACAGAAACGGGCACATCCAGCTCGATATCCACACCCTCACTGCCGAGTCCCAAGTTTCCGTTTCCGACTCACTCTCTCCAAGCCATGCAGAGTCACATTCTCACTCGCAAACACTGATCCGACAACAGCGTCGGTATTGCCAGCAATACTCGTCGACGGGAAACACCACTGTTTTCCCTTGACTCCCTTCTTGAAATGCTCCACATCAATATGGTTAAAACGCTCATCCAACGCCATGGCGCCAGAGCTGCTGAGCGGAAGATATTGGGTGCAAAAGCCACACCAATATTGTGATTGATGCGCGACGTCGAGACGGCTTGCCTGGACAGCGGGCACGACTCTCGTCTTGGGCAGAGTATGCGCCTGGTTAAGGTGTTGCGTGAAGAGTTCCTCGCGATAGAAGATGCGTTCGCAGACACCATTCTTGACTGGGTCATGTAGAGTGCAGAGCCAACTGGGAATGTTGAGATGTTGCGAGGTTTCGTGACGTTTCCAATCGGCTTTACTGCCAAAGGACTTGGCACACTGTGGGAATGTGCAGCCGTAGGGACGTTCGTGACGTTTTTGATGTTTTCTACAGCGAGGTACTCCTGTTAGATCACACGCACTTGCAAGTTTTTTTTTTTTTTTCAAAAAGGTGGGGGGTGGGGAAGTTTCTCCAGGTACTCACTTCATCTCACAGCGCAATCTGGTTCGCTTGGGACAAACATCACATTGGAACCAGTCGTGTTTGTCCTCGTTAGATTCCACCATAGTCGGGGCCACCCCTGGCTTTTCAGAAAGGCGTTCCAAAGCAGTGGCGAGAATCTTTTGTAACATCTGGCGTTTTGGTTGGGGGAGATCAGTACCCTCAGCCTCAATCTCAATTCCTTCGTCGCTGTGCTGGCTAGATCTTCGACCACGGGCGTTCATCATTTTGGTCATTGCATTGATGAGGTTGTCTGCTGCGTCTGAGATGGATGTGCCGGATCTGGCGGGCTCGGGCTCTGCGTTGATGGGATGATCATCCACCGCAAGCGAAGGGAAGGGCTCTGGATGGGAGTTTTCGGGTTGAATCTGCGTAGAGTGATAGTGCAGAGGTCTGGGTGTTGGGAGCCCTGGCAGACAGCTTTCTCCTGCTTCTTTCGGGCTGTTTGTAGATGACGGTGCGTTCATGTTTGCGCTATGATTGTAAACCAGATCCTGCTGGGCTTCGCTGAAGGCGTCTTCTGAAACTGTATCCTCGTTGCTTTGGAGGGATCGCCCGGAACTTTCGTACCAATCCATGGATCTATATCTTGTTAGTATCCCGTACACTCCAAACCATCATATCGAAGATACGGAGACAGGATGGAAAGTAAGAAAAGACCTACTTCTTGAGAAGTGCATCCGCATCCTCGCCGTGATGCATCCGGCTGAGATGTTGTTTGAAATTGTCTTGTCGAGGCCACATCTTGTTGGGCCGGGGGCAGTTCTGTCCAAAGCAAAGGTACATCATCTTGGGCCCGCGCTCGGGTTCCTTGTTGTGAACGCACTTCTTGTGGCGGGCCAAGTCGTTAATGGTTCCAAACCCTTCCTTGCGCGGACAGTTCGGTTCGTCGCATTTGAACAACTTGCGATGCCGAGCCTCATGCTTTCTACGAAAGATATTCCAGTCAGCACTGTATCGATCGCGAGCCGAGTTAGAATTGCTTCAGAGACACACACCTTTTATCTGAGGGACACTTTCCCACCCATGTGCATGTCGGATGATCGCACTTGACCGACTCGACCAGCGAGCTCGGGAAATCCTCCGAACAAGTTGTGGATCCAACAAAGGCCCGGTTGAACATGGAGATTGAGTCCCCAAAGCTTTGTTCATTGAAGCCCGCCAGTGGGCTCGAGATCGAATCCACACCGTAGGATGATGGAACCACCGATCTGGTCCCACAGCTGGTCCCGCCGTACCCGGAGTCGCCCGAATGAAGACTTCCCAGATGCTGGCTGCCAGTCTCTGACGGGGTGCGATAATGATCTCTGACGAAGCCTGCTTCGTGATCTGCCTTGGGCATTTGCATGTGCGACATGGTGGACTGACTAGGGACACCGGTGACCTGCAGCGGGCTCCATGCGTCCTGACTGGCCGTCAGGCGTGATGGGTGAAAGTATGGGTGACAGAAATCGGGAGATCCTGCGGACGGAGCAAACACGCTTGACCATTCCGGCACTGCCGTTTGGGCATGCGACTCGGCCAGTCCAAATTCCAGATCCAGGGTTGAGTCGAGTGACAGGCCGGCTTGGTGGCCGTGAGTCAGGCCAGGATGCATGTACGACTCCTCTTGCGGGGCCATGATGCCGTGAAGGATGTCGGTCGTATCAGTCCAGCTCACTTGAGGGCACTATTCGAATTTATCAGAGTGAGCCGAGCCGGCGTTGTTTGATAGACATTCGAGGCAAGAGACAGGAAGGAGAGATGCTAAAGACTCTTTGCGGAGAGGCAGGGATGACAATGGACAGAGACCACTGTATGCACGAACCTCCATGATGTGGCTGAAGGGTGGCGAGTCACTTGGATATAGTATACGCCAATAGAGTAGTTGAGGCTGTCCACTGACTGCGAGTTGGTGGTGGATCAACCAACACGGTTCCCGAAAAGGCGATGTGTAGTTACGAAATGTGTGGGTGTGTATGCGTGTGGAGGGTTGGAAGGACTTCAAATCAACAACCAGGATTCGATGATTTGAGAAAATTTTCAGAAGCCAGCTGAACTCGTGGGCAACTTGTGATATTGTGGTCTAATTTGCCGACTGAAAGTGAACTGTTCCAGCACTGCTGCCCAGCGTTCAATGGGGAGTCACCCGGAAAAAGAAAACGAAAAAGAGAGAAATACGGAAAGGAAAAGGGTTGAAAAGAGAGTTGGCTGACGCCAGTGTCTGAGTGGTCGAAAGTTGAATGGTGGGATTTATGAAAGAGAAAAAGAAAAAAAGAGCTCATTGACCACTGGATCTGCGCCGGGTTAAATGTGAGAACGCAAAAGCAGAATGAACGATGTGGTCTTGGGCTCGATCCTCCAGACCAACGAGGTGCAGATTGCATGGGCTGGGAACGAATCCACGCGACATTCGAGTATGCACGGCCAGCCCTGATCTGCGGGTACTCCGCCTCTCTCTCACTGTATTTTATGTCTGTATTCTCTTCTCATTTTCTATATTTACTTTGATTGTGGCCTTTGATGGCTGTCGGTCTGGATCCATTCATATCCCCCCTACTTTCTTCTCTTGTCACTCGCTCGTCGTCCTTTCCTCCACATTGTTTCGAAGCCTCGCTTCGCGCCCCGGGCCGAATCACCACGCGGGTTCTCAAGGGGTGGCGATGGGCGAAGCATTGCGCTCGTTAAGCGATGCCCGTACTGGGAGTGCATAGGGAGTGCCGAAACAGCTGTGGAATGCGTGTCTTATCCCTTGATTCACCAGGCATACTCGATTCACGCTCCCTTCTTTGTATACCCATACTGTGAGCTGATGTCGAGAGGGAATCACCGAGGGAAAAAAAATGGTGTTGACTGCTGTACTGAGCAGGAGATAAGTGACTCGAAAGGGGTCACTTGCAAGGTTCAAGGCCAAAGTCGTAGCGACGGTTAGTCATCATGGAGGTGGCTGATTCCAGCTGAGGATCGTGTATACTTTTTATTTACTCGGAAAGCAGTGAGGTAATAATGTATCTACGAGCCATCTCCTTGGAACATCTCTCTATTCATGCTTTTTGGAGAAATTCAAGCGCATGCACAACTCCAATGACGAATTATCCACACTCCCGCAATCGACCTCCCATGAAAACCTTGAACGAGTTTATCTTTTGCATACATATCAAGATACACCATCTGACGAATATGATTCCCCCCTCTCATCTCCCACAAATTGAGTTTCCTCTCCCTTGTTTCCTGTTCACCTTTTTTCCCCCTCATCTCTTTCTGTCGTAGACCTTCGCATGTCATCCCCGGCCCCGTTCATCCCCACCGGAGATCCAACTAGATCGGTACACACGGAGGAGTGACAGGGCGATCGACACATCTTGTTCCCATTCTCCCATTCGACATGATCCTGAGTCACGCACTGCTATCCACATTGAGAACAGGAATCTCGTACCGTTCGGCAAGGGATGACGGGCTGTGAGCCTGAACTGGAAGCCCTGCATACTTCACGAGTCCACCTAACGTGTTACTCGTGTGTGTACACCTTTCACACTGTACACAATCCCCAGCCCCAACATCGAGCGTATGCCTGAATAGGGCATTTCTCTTCTCTAGCCGTTATAAGCGAGACTGGATGAAGAATGAAGCTTGCCTCAAGCAAGGATCTTGGGAAAGGGAAAGGGAAGACCAACAAAAAAAATAAGCTTCTCTCTATTTGATTCTGAAACAGACCTGACATTCTGTCAACCACGCGCTCGTCGGGTTCCCGCAACTCTCCTCTTCGAAGAGTAAATTGCGATCAACATGGGATACAATGACGACAAGAACCTGAAAAACTCCCGAGCAAGCTTGTCATGAACATGCAATTTGTCACGAGCACTGACAATTGACAAACTACTCAGATAGTGGTTTCTAGGTAACACTACATCTCTCGTTCCCTCAATCCGTTAAAAAAAAACCAAAAAAGCACGCGTCAAAAGCAAAGCACTCGCCTTTCCACCTTCCAATTCCTAACATGATGGATTTTCTTTTTTTTCCCTCCTTTACTTGGCAATATGTATCGGCCACCTAGGTGACACGAAAAATAAAAAAGGATTCTATATCCAGGCCCATTGAAATTGAGACCTATAACCCACTCCCCCCCATCGTTCTACACAAAATCCCTCATTCCACCCACTCACTAAAGGTAAAGGTACATAAGGTCTAACCTTATCATCAACCCGGGCCAATCCAAGCACAGCCATGCATCATTACACTGGCCATTCAGAAATCCCCCCAAAAAAGAGAAAACAAAAGAAAAGGGAATCGTTCGTTGTTGAACACTCATCCCCACTAAAATGTGATCTCTCAGACGCACTTCATGCAATGGGATGCACATCCGAGAATACTAGCAAATCTAGAGGTCGCGGGGACGCCGCAAATCAGATGGAAGCCCAGACTCACGGATCCACCGCCCACCGCCACTACTGCCGAAAAAGAAGTGCATAAGCAAAGTACTTTGATACTGCTCTGGTACATGTGCTGTGTTACAGGTTCTAGTTGATTTCTACCTGCCGGATGTGTCTCCCGGGTATTCATCTGGACTGACTGTACTGCCTACTGCACTGTAGAGAGGCTTGATTTGACCAGGCTGACCGGGAGGGGGGAGAGCCAGACGCCACACGCGACGAACAGATTGGAAAAGAGAGGATAAAACGTATCCAGTGCTCTGGATCCATTACACATTCGTTAGGGGAGAATCTACAGTATAGTACCTCAGTGGTGGATAAGGAAGTCGACGGTGACGATCTGCAATGATTAGTTTGAGTTCCACAGGCCCAGAGATTCCAACTTCCACCTTTTAAGTCACGAGTTTTGACTCGCCATGTTCAGATCATTCCCGACGATCCGACCAGGACCGGGATCCACGACACGACACACTGATCATTCATTAATCGATTTCCGCTCTTTTTATTCCTTTTCAACATTCTCATGTTTGTTTGTTTGTTTTTTTTTGTTTTCACTTTGTTCCCCCTCCAATTCTCACCTTCCAGCTTATACCATATATACTCAAAAACCCCTGCTGCACCTTGACCTACCCCCAGCCCGTTACTCCTGAATATGCACAGCGAAACCATATAATAGCACCAGCTGGTTCAAGGCCGTGTTGGAATTGTAACGAGACGGGCTCGGCAGCACTGCCTTTCGAGGGCTTACCGGCATCTACAGTAGCTAGGAATGTAATCCGGTTCAAGATTATCAAGGTATTACTCAGAGACGAATCCATCTTTTGAGCTGAGAGGACTGGTCTTTTTGTTTATTTTTTTTTCTTTCTTTCACAGAATGTCGTTTATCGTATCAGATATCAGTTAGTGACCTCACCCGACAGGGGTAATGGATGAAGATAATACTCACATAGTTAGTAGATATAGTAGCTTAAATATACACGGCACTGGGCAATTGGGTGATCTAGGTGGCTTACATGTACACTGACGGATCAGATGAATGATGGAATGCCCCTCAGAGCGGGGGAGGTTTGATCGTGCGATTATATACCCTCACCCGGCTCGCTACCCGTTCGGATCAATATCACCAAACTTTCCAAGCTTGGAGTCTCAAAGATTTGATATTCCACAAAATGGTAGGTACAGCCCGGTTACCAAGTTCAAGACACCTTTAATGAAAGGAGAGTTCCAAGCTTCGAGTATGATTCCCATGCAGGCCTCATAAAATATTAATAACAACTCTATTTGACCGAGAGGTCCACGGAATGACCTGAGAGACTAGCCTAGCATGACATAAAAATATTGGAAAACATGATGATGCACTCCTCGCATGGGGGGGTATAGAAGCCACAAACAAAATCGCAGAAAGCAAAGAACGACAAAGCCTTCAGCCACGGAAACCACATCCAAATCGATGCAAAAAGGCCGACGGTAATGTAAACATGGACCAGTCAAATGGGGCGCAGACCAGCTTGATCCTGCCTCGAAAGAAGCACACGGATTGAGCACAAGGGTGGTACAAAGCAGGAGCATAACCAGAAGGAAAATTGTACACGATTCATCAGAGCATGCATTACACAGTACAAGCGCCATGGTAGGATAAAGCACAAAAATAATGAAGAATACAATGCGAGTCGATCACTCGCCTATCCCATCTGCGAGGAATGACTTCCCGACCCGTACTGTCCGTGCACATGTACGTACGAGTTGGTCGGAACCATTGGTTGGTATGCTGGATACCCGCTCTGTTCTTGCCGCTGGACTTCATAAACCGAGCTCAACCCCATGACCGCCGAAGCGGGGGCCGGCTGCATCGGCTGCGCCTGGGGCGGCAGTTGGGAAGTGACGGAATAGGAATTTGGAGTGATCACTGGACCCGGTGATCTTGGCGGGTACAGAGGCGGATACGAGACAGACATTCGATGTGAGGGATGGGGCGGTCGGAAGGGGGGCTGAAGTTGAGCGTGGGCGTTGGCAAGGGCATGGGCATGAAGATTGGAATGTGCGTGGCTTGGGGCATTCAATGTGGCGGATGTCGTGGCTGTAGGCTGGGTGTGGCCTGCATTATACAGGTCCGTGGCAGCGAACTGATCACCAAATTGGGAATTCGGCTGCAGGGTGTCGATCATCTGCTCGGGCTCCATCAGGATATCGCCGCCAGTCATGCTCGTGTAGCTGATACTAGGAGCATCCACAGAGTAGACGCAAGCCTGGGCGGATGGGGTAAGATCGTGAAACTGCGGTGGCACCGCGACTTGAGCTGGGAAGGGATCGGCCGCAGCATTGTTGTTGTTGCCGCCACTGCTGTCAACCACTTTCTCAAACGAGTTTGACGAGGAAAGAACGTGTTCGTCCTGCGCCTGGATCGTCGGATACGAGGCGCCGCCAATCTGCCTGGCCAACTGCAAGACCGGCATAGCCAATTGCTCCATGTGTTTCCCCAGATGCGCCGTTAATTTTTTCCATGTGCCACAGTGATTTCCACAGAACCGACAAGGCTCCATATCTGGGGTCTGGTCCGCGGTTCCCTTACATTCCTCAACCAACTGATCGATCGATTTCACAGAGCCATCATAGTCTCGGCACATCTTGCTCGTGACCGTCTTGTCGTCTCCCAACTTGTGCTCTCGTACCAAATGCTGGATGAAATTGTTTTTTCGATAGCATTTGTGCGAGCACTCCTTCATTGAACAGGTCCACCATTCCTGTTGACGGTGTCGTTCACCTTCATGACGAACCCAGTCGGCCTTGCGTTTGAAGGACTTTGGCTCGGTACACTCGGGAAACGTGCACGTAAACGGCTGTATATCCTCGTAGATGTGCTTTGACCAGTCAGAAGGTTTGTGGATTTCTTTCACTTGGAAGCAAACCGGGCACTCAAATCGAGCTGGCAACCGAGAAACAGGCGGAAGGGGTACGCCAGGGGGAAATTGAGCTGCCGCCACTGCCCCTTCGCTCGAGCCGAGAGATGGGTCATGATCATGCACCACACGAAACTGCACATGGCCGTTTTCCCCATCAGCAGCGTTTCTACGCAGAGGCAGCAATTCTGCTCGTCCACCCAGCGCGAAGCAGAAAGGACCCGATTGACAGGAGCCTTTGGCAATCGCGGCGGCATGCTTTTGCTGGAACTCGACCAGTTTACGGTACCGACGAACCTGCTCGTCAGCAAAGCGGTCGATCAGACACGAATTTAGTCGCGGATTCAACTGCATGATCTGTGACTTGAAGCCATCCTTGCTTGGCACGGGCAATGTGGGCGGCATTGAAAAGTCCATCACATGTTTTTCATCCTTGCCGGGGTCGATTTCCTCGTGATCCTCAGCATCTGCCATCTCGGCTTTAGGAACCAGGTCTGCTTTCGTGTCCGCGGAATGGAGGTCTGCCTTATGGAATCTCGCCAAGCTGGCGACGGGCGGACCTCCATAAGTTTTGATTAGGCTGAATAACCCTGGCGTGCTCGGTCGTGGCAATTCGCTTTTGGCACGATCTCGGCTCCATTTGGCCGTGGAGAGTTTCGGAACAGTATCCGGCTGAGGCGATGCTGCTTGAACAGAGCGGCTGCCTCCAACCGCAGCCATCTGCCCCGTCATTGACATTAACGCACTCGTGAGGCTCGG
This sequence comes from Penicillium oxalicum, assembly GCF_001723175.1. NCBI lineage: Eukaryota > Fungi > Ascomycota > Eurotiomycetes > Eurotiales > Aspergillaceae > Penicillium > Penicillium oxalicum. Next base: position 2,706,707 of record NC_064652.1, on the reverse strand, counting down.
AGAACGAGAATGCGGCCTTGGGGAGTGCCTGCCGGCTAAACTCAATCGATGTCGATAGCTGGAACCAGAACTCTCTTTTCGCTGGGGCATGGCGAGCCCCGTGTCCACAGTTGGATCAGCAGGGGTCGCGCTTGCCAGTGACAAATCCGAGGCTTGTCGTTTTAATTTTTCATGTGCGTGCTGGACGCTACTTCGGACGCCACGTTTGGAAAAGAAGTTGCTGCTCCAGCTGTTGCTCTTCCTTTTTGTCTCTTGCGGAAACCTCAGAGACTGCTCCAAGCTTATGCTCAGGTTTCGGATGCTGTCGGCATCGATCGTTGCCGTGATGGAAGCTGCATCTTGCTCTCTTGCATATTCCTGAAATTTGGCCATGGCAAATGCTGAAGTCTGAGGCTGTTTCCTTACCGGCTCGTGCAGAGGCTCCCGCGGCGCATCATGCTGCCACATCGGGAATGCTTCTTCCGGGGAAGCAACAAGCTCTGGCGAAGCTACCACTAGAGGAGGTTGATCTTCCCCTTGAAGATCGCCAACGGGCATTGGGGGAGAGTATCGCGCTGAGCTACTGTCCGAGTCGTCCTCGCTTGCAACCCCGTCGTCGCTACTCTCGTGCACCATCAAGCCGGGACCCACAATCAACCGCTGGCTTTCCGTCAAGTTGAAGTAATCGGCTTGCTGGAAGGGGCGATCGCCAGTGCTGAGAGCGCGTATACGACTCGATACCTTTGGACGACCTCTCGGTGAATCCGGAAACATCTCATCGGCATCGTTGGCGCAGATCGAGACAGTCTCTGTCCACTGGCCAACTTCTTTATTCTTTTTATCTTGTTTGTTTTGAGCATCGATCTCGTTGGGACTCGGTCCGTATTCGTCCCCTCGTGAAAAAGGGTCGAGGCCGTGCCGCATCCTTGCGGAAGCCTGTGCATGACTACCGCTGTGGATTGAATCGACGGGCGTGGAGTAGGGGGAGTGGTGGTCATTCTCGCGGTTTTCATATCCATCGATCTCCTCATCGTGGCCAGTGGGTGACAGCAATAGCCGACTGGGAGCCGCCTCGGGCACGTGCTCATCTGGCGAGTCTCCTCGCGAGGTCGCAGAAATGGTGATGATGGGACTTCGTCCCCGCACCGGCAGAGACTCAGATGCATAGTCGGTGGGAATCATCAGCCTAGGCAGGCCGTTTGTTAGACTCTCATGCGGCGGTTCCTCGCCGGCCACAAAAGGCATTGTCTCTTCAGGCGGAAGGGCAAGGAGATTGTCCTGTGCCCAAGTCATCTCCGGCATGGACAACGGGCTGGGCACCAGGGGCTCAGAGCCAGTGTAGAGGGTCGTGTCCGTATCAAACGCTGTGGACGCTAGCCATTGCGTATCCCCGACAGCCGATGAAGACACACTGTCATCCAGAAGCAGAGACGTCCCCTGACTGAATATCCCAGATTCGGGTACCACTTGGTCCATGAAGCCCGAATTTGCACTGGTCTTTTGAGGCAGGGTGCTCTGACTGAGAATCTTGGTTTCAATTTTCCCGAGGGCCAGATAGCCCTGAGGATGTCCAGTGGGAGGATCCATCTCCTCGACTGGAATGGAAAATTGAACCGGACTCTCACTCTGGGAAGTCAGACGGATGGCGCAAGCATTGAACTCGCTTTGCTCCTGATCGGAGGGCTGCGCTGATAGGAATGGGTCCAAATGATCCCCGAAGGATGGTTCCGACGGTGAATGGTGGGACCCCGGCTAGCGAGGGAGTGCCCGTGACGATGCTCAACAGCAGCAGCAGCATCAGCGGACATTTCGGAGATTAGATCTTTCCTTGAATGACCGGAGATGAGATTGCTGCATGTAGCAGGCATCCGATCGGGTGAGCTGATCTCCGACGGGGGCGAGAGAGGAACTGCCGAGCCGAAATCATTGAAGGAGTGATGGTACGGATCCGAGGAAGCCAGTTCTGGGCAGCTGGTATACAGATTCTCGGTCATCGGGATCGACACCAGTGTTTGTGCTTTCACCCAAGCCTCGATTCAAAATGAGGGGGGAAGGCAGTGTTCTGGCCGGTTGGGACCTCTCTGCTGGCCCGTTCGGTAGGGGGAGGGCCGTCCTGGTGGAAGCCGATTTCAGGAAAAGGTAGGAGGCCAAAAGGTAGAAATGGGAGTGGAAGAGTTGGGGGGGCCAGCTGGAGAGGAAGACTAGGACAAGAGCCAAGAAGAGAGGTGGGTTGGTAGTTCTAGCGTGGTACAGTCACACGTGGTGACGAGCTTGTTGGAGGAGACAGGTCCTGCGATCCCAGCCCTGTGAATAAACAGAGGGGCTTGTGGATTTGGTGTACTATAGAAGGGTACTATAGAAGGGAAATAAAGAAGAGGAATTAAGATGGCCAGGAGATGGAGAAGAGAAGACTAAAGAGCGTCGAGGGTGGTTTCGAATCGAGTCGCGGTACCCCCATGCAGACTACTGCATTAATAATTTCGGATTGGCGCCTGTGCCCGCAATGGACGCGAGAGAGGGGGTTCAGCCTTGAGAGTCAAGTTCCCGCTTGTCGTGAGCCTCAATTAGCGCCCGGGTAAAGAGTCACTGTACTTGGCTCATGGTGATCATGACGGGATACTCTTTAATCTTTCATGTACCAGGTACCCCCTCCAAAGCGCCTCTTGTGTGCGCTGGACGCGTTCTATAACCGTCCAGGCTGGTCACCGCTCCCTCTACTGGCCTTTCACTGCCAGAGCGCTACGGCCTCCAGACGCGGCAGTGAAGTATTACGATCTTCGACGCCTATACCGGTAGCGCGCCAGCCATGAAACACTTGCTTGAGTTGATAGAAAGACCTCTTGATCGCCGACAATTGCGGTTGCAACAGGAGAGCGGCACTGTTGCTTGTGTTGGTCGATTTTCGTGCACAGTCGGAATTGACCGTCTCCCTCTGGATCGTTGTCTCTTTTCGTTGACCATGGCATCATTCCACAGACAAGGCAGAACGGGACGGTTCGTGTCCCCACGAGCTAACAGTCATTGACCCCGACGGGAGCATCTGAAACAGGAACGATTCCCTGCCAAGTAAGTCGTCGACTGTCATATCCAAGGCTGCGCCACCTCTTGGGCTCCTGCTCGGGCCGTTTGCATCATTTGCACCTCGACGCCATACATGACCCAGCCACACCACCTCCGTGCCCTCGACTTTGATTTCGAGACTGCATATCCAATGGACTGGTGTGAGCACAGGGAGTCTCCTAGGCCAAAAAAACGGAAATGGCCTCCAACAAAGAAAGAAGAGCGAACCCAAAAAAAAAGACGCAACTGTCTCTCCGAGCCAGGAATTGAGAACCCGTAATTCAAGAGATGCAGGCCGCCCGGGTGCAGGGCAGTCGTGACTCGACAGCCACGGTACTTCCGAGAATATCGCCCGGCGGCATTTCTAGGCCTACCGGTCCTGCCGCCCACCCGAGGGTCGTCTTCGAAAATGTTTCCAAGATCACCCGGTGCTGGAAATTCCATCTAGTCTTCGTTCCATTACAGACACTTCCTCTCCCACGACATGCAATTCAAAAATCCGTATCGAAAGTGACTCAAGGCGGTCGGGACTTCCATGGAGATTCGCTTCTTGAGGCTAGGCATTCCTTATAGTGAGACGAGGAGGCACCTGCCCCTCAGGACGCTACGATAGAGGCAAAGCACAAACACTGCTTGAAAAGAGTAATCGCTGCTATGAAATCAACGCTCACATGATCACGGCCAAAGACAAATATCAAATCACCATGCAAAGAGATACAAATTAGCCCTGCTCCCTCGGAAGTAACGAGACCAGAAGAAGAAAAGACGTGAAAGAAAAAAGAACCTCGACACAAGATTGACTGCAACGACATGACATACGAACATACCAAGAACTTCCCGAAAAGTGGCTCCCCCATTATCATCACGCTAAAGAGATCATAACGCGGACACGCAAAGAATGCACAAAATCACAACTTCAAAATGCTTGAAATCAACACAACCCGTTTCAACCCCCTCTCTCTGCTCAAGTTCACGTTTGAACATGTCCCTTGGCCCTGGGACTACTCGGTGGTGAAAGACACACTGCCTTCTTCTGGATAGGGGTTGAGCTCCGCAGCGGAATGGATCCCCCTGTTGGCTGTGGGTTCCTCACAGGCGCAGGGACGACGCAATGGACAGGAGGGGATGTGGGTGGAGCCGGCACCGGGGTCCCGATCTTTGCATCTTCAATTTCGGGAGTCAGCGGGGGAGTGATTGGTTTCTCATCAGGCTGCTGAGATTTCTCACACTCGACTGGTTTGATGGCCTCCTCCGGGCGCTTGGTTAATTCTTGCAGGCGTGCAATCACCACCGGAGAATCCATGTAAAGCACCTGCCCCATAGAGTAAACACATGGGATGGCTCGGTCTGGCTCACTTGCAAAATCTTCGTGGGCGGCTTCCCGCACGATACGTGGGAATGTACGAAGTACAACGTGTCGCCGACACGCAGACTGGTCAGAGCCCTTGGCTGCACAAGAGGTCACTTCTTCCCTGGAAGTGTACTCGGCCCAGCCATCAGACTCGGCAAGGTCATCGTCCGGAGCAGGGAAGTGAGCGATCACCAACTCTCGCTCAACTCGCGCATGACGCCACGTCTCTGCAGCGAGCTTGACAATCTTCCTCACTGCGGTCAAGAGGGAATCCAGTTGACGAGGGTCAGCAAAGTGACGTATCTGATCAATAATCTCGTCCACGATGACTGCGGCGGCTACATTGATCGATTGTTTCGCGTCGGAGGTAGTGTAGGCTGCCTTGAGTGTCTGCTGGCGCCAAAATGCCTCGCGACGGACCGACTTGCGGCGGATATCAGTGGAGAGCATTTGGAAGAACGTGTCCGCTTTGTCGTAGCGGCGACCCAGAGTGAAGAGGAATGGTTGGAAGACACGGTAGGTCAAAGTTTTGGAGACGACATGTTGCACGTAGGCAGCGCGGAGAGCTCGGGAGGGCGACGAATTGTCGAGGAAAGATGGAAGCTCGGCCGGAATCTTGGACAAGATGTCCTTGGGCGGATCGATAGGGAGATAGGTAAAGTACTCGTTCGACAGGTCGGCGATAAGGGTAGAGAGTTGAGCGAAGCAGTCCACACTAAAAGACGACGCGGAAAAAGGTGTTAGAGCCTTGTGGAAGCAGATTTAAATGATAAGGTCAAAAAAGAGTCCGGCTGGAGCAAAAGACCATGCGAAGTTGACATTTTATACGACGTAGGTAGAGGAGACAGGACGGATCCCATTGCGGAAAGCAATGGCCAAGGAAGAAAGCGCGAGATATGACGAGATGAGCAGACATGGAGAGGCGCGAAAATGGTTTAAAAGATCATAAATCATGTCGAGTCGTAATTGGAAATGCAAAATATCGCGCAAAATCAAACGCCGGAAATATCAAGGTAGGGCAGTCTACTTACAAGAATTGATCCCCCTTTGTTGCCTTCAAATCCGTCGCCTCACCGAGACTCTGCAGGGTTCGACGCAGTCGGTCACAGTCATGATCCAGGTTGTCGATAGTTGAACGCATCTGCTCCACTGCGCGCTGAAGTTGCTGCTCCTTCATCAGTCCGTCTCCTTCCAGCTTCTCTTTTTCACGCTCCACGCTGCTCAAATCCTCGTCC